>NW_022631013.1:7639262-8272110 GCF_010015895.1 Lontra canadensis | reverse complement strand
CAAAGGGTACTTAAACAATGGAAGTCAGTTACACTTAAGGGGGACCAGATACCTACTACTCCATTCAGAGGGAAACAACAAGCTGTATTTGTTCATTTCTCTTTTGTTTAGGGAGTGGTTTTTCATTTCATATACTGTTATACACAAGGTCTATACATCTTCAAACTTGTTTGTGAAAGGAGAGTGAGGTTTGCTGACATATGTTCAATGATGGATATTTGGCAGTGGTGCTAATAAGAGTTTCAAGTTTTGTTTTTTTTTTAAGAGTTTCAAGTTTGAGGAAACTTCTTTTCCTGAGTCTTTTTCATCTTATTAACTGGTCATCAAGTTGGGAAATACTCCCTCCTTCCATTAATATATTCCTCTGTTTACCTGTTCTATCTTTCCTCTTAGACATTAACCCCTCTGACTTCCTTCCGCCTTCTCCCTATCCCTACCTCATCTTCTCTAGAGAATGAGAAACTTGTTTTATAAAAATTCAGAATCTTTTGCACATATTTAAATGAGATGATACACCAGCATTTTTCCCCCAATTTTTCTGAGGAAATGATTCTCAGAGTGCCAGTGAAAAATATAGGCACATTCTTAGTGAGCAGTCAGATTCATTACTTATAAAACCACAGTATTCAAGAAAAAAACAATCATGAGATGACAGGAAAACATTGCTTTCATAGCAATCTAATGATCTGGCTCCCAATCTTCCTGTGTCTGCACAGGCAGAGGGCTGAAACACTGGGAACATCTCCCAGTGTCACTCAAGAAAGTAACCTTGGGACTAAGAATGCATTTTCAATTTATTCTACCTGTGTTTTTATTGGCCAAAGTAGAGAAATTGAATGGGTTATCCGGGTACAAATCAGCCGAGTCCCTCTTTCAGGAAGACTTCAAGACAGTTGTCACAAAGTTGGCTAGGTTCCCTCATGCTCACCTCCATATGTGGTTGTCCTCAGTGTGTGCTGATTTCCTAAATCAAGTCATTATGAAGAAAAACGTGGGTTTCACCTTGTCAAAGTATGTTATGTTATGAATATGTTACTATTGTATATTTGTACATACATATGTACTCTGTATGTTTGTTTTAAGTAAATTCGTGAAGATCAACTATCTCAGAGATACTCTATCCATATATTCAGGTATTAGAAGCAATCATATCTAGAACATATAGATATATGTTATATAGATATATATTAGAAAGGAAGTGCTAATAAAGAGTATAGAATGGCAAGCCTGGCAATAGAACTATTAATAGAGTAGGTAACTAATTGATTTTTTAATATTTTTTTATTGTGTTAGGTTAGTCACCATACAGTACATCATTAGTTTTTGAAGTAGTATTCAAGGATTCATTGTTTGTGTGTAATACTCAGTGTTCCATGCAATCTGTGCCCTCCTTAATATCTATCTCTGGACTCACCCATCCCCCCACTCCCTTCCCTTCTAAAACTCTACATTTGTTTCCTGGAGTCCATAGTCTTTCATGGTTTGTCTTGCACTCTGATTTCTCCCCCTTCATTTTTCCCTTCTCCTAATACCCTTCATGCTATTCCTTATGTTCCACAAATAAGTGAAACCATATGATAATTGACTTTCTCCCTTTGACTTTTTTTGCTTTAGCTAATCTATTTTTATAAATAAAGTGTATTTATTGGGATTAACTATCTAAATAAGAATCTGTAGTATTTTGTAATGCCTATGTAATTATTTCCAGTAAACTCTCCTTTCCCAGAAAAGAATGTTCTTTAATTTTAAGCACTACAAAAAAGCCTATAAATATAATCTTTACTTTTTTTGAAAATCTTGTGGTCTTAAGGTCCTGGAGGTGTCACAAAAACAGAAAAATAGAAATTTCTGTTTGGAATATCAAATTCTATATGTGTGTCCAAGTGCTGTATTTTCTTAAATCTATACTGCCTTTGATTTTAAAGACACTAATAAGTGAAAAATTCATCTTAGCATCAATACAATATAGTGGTTCATTTAAAAATCCTCTCTTGGGGACTTGTGATGAAGCCTGGGTGTTGTTTGAAAGTGTTGAACCACTAAATTCTATACCTGAAACTAATATTACACTGTAGTTAACTGGAATTTAAACATAAACTTTTAAAAATCCTCTCTAATTAAAAGTAAGAAAAATGTACTTTAAATTATGCTTATATTCATTCACTAAAGTTCCAAAATTTTATTATTACCCTCGTGAGATGTTTTATTAGCTTCTGTAAAGAAGTCCATTTAAGGAAAAAATATTATTTTTTAGGTGAAGAATGTATAAGGAAATAATGTAGTTACAACATTGAAACATAAGATAAATTGATATATGAGTGAGATACAACCTACTAGACAAATTATGAAGGCTTTGTGAGTAAAATTTTCCACTTGAAACTGGTGAGATGTTGGAAATGCAGAGGTTGAGTAAAAGAGATAGAGATAGAGATAGTAAAAGCAAAGAAATGATCTAAACAGCTATAGGAAATTATTAATCATTTTATTAATTCATTTAGTCTAAAATTTTTCCTAAATAATATTATTTAATGGATATGAAGATTTTCCATTTCTTGTAATTGTAAAATATTTTATTATACAAAATATGTATATATTTGTGTTTGTAAATAAGAATCAGAAAATACTTATGCACCCAGCATCACACTTGAGAAACAGATTCTTAAATCAATTCTCATGAAGCCCCCCAAACTCATATAGCCTTAGGACTCAGAGAAAGCAATGATTTTGAATTTTATATTTCTCATATTCTTATCCTCCTTATATGTTTCATATATACAAATACAATAGTGTTTAATTTTGTTTGTTTTTAAACTTTATATAAATGTTATTTGTACTGCATTTAAAACTTTTTCCCCTTTAGCTTAAAAATCCATTAGTATTGGGGCAGCTGGGTGGCTCAGTGGGTTAATGCCTCTGTCTTCAGCTTAGGTCAGGATCCCAGGGTCCTGGGATTGAGCCCCGCATCAGGCTCTCTGCTCAGCAGGGAGACTGCTCCTCCCTGCCCTGCCCCGCTGTCTCTCTGCCTACTTGTGATCTATGTCTGTCAAATAAATAAATAAATAAATAAATAAAATCTTTTAAAAAAATCCACTAGTATCAGTACATACAGCTGGAGTATATTTGTTTTTCATTTTCAAGGACACAGCATATTAAATTATTATATTTATCAAACTACACAGGAATGTCATTTATTGTTTTTCATAGCTTTAACTTAACCAAATATTCAATTAACTTTTATTAAATTCATAGATACTATGTTATAATACACCTTGGGTTTTTGTTACATTTTTTAGAAATTGTCAAATTTTTGGTATTTCAAATATGTAATGGAAATGTTTATTTGTGCAACAGCTTCTTGTAGCTCTGCTCAGCATGGTTACTGTTAACATCTTTTCTTTCCATCTGTGGGAGATAGCTGCTGCATAAACTATGCATAACTAATTTAATGATGGCCTAATGTAGTTAATGCTTTGACTAGTAGGATTTTTGAAATGAATATGACTTGTGTAATAAAATATAGCTGTGGATATATTAAGATCCCAATAAAATTATTAGTATTCCTGAGTCATTAGAGTAGCTATAGTAATCAATAAGAATCCTTCAGAAAACTTTAGTTATAGGTATTGGTTCATGATGATTATTTTTGTTTAACCAATTCATTTTAAGTCTTTCCACCAACTTCACACCACTTCAATTGAAATTACAAAGAACTATCAAAAAAGAGGGAAAATGTGCTTTGGTAGTTGAAATAGAGAAGAGGACCTTTTATACGCAATGAAATTAAACATTCTTTTTTCCCTGTAAGATATGTTCAAATGAGTTTATATTTGGGAAGAAAACCGAACCATAATTCATTCTCATAAAAAAAATGGAATGGCTTTTGAAGACACAGAAGATATTGCACACTCATCTGATTTTGTGTGCTGAGAATTACAATTTAGATCAGGCCATCAAACGTTATGTGATTTATATTTTGATTACCTAAGGACTGTGAGGGAGGCTGAGGAGAGTATTCTCACAGCTAGGACAGAGAGGGTATTACATGGTTGACTTTGGCACCCTGAGCTATACATTTTCACAATGTGTTCCTGCTGAGGATAATCATGTCAGTTAGAGAAGTAGGGAAGTCACACAACTATCTTCAAGGTGCCCTTGAAATAAGCAAAGAGAAAAACTGCATGTCAGTGACATTTGCTTCTTTATGATAACAGCTTATATACTAACATAATTGTCAAGAACGCTGTGTGAAAGCTGAAGAGACATATGAGGCTCAGGAGTTAAAGAACGTTGTTTCACTAGAGCAGACAATAAGCAGTAGGATACTAAGTAGGATTTGGTTGTAAATCAAATATTGGGTATTTATTGATTCTTATTGGTTAGCAGTATTTATTGAATGGTGCTTGAGCCCAGAAACCATTGTAGACAGTGAATGCATCAATGAATGAACCAACAGAGTCCCTGCTATGAAGGATGTCAATAGAATAAATTTATAACTTGCTAAGTTGTCAGAAGTGCTGCAAGAAGATTAAAACCAAATAAGATGTTAAAGGAGTGAGAGTGGAGGCTATCTATAGGACAACATAATTGAGGGAAGCTTGACTTTGTATGAAAAACTGATTTGCCAAATTTGAAATGAGTGGGAACTGCAGATAAAATGGTACACACTGAAAACAAAAACTAATGATTAAAAAAGCAGTTGGAGAAATTTTAATACATGCTGTGTGTGTGGAGGGGAAGAGAAGCAGAGACACAGAGAGATACAGAAGCAGGAGGGAGTATGGAAGGGAGACAGGTGATGAGGATAGAGGATGAGTATAAGTATACATGTGCTAAATTCAAGGAGTAAATGTCATGGGAAGAATATCACTAAGTTGAAGATAAATTAAGGTATATGGATGGAGTGAGCTCAGTAAATATAAGTGCAATTAATGAGAATAGCCTCACTTTAAGATGCAATGATAGTTCACATTTATTGTACGTGTGTGTGTGTGTGTGTGTGTGTGTGTGTGTGTGTGGTGTACTGTTGCTGAGTGGGGTGTTAAGCTTTTGTCTTCAGTATATTATTTCCTTCTCTCTCCTCATCCTCCTAATTATGGTAATATGCAAAATCAATAAAAACATAGTTAAGACATGGAAGGATTCTGAGGCTACACCTCCACAGTGCCACTTATGAACATTGACCAGAAAATCCACCAGGCAACTTGGAAGCGGATATCATGTGAGGAGCCAAGAGTGAAAAAGAAGTGACATAAAATAAAATGCCAAATCAAGGAAAACAGAAAACCTACTTTTGGATTAGCGTGAATGGGGAACATAAACTGAAGATCAAACATAATTGATGAAAGAATACCTGAATTAAATTAATAAAAACTTGAATTAAAAAGGGCTGCTAATGCTGGAAAACACTGGGTAGTGAGATGAGACTGAGCAAGCAATATATCTTAAAATGCTAAAATGCTCATGTTACAAAACTGGTTTTATTTTTGAATTTTTTTTAATTTTGTTCAGTTAGGCAACATATAGTACATCATTAGTTTCTGATGTGTCCAATGATTCATTAGTTGCATATAACACCCAGTGCTCTTCACAATATGTGCCATTCTTAATGCCCATCACCCAGTTACTCCAACCCCCACCCCCTCCCTTCTGCAACCCTCAGTATGTTTCCTGGAGTCCAGAATCTGTCATGGTTTGTCTCCCTCTCTGATTTTTTCCCCACTCAGTTTTCCCTCCGTTTCCCTGTGGTCCTCTGCACTATTCTTTATGTTCCACATATGAGTGAAAAACTACTTTTAATAAATATGCTTTTTGACTTTGGTAAAGAGGAGTTTAAATGACTTAAAGGTAACAACAGAAAAAAAAAAACACCTATCTAGTTACAAAAAAAAAAAAGAGAGAGAGAGAAGCAAACTGACAACGTAAACAAGATATTAAAAGTTAAGACTCAGGGGCGCCTGGGTGGCTCAGTGGGTTAAGTCTCTGCCTTTGGCTCAGGTCATGATCTCTGGGTCCATGAGGCAGATCTCTCTCTCTCTCTGCCTGCCTCTCTACCTACTTGTGATCTCTGTCTGTCAAATAAATAAATAAAATCTTTAAAAAAAAAAGTTAAGACCCAAATAATGGAAACTGAACCACCTGGGAAAGACAAACAATAGAATAGGATGACATTTTTAATAACAAAAAATATAATTCAAGACAGGAAACATTAAAATGGACAAAAAGAAGGGAAAAAACCCTTAAGCATTATACAAAAATAGTTTAGAGAAGAAATACAAATTGCTAAGTAAACTGTAAATATTTTTAATCTTGCCAGTAATCAATAATATGTGAACTAAGGCAAATAATTAAATGTAATTAAAATTACCCTGGTTAGTCTTGGTGTGAAGCACATAATTACTACTTGCTATCAATAAAGGCATGAAAGCATAAACACTCAAAGAAGATAATTTAATAGTTTTGTATTTAGAGCTTTAAAAATGTATTTTCATTTATCGAAGTAATTTTTCTTCTGAGAAGTTATCTTGTAAAAATATTAAACATTCAGAATATTTTATTCATCTATTCTTCACTAAAGTAGTTACAATATTGAAAAATGGGCAAGTGTTTAATCAATATCAATGTTAGTTTTGAGGCAGGAAAATATTAAAATGTAACCAACCATTGAAGTCATGCTCTTATAGAATATCTTCTACTGTTGAGAGGTCACTATGTAATATTAAGTAAAAAGATGTGATCTAAAATTATATATAAGTCATGAGACTAATTTTAGATAATATATTTTAATAGCTTCAACTGTGTATACAATTGATGAAAATTTCTCTACTTTTGATGGTAGGAAACTTATTGAATTTTGTTGTCTTAAGTTTTTTTCTGAAATAGTTATAGCCAAAAACATTGTAATCTAAAAATTGTTTGAATATAAATGTATCATCCCTACTAGATATCATAATAATGAAGTGATCCTAATGAAATCTTTCTCCAAATATGCAGACCATTACCGTGTCTTAATTGACAGGATATTCTGCAATTTATGAGCTAGCATCTTTTAAAACCAATGGAGGGGCTATTAGCAGAGCTTGCAAGGTGTTAAATATAACACATATGCCCTGAAACTGGAATGGAGCCAAACTCTTGTAAAAATTGTCAAAAGTCCAAGTCAATGTATTCCCTAACATCAAGGGTTTTCTTAATGAAATCACTTGGAAGGCTCCTGGGAATCCTCTGAAATTGACCACTTGACATAATTTTGTACTATGTCAGCAGAATAGCTGTAAACTAAGGATTTTGAACCATGTGATGGGCTTTAAGTTCTTAGCACATTTGTTAGAAGATGTGGCTCTGCAGCTGTTATGGGTATTTAAGGAGCTGGGGAATATCCAGATCATAGCACTCTTCAAGGAAAATGAGTTATTAAGAGGCTATAGCAATATTAGCAGGTTGTTACAGCAATGCCCTTTTCCCATAGATCTTACAAAGAACCTACTTAATGTTTTTGGACCTCTGAGATGAGTAAGCAGCAAGAAAGATTTCTCCATTGCAAACAATAAAATTGTATCTCAAGAAGTACCAGTCAGAATCAGGAAGGGATGTGGAGGACAAACTAAAACATATGTCAATTTTCAATGCATATTATGATCGTGGCTGTACACAGAGGAAAGAATGATCCCCGAAAGACAGAATGGATTCATAAAGAGCTAGGTCTATTGCAGTATCATGCACCATCCTGATTTATTGTCCTGTTATGGCATAATATTAAAAAAAAATGAGATTTGGATTTGGGAATGACATGTGAGAAAAATGCTATTTTATATCACTTATGTGATAAAAATTATTTGGGGTCTTATTTATAAGATGAGTTGCCAGAGAATTTTAAACTAGTTAAATGATCTTATCTGGTGTATCACATTAGGGATGTATGTCAACCTCAAATGATAAGGAATAATCTAGTTTTAAATAGCAGAGTTTTATTGTTAGTTGTAGTGTGTTAAAACCTTTTTATCATAATGTGAATGTGGCCTTGGATGACACTTAGAAGGAATTATCAGGTAGCAGGAAACTAGAATGATAAAAACTGCATGGATTGAGATCATCAGTATCTAAAACAAACAAAGAGGAATGGAAAAGTGGAGTAAGTATACACAGATAAATTTTATTAGGATGAATATAAAGATTTGCACTTACATTAACCAAAAATATCTGTAAAAATAAAGACGGACTAAATGGGAATATATTGACTACACGTCTATAGTCAGTGTGGCAGCCAAAGCAATATCTACCACATTTGTAGGCTGCCTAAGATGATAAAGAATAATGATTACAATGATTTTAATAAGTAACCAGGGGTGCCTGGGTGGTTCAGTGGGTTAAGCCCCTGCCTTCAATCTACAATTGTAAATATTTATGCCCCCAATATGGGAGCAGCCAACTACATAAGACAACTGTTAATCAAGATAAAAATTCATATTGATATGAACACATTAATAGTAGGTGTCTTTTTTTTTTAAATTTTTTATTTTTTATAAACATATAATATATTTTTATCCCCAGGGGTACAGGTCTGTGAATCGCCAGGTTTACACACTTCACAGCACTCACCATAGCACCTACCCTCCCCAATGAACATAACCCCACCCACCTCTCCCTAACCCCTCCCCCCAGCAACCCTCAGTTTGTTTTGTGAGATTAAGAGTCACTTATGGTTTGTCTCCTTCCCAATCCCATCTTGTTTCATTTACTCTTCTCCTACCCCCTTAACCCCCCATGTTGCATCTCCACTTCCTCATATCAGGGAGATCATATAATAGTTGTCTTTCTCTGACTTATTTTGCTAAGCATGATACCCTCTAGTTTCATCCACGTCATTGCAAATGGCAAGATTTCATTTCTTTTGATGGCTGCATAGTATTCCATCGTGTATATATACCACATCTTCTTTATCCATTCTTCTGTTGATGTACATCTAGGTTCTTTCCATAGTTTGGCTATTGTAGACATTGCTGCTATAAACATTTGGGTGCACATGCACCTTCGGATCACTACGTTTGTATCTTTAGGGTAAATACCCAGCAGTGCAATTGCTGGGTCATAGGGTAGTTCTATTTTCAACATTTTGAGGAACTTCCATGCTGTTTTCCAGAGTGGTTGCACCAGCTTGCATTCCCACCAACGGTGTAGGAGGGTTCCCCTTTCTCCGCATCCTCGCCAGCATCTGTCATTTCCTGACTTGTTAATTTTAGCCATTCTGACTGGTGTGAGGTATTATCTCATTGTGGTTTTGATTTGTATTTCCCTGATGTGGAGTGATGTGGAGCACTTTTTCATGTGTCTTTTGGCCATCTGGATGTCTTCTTTGCAGAAATGTCTGTTCATATCTTCTGCCCATGTCTGGATTGGATTATTTGTTCTTTGGGTGTTGAGTTTGCTAAATACTTTATAGATTTTGGACACTAGCCCTTTATCTGATATGTCATTTGCAAATATCTTCTCCCATTCTGTCAGTTGTCTTTTGGTTTTGTGAACTGTTTCCTTTGCTGTGCAAAAGCTTTTGATCCTGATGAAGTCCCAGTAGTTCATTTTTGCCCTTGCTTCCCTTGACTTTGGCGATGTTCCTAGGAAGATGTTGCTGTGGCTGAGGTCAAAGAGGTTGCTGCCTGTGTTCTCCTCAAGGATTTTGATGGATTCCTTTCTCACATGATCTATGTGTCTGTTTTTGTGCCAGTACCATGCTGTCTTGATGATGACAGATGTAATGATGTAATAGAGCTTGAAGTCTGGAATTGTGATGCCACCAACCTACAAGAAACAAGAAAGGTCTCAGGTACACAACCTAACCCTACACCTAAAGGAGCTGGAGAAAGAACAAGAAAGAAACCCTAAACCCAGCAGGAGAAGAGAAATCATAAAGATCAGAGCAGAAATCAATGAAATAGAAACCAAAAATCAATAGAACAAATCAACGAAACTAGGAGCTGGTTCTTTGAAAGAATTAATAAGATTGATAAACCCCTGGCCAGACTTATCAAAAAGAAAAGAGAAAGGACCCAAATAAATAAAATCATGAATGAAAGAGAAGAGATCACAACTAACACCAAAGAAATACAGACAATTATAAGAACATACTATGAACAACTCTATGCCAACAAATTGGACAATCTGGAAGAAATGGATGCATTCCTAGAGACATGTAAACTACCACAACTGAACCAGGAAGAAATAGAAAGCCTGAACAGACCCATAACCAGTAAGGAGATTGAAACAGTCATCAAAAATCTCCAAACAAACAAAAGCCCAGGGCCAGACGGCTTCCCGGGGGAATTCTACCAAACATTTAAAGAAGAACTAATTCCTGTTCTCCTGAAACTGTTCCAAAACATAGAAATGGAAGGAAAACTTCCAAACTCATTTTATGAGGCCAGCATCACCTTGATGACTACAGACCAATATCCTTGATGAACACAGATGCGAAAATTCTCACCAAAATACTAGCCAACACGATTCAACAGCACATTAAAAGGATTATTCACCACGACCAAGTGGGATTTATTCCAGGGCTGCAAGGTTGGTTCAACATCCGCAAATCAATCAATGTGATACAACACATTAATAAAAGAAAGAACAAGAACCATGATACTCTCAATAGATGTGGAAAAAGCATTTGACAAAGTACAGCATCCCTTCCTGATCAAAACTCTTCAAAGTGTAGGGACAGAGGGCACATACCTCAATATTATCAAAGCCATCTATGAAAAACCCTACGCAAATATCATTCTCAATGGAGAAAAGCTGAAAGCTTTTCCGCTAAGGTCAGGAACACAGCAGGGATGTCCATTATCACCACTGCTATTCAACATAGTACTAGAAGTCCTAGCCTCAGCAATCAGACAACAAAAGGAAATTAAAGGCATCCAAATCGGCAAAGAAGAAGTCAAACTATCACTCTTCACAGATGATATGATACTATATGTGGAAAACCCAAAAGACTCCACTCCAAAACTGCTAGAACTTGTACAGGAATTTAGTAAAGTGTCAGGATATAAAATCAATGCACAGAAATCAGTCGCATTTCTCTACACCAACAACAAGACAGAAGAAAGAGAAATTAAGGAGTCCATCCCATTTACAATTGCACCCAAAACTATAAGATACCTAGGGATAAACCTAACCAAAGAGGCTAAGAATCTATACACAGAAAACTATAAAGTTCTCATGAAAGAAATTGAGGAAGACACAAAGAAATTGAAAAATGTTCCATGCTCTTGGATTGGAAGAATAAATATTGTGAAAATGTCTATGCTACCTAAAGCAATCTACACATTTAATGCAATTCCTATCAAAGTACCATCCATTTTTTTTTCAAAGAAATGGAACAAATAATCCTAAAATTTATATGGAACCAGAAAAGACCTTGAATAGCCAAAGGAATATTGAAAAAGAAAGCCAAAGTTGGTGGCATCACAATTCCAGACTTCAAGTTCTATTACAAAGCTGTCATCCTCAAGACAGCATGGTACTGGCACAAAAACAGACACATAGATCATTGGAACAGAATAGACAGCCCAGAAATAGATCCTCAACTCTATGGCCAACTAATCTTCTACAAAGCAGGAAAGAATGTCCAATGGAAAAAAGACAGCCTCTTCAATAAATGGTGTTGGGAAAATTGGATAGCCACATGCAGAAAAATGAAATTGGATCATTTCCTTACACCACACACGAAAATAGACTCAAAATGGATGAAGGACCTCAATGTGAGAAAGGAATCCATCAAAATCCTTGAGGAGAACACAGGCAGCAACCTCTTCGACCTCAGCCGCAGCAACATCTTCCTAGGAACATCGCCAAAGGCAAGGGAAGCAAGGACAAAAATGAACTATTGGGATTTTATAAAGATCAAAAGCTTTTGCACAGCAAAGGAAACAGTTAACAAAACCAAAAGACAACTGACAGAATGGGAGAAGATATTTGCAAACGACATATCAGATAAAGGGCTAGTGTCCAAAATCTATAAAGAACTTAGCAAACTCAACACCCGAAGAACAAATAATCCAATCAAGAAATGGGCAGAAGATATGAACAGACATTTCTGCAAAGAAGACATCCAGATGGCTAACAGACACATGAAAAAGTGCTCCATATCACTCGGCATCAGGGAAATACAAATCAAAACCACAATGAGATATCACCTCACACCAGTCAGAATGGCTAAAATTAACAAGTCAGGAAATGACAGATGCTGGCGAGGATGGGGAGAAAGGGGAACCCTCCTACACTGTTGGTGGGAATGCAAGCTGGTGCAACCACTCTGGAAAACAGCATGGAGGTTCCTCAAAATGTTGAAAATAGAACTACCCTATGACCCAGCAATTGCACTGCTGGGTATTTACCCTAAAGATACAAACGTAGTGATCCGAAGGGGCACGTGCACCCAAATGTTTATAGCAGCAATGTCTACAATAGCCAAACTATGGAAAGAACCTAGATGTCCATCAACAGAAGAATGGATAAAGAAGATGTGGTATATATACACAATGGAATACTATGCAGCCATCAAAAGAAATGAAATCTTGCCATTTGCGACGACGTGGATGGAACTAGAGGTTATCATGCTTAGCAAAATAAGTCAGCCAGAGAAAGACAACTATCATATGATCTCCCTGATATGAGGGAGAGGAGATGCAACATGGGGGGTTAAGGGGGTAGGAGAGGAGTAAATGAAACAAGATGAGATTGGGAGGAAGACAAACCATAAGTGACTCTCAATCTCACAAAACAAACTAAGGGTTGATGGGGGGAGGGGAGTTGGGTGGGTGGGGTTATGGACATTGGGGAGGGTATGTGCTATGGTGAGTGCTGTGAAGTGTGTAAACCTGGCGATTCACAGACCTGTACCCCTGGGGATAAAAATATATTATATGTTTATAAAAAATAAAATTAAAAATAAATAAATAAATAAAAAATACTATTTTGGTTTCAAAGGTAGTATTCAGAGGTATGGAGAAGAAAGCTGAACAAGGCAGTAAAAGGGCTGGCAGATGAGAGTCAGAAAAATAAAACTGGAATAAGTGAGACCTAGACAGGGCTTAATGATTTTGTTTTCCGAAGCACATAAATCAAATTAGTCTAAATTTGTCTTTGTGGATACGTTATATTCATATTTTAAGCATAATTTAGGAAGTGAATTTGGAGTAATTTATATGTTTCACCTTATTTCTTAGAATTGGTGCCTTGGTACAGATAACAATTTGAGAAGATATTTTTCTTTTTTGAGTTTAAAAAAATAGAAATTAAAAAAGAAACAATAATTACGTGACATTTATGCTTTGCATAGCAAGAATGCAATTTTTCCGTGTAGCTTTTCCTTACTCACCTCTGGGGGGCGCTAGACTCACTGGTGCCAAATGTACCTTCCTGGAAGGGGGCAAGAAGCTAGCACAAATGCACCTTGGAAGATAGCCTCTGATTCCCACTCTTTCATTGCGTTCAGGGACAGAAGCAGAAAAGATCAGGTTAAAAAAGTAATTTAGTTAAAGGACTGTATAAAATTTAGGCAGAGAAAAATAACACGTCAAGTACCTAATTATGTAATAAAGATGTAAGTGCATGCAAACACTCGGGCACTCACAGGTGTTTATACTTTGAAATATGGCACTAACTCCTGTCACTTTCCAAAGAGAAAAGATATATACTATCAGATATGTGGAGCAAATTACAAGATCTGAGATATGAGATTTTTGACTTGTCTTTGTAATATTTGAAATCTTTCTTTGCTGTTCTGTGTTTTCTGTTATCAAGGTAAATTTGTAAGTCATCAAACTTATCCACTCATTGCTTGTTCCTACTTTATGTCCCATTTTTTAAAAAACATGCAAATTGTTTATGAATTTCATAAATATACATATCCATACTATATGTAATACGTATATATTAGTTATATATGTTTTACAGTGTTTAAATGATTCTGTAGAGTAATAGTTTTCTCTGTTTTTCTCTACTAGTTTTTAAATGTGTTATAAATATAAATAACTAATTTTAAGTGAAAGCATACTTGGAATTTTAATTTGAAAATAGAAAACATGGTCCCTCAGTTCTTCAGTATATGTCTCCTTTTTTGCTAGGATTATGTAGGTATGTATTGGATCAGAGAAATACAGATTTCAGGCCTTATCTTAGAAATGAGTTTCCTGGGGCGCCTGGGTGGCTCCGTGGGTTAAAGCCTCTGCCTTCAGCTCAGATCATGATCTTGGGTCCTGGGATCGAGTCCTGCATCCGGCTCTCTGCTCAGCAGGGAGCCGGCTTTCCCCCTCTCTCTCTGCCTGCCTCTCCATCTACTTGTGATCTCTGTCTGTCAAGTAAATAAATAAAATCTTTAAACAAAAAAAAAAAAAAAGAAAGAAAAAGAAATGAGTTTCCTAAAATGGACATCATCTCTTTTAATTCATTAAGCTAACATAAAAGTTAAGTGAATTAATATGTATTTATTATGTTTTTGAGGCACTATACATAAATATGCAGTCATGTGCATGGAAATAAATTTTAGAAAGGAAGATATGAATTTTCTTAAATGAAAAATGAAAAAATAAAAAAACACAAAGTGAAATGGTTTCTTTATAACAGAAACCATCTCTGTGGCCTGTACAAAAGAAAATACCTAAAATAAAGAGAGGTTCAGACAGGTTAGCTCATGGAAAGATATACAGCTACCATTATCTAACCAAGCATGATACAAATCAGGCCAAAAAAGTTTTATTTAATAGAAAGAGGACTTTATAACACTAAAGGCAAAAATTCACAAGGAAGAAACTTGTTAATTTCTATGTACTCAATAATAAAACAACTGGATAAAAAGGAAAGAATCTCAACAATTCTAAAAGAATTTAGCACACATCTCCCAGATCAAGACAGAATCAGTAGAAAAACAATATTGGAAATGAGACAATGATGACATAATCAGTAAGGTAGATCTTAGACTTTATAGTGAGCTCCCAACCCCAACAATGAAGAATATATTTGCACATGCAACATTTACAAAAGCTTGCACTATATTAGGCCATAAAAAATCTCAAAAAATATAAAATACAGAAGTGATAAATATTCTCTGAACATAATGCAATAAAAGGAGACTCTACCCTCAAAGTAAATACCTATGCAATCAGAATTTAAAAGTAAATGAATACCAAACACAAAGAATTTAAGATACTAAAAAAATTGAACCAAAATAGTAGATGAGGAAACTTAGTATAAGAGCAGCACTTAATGTTGACACAATGGAACTAATAAACAGCAGAGTTGAACAACTTTTAAAAATCATGAAATGAAGCAATTATACAAAACAAAGGGGAGAAACCTGTATATACAAAGTAAGCCATGAAAAGGAGAAAATGGCCTCAGAAAATAGGAATTACGAGAATCCCAAGAGACTTATGTGCATAATTGTATGCAAATAAATTTGAAAATGTAGATTAAATGCATAACTTTCTGGGAAAATAAAATATGTCCTAATTGAGATATACTCAGTAAAAATAGGAAGTTCAAACAGAGTAATTTCATAGGAGAAACAAAAACATGGCAGAGCTCTCCTGGATGAGAGCATTTGGCCCAAAATAATTTCATAGGGGCATTCTCAAAAACTTACGCACTTTTTAAAATCCAGATGTTACTTAAACTATTCTAGGGCATTGAAAATTAAGTAAAACTTCCAAAAATTTTCTATAGCAGGTATTAAAATGGTGCCCTTACCTGAAAAATGTTAAGCACAAGAAAGAAAACTGCTGACCAACCTCATTTATGAAGAGCCAAGCAAAAATCTAAACTATCATTTAATCAAAAAGAAACTGAGAGTATACTAAAATTATGACACATTATGACCAAGTGGGGTTTGTTCTAGAAATGCTAAGGTAATTCAGGATTAGTAAATCCATTAATCTATTTGACATTGATCTAATAGGAAAGGAACCAACAACGTAGGATCATTTTACTAGAAGCAGAAAAGGAATTTGACAAAATTCAAATCTCATTCTTTAAATGAAACTACTCCATTAAATGGGAAATGATGGATTTTTACATGATGAAATACAGATTAGCTTTTGAGCCCACATCTTATTTTATAGACGTTATTAGGTGTTTATCCAGAACTCCAAGAAAAGAGTAATCTATGGTTTGCTTCTTTCCTATGCATTTGTCAGTATCAGCCAATGAAACAGGCCAAGGAAAACCATTAGAGTTGAAAAGGGAGACAGAAAAATCGCACTTACTTTGTTAGGGAGAAAGAGATGACTTTCGCCAGCCTACTTATGTTTCTTTTTAATAAACTAGATGGTAGTCTTGCCACCATCTGATTAAGGTGCCTGGAAAGGGCTGATGGGCAAAGAGGAGGAGAGAACAGCACATTTAGGGCACATGCTGTATTGTTCCAGTAGCCTTGCCCTCTACCCATTATTGTGGCTTCCCTGCATGATCACATGGTCACCTCGGCACCTTCAAGTGGATTTTGCTCCTTTATATCATTAAGTTAAAAAGCATGCATTTTACATCTTTCAGAAATACCAAATTAATCATGAATATGAGGCCTGTTAAAAGACTGGTTAATATTCTTGGGCTTCTGCTTGTGTTTGTTTTCATTTTTCATGCATCCTAGATTTCTAATTTCATTGGCCCTATGATAGAGGTGACTCCCTTATCATAATATGTAGAGACCTAATCAAGAGACACATTGTGGGCAAGCACAAGCATCCCAGAGAAGATTTAGAATATTTTTAAAAGAAGTAGAGCTATAGCTCACCATGTGCCCTTTACTTTCTCTTTTCTGGACATCTGTTTCATTATCTGTGAAATTATCCTCAGTCTCATACTGACACTGTTTATGTGGGTTGAATGGAAATAACATTGTCATCATGAAATGGAGTGCTCTATATAAATGAGATGTTTTATTTTTATAAAAATGAATTATTTTGGAAAATTGGGAACATAAGCACTTAAGGGGTGGAACATAGCAGCTGTTGAACAGTACACTTATAGAACTACAGTACAATTTGGAAAAGGGTGCCAGAATCTGCTGTCTAATTTTATTTTTCAAAATGAAATTACTGGAAGAATTCAGCCCTGCAGCACAGTGCAATTATCTAAATGGGAATTGGCTGGGGAACAAGGGTTAATAACCTCACCTCTTTCAGGGTCTTGGTTTTAATTTGTTATGAAAAAATGAGCTGATTTACACATTACCAAAATGGAACACAGATTAATAATACTTAAATTAAGTTTTCCAGTGACCAAACCCTCTGACTTATTCTTGGAACCCACGGTTTTGTCATGGTTTCTATTTTCCTACAGGTAGAACCTAAAACATATATACTACCTGGACTCAGCCTAATTAGATTACCGAACCCATAACCTTAAAGAAATAGTTGGCAAAATATGCTGAATGTAGCACACGGACAGCAGAAACAACATATAAGAGAGTGGTTGTCATTATCTTTTATTTTTTTTAATCTAGATGATTTATGTGGCTTTAAGTAGAACATTTTTGTCTTCATTCCACCACCCCAATATTGATTTCATGAACCTTGAGATACTCAGGAGATTAAGTTTAATTCAATTATGAGAAGGAAACTAGATAAATTCTACTGGAAAAGCCGTTACTAATTAGTCTTGATTGGGTTGTGAACAACTTAACTTGTATGTATAAGACATCTTTAATTGTATTACATTTTGGAATAATTGTTAATATTGTTCAATTGTTGAAGTCTCCAATTTGGTATTACCTTATTTTTTGCCAATAGAATGCTTTTTATTGCCAATAGAATGCTTTCCCACATAATCTATTTGTGCAATTTTTACAATGTATTTTATACAACAGTAAAATTATTCACATGATTTATTAGACAGAAAAGCAAAAATTAATGTAATTTGGTAGAATGTGTTTCCTTACTTTGGAACAATGATGCAATGAGGGAAGGTTCTGTCTTCTAAGTTTGAAAAAAGAAAAAGAAGGCCTGGAGCATAATTAGCTAGCTCTATGATTTTAAATACTTACTTAAAATTTTTATTTGTTTCTCTCCTCTGCATAATATGAGTAATTGTATATATGAGGCTCAAATCAAATAGTTTATTGGGGCTTATTCACAAGAAGGAAATAATAGGAGAGATAATGAATCACCATCTTGGGGATAAAAACTTATAGTAAATCACTACTGCTCACCAATTTACCCGATTCCCCCTTCTTTTCTGGCATGAAAGAGAACTCTACCATCCGTTCTCAGAGCAAGCTATGCCATGTGTGGTTTATGGGAGTCTCTTTGTTCCCTTTCCCCATGGCAGACCTGGAAGCCTAGGCTCATATGATATATTATAAAATGATAGTGCCTCCATCATTCGAGGCCCCTGAGTGGCCACAAGGAACAATGTCCCTGCAAAGCTGGTACTGGACATGTACTGTGAATGAGAAATTGACCTTGTTTAGGTAGATCCCCTGGGAGATGAAGTTGTTGTTCACCACAGCATAAAATAGCCCATATGTACTATAACACTCCTGGGGTAGTAATAAAAGTGAGGTGTATCCACAGCTTAAAAGGTAAGAAAAGACATACTTGGAATTGTAAACACATATAAAATAAGTTGAACCAGAACAACATAAATGACTCTTTTAATGTGGAATATAATTCATTGTCAACCTGTTTACCAGAAAAGGAATAATATGTATGTAAATAACCTTTCTAATAAACACAAAAAAATCAACATTCAAATTAATCATTCATTTTAGACTACTTTGAAAATTTTACAAGAGAATTTTATGAGTACTTTTATTGCTTGTCTTGCTAAACACATATGTGCTAAGAAAAGGTAAGGGTTATTAAAATTTTCAGTACAGTAATAAATTTCACACAGCTCCAGTTAACAGAATGGAATGAGAGTTGAATTATTGGGCACTTTCATGTTCTTTGTTTTATATTTCTGAAATATATTAATTTTAATAAGTATCTGCTTTGCTATATGCTAGGAAAAAAAGATTAAAACAAAGGATTTTATAGAAAAATGTGTTCAAAATTGCTTTTCACAGAATCAAATTTTATGAGTTTAGGCTCTGCTAAGAAAAAGTTTAGGCTCTGCTAAATCAAAGATGTAAAAATAAAAAAAATTAAGTAATCAACCTTCAAATCATTGATATTGTCTTCAGTCAGAGCTCAGCTTTGTACTCGCATTTAGTGATGCAAATCAAGCTAATGATTTTGGCATTTTCAGGAAGGAAGTGTTTGCTATATTTTGAATATTTCATCCTACCTCAGGTGACATATACAATTGAGATTAGGAAGGCAATCAGTAAAAAGAATTCATTCAATTTTTTTTTAAAGGGGCACAATTGCCTTTTTACATAAATGTCATAAGTAATTAGCACACTGTAAAAACCCGATAAGGTGTTCCTCCCAGTTGTCCTGGCAGTCTTTCATAGTATCCTGACTGAACACACTAGACTGGAACTCATTCTTTTTTTTTTAAGATGTTATTTCTTTATTTGCCAGAGAGAGAGAGCACAAGCAGGGGGAGAGGCAGGCAGAGGGAGAAGCAGACTCCGTGTTAAGCAAGGAGCCTAATGTGGAACTCAATCCCAGGACCCCGAGATCATGACCTGAGCTGAAGGCAGCTACTTAACCAGCTGGGCCACCCCAGCATCCCAGTGTAGCTCATTCTTAAAGTATAGAAAAGTATGAGAAGTTTGGAAGAATGTGAAAAGCAGAACTAATGGAGTGGCAGAAACAGCTCTTCACTTGGTACTCTGCAGCCCTTCTGAAAGATGAACAACACGGCTTCCCTCATGAACCTGACAATTATACCTACACCCAGGAATTTTGTCTGCTTACCTCAGAATCACTCCTTCAGATACCAGAAAGGCTATTGTTACAACACTATCTTATTTTAATAGTGCTTCCTTTAATCTTCTCATTAGGTAAATGGTAAAGTGAAACTAATGAACTTAAGCTTTAGCTTATTTCTGTGCATGGGCCTCTGTGAATGGAGTTTACAAAGTGTAAGTAGAGAGGAGAAGCCAGATTGCAATTAAGAAGCATTTCTGTGCAACCATTTCTGGTAGAATGACTAAGCAAACCTCAGAAGAAAGTTATTTAGATTTACAAGGCTTCTGTTATTATTTTCTTATTCTAAAAGTATATTTACTTTCATGCCTAGTTGTGTATGTGTAATTATTCTTTTTCTAAAAAGAGACTCTTCAACTTTCATAAGATTTTGGTCTCTCCAAACCTGGATCTTCTCCCCCGGAAAAATGAGTTTGTGGATACTCATTACCCCCTCACTGATTTATAAAATAGAGCTCTTGTATTATTTATCTACTGCTGTCATAATGTTTGTTACATGTCCTCAAATTTTAGTGATTTATAACTATAAGCACTTATTTAGCTCATAAGTCTGTAGGAGGGTAATTTCAGCTAGATTTAGTTGGACTCCCAAGTCTGGGGTCAGGTGGGTAAGGGTTGACCTAGGATGGCTTTAGCTTGGTCCACTAGAGTGACTTGGCTCTATTCCACATGTCTCTCATCCTCTGGTGGGCTACTTTGGGCATCTTTTCACAGCAATGGCTGAGGGAAAGAGTAAGTCAGAGGGAACATGTAGAATCTGGGACAAGCAGTCATGCATCCCATCCACTAACATCTCCTTGACCAAATCACCAGGAGGGCCTAGCTCAGAATCAAAAGGTAAAAAAACAGCTTGTAACTTTGGAAAATGTTCATCTAACTATTTAGAGTCCTGATCTTTTAAAGATACAAACTGAGGGGCATGTGGGTGGCTCAGTCAGTTGAGCAACTGCCTTTGGCTTATGTCATGATCTCAGGATCCTGGGATCTAGCCCTGCATTTAGGCTTTCTGCTCATTGGGGAGTCTGCTTCTCCCTCTGTCCCTCCCTCTGTTCATGCTCTCTCACTCTCTTTCTCAAATAAATGAAATATTCTAAAAAAGATATAAACTGAGATATTTGCTGTTGAAATTATATGAGTTCTTAAATTTGCTTCAAAAA
Source organism: Lontra canadensis (assembly GCF_010015895.1). NCBI lineage: Eukaryota > Metazoa > Chordata > Mammalia > Carnivora > Mustelidae > Lontra > Lontra canadensis. The sequence goes on along the minus strand of NW_022631013.1, from coordinate 8,251,091 downwards.
ATATGAAAAGAGGGAAATCTATGGGAATGAGAGGAAGAAAGATTGATCATGAATATTCCTCATGAGTATCTCAACTTTATAACTATTGAGATTGAGAGGTGGGTATATGGTGCCTGTTACTCTATTTTTGCAAATGCTTGGGGAAGGAGGAATGGAGCCTTCATTAAACGTTCATTGCACTAAAGATGAAGGGGTTATCTTTAGTGATAATTGACTCTTTTGGGTGTAGGAAATATATGACTTTCATGAAATATATGATGTCTAGAGAAAAATGGAGAATAGAAATTGCCTAATAAAATATTAGTTAGCTGTATAAAAAAAAACAAATGTCTTATCAATTATGTGCCTTGAAGGAAAGATTTATTTCTGGTTAATCACTACATACATTTATGTATTTAACAACTACTTACTGAGCTCCATCTATGTGCCAGACACACCTCTGGCCATAGAGTGAATCAGATGGATGAAGTTTCTGGTTCCAAGGATTTTGTAGTTGTATTAGTTCATTATTTTTGCTAACAAATTACCATGACCTTGGTAACTTAACACACACACACACACACACACACACAAACACACACCTTATAATTCTGTATGTCAGAAGTCCAGCATGGCTCTTAGTGAGGTAAATAAAGGTGTTGGTCGCAAGTTTCTGCATCTTTCTGATAGCTCTAGAAGAGACTCTGTTCCCTTGCATTTTTCATCTTCTGGAGGACTCCCACTTTCCTTAGCTTGTGACTCATTTTCTCTATCTTCATAGCCAAAATGTTGCATTCTTCTTTGCTTCTCTACATAATCCTATCTTCCCCTGACTGGCTACAGCCAGGCGAGGTCCTCCATTTCTAAGGATTCATATGATTATGATTAAATTGAGCCTGCCTGAATAATTTAGGATAACCTCCTCTTCTCAAAGCCCTTAATTTTAATTACATCTGGAAAGTTCCTTTTGCCATGTTAGGTAACATGGATCCAGGGTTTAGGATATAGATAACTTTGGAGGGATATTTTTTTACTTACCACAAGAGCTAAATGATGAGAGAGAAAAATACATGACAAATAAATAAGCAAAGGCGATACTTTCAGACACTTGTGTGTACTATGAAAAGCCATAAAGTAGTGATACAATAGACAGTTGCTTGCAGACTGTGTGTCAGAGAAGCCCTCCCTAAGGAAGCAACATTTAAGTTGGGACTTGGAACAAATGGAGATCATGTTGCAAAGTGGGCAGATCATTTCTGGTAAAGACAAAGACAATATAAATGCCCAAAGTGGAAGAACAGAAAGAAGGTAAATAAATGAATTGGATCCTAGAAAGTCAAGGGGAAAATAGTATTCATGAGTCTGGAAGTTAGGGTCCAGATTTGTTGGTTCTGTCTGATTTGCTCATTTTACATCAATTGAAGTGAAGAGCCAACTGAGGGCTTTAAGGAAAGAAAAGACGATTTGATTTATGTTTAAAAATAACGTCTGGCTGGAGCACCTCAGTGGCTCAGTCTATTAAGTGTCCAACTCTTGATTTTGGGTCAGATCATGATCTCAGGAACGCTAGATCGAGCCCCGTGTCGGGCTCTGCTCTGGGTGTGGAGCTTGCTTAAAATTCTCCCTCTTCCTCTGCACTTAACCCCATCTATCAAAAATAAAATAATTAACATCTGGCTGCTTTGTGATAATAAAGTGTAGTTGTCTCTTCTCCATAGCACTTATTACAAGTTTTGGCTATTATGCCCTAAATTAGTAAACAAATAGATTTGCAATATTATTTACCACAGTACTCCTTTTTGGTAATTAATACTAATTTTGAAAAGGATCCAGTATGAGATTTAGAAGGGATACTGGAAGGATAAGTCAAACCAGCTAAATTATTAGTTATTTATTTTATGTTAAGTATTCTTTTTTCAGCAGAGGTTAATTATATTTAACATTTGTCTCACAGGTTCAAATAGTATTAAGAACAAAATGTTCACATCTATCTTTAACAAATCCCAGTTCCCAGTGTTTGGGGTCCCCCATCGTATTAAAGTTAAATGAGAAGAAAACCGATCATACCATATTAAAGTTTTCAAATCCAGTGCTATTGTTTAAATTTTGGGTAAACAACCATTTCACAAGACTTATTTTCTAAATACATAGGTAAAAATTTATAGGATTGGCAGGAGATGGATGAAAAATAATTTATTATTAGAAATTTATGCTATTTTAATGGGAGAGAATGATCTACACTGATAGATCGTGCTATACTAAATGGTTGAGCTATGCTATTTTCTCTTGTAATATACTCTGCTTAAAAGATCATTATGAGAACAGTGAAGTAATTAGAAGTAGCTTAGGTGGTCAAATTTGCACACTTTGTAAGATGGTGGCTAGGAAACAAAAAAAAACCAAAATTAACTACAGAAGAGATATATGAAATTCCATCCCTCCCTGGCCCACCCTATCAGAACCAAGGTAAAAAGTTCTTATTTTGGCAGTGAGTGTTTTAAAATCTGCATGTGGTTTTAATGTCTGTCCTTCTGTCTGTCCTGCATGTATGCATATAACCAGGTCTATCCCTCTGGCAAAGAGTTCTGGACTCTTGATAACATTGATATCAATTGAATTAAATTTAGAATTGACTTTCTGAAAAATGAGATTATAATAGAAAAGTTTTATAAATTTTATTTTTTCCTATTTTCAGGACAAAGAATTTTGATTATTATTTCATTACATAAAAAGGATAAACCTGAAAAACTCGTTATTGAAATTATATGCTATAATGTAAAACTGATTTTTCTTTTTCTTTGCTGAAGTCATGAATGTGTATGTGTAAGAAAGTTAGAATATACCTTTCTAATCACACACCCATATGTAAATATTGCAAATTTCAATATAATTTTTCATCAATAAATGAAAACAAAACCAGCACATATTTTAAGTATGAAACCTCATTTGAGCACTCTAACTGTTCTCTGATGCGGTTCATGGTCATTGTACTAACAATTTTGGCATGACTGTTTTCCCTCAAGTAACCCACATTCAAAATGATGGCTATTCACTGGAAATGGACATCCTTTCTGAATAGCCTTGTAACATTAGTGAATCTCCAATTATGCAACAACAGTGCTTTTTTATAAATCTTCAATGAGATCAGTTCTTGAATCTGCCTTTGGTAAATAAAGATATAATAGAGACTAAAAACACTCTCCTCTCACCTTTACTCCAATGAATAAATAAAAGGAAGCTACATTCAACAAGCTGCTTCATTTTCTACTCCCTTTTTATTCCCTCTTGCTTTTCTGTAGACCAAGGAGAAGTAATAGAGCAATTAATCATACGATATTCCTATCCTGACAGCGCTGGCCTCTTCTGACTACATTTATTGCTATACTGCCAAGCCTCTGTCTGCCACATCCTCTGGCTTGCCATAGCCTTTCCCCGTAAATCTCCACACTATCAATTATTTAGCACAAGCAGCATTATGCATCAATTCAAGAATGATTACTTAGGTAGAGAAATCAATAAACAGCAGGTCTATTAAAACCCAGGTAATAATGGAAGATACCAGAAAGATTATATATAATCTGCCCCGTGCTTTACACAAAACGTGCTTTCATAAACTAGAGTTTATTTGCACCAGTAACATTATTTTAAAAAGTTTTTTGACAGTAAAGCATAATCATCTCAGTGTTCTGACTTGCTAATAGATTTCTAGAGGGGATACAAGTTGATTCACTGACAGACATTTGATGTTTCAGATTTTTGACCACGAGAGTAACAGAATTTTACTTTGTCGTTTTCCTGGGTGTGAGTTTCTGTGATTGAAACACTCTGAGGCGTCTTTTGGAGATGGCCTGCTCACTTAGAAGTAGGGAGATTCAGAAGGCACTGCAGACTGGATAAAAATTGAAATTTGCCAAACATCTAGTCCTTCGGATAGGTCTTAATGTTCAGCTACTTCTCAATGTATGGGAAAGGCATCATGAGACAGATAGCTAAGCTAACAGTTTTCTCCCAGAGATCATAAGGGAATACATCTTTTGTGTGCCTGTTTAGAACTTCCTTTCAAGAAACAGTCTTTGAAATATTATTATTGCTCCTTTCTACCACTGAATGTCAGGTGTCCATTCTGGTGAGTGCATTGCCAGTGGCCTTCATAGCATGACACTTAGCCAGCATTTCAGACTGTCCTGAATAGTCCCGCCAGGCTATTCCCCCCTGGAGTGGAAAGGAAGTAGAGATCCATCTCCAGATACTGCAGAGGGCTTATTTCATAACAGAGGCTCAGCTTCCACCACCACTCCCTACCTGCCATAGTCACATGGTTACATATGTTCTTCATCTTCCTTTTTATGTAAACTTGAAAAGGAGGTTGGCTGGGTTCATTGAGTGGTATCTTCTTAAAGAAGAAAGACTGGGCTTTAGGATGAGTATGTCTTGGTGTCCATTACGAAATAACGAAAAATTATGCTTATAGTCTAGAACAATGGGATTCTAACACTTGAAGATACATGATTATAAATTCCAGTATAGAATATGCTGAGTGAATATGCAAAGTGATTTTAGAATTTACTGTCTGGACAAAATAATATTTCTAGCTTGTTTCTTTTGATGTTTATTCCAGTGGCAACTGGTAATGCTTATAGCTTTATGTGCCGCCTAAATGAACTAAACAGAGGAATTCAAATCCTTTGCAACATAAGAAGGAAGAGAGTGAGTAGTTCATGTGCTCAGAGATCTACTTAAAAGGATACTGTGTCTCTTTGAAAATAAAGTTTTATCTTATCTCCATGTTGATATGTTCAATAAAAATAAATATGATTTCATTTTCAAACTCTATTAAATTAAAAGGTATAGTTCCAATACATTATTTTTGTTTCTCTTATTCTTTCTGTAAGTTCACTTATTTTTCTCTGTATTAGGCATTAAATCATGTTTGCATGTAATAATGGCAATGAAAAAGGTGAAGGCCTTTGCTCCCAGAATCAGTCTCTACAATGAAGTCATTGATTTTATTCTCTAGAAATCTCAGCCATAAAAGACAACGAGTTTAAGAAATTAGGAGACACAAAACACAAAACAGCAAGAACACTAACTAAACGCCTTCACTATCAAAGCCCTTTCTGACTGTGGTATCAGCTGATATTCAATCTTACTTGGTGATGTCTTCACTTATTTAAATTTTTGAATGATAAAATATTTTTTTCCCAGAGATTTTATTACAACATAATGATTTAACCAGAATATATTTAAAAAAAAGTAAAAATCTATGTATTCTGGAAAAGCAGAGCCTGGAGGCAATTTGAAGGGAGACACAGTGAGATAATGGAATCAAGTCTGAGGCATTGTGACCTCTCCACAGGGTTTTATAAATTTCCCTCAGCAAAGCAAGATTTCTTTTTTTTTTTTTTTCCCCTTCTCAAAAGACTCAGTGTTGGGGTGCCTGAGTGGCTCAACTGATTAAACATAGGACTGTTGATATCAGCTCAGATCATGATCTCAGGGTCATGAGATCAAGCCCTGCGTCTAGGCTCTGCGCTGGGTGTGGAGAGTGCTCAAGATTCTCTCTCACCCTCTCTCTCTGCCCCTTCCTGCCCACTTGTGTGCTTGTACTTGTGTGTTCTCTCTCTCTCTCTTTAAAAAAAAAAAAAAAAGACATAGTGCTTTTCATGTCTGGGTTCTCATAAGGAAAGTAGTCAATAGAATCATGAAATTTTGAAGAATGACTACTGATCATAATACTAAAGACAAAAAGAAAATTCAAATGTTCTGTGCATCCAAAAGAGTGCTACCATCCAGTTTTTCAAATAAAATCAAGAGCAGGGTGATTTCTGCTCACAGAGGGAGTGTCATCCCTGCTATAGTCAGGTTAATCTTAGGGAAAAAGAATAACTTTGTGGCCATAGTGCTTGGGAAAACAAACAAACAAACAAAACAAAAAACAAAACCCTAAAAAGAATTCTCTTAGATTTCTTCTACTCTAATAGAAAGTGAAGTAAGTCTTCACTTCTAAATTACTAATTAAAAAAAGAAAAACAGAAATATTGGTGAATAGTCTTTATATGAAATGTGGTACTAGAGGACTATCTTTAACTTATATTACAGTTTAAATTTCATATTTTTCTGGAAAGAGAATAAAACATAATTGTGTTCTGGTGAATATTAAGGGGCTCAGATTTTAAAAACATCCTTAACTAGGAAATTTGCAAAAGATTTCTCTTTCTATTCTGTTTCTTTAGTGTTCTCATTTATTATTTTGACTGATAAAACCATTTCTGTGCAAGAGGGCTCCAAACATATTCTCTAGCCAATCCACTGAGCTCCAACTTTATTTATTAATAGCCTGCTTAGCAGTTTCAATTTAAATTCAGAATGACCAAGTCAGGACTCATGATTTCTCTCTTCCACAGACTCCTCGTGTATTCTTCCCCAAGTCTTCCCCATTGCAACAACGAACACGCTCAGGGGCTCTATCCAAAACCAGCAGAATCATCCCTTCCACCAAACCCTATATCTAAGACTGGAGCAACCATGTATATTGAGTTACTTCACTTCTTTCCATTTTCACAGCTGCTGTCTTGGCCCAAACCATTTTGATTTCTTAGTACTGCCGCATCCACTGTACTGGTTGAACTCCTCTGTCTAGCTCCCTCTACAGTTCATTTTTGGTACAGCTGCCAGAATGCATTTACTGTACTGGTTGAACTGTTCCGTCTATCACCCTCTACAGTTCATTTTCGGTATAGCTGCCAGAATGCTCTAAAATTCCAGCACATCTAGAATACTTCCCTTGGTGAAAATCCTCTGCCTATTAATTCAGTCACCTGAAAATAAGTCCATTCCTTTTACCTTGGCCTTCAAGTACCTTGATTTGGTTATTTAACTATAAGTTTGTTCCCCAGGACTCTTGCCATGATCCATGGGGCTCAAACCCTTGTTTTCTTTCTGTTCTTTGAACACCAAGTTCATTTCCTTTGTTGAGCTGCTGCTGTTGTTTGTCCAGATGACCTTTCCTTGGACTATGTCAGGCTCTTTCTTGTCTTTTAGATCACAAGTTAAATGGCGCCTTGGCAGCAAAGCTTTACCTCACCGGCCTAAGTCTCCCTGTGATTCCCTGTAATATCATCAAGATTTCCATTTGCCGGGGCGCCTGCGTGGCTCAGTGGGTTAAAGCCTCTGCCTTCCACTCAGGTCATGATCTCAGGGTCCTGGAATCGAGCCCCGCATCAGGCTCTCTGCTCAGCAGGGGGTCTGCTTCCTCCTCTCTCTCTGCCTGCTTCTCTGCCTACTTGTGATCTCCATCTGTCAAATAAATAAATAAAATCCTTAAAAAAAATAAATAAAAAGATTTCCATTTGCATTATTCTATCATTGAATTTATGCTTTAGGTTTGAACAGGGATGTGTCTATTCAGTACCACATCCTCAGTGACTAGGATGTCTGTGACACAATTATAAGATAAGAAGTAGAGGATGAATAAATAGTTATTAAAAATGAATAAATTTTCCTGTTTTTAAATGTATTTCTAATCCTTTAGTAATTCCCTTGTATTCCATATGAATTCCTCTTATTATTATTTTTTGAATCTCTTATTTTGGACTTTATAGCTGCTTCCATTTATTTCTATTATAGTTAGAACTTTCTGGAAAATATTTGCTGTATTTTGACATAAATTGAAGGAAAATCTGCACTACTCTTCATTCCAAAAAGTGATCTTTAAATAGTGAGTTTCCTCACACCATGCCAACTCTGTTTTCTCTAACTCTTTCAGTGTTTGCCAATATGATAGTCAAATATGTATCTCATTGCTGTTTTGATTTATATTTATTTTGTTTCTGGTGAGTTGATTATTCACAGGTTTGAGGTTGTTCACATCTCTTCTGCCAATGTTTGTCTCTGGGACCATTTTTTAGTAAAGTTTTTCATTTTACTCAAAATACTGGAAATTAAGAATATATATTTTAAAAATAAAACATGTCCATATTATAGAAATTCAAGTGTTCTAAATATAAATGTTATTTTTTTACACCATTTACATTATAAACCCTTCCAAGAAATCACATAGAATGAAACTGTTCTACTGCACCTCTTATGTAGAACTTGGCCCAGATTAACCCCAACAATCCACAAAATGGCAACTCTGCTTTCACATAACTTCATGGCTGTTTTGGATTCAGAAGTTTTTAGATAAAGATGTTCATATAACTGAAATTTCTTTTCTACATTATGTCAGGATAGGGAAGTAAAAATAGGAATATTATTTTGACCCTACAAATTCAAATAATTGAAAAAAATAAAGGCAGATAATTAGATAAGACAGCTATAGGTAAGACTGACACATACTCTGGAGAAATCATAGCACAGATTAATACATAAGTGTACCTGGCACATGTGTGTAGAAAGTAGTAATACTTAAGTACGTATTTCTTAGGCTAGGATATGTGGTAATAAAAAACAATCCCTAAGTCTCAGTGGCTTAACACTATAAAAACATACTGACATAAGGAGTTCCTTACTCCATGCTATCACTCAGGGATCCAGGCCAATGGAAGCTTTGGGATCTAATAACATCACCATTCAGGATAAACTCCCTGCTAAATGCTGCACCAAGGGAAGGCACTGTGCGGGCATCATGCTACTCTTTAATGCTTTGATATGGAATAGACACATGACCTCTCTACCCATAGCCCATTTAGTAGAATGAGTCATTAGTGCCACTTTGTAACAGGACATAGCCGACTTGTACAATTTTTACTACAAGGTATAAGTAATACCATAGTTATATGATTTCCAGCAGGATTAATATACAAAAAGATATGGTTTCTATATTTTAGCAAAATGCTCTCTTATTTACTTATTTTATCTTTGGGTGAGAGACTGTAAAATGAGATATATGATATAAGTATATGCAGGCTGGTTTTTTTTAAGATTTTATTTATTTATTTGTCAGACAGACATCACAAGTAGGCAGAGATGCAGATGGAGGGAGAGAGAGGAGGAAGCAGGCTCCCTGCTGATCAGAGAGCCCGATGTGGGGCTCGATTCCAGGACCCTGAGATCATGACCTGAGCCTCAGGCAGAGGCTTAACCCACTGAGCCACCCAGGCTCCCAAGTATATGCAGTTTTTAAAAGCTTTGCTGGGACTCTGTTATCCAGAAACAGTTGCATTAAATGATCAGTTATGGTCAAATGGAAGGATTTTTTCCTTTGGCATATCCTGTTCAATTTTAATCAACAATGTAGATAAATACTGACATATATTATCTACTGATAAATAATTGGCTAAAAATTGAGAATTTATTGATATTACTTCAGTGACTTCTGGAGGAAAAATTAGTATTTTGTGCATCAAATTATAGTTTGATCACATGTATGTTTTACCTCCAAATAGATGAGTCATGTGTTAAAATCTTACTTCATTCTTGTTTTCTGCTAATTAGAGAATTGAACCTTATTCTACTTATTTTTTAATCCTTTTGTTTATTAGGATGCAATTTTTATAATTATTTATGGATGACATTTTATTGGGCCTGCAAAAGTCACTATACATTGCATTTTGTACTTTCACATGATGAGTTGATATTACTAATGATTTCCTTCAGAGTAAAAATACATATCTAATAGGGTATTTCAAAGTGAGTTAAAATGTAAAGTTTAACAATTGTGGGTACATGTTCTGAGTCAGAATATATTTAAATGTTCCACACATTTATCAATGAGTTGAATATTTCTTTGAAGATATTTCATTGATAGATTATTCATTGTCTTTTTGCTTTCTTCTTTTGATCTGATTTTTATTGTAAAGCTTTCAAATTATACCTAATAATTTGAATGCCTGTACCTCCCATAGTTCCATGCCCTCATACATGTGCCATTGTTCTGGGACCAAGAAGGTCTAATTAAATAGACCTTTGTCTGAAAAAGGAGCAATAAATCAGTTATAAAAGTTGTAAGAGAAATGGTGAAGGATACAAGAAAGCCAGAAAAGGAGAGACTTGTCATGAAAAATGCTGATAAGAGATGGTGTCAAGCAGTGTCAAAGGCTGTTTTGGATGTCGGTTAGCCTGAACAAAAGGGCAAGACCTCCTGAAACCAGTATAAGAACACTTGATTTCCCCAGAGCTGAAGGTAGATGAAAGTAAATAGATAATTTTATGTCTTAGGCATTTAGAGGAGCAAGGATGAATTAAGAGTTGATGAAGAGGAAAATAAAGGGCAAACACCAGAGTACACAGGCAATTTGAATTTCATAAGTTGTAGTTTGTAACTTACAGAACTATAATGTGTCAATCTAATATTTACTTATAGTGTAATATATTTACTTTTTCTACCAAACTCCTGGTACCAGTGTGTATGTGTGAGAAAAGAGCAGGAGGGTGGAAGGGAATGAGGGACAGGAAAGGAGGGGAGGAAAGCAGAAGGGAAAGAGTGGGGGAGAGAGATTGAGATTGTTTGATTCATTTATTGATCTCTTCTCAATATCCCAATTTGGTCTTTGCTCTCCGCTTCAGGATGAAAGGCCCAATGACATAATAATTGTCATTTCATTTAATCTTTGTTCCCTAGAAACATGACTAATTCCAAGAAATAAACAAGTAAACTGCATATTTGGAAATGCGTTCCTTGAAGCCCAAGATCGTCTTTGTGATTATGTGCATGGTTCAAGATTTCCTGGAAAACAACTTTTTCTTTTTTTAAAAGAAACCTACAGAAACAGGGTGAAATCACACTATTTTAATGTATGTCTCTAAAGAGTTAAGTTGGATGATTATTTCCTCATAATAGCAAGTCCATGCATTAGTTTCCCATACGTATGTCATTGCTCTCAGCAATTTAGTTTTGAGTAATGCCTAGTTGTATCAGAGTCTTCTAGCTCAGAAATCTAGAATTGATGGCTTTTTCTTCATTTTTAAATAATTATATTCACAAAATCCCATCACATCTTCATTTGAAAATTATTTAGGACTCCCACCACACCTCACTCTCATTTTCAGGTGATATATTCAATATTTATGTTTACATCTACCTTTGGAGGTGCTCTTGAATCTTTCCAGTTTATATTTACTTCCATTACTCTTGCTAATATTTCTTCAGTATAGTTTAGAGATTACTGTCCCTAAAGAATTTATCATTACAAGATCCCACTATTTCTGGTACAGGTAAGAATATGATTTGAGTTTAGATCTTGATACCGTCCTTATGATCCAGCCATTGAAATCATTAAGAGTACCAGTTTTTTCATTAAAAATTACAGAAAATTGGGGTGAATGTCTGATATCCCATTCAGCATTCACACACAGTGATACTATGATATTATTTACCAAATTAAGCTTGAGCTATATTTTTCAAGTTTTCAAATTAACCTATCTTAACTTTCCAGCTTTATTTCCACTATTGCCCAACACATATTTTCAACTCTAGCTAAACTTGTAGCATTATGTAACCAAAATCCATGTTTATCTCTATTGAATTGACTTTGACAATTTTATGACCTCTGACAGAATGCTCCCATCTCATCTCCAAATTTTCCACCCATCAAAGTCCAATAAAGAATCTGCATTGGTTAGTTTCTACTGTATTAAAATCTGCCTCCTTTTCTTCTCACAGAACATCTCTTGGTTTCCATTCCATTGCTATTTCTAATATCTTTTGGAATTCTGAAGTAAACCATATACATTGGAAATTGCATTTATGCTGTATGTAGTTTTCCTAAGTACTTACTTACCTGTAAATTGAAATAGCATTCTGGTTTCCTGACCTTAGATCTTCTCCTTTCAAAATTTTAATTATTGATATTTTCTATATATGGGGATCTTTGGGTACATTTCTACTTTAAAATGTAGTTCACTCTGAACTGTAAGGATTCCTTCAGTTTGGTGACTATGTTTTAAGACATCAATTTTTTTTATCATTTTTTTTACATTTTTTCCCCTGGTCAGATGCTATTTAGTTGCTCTTTTGCAGAATCTTCTATTCTACCTCTAAATAATTGAACATTTTTACTGTGATCATCAAAATGAAGTGGACTCATTTAGTAAATATTCAAATTAAACAGAAAAATGCGGAAAATCACTTGAAATTTCATTTTTAAATATAATTACTCTTTTCATTATATTGAAGACTCTTCCAAACATGCTTTTTATACATGACTCAAAACATTTATGTGCATTTGTGTGTGTGTATGCGCATGTATGTGAAAGAAGAGAGAGATCTATCAAATGCAGGTATATAGTTGTATATCTGGTTATTTTAAGTCAATAACATGACCTTTCATTCTGAAGCATTTTTGATGATTACAACAGTAAATGGATGGATGCACCTTAACTCATTTAACAAGCTACTGTGGAATGGATAGGTTGTTTCTCACATTTTTAACATTATGAACAATTCTGCAATGAATAATTATATACCTATATCTTTGTATATTTTTAATTTTTTTCCTTATAAAAGTAAGGAAAGTGGATTTGATGGGTAGATTTGAGGGGTCAACAAAACTTCCAGTTAAAATAAGACTACATAATCAGGACTGCTTTATTCTGCTTTCTCACCCAGTGGAATTTTGAGATTCTGCTTTCTCTATATGGAGACATAAAAAAGGTGTATAAAATTCTTAACTGTATTCATAATGTATCTTTAAAGAAGACACAATGTTTTGAGGTCTTAATGAGTTGCATTTGGTATGACATCTATGAATGTTCATGCTTATATCTGTGAATGTATATACGAAGAGAATCTGTGTTACGTAATGATGATCATTATAGTTTAACTCCATTCGGCACATCTATTGTGATATACCAGACAGTATCGCAAGCATTTTTTTATTCTACAAATATGGCAATGAAGAATAACTTACTTTAGGTTGTGGCTATTAAATTGTATCACTAAAATTTTTACCAGTTACTAAAATCTCGTAATTAAAATCCTTGTGTACAGAGGAAAGAAGCTACCAAAATAAAACTGACTTTTGATCAGTGTTCCACAAATGAAGCAGAATCTGCGTTAGTCCTGTGTTTTGGAAAGCCATTAGCCTATTGCTCTTCTGAAGATGCAAATTTTTATTTCTAGAAAAATAGTAAAGAAGGCAGATTATCAGATACAAAAAAAAAGCAAAAAGATTTTTGATCGGGAAAGATAGCAAAATTGGTATGGGAAATAAAATTGTGATATAAACAAGATAAAGAATAGCATGGTTCTACTATCAGACCCAGGCTTTGCTTTAAGGAATATTAACGATGTGTCATCATTTTTCCTCTGTAGAATCTTTTAAAATGCATATTCTAAATTGGAAAAAAATACTGAAATGTATGAGTTTAGCTGCTTTTCTACCTGCTGCTTCATTTAACTTAATTTTGTTTTTCCTCTGTAAGGTGAAATTGATCAAATATAAGCATATCAGCAATAATTAATTATCTTATTATAATAGATAGTAATTAATAAACATCATTAATGAGGGTAGCAAACTCTGTTGGGTCAAAGAAAACATTGATCTTGACAAATCCTTTGTAAGGAATCCTAGATATCATGTCAGTTTCCTCATGTTCTAACTGAAGTATCACTCAATAACTACTTACTCTTTTATTATTATATACCAGTCAGTGCCTTCATCATTAATTATTTTCTCATACAAGGAATAAACATAGCTTCATGGGAGTGTAAGTTTTCCCATAAATGAAAAGGCCCATGGCTCTTTTCTTATTAAAGAAAAAGAATTAATTGCTATCAGTTAATTTAATTATGGTGAATTTAGCTAGAATAGTCTCATTGTACCTTAATGTCATGACAGGAAACAGTTTCTACTATGTCTCATATCTTTTGCATTATAAATTGACTACATAGTTAGAGATATCATTACACTTGGTGAGAAATAATGTACTTAAAATATTCTCTGAGGTTTTTTTGAAGAGAACTAACTGTGCAAATAGATTTTAAAAAGTAACACATCAATTTATACCAAGGAAAACATTTATTAACATGGTAAAAAAGCTTTTTTATTATCTATCTATGGATACATCTATCAATGTATTATATCTGTCCAAACCATACTTTACTGTAGCTCTTCACTGGCCTTGCATAGTCTAATTGTCTGACAAATCACTGCTATTAAATAAAATTAAAACATAAGATGACACCCAGACAATCTTAAAGCTTTATTAAATTGCACGTTCACATTTGATATACAAAGAAGTAAATGTAGACAGGTTTTATTTATCTATTTATTTATTTATTTTATAATTACTAAGAGTAGAAGAGATCGAGCACTAGATGAGAAAAGAAATAAATTTAAATATCTCTGCATAACAAGAAAAGAGATACACAGATAGAATGTATAATTGAATGCATTGACTTCTGGCTTCTCTCTTTTTAAGTGTGAAGTCTGTCCTTAACTTCTGCTGTCGTGGGTCTTTTTAAAACTGTTTTTGTCTATAAGTCCATGAGTATTCTCAAGCAGCCCCAAACCCTTACCTGACAATAGAGAAATGGAGATGTAAGATCAAAAGTGTGAGTTTTATGTTCCTAATTCTGTACTTTGGAGTTGGTTAAGACATTCTTCCTTGTCTTCAGAGAAGATAGATTTTATATCTATCTCCACATGAGGTAGGAGACGTTCTTTCCTTTTGTTTTGATTTTTCTTCCCCCCAACACTGATCTGATTCTCCAAGTCCCTTGATCCTGGGAGTATTAAACTTCTGAAAATAAAATATAATCTTTGTGAACAGCAGGCAAGGAAGAAGATAAAAATCCCATCTGTGTGAGGATTACATCTTTCTGGTCTGACCACAGACAACATGTACATTTTTAATCAAGTATTTTTGTTTTAAATCTGTGTTGTTATTTCACGTCCCTCTTTCAAAACATTAGGCTTTGGGGCTGGGTTGGGGGCGGTAGCAATCATTGTGTATTCTCCCGGGAAGGTTCACTCTTTGGGCACCAATTATTTAAGTGAGAAAACACTCTCCAGGAGATGTAGAAATAGATGAGACATGCTATCTGACCTTAAGATTTTTAATAGAGAAACTCAAAGCAAAATAAACCTAAGGCAGTGTTAGAGAACAGATCAAGCAGAGAGCTAAGCATGGGCTGAGAGTACTGGAGCAGGTGCTGTTGGTTCAGGCTGTGAGGACCAGGGAGGGTCCTATTGTCATGGGTAACATTCCTGAGAAAGATGTCAGTTACCACAGAAGGGCTGACAGGAAGACTCCCTTACCAGATTTAGAGGATAGCATAAGGAATGTATTCTTGAATTTTGTTTCCATCTGTTGACCACCATTTTGAAGTTAAGGATTGTTCACAATGTATTTCATCTGCTACTTCCCAAGTACAGTTTCCCACCTAGTCATCCCAGCTTCTCTGGAAGTTAGTTGTCTTTATCCCCACTTCACAAAGAAGTGAAAGCTCCATTTGTCTCTGAGTAAACTGCCAGTTACCAACTAATGTTGTCTAAGTAATGTGATAGAAATCAGATCTTCTACCTCCCAAATCCGTTCTTCCAAACATCACACTGACACCTGAAACTGAGAACGTTCGAGGTAGACCATTGGCGGCTGAGCAAGTAAAGCATTGAAAGCAAAAGTGGTCACTAAAGCATAGATCACATGGATTAGAAAATCTTCATTCAAACATTGCCAGAAATCTAAAAGGTCCTACTTGTAACATTCAGATTATTGTAAATCCCACCTTCTCCAAAATGTACTCACTATCTTGATTACCAGGATAATCATTTCCTTGTTTTCTATTACTAGATTTACCATATAAGAATACATCTTTAAACAGTGCAAATCAATTTTATATTTATAAAAATTTTACATAACAAAATCTGCCATCATGATCTTTCATGTGCGTTTCATTCATTTATTACATTTGTAAGATTTATCCACATTGTATGTAGGTACATTTCCTTCATTTTCATTGACTTTCGCTGCACTGTTAATTGGATAATTCACAATTTAGTTATCCACTCCAATTTTTTTTGGCTTTACTGATGTATAATATTTATCCTAATCATGTTGTACATATGAATTGCTCTTATTTTTAGCTATTAAAGACAGAGCTGCTATGAACATTTCCATAGATGTCTTCTGGAAGACAGAAGTGTCAGATATATACCAAGAAGATAGACTGATGCAACACGGAGTGTTGATATTTTCAATGCTAATAAACAATTGAAAACCCTTTTCTGAGGAGTTTATAACAATTTCCTCTCTTGCCAGCAGTTCTCTTTGCTTTACAACTTCACCAACACTTGGTATCAATAGATATTTTCATCTTCAACCTTCTGGTTGGTATCTAGTATTAACCTCTTTGTATTGTCTCATTGAATTCACAGTATCTTCAATATTAATGAGGTAGTACATCATTCTTTTCATGTTGGTTATTCTCTATTCAGTCTTCATCTCCAGATTCATTCTCTGACTTTTTCTATCCTGTTTAGGCTTACTCTAAGTTTGACTTTTATGGACTACAATTCTATACATATTGAGATTTAAATATCTCGTTGGATTTTGCTAAGAATGGAATTTATTAGAAAATAGAAGTGACCATGGAACAAGAAATTAAGGTAGCTATTTCTTTCACTGGCATTGCCAACATACCGTGGTTACACCTGTCATTCAACGGCTTCTCTTCTAGGCTTCATGGTCTTTTCATGCTCTGACAATGCTGTCCTTTGCTCTTGCCCTGTCAGGTCAGGCTGGTGAATACATTTTGCTTTTAGTCTTGAGCATCTTTCCATCCCTATGCTTAGGAAACACCTCTGTAAATCATCTCTTCCTCTAACTTAACTCTCATCAATTACACATTTTAGTATACTGTCTACTTCCTGCTATATCCCTGGTGATACAGACATTGGCACTGGGACTAGCTCCCGAAGGCAGACCTTCAAATTGGGTTAGTTAATTTTTTGAAGAGTGTATTTGTAGCTTCCTTGTTGAGTAGAAAGAGAGCCATTGTAATTCGCAAGTGCAGTGAAATGCATTTTTTTTTTTTTCAAATTATCAGTTGTGTCATGAGATGGACTAACTAACTGTGAAGGTTAAAGCATTGGAGCATAATATACCTGAAATAATTAGTAGCTCTGGTAATAATAGCAATTACAATAATTATAGTGTGAGATGACAATTTATGACTTCCCAGAGATACACAAAGAGAAAAAGTTAAGTTTAAGCATTGAACTCCCATCTAAGGAATGCACAATCAAAAGTTTACTGGGGAAGGTTTAAAAATTTTTCTTTTTTTTTAAAGCACATCCAACACCTCACATATTTACCGTGTGTGTGAACGTGTGAAAAAGAGAGAACATTTAAGTTCAATTCTCTTAGCACATTTTAGCTATACAATATTATCAACTATAGTCATTATGTTTTACATAATTACTCAGATCTTACTCATGTGATACTGAAAGTTTATTCCCTTTTACCAACCTATTTCTCCCACCTTTCAGCTGCTCCAGCAATCACTTTCCTGCTCTAAAAGCTGTACTAGTTAGTTTTTGATTCCACATATATTTGAATCCTTGAAGAATTTGTCTTTTTCTGTCAGGATTATTTCATTTAATATAATTCCCTCCTTATATTAATTAATATTTATATTAATTCCTTTAATATAATCCATGTTGTTGCAAGTGACAGGATTTTCCTTTTTTAAAGGCAGAGTGTTTGGCCGCATACATACAACACTCTTTCTTGATCCATTCTTCCACTGGTGGACACTTAGGTAGTTTCCATGTTTTGGCTATTGTAGTTTCCATATTTGGCTGCAGTGAATATGGGAGTAGAGGTATATCTTTTAAATAATGGTTTCTTTTAAATAATAGTATCTTTTAAATAATGGTTTAAATAATGGTTTAGTTAACTTTTGCTATATTCCCAGAAGTGGGAATGCCAGATCGTATGGTAGTTCTAATTTCTCAAGGAATCTCCACACTGTTTGCTATAGTGACTATATCAGTTTACATTCCTACCAGTGCTCACCAGTATTTGTAATCTTTTGTCTCTTTGATAATAGCCATCCTAACACGTATGAGGTGATACCTCATTGTGGTTTTGATTGGTATTTTCCTGACAATTAGTGATGGTGAGCACCTTTTCCTGTATCTATTCTCCATTTGCATGCTTTCTTTGGAGAAATGTCTATTCAGGTCCTTTGCCCATGTTTAATTTAAAAAAAAAAAGTTATATTAATTCCATGTGTATTTTGGATATTAACCACTTATCAGGTATGTAGTTTGCAAATATTTTCTCCCATTTTATAAGCTGCATTTTCATTATTTTGCTTGTTTCCTTTGGTGAGTAGAAGTTTTTTAGGTTGATGTAGTCCCACTTATTTATTTTTATTTTGGTGTCAAATCCAAAACATCTTTGCTAAGAATGACATTAAGGAGCTGACCCCTTATATTTTCTCTTAGGAATTTTATAGTTTCAAACGTTATGTTCAAGTCTTCAATCCATTTTGAGTTGATTTTTCTGTATGGTGTAGGGTGGAGATCAAGTTTCATTCTTTGGCATGTGGCAATCCAATTCTATGTGGTTGGATTGGCAATCCAATTGTATGTGATTCTCCATTGTGTAGTGTTGTCCCCTTTGTCAAAAACTAATTGTCCATCTATACCTGAGTTTATATTTAATTGGTTCAATTGATCTATGTGTCTTTTATGTTAATACTAAAATGTTTTGATTATGTAAGATATTTTAAACATATGTTAATGCTTTTTAGTTTATACACTCCATGCTGTTGTTATGAAAAACTTCTGAAAATGAAAGTTTAATTAGTATGAAACACATCAGGGTGGTTGACTCTTCAATTTTAATAACTATTTTTTGATGTGGAAAGACCCAAGGAATTTTAATTATCATTATTTTTATCATGATTTATGTTAGAACTACTTCTATTGCATAGTGTGGAGGTGTTTTAACATATATACAAATAATCTTTTTTACTTATTGCTCGTTTTATGGGTTATATGTAAAAATGTAAGGCAAATCTAATTTTTTAGTTGGAAAAATTTTCAAAGATAATTTGTCAAAACCCCAACTAAATGCAGTTCATTTTTGGACAATTTGTTCTGTCACATGCTTTATATCTTATGTTTTTGGCTGCTTATATTTATTAATAGTTCATCAAAAAGTATTAGTCTGGTTTGTTTATCATTTCTTGATAACAAATAGAGATTCTAGTGTTTTTAATATAATCTGAGTTTTAATATTCATAGTAGTGATGGAAGAAATTTAACCTTTATGTCTAATGAGATGATGCCAAAAAAAAATTATTTTGTCATTTAAAAAGTAATATATTCTTGATTAATTAATACTTTCAGTTCAAGATAAAGTTTTATCAACTAGTATAGGTTGTAGTGACAATTAGAAAAATTTCTTATTGTAAAACATATTCTTATGATATAAAGGAAGAGATTTTCTAAATATAATATACAGAAATAAATAATATATTGCAAATAAATACATCAAAAGATACTTTCACAGTCAAGTAGATATTTAAGGTCAAAGCAGAAAATTAAAATTTTCTTTTTGTGTAAGATTTAAATTCCAATATACTGTAGACTATTAAAAATATCAAGCTTTAGCTTAACTAGGTACTATTATTGAATGGAGTCAACACAGGCCATTTATGTTGAATAAGACTTAAAACACTGGACAGTTTATAAGATAGAATAAAGATCTAGAAAGGTAGGGGACAGACATTC
Organism: Lontra canadensis; assembly: GCF_010015895.1. Lineage (NCBI taxonomy): Eukaryota > Metazoa > Chordata > Mammalia > Carnivora > Mustelidae > Lontra > Lontra canadensis. The sequence goes on along the minus strand of NW_022631013.1, from coordinate 8,231,424 downwards.
AGTCCAGTTATGAGACAAAAGAAGTCAGAACTCTATTGCCAGATCAAATATATATTTTTAGTTATTAAGGCCTAGGACACAAAGATGAAAAGTACTTAGTAAAGTACAGTTAGGAATAAAGAGAAGTATATTTTAGTTTTAACTCTTTAGCAAGTGACTTGGAGAAAGATATCCTTGATATTCCTGTGGTTCATTTTCTACACCTGTTCACTAGAAAGAAAACACCCACTCTAAGTCACTAGCTGTCTTGATTATCATTAGTATTACATTAGATAATGCATGTGAAAGTGCCTTGTAAGCCACAATGTGCTATACACATATTTTACCAATATTAAGAAACACTTGCTACTGTATTACTCAGAGGCTACCTATCCAAATTCTAAGTTTAAATATCACTCACCAACTATGGATAAAGGCACTATTATGCCAAAATATGATAGCTAATTACATAAATTTATTCAACCATGAAATTACTTTGTTAATACATAAAGGAACAGATTTGTTTTATGTGTTCTTGCAAATGAATTCATCTGTGTAAAGAGTGACCTTCACAGGATACTTCATTTTCTTTCTTTCTTTATTCTTTTCCTAATAAAATAATATTTGCAGGCATAACTCTCTTTATCACTTGTAAACACAATAAGATTCATTTAATTTCACACCCATGGTCAAGGGCAATAATGATGAAACATGACACTATTAATGCAGAACATAAGTAAAGAATGTAAATTGTTTTGTGGCTTGAATAATTATTTTTCTTGTATTTAAGTTACTAATATCAAACCATTAATATGAAAAAAAAAAAGATATTAGTGTGTTGATCTTTTTAACCTAACATGTTCTCTTGGATCTTTCTTTGAATTATTTTAATTTCTTCATTGCCTCAATGGAATGCCTTTATGTGCCTGAAACTTTTTTAAAATTACAAATAATGTTTTGGTACATCATCCAGAATGAGGGATGTGCAACAGAAATCAACTTTGAGAGTTATCATTTAAATTTAAGAAAGTCAGCTATAATTAAACCCTTCATTTCTACTTTATGCTCCTTGTGTCTTTGCTTCCCCATGGAAACCGCAATCCTTCAGATCATGTGTTTTTTCTTAATTGAAGTATAGTTGATAAATCATGTTTATTTTTAAAATTAAAACATTTTAATGTCTTATAACAGTCTTTGGAAATTATGATATAGCAACAAACCATAATAAAAAAGGGAAATATTATCTTAGTTTTGTACCAATCATCATTTGTCATAGATAGTGCAATCTCTCCATCATCTTTCATGGGCCGGAATTCATTTCTATCAGTTTATTAGTATCTATTGAGTAATGTGTGTATTCCATGATAGGCAACGATGAGAAAATAATATTAATTCCTCTCAAAGATATAATGAGGTTACAAAATAATGAGCATATTCAGTGACTAACAAGAAGCAATATGTTCATAAGCATTAAATTCTCTGGAGGAAACATAAAAAAGAAATGTAGACAGAGTAAAGGGCTAACGTACACTTCAAGGTTCTGGCTATGTGAAATGATTGGAGTCTGGGGGGTAACAGTTGACAAATACTTCAGGAAAGGTTTCAGTCAAGATGATGATCACCAAGGGCAGAACTTCTGATCAGCAAGGAGTAAATAAGGAATATATGTGAAAATGTAAGGTATTGAGTGGTGCCAGTGTTGAGACTTTGAGAAGCTAGGTCATCGCATATTTGTTGGCAGGGGTCATCGCATATTTGTTGGCAGGGGACAGTAAAATGAAAGTTGTGACAAAGGTATAGGGCATTGCTAGCATGTGCAGGCTGGATACTCTTCCTCATCACTGTGCTCACACAAGAAGTGATAGTTATTGAATTCCAGTTATCCAAGCACTGTTTGAAGTACTGCCATGTCCCATCTCATTTAGTGTTCTCCAGTATTCAACCCCATGAAAGAAATACTAAGTATTACTTCCTTCTGCAGATGGAAAAGAATTAGAAAAGTTATGTAAATTGCTTGTGGTCACAGGGTTAATCAGTGGTCTGTTCTCATAGGAACTTAGATCTCACTGAATTGGAGGACGAACCTCCAATAAGTTGGTGATGGCCACATCCATGAGTACTTCTTAGATAATTTTAAATATTAATATCTGGGAACATTTTGGAAAAAGAGTATGAGTGGGGATAGCATAATCATATAGTTAAACTGATGAAAATATAGTAAATAATTATAAAATATCAGTTGTCCTGCAAAAGGAGGCAGAATAATAGAAATCTTAGAAGAAGATCCAGGTGTGTATATGAGTATTTACTCTATATAAAGATGGGAAAGATGTAGGAAAGGAAGAAAGAAAGAATATTCTTAGGAAAACTGGTGATTTTAGAATAATTAAAAGTAACAACGATGTTATATTCCAATTCTCAATATGTACCAAATTAAAATTAAATCCAAAGACTCCAAGAATTGTTCTTTAAATAATAAGATCTTATGAGAACTAGAATATATAAACATAAATCTAGAGTAAAAGGCAAGGGGTTATAAACATAAAACGATGTAAGATATCATAAAGGAAAAGAAAACTTTGACATGAAAAATTCATAACGGGGGGGGGGGACAAGATGGAGGGAAAGTAGGAGGAGGCGCCTTTTCAACCTGTACCCTAAAGTGAGCTGATTACTACCAAAGAACTCCGATCACCCATGAAATCAGCCTGAGATCAGAATTATACACATCTGCATCTCTACAGGGGCAGAAGACGCCAGTGGGCAGGTAAAGTGGAGTGGGAAAGGCGGACTGATATTGGAAGATAAACAAAAGGGGGAGGGAGCCGCCAGAGGTGACCAGTTGGAAAGTAATACCCCTAATACGAGCAAGAGTGCCCTGCATCTGGGGACCAGCATTAACTTGGAGACTGGTTGAAAGCACTCCAAAAGAGCAAAAGATCGCTGGGGGGGGGGGGGAATTGTGGGAATCGGGGTGGCTAGGGACAGGGGCTTAAGTCCCCGGTCCCAGGACAGCCTTCCCTGGCGCTGAGCCAGAGAGAGTGCAGCAGAGAAACCAGGTCCTGGTCCCTGAGCCACCAGCGCACCCAAGATTGCTTGGGTTCTGGCCCCTGTGAGGGGCTGGGAGCCACGCCAGATGGCAAAACACACGAGCCCTGCTACAGAGCCTGAGATGTGCGCCCCTCATCCTCTCCTGAGAGAGGTACAAAGGCCCAGCAGGCGCTCTTTGACACGCGCCATTGTTTCAGAGCCTAAGAAGTGCGCCCCAAACTCTCCCCTGAGAGAAGTGCGCGAAGGCCCAGCCTGGTGCTTTCTGATGTGCGCCCCGTTCTCAGAGTCTGAGACGCACGCGTGACCCACAGCCTCCCCTGAAAGAGGTGCGCGCAAGCCGAGCACTCTTAGACCCAGAAAGACCAGGCACTCCCAGCCCGGGCCATCGGGAAAATCTCAGTGTGTGATCACTGCTTGGAACCTCTCTGGTGGTCTGGAGCTGCCCAAATAGCTGCCGCTGCTTTGGTTTTGGGTACAAGCAGAAGATCCTGCCTCCCCAGGGACCGCGACTCGGAACCTGCTCTGCCAGCGGCCAAGGGGGGATTTATATGGGCGCTGCAACACCCACAGAAGAACAGACTAAGGCTTCTTTCTGAGAGGGAGGTCAGGGTACAGTTTGCTTTCCTCTAAACCAAAAAAACCATCAAAAGTGGTCAAGGCGAGAGGGGGGAAAAAAAAAAAAGGTGAACAAACATAAAAACCTCCAGAGAACAAAAGCCTGAAAAAACCGGTTTCCTCAAAGCCCACCCCCTTGAGGGGGACTGGAGGACTTAACTCAGGGAACATCATTGACTGAAAACCCACGTGGCAAGCCCCTCCCCGAGAAAACCAACCAGGAAAGAAAAAAAAAAAAAAAAAAAGACTACAAGAGAACCACCACCACTACTTCATAGGACAACTTTTATTTTTAATGTGTTCCCTCTATTCTGGCTCATTTTTTTTTATATAGATAATTTTTTAACCTATTTACCATCATGGCAAGCTGTCCAGTACATCAAATTCCATAATAACCTTCTAACCTGAACTTTTTGATACATACACCTGTGTTTTTCTTTTGCATTTCTATTTTTTGGATTTTTTTAAATTTTAGTTTAGTTTAGTCTAGTTTATTCCTTTTTTATTTTTATTTTCTAATATTCACATAGAGTTAAACTTCAAAGTAATCCCCTTTCCCCAATCAATACTACCCCTATAGGTAAACCAATTTTTAATCCTCCTTTAGCCTAGGAAAGTTGAGTCCTTTAACAAAGATTTCAAGATACATCCAGGAAGAATCAAAACAACCTTCCTCACCCACACTGAGAATTTATAACCACTCTCCCATCTTTTTCTTCCACCAGTGTTTCTGTGTTTTTGTGTTTGTCCTGATAGTATATAAATCTTACACTTGGGGTTCTTTTCGACAAGGTTCTTCCTTTATTTGCATATATATAATTTTTTTCTCCTGTTATATACTTTTATCAGTCTTTTTGTTTGTCTGTTTTTGTTTGTATACCTCATAAATCTTACCTTGGGGCCCATTTGGGCTGATCCTTCTCTTTCATCTTCCCTTTCTTTCCTGTGTGTGTGTGTGTCTCTCTCTCTCTCTTTTTTTTTTTTTTTTCTTTTTCTTTTCTTTTTTCTCTCATTTGGGTGGGGAATCCTGATTGCTCAGAATTGTTCCAGGGTGCACCCAGACTGCACCACGGTCGATACAACCAGCTACATCTGTTCAGTCATCTCTCACCAAAATGACTAGGAGGAGGAATGCCCAACAGAAGAAAAATACAGAGGATGGACCTTCTGCAACAGAGCTAATGGCTATCAACATAGACAATATGTCAGAAAGAGAATTCAGGCTAACAATTATCCAGGCAATAGCTAGGTTGGAGAAAGCCATGGATGACCAAATGGAATTGATTAGGGCCGAGCTGAAAGCAACCAGACAGGATGTTCACAATGTTAGGGCAGAGCTAAAAGCTACCAGGGCTGAGGTTCACAATGCTCTCAATGAGTTCCAATCTAATCTAAATTCTCTCAAAGCTAGGGTAACTGAGACAGAAGATAGAATTAGCGATCTGGAGGACAAACAAATAGAGAGAAAGGATCAAGAGGAAGCCTGGAACAAACAGCTTAGAAACCATGAAAACAGAATGAGAGAAATAAATGACACCATGAAACGTTCCAACGTCAGAATTATTGGAATCCCTGAAGGGGAGGAGAAAGAAAGAAGTCTAGAAGATATAGTGGAACAAGTTCTTCATGAAAATTTTCCCAATCTCGCGAATGGAACCAGCGTTCATGTACTAGAGGCTGAACAGTCTCCACCCAAGATTATAGATTCCAGAAAAACATCAAGGCACCTGATAGTCAAATTGAGGAATCATAATTATAGGTATAATCTCTTGAAAGCCGCTAGGACAAAGAGGCTCCTTACTTACAGAGGAAAGCCCATCAGAATAACGTCAGACCTGTCTACAGAGACCTGGCAAGCCAGAAAGGGCTGGCAAGATATGTTCAGGGCAATAAATGAGAAGAACAGGCAGCCAAGAATACTTTATCCAGCAAGACTGACATTCAAAATGGATGGAGAGATAAAGAGTTTCCAAGACCGGCAAGGCTTAAAAGACTATATACAACCACCAAGCCAACACTACAGGAAATATTAAGGGGGGGTTCTATAAAAGAGGAAAAATCCTAAGAATAGCATTGAACAGGAATATAGAGACAATCTACAGAAAGAAAGACTTCAAAGGTAACACGATGTCAAAAAAAGTATCTATCAATAATCACTCTCAATGTGAATGGCCTAAATGCGCCCATAAAACGGCACAGTGTTACAGATTGGATAAAACGACAGGACCCATCCATATGTTGTCTACAAGAGACCCATTTTGAACCTAAAGTTACACCCAGACTGAAATTGAAGGGATGGAGAAGCATCTTTCATGCCAATGGGCCTCAAAAGAAGGTTGGGGTAGTGATTCTCATATCAGATAAATTAGATTTTAAACTAAAGACTGTAATCAGAGATACAGAAGGACACTACATCATTCTTAAAGGGACTATCCACCAAGATGATCTAACAATTGTAAATATCTATGCCCCCAATATGGGAGCAGCCAATTACATAAGAAAACTGTTAATCAAGATAAAGAGTCATATTGATATGAATACATTAATAGTAGGAGATCTTAACACACCTCTCTCAGAAATAGACAGATCATCGAAGCAGAAAATCAATAAGAAACAAGAGTATTGAATGACACATTGGACCAGATGGACCTCATAGATCTATATAGAACATTCCACCCTAAAACAACAGAATACTCATTCTTCTCAAGTGCACATGGAACCTTCTCAAGAATAGACCACATACTGGGTCACAAATCAGGACTCAACCAATCCCAAAAGACTGAGATTATTCCCTGCATATTCTCAGATCACAGTGCTTTGAAACTGGAGCTTAATCACAAGGAAAAGTTCAGAAGGAACTCAAACACCTGGAAGCTAAAGACTACCTTGCTTAAGAATGCTTGGATCAACCAGGAGATCAAAGAAGATTAGAGCAGAGATCAATGAGGTAGAAACCAGAGATACAGTAGAACGTATCAATGAAACTAGAAGCTGGTTTTTTGAAAGACTCAATGAGATCGATAAACCATTGGCCACACTAATCCAAAAGAAAAGAGAAAGCCCAAATTCATAAAATTATGAATGAAAAAAGAGAGATCACAACTAACACCAAGGAAGTAGAAACAATCATCAGAAGTTATTATCAACAGTTATATGCCAATAAGCTAAGCAACCTAGATGAAATGCATGCATTCCAGGAAAACTATACACTCCCAAAATTGAACCAGGAAGAAATCGACAACCTAAATAGACTGATATCTAGTAACGAGATTGAAGCAGTGATCAAAAACCTCCCAAAAAACAAGATCCCAGGACCTGACGGATTCCCTGGGGAATTCCACCAAACTTTCAAAGAAGAAATAACACCTATTCTCTTGAAGCTGTTTCAAAAAATTGAAGCAGAAGGAAAACTTCCACTCTTTCTATGAAGCCAGCATTACCCTGATCCCCAAACCAGGCAAAGACCCCACCAAAAAGGAGAACTTCAGGCCAATATCACTGATGAATATGGATGCTAAGATTCTCAACAAGATCCTAGCAAACAGGATCCAACAGCACATTCAAAAGATTATCCACCATGACCAGGTGGGATTCATCCCTGGGCTACAAGGATGGTTCAACATTTGCAAATCAATCAATGTGATAGAACAAATTAATAAGAGAAGAGAGAAGAACCACATGGTCCTCTCAATTGATGCAGAAAAAGCATTTGACAAAATCCAGCATCCGTTCCTGATTAAAACGCTTCAAAGTATAGGGATAGAGGGAACATTCCTGAACTTCATCAAATCTATCTATGAAAGACCCACAGCAAATATCATCCTCAATGGGAAAAAGCTTGCAGCCTTCTTGTTGAGATCAGGAACACGACAAGGATGCCCACTCTCACCACTCTTGTTCAACATAGTATTTGAAGTCCTAGCAACAGCAATCAGACAACAAAGAGAAATAAAAGGTATCCAAATTGACAATGAAGAAGTCAAACTCTCTCTCTTCGCAGATGACATGATTCTTTATATGGAAAACCCAAAGACTCCACCCCCAAACTACTGGAACTCATATAGCAATTCAGTAACGTGGCAGGATACAAAGTCAATGTACAGAAATCAGTGGCTTTCTTATACACTAACAATGAAAATACAGAAAGGGAAATTAGAGAATCGATACCATTTACTATAGCACCAAGAACCATAAGGTACCTGGGAATAAACCTAACCAAAGAGGTAAAGGATCTGTACTTGAGGAACTACAGAACACTCATGAAAGAAATTGAAGAAGACACAAAAAGATGGAAGACCATTCCATGCTCTTGGATCGGAAGAATAAACATTGTTAAAATGTCTCTACTGCCAAGAGCAATCTATACTTTTAATGCCATTCCGATCAAAATTCCACCAGTATTTTTCAAAGAGCTGGAGCATATAATCCTAAAATTTGTATGGAATCAGAAGAGACTCCGAATCACTAAGGAAATGTTGAAAAACAAAAAACTGGTGGCATCACGTTACCTGATTTCAAGCTTTACTACAAAGCTGTGATCACCAAAACAGCATGGTACTGGCATAAAAACAGACACATAGACCAGTGGAACAGAGTTAGAGCCCAGATATGGACCCTCAACTCTATGGTCAGTTAATCTTCAAAAAAACAGGAAAAAATATACAGTGGAAAAAAGACAGTCCCTTCAATAAATGGTGCTGGGAAAACTGGGCAGCTATATGTAGAAGAATGAAACTCGACCATTCTCTTACAGCCTACACAAAGATAAACTCAAAATGGATAAAAGACCTCAACTGTGACAGGGATCCATCAGAATCCCAGAGGAGAACATAGGCAGTAATCTCTTCGATATCAGCCACAGCAACTTCTTTCAAGATATGTCTCCAAAGGCAAAGGAAACAAAAGCCAAAATAAACTTTTGGGACTTCATCAAAATCAAAAGCTTCTGCACAGCCAAGGAAACAGTCAAGAAAACAAAGAGGCAACCCACGGAATGGCAGAAGATATTTGCAAATGACAGTACAGACAAAAGATTGATATCCAGGATCTATAAAGAACTCCTCAAACTCAACACACACAAAACAGACAATCATATCAAGAAATGGCCAGAAGATATGAACAGACACTTCTCCAATGAAGACATACAAATGGCTATCAGACACATGAAAAAATGTTTATCATCACTATCCATCAGGGAGATTCAAATTAAAACCACATTGAGATATCACCTTACACCAGTTAGAATGGCCAAAATTAGCAAGACAGGAAACAACATGTGTTGGAGGGGATGTGGAGAAAGGGCAACCCTCTTACACTGTTGGTGGGAATGCAAGTTGGTGCAGCCACTTTGGAGAACAGTGTGGAGATTCCTCAAGAAATTAAAAATAGAACTTCCCTATGACCCTGCAATTGCACTACTGGGTATTTACCCCAAAGATACAGATGTAGTGAAAAGAAGGGCCATCTGTACCCCAATGTTTATAGCAGCAATGGCCACGGTTGCCAAACTGTGGAAAGAACCAAGATGCCCTTCAACGGACAAATGGATAAGGAAGATGTGGTCCATATACACTATGGAGTATTATGGCTCCATCAGAAAGGATGTATACCCAACTTTTGTATCAACATGGAGGGACTGGAAGAGATTATGCTGAGTGAAATAAGTCAAGCAGAGAGAGTCAATTATCATATGGTTTCACTTATTTGTGGAGCATAACAAATAGCATGGAGGACATGGGGAGTTAGGAGAAGGGAGTTGGGGGAAATTGGAAGGGGAGGTGAACAATGAGAGACTATGGACTCTGAAAAACAATCTGAAGGGTTTGAAGAGGTGGGGGGTGGGAGGTTGGGGGAACCAGGTGGTGGGTATTAGAGAGGGCATGGATTGCATGGAGCACTGGGTGTGGTACAAAAGAAAAAAAAATCCTAATTAAAAAAAAAAACCTACAAAGATTATTTGTGTCTAAATTAAAATGAACTTTGGATCTTAGCTCAGATTATTCTAAACAGGTTTTTCAACTTCACGAATGTCTTGGGAGATATTTCAAAATTATGAGAGCTCCTTCTTCATGTGAAGGACTGACTTACATGTTATAGAGTACTGAATTTCAATGGACTCCCACCCACTAAATTCCAAGACCACCCCCCACCCAAATTAACAACCCCCACAAATTTCCAACACACTTCTGCTATGGGGGAGAATGCCTGCTTTGAAAACCAATTACCACGATCTATGTTTATTGACAAGGAAAAATGTCTACGATGTGTATTTTTATTACAATGTATGGTTAAGCAATAATGTTGGTGTTAGGATCAGTGTCTACAACATGATTCTATTTTTAAAGAAGGAAAACCATAAAGAAAGAAAGCTGATGAAAGAAAAATGTGTGGGTGCCCATGTACACCCACAGAGGAACAAATCTGAATATATATAAACAAAACTTAACCGTAGTTATCACTGGTGATGAGATTACAGGTAATTTTCATGTTCTAATGTTTTTTTTTTCTGAAGTGACTGATTTTTTTTATAATGATCTATTACCTTTATAGTCAGAAAAATAAAACTATTTACCTTTGGCAAACAAATAAAAAAAATTCATAACAAAGGAAATAGTAAACTTTTAAATAATATGAGATAAAAGGGACAAATTAGGGTAAATATCTTTAAGGTATTAGAAATGTAAGAGTAAAGGTTCATAAGATACTAGTTATTTCACAAGTCAAGAATAAGATTTGAAAACTATAAGACAATAATACACCAATAACAGTGAACAACATATGAAAGCAAATTTTTCAGATTCAAGCTGCCCTTATAAAATGTTTTCAAACTCACTAATATCTGAAGATATGCTAAATAAAAAAATCCACAAAGTACGTGTTATTGATTAATCAAATAACATATAAAAATGATAATATAAACAAGAGTAATTTCAAAAAGTACTACTAAGAAATTAGTTAAAATCATACCATGAGGCAATGTGAAAATATTAAAAGAAATCACTTATATGTTTATAACCATCGAGCCATTATTTATGCTTCTAAGATTTATCCTGAGGAAATTATCAGAAATATGCACAAATACATTAATTTTCTTTATATATTTACAACATCCCATTTTTACAAACTAACTCACTAGGAAAAAATGAATAAATACATGAGAATGTTAACATTAATATTTCTGAGTGATGAAATTACAGGCATTTTCATAAGCAAATTTCCTTATATAATATAAATTATTTTCAAGTAATAACTTACAAAGATAAAACAATAAATATATGATACAAAACTGGGATTCAAACCCAGGTCCATTTAACTCATGTTTACTAATACATACTTTGTACAACAATATCATGTGAATTATGGGAGGGGTGCAAACACTTAGCATATGTCTGAAATTCATAAAGTGCTCAATACATAGCTGAGGTTGCTTGTTTTGTGGTCGTCGGAGTGTTCATAGTGGTAGTAATGGTAATAATAATAGAATCAATGACAATGATAGAGAACAAGAGAAGCAAACCAAAACGTACTGATGGGAGTAGTAAAAATAGTTATAGAATACAATTGTAATTAAGATTTCTAATAATTGACAGTAAAAAGTAAAAAATCAGAAAACTAGCATATTGTTTCATTATTATTTAATTGTAAAAAGAAAAATCTGAGATGCCACGTCATAGTTGCGTGGTCTAAAATAATTTGGCTATCTGATATCAATTTCTGTTTCCTCATCTATAAGACAGGATGAATAATATACTTCTCTTGACAGTTTGATATTCTTTTGTAAAAATGAAGTATTATAGTGTACGACAAACTTCCAGAACAATACCAGACACTTGGCATAAAGAAATAGTTTTTCTTCCACATGTTTCCTTAAAATATTGTACAAATGATTTTGTTTTTGTGAAGGACTATTCTTCATTTAAAAAAAATGCTCATGTAGATTTTTAAATCATTACATGCCAGGCTAATTGTAGAATTTGACATTTTTTAAGCCTAGGAACATCACACTCTATATTCTTTTCCACATTATGATTTCATTTTGAATAATGTTTTTCTTCTAATGCAATAATAATATCCTCCAAGGAAGAGATGGGGATAACATATTATTAGTCCTAGTACTTGATAGAGTACCTAGAAAATAGGAGGTGTTTGTTTATTTTTTAATTAAGGAAGCAGGAGTAACAGGTTAATTATCGTTATTAGGAAAATGGAGGTGAGTCGTCAGTATGGCTTAAAATGAATATTTTTTTCCCCAAGTTCTTATTTAAATTCTGGTTAGTTAACATACCATGTAATAGTAGTTTCAGGTGTAGGATTTACAGTTTTAAAGTGGCCACTCCTGAGCATGAATTCCTAGAAATGACACAAACACTGAATTGTCAGGGGATAAACAAGGGAAAGCTGAGAGACTGTAGGAAATACCATTAATGGGGAAAAAACTCCAGTTACCTGAAAATTAGACTTGAGGTGTTCGTGCCTTTGCCTCTGAGAGCATTTACTTCTGTGTCCTATAACTGCAGGTTGATGCCGTGGTTAGATTAGACATACCCAAAGTCATGAGAAAATCCTCTGTGGGCCCTAGTTTGTGAGTAAATGAGGTGATTCCGGGACGCAAGATGAAATCCAAGGCCATGGAGAGAAACTACACTCAGGGTCAAAACTGGCGAGGGAGGAAGTGGCCACAGTAAGAAAGAATGCTGCAACACTGAAATTTGAAAGGGCTGTGGAGGGTCTGGATCTTCTAAAGGAGTCACAGTTTTCTGATTCCATAGGGTAAGACCGTTCCTGCCATTAACAGGTCTGAGGAATCTGGTTACCGACTCATAGAGGGAATTGATGCTGCTGCATAACAGTTAATTGAAAATGAAAAGGGTTAAGGTAATAGATGACAAAGCAGGTGAGGTTATTACAATTCAGTCCCTGAATCTCTTAGTGGAGTCATGGCACAGAAAATATGTACCTACCGTTACACCGCCTCAGGCCTCCTGAGCAGTTTGTGTATGTTTTGTTTTGTTTTGTTTTGTTTTGTTTGATTGCTTTGGCCACCGATGGCAGCAGCCAGGTTTCTGCAGGTGGGACCTGACGTCATGTCACTTCAGCAGGACTCCATCCTCCTTCGGGAGACTTTCTGGGTTTTTGCTGCTGTGATAATAATGGAAATCCATCATCTAACTTTGACACATTCACAAACCTGAAATTATTAAGAGTAAGACTTGATGAGTGAGATATGAGAGCTAGTGGGAAAATAACCTTTTTTGGAGTCTCAGGCTTAGAATATTCTCGGTGCAGTCTACATTCTCTTAACATTGTCCTTCGTGCCATCAGGTCCCATCCCCATCCCACGAGAACCCACTCCATAATACACTGTGATTTTGCTTTCCTTCTTTCAAGTCACAGTTTTAGTCACCACTGACTTAAAATTTTACCTTTTGGGGGAGAGCCAGAGGGGGTTGAGAGAGTGGGGAGAAGAGCCACAGGAAGCACAGGCCCCATATGGGATTCTGGATCTGGATATTTTGTTGTTAGTGATAAAGACTCTGTTGCTGATATAACAGGAGCATGACCATCCCTGACTTGTGGCGGTATCAAAAGTCTCAACCAGGTTGTGAAACATGTTACTAAGAATTGCTTGTAGTAGATGGGAGTTCTATGTGGTAAAGTTTGAAACTGGCTTCTGTAATGGTTGTGGCATTTAAACATTATGTAGCAATAGTATTTTTAAGGATTGTGGTATTGTCTGGCTTTGGTTAGCAGACTTAGAAGCCAAGAAAGAGAGAGAGAGAGAAAGAGAGAAGGGAAATGAGAAGGGAAGGAAAGAGAATGGCAACCCCATACGAGGCAGCTGTTAATTCACAGCTCCTGGGAAAATTGGAAAAACCCCATGGCAGTGTATGAAGGGGACCTTATTTTTGCAGGTACAGGGGTGTCTGGTGAAATTCTGGCTGGTTATAGTTGTAGGGGGAGCACAGCTTTCTCAGAGACCAAGGCAGGCCTCTGTCAGGCTTCTGTACCAAATTCTGTGCCCCAAATGGAGAAAAAATATGACCTGGAATATAGATATTTTGATAGAAAAAAATCCAAAGATCTTTAAACCCCAGTTTCTCCCAGACTTTGCCCAGCTACAAGTTACGGTTTCTTCCTCTATGTAGGTGAGATGAGCACCCCTGGCTTAGAGTCCACTAGAACCTCACCTGAGACCAGAAGCTCCCAGACTGATACTTGCCTTCCACAAGATACGGCACCACCTTTAATATTTGCCTCCAGACCAGTAACTAGAATCTCTTTATAGCATATTTTGATGGTAAGGGAGTAGTACAGTCCTTACTAATTAAGGAATAGTTTACTCACTCCAAGAATTGATTAAATATACCTGATGTGTATCTACTGACAGGAATGTGGGGACACATCTGGAAAGATTTTAGGATTACTGAAACGGAGATAGAGGAATATAAAGATGAATAAGGGAGAATTTAGTGACATCCTGGTGAATTCGTCTAATCTTAAGTATAATTTTTAATGTATAATGTTTATATATTGCTCCATCACAGCAACTAATTAAACGTTAACAGAAAATTTTAAAAGACTTGACTTGGAGTTGGCTTATGACAAGAAACAAGAATTTTAAATTGTACTGGCATTTAAATCAGCTAAGAATGTGGAAATTATTTTAGATTAAAGGGAAACTTCTTCAACTGTTGAAGGAATATCCCCTTATAACCCTTGAGAATTTATGCCAACGTGAGAAAGACAACTAAAACATAGTTTTCCTGGAGCTTCAGGATGTCGTAGACATTGCCAAAATGATCATTTCCATCTTTAACATATGCTGCATTTATCTTTATGAGTTTTGGCTCAGAGAAGATAAAATTAATGCCAGAGAGATAAAGATCTACACTTTAGTTTGAAAATCTGAATGTCAATTTAAAGAATTATCATTCTCCCACTGTAAAGTATAGATTCAGAGAAAGATTATTTTATTTTTCTTAAGGTTTTACTTATTTATTTGAGGAAGAAAGCGAGAGAGAGAGCAAGAGTGAGGGAGAGAGGCAGAAAGAGAGGGAGAAGCAGGCTCCTGGTTGAGTGGGCAGCCGGTGGTGGGACTCAGTCCCAAGAGCCCAGGACCATGACCTGAGCTGAAGGCAGATGCTTAACCGATTGAGACACCCAGGAACCCCTCAGCGAAAAATATTTTAACTTCTGTTTTCCTTTTTAAGAGTTTTATTCCTCTTGGGATAGTTTTTTTTTTTTTTAAACCGTGCCTCTTATTCATATTATTACATTCACATGCTGACAACACTGTTGTTTGGATTAGATCCTTTTTACCCAAAGAGATGCTTGTATCTTCTGCAATTTTCAGACTTTTATCTGTTTCTCAATTGCTGCAACACTCTTCAGGTCTAGTGGAATTTTTTTTTTTCTACTCTTCTGATACCTATCTCTAAAATGTAAATCAGTATACCTAATTAATGCTCCCAAATTAACAATCATCTATAGAATGCCTAAAATCAATTGTTAATTTTCAATAGCTTTTGTATACCGGTGCCTATCCCTAGCTGCAGGGGCTAAAAGAATGTAGCATGTAAGGGTGATTTTTGCCATTTTCTGATTCCATGAATATGATGCTGGTCAGCACACTAGGAATGCTTTCAGCATCTTCAATAGCTTAAGGCAGATGGTTCTTCCATCTTGGGTGTGTCAGACGGCAGCCCATGTGTGTCTATATGAATACTGGCAACAGCTTTAGCTCCCTAGACCTCTGTTGATTCTGTCCATAAGATTTTTGATAGGTTCCAGGCTGATAACACTGAATTATATGTTGTCTATATCGGGCAAAATCAATATCATGTATCATCTTTGGAGCAAATTCTGTCTGGGTTCAAACTCAGTTGTGGCACAGCTTTCTAGATGTGTGATATTTATACAGTTACGAAGCTGTATTGTCTCATTTCTTCATTTAAGCAGGGAGAACTACCTGTTTTTAAGCATTATTTGAGCTACTGTGTATAAAGTGATTATTATAGAACTGGACACATAGCAGTAGTCAGAAAACATCAGCAGTTATCACTACTATAATGAATAAGATCTTTTGTCTCCAGATACTTTGCTTCCTATTAGAATATAGAATTCCCAAAGAATTATTTGCGTTGTAAAAATTGGATAACAACTGGATACATTAAAAGTCATATGTTTTTGTTTTTGTTTTAAAGATTTTATTTATTTATTTGACAGATCACAAGTAGGCAGAGAGGCAGGCAGAGAGAGAAAAGCGGAAGCAGGCTCCCCTCCTAGCAGAGAGCCCGATGTGGGGCCCGATCCCAGGACCCTGGTATCATGACCTGAGCTGAAGGCAGAGGCTTTAACCCACTGAGCCACCTAGGCGCCCCAAAAGACATATGTTTTTAAAGCCAACAAAGAGCTGGAGATTAAAAAAAGAAAGCTAAATTAAATTCCAGAGAAGTATCAGAATTTTCCAGAAAGCCAGAGAGGAGTGGCTCATCTCTTCCTTCAGGCATATGCTGAATCTTTGGGATATGGGTCGGTAGAGAATTGAGACTGCCGAACATGAAGGGAGTCTGCTGGGCTAAGGAGAAACCAGTGGAATGGTTCACAGACCGCTTGAGCTGCTGTGATAGATTAGAGTGAGTATTGTTATTAATTCTATTATCCTATGTTTGTTTCTATAATTTTCATGTTTAATAATGGTGAGAATCCAGGTGCCCTTGTCAGTTCACCGTCTTAACAGAAACAGGAAACTTCATAATATTATTTTAAATAAATAACCACAAACTACTTAATCAATTTCCCATATTGGGCTAAGTGCCTGACTTATTTATGTTATGTGTTACTTCCCATTTCCACTATTATAAATAACGCTATAATGAATATTATATATATATTTTGAAAACTTCTCATAGGATAATTTCCAAGAATTATGATTACTAGATCAACATTAAGATTTGTGACTACACACACACACACACACACACACACTCCCATTTTACTTTCCACATGATTTACTTTCACATGGTAGCAATTTCAAAGCCCGGTAACCATGACATCCTTATATAGTAAATGAGAAGGACTTAGAAGGTAGTTTGTAGTTTGACAGTCCTCAGAATTTATTCACGGAGGAAAAGTTCATCAACCCAAGGGAAGAAGGGAAAGACCTACTAGGAAAATAACCCAAATTTAGAAGATACACTTTTTTAAAAGTTTTATTTATTTAAGTAATCTCTGCACCCTACATGAAGCTTGAACTCATAACCCCAAGATTAAGAGTCCTGTGCTCTACTGATTGAACCACCAGGCACCCCCCAAAGATACTCTTAAGCAAACCATGATGATTAAGATTAAAAAAAATTTAATTAAGTTCTGAATCCAGAACAGTACTAGAAGAAGCATTGGCTTATTTAGCAGAGAGAAGGGAAATCAAATCAAATGTAATATAAATACCCAAGTGATGAGAAATGAAAATAACCCAGAAAGGAAGCATTTCTGTATTACCCAATACATTTAGAATGAAATGGTAAGGAAAGTATAGTATATCAGCCATGGTTTCAAAAGCCAATCTCAACAATGATACAGAATATTTATATATTGTTTTTTATGCTAGAATGGTTTCTATGTTATATTTCCAAATCTCAAAGTGAAACAGAAATTTAAAACATTCTTTTTTTTCTTGACTGTTGACTTTGTTTTCATCATATATACATAAAATGGAACATACAGTGGATGAAATATAAATTAAGATTACTAAAATGTTCATCTGATTTAAACATTAATGTTTGGGGAGCCTGGGTGGCTCAGTGGGTTAAGCCTCCGCCTTCAGGTCAGGTCATGATCTCAGGGATCGAGCCTCACAACAGGCTCTCTGCTCAGTGGGGAGCCTGCTTCCCCCTCTCTCTCTGCCTGCCTATGTGTCTGCTTATGATCTCTGTCAAATAAATAAATTCTCTTAAAAAACACATTAATGTTCATTATATGTAATTTTTAACATGATTTAATATCTCATAAGGTAATCAGAAAACATGGCCTACTTGTTCTTCTGTCTGAAATCAAAGTAAACCACCCTCAAAAACACTCTAAAATAATAATTGAAAACAAATTATCATGGTGAACAACTTGATAACAGAATAATATATCATCACAAATTATTTTAGCTTCAGTCAGTTTTAAGTAAGTGCTTCATATAAGTGTCCTCCTTGATACACCTCACATCACATATTGTTCCTGAGGCTTCAGGAAATTTTCAGTTAAAGAGCAGTTTTCCTCCTAGCCCTTTCCCAGACCACACGCAGAGCTGAAGGAGATTAGAATTAAAGAACCCCATGTAGAATCACCATGCACCATGCATGTCTCTTCTTCTTTGAAAATCATGTGGATAAGCTACCATACCCGTAAGACACTCTAGATCTCATTCTGCTCCAAAGTTCAAAATACCAAAATTGTTTGCCTGTTACCCTCCTTAGTTGCTGTTTTGATCTTCACCATAGGCTTCCTACTGCAAACTTATAACTGAATTTCCCCAGGACTCCTAAACCAAAATTGGCTTAGCTTCATTAATATCACTATCTACTGATACCATCAATACTTTCTTCTTGCTTGTTCATCATTCCCATTCATAGCTAGCTTCAAATTTTACAGGATTCTTTGGATTCTGCCTCTAAGATGATAAAAGATAATTGTTTTGCATATGGCGACATTTAACCTGTCATGAGATGCCACCGTGTGTCATTCAGGATTATATGATGTACTTTTCAGTGCTTAGCTTAAATCCAACAATTGATAAAAATTATATGGTTGTCTTCCTGAATGTTTGACTGTCAATGTCTTTGTTATGTTGAAGAAGTGCTTTGTAGAGAATGCGGTATTCATAGATGTGTTCTGCTATCTCTCGAATTGTGATATTTCAAATATATGTGTTCTTGGCTTTGCTGAATTTCACTCTTCCTTTAGTGATACTGAAGGTCTTCCTACTTCAACTATTCTAGGTTCCCCTGCACTTTTCCTATCACCTTGAGTCTAACTCCAATGGCCAGTGTCATTGGGATGAGGCTTTTTAGTTTTCTATTTTCCAGAATCATTTGGAATTTTTAAGTTCCAGAACAGATATCATGTTGATACTTTTCACACCTCTGCCAGCTGTAGTCTTTGAAGAGGCAGATTCTTTAGACATACAAAATCAGGATTTCTTTGCTCATACAAATACAATACATCACAACAACCTGATGATCAGTTCTCTTGGTTATTTTCATTTGTCTTAAACATATGTCTTCTCTGCTTTTACAGTATTTCCTCATTCAGATGTAAATATGTTTTGGGGTTTAATATTATTTGACAGTATAATAATATTAGTTGTCTTATAAAATTTAACCCCATTTTCAATATCCTGAAATCCAAGTAGCTTAAGTCATGTCACTGTCATAGTCCCAGTGCTCAGGTTGGAGAACCTAAGTGAATTTTCTCATTTCAGGAATTTGAATGCATAGCGAACACACAAAAATAGCAACAGGGATGTTTTGAACATTTTGTGCTTAGACTAAACAGACAATTTTTTCAATTGATAACCCAAAACAGTATCTTGACTTTTCTATTAAATGTTTTAATGATCTTAAGTATATTTTAAAAAACAAAAGAGTAAGACCCTCAAAACGCAATATAATAAGGGTAGTATAATGTTTGTGTATGCAATAAATTATATATGTATAATGTGTGTATGTGGATAGTTTATTTGCATATGTTTGTATGTGTAAAGACGATATCTGGAAGGAGATAAACAAATACCAGCAAGATTACCTGAGTGTCATGATTAAGGGTGAAATTAATATTTTTCTTTGTATGTGTTTTTTTAATTTCCAAAACTGAACGTTTTATTTCCATCTGAAAGAAGTTTAAAAATCACTTAAAAAAAGAATAAAAATATATAAATAGTTTTTTCTATTTTAATGCTGAATTAAACATCCAGTGTTTAAATTGGATGAATTGTGGTTTTGAATCAATTTTAGCTTTTTCCAAAATATCATTGAGGAAAATAGGCATTAATTGACCTTTTCCTCTTACTCAAGGCTTATTTTCATCTATATTTTAAAATTTTATTTTCATTAAAATAAATGTTCTAAGACCAAGCTATAAAGAAAATTTTGTTTTGTTCTTATAAAATAACCACAAATGAAAAAAAAAATTTAACTGTATAAATTTTAAGACTTTTGCACCTCAAAATTTATAATATGCTTCAGCAAATGTACAAGAATTTAGGTACAAGGATTTCCAAGTATCGATTTTAACAAATATCTGTGAAATCAAACTTTGCTACATAAAACTTTAATTTTCTACCTAAGAATCAGGACAAAATAATAATGAAACACACAAAGATATATGTTTGATAATTCATTTTTAGCAAAATTATAAAAGCATTGGTTTATAAAAGCTATAAGATAGAAAGAGTTCAAGTGTCCATAATTATGAGACTGGCTACAAAGTTTATGATATTCTTCTATTCAGTGATATACCCCTCAACTTCTAAAGTAAATTAGGTGATACCATGTATCTTGACATTAAACAATGCCCATTGTTAAGTGGGGGAGAAAGTGGGTGGTGGAAGAGTTTATTAGTGTATAAGCACCAATGATCTCATTTTATATGTGCTTGTGAATATATAGGTATTCTCCCAAAAAGAGAGGAGAGAGGGAGGGGATCTGGGGAGAGGAAGGCAGTGAGGAAGAGAGAGAGGTAAGTTTAAAAGGGAAGAGACAGGAGGAGAGAGATGTGACGTGAGGGCAGAGGTGAGTTAGATAAGGCGGAGTGTAGTCAAAAGGATTGGTGAAAAGAACAAAGAAAGAATCTGTGTATGGATAGACTCAAATGATACTGGTAGATTTGAAAAAGAGGTACTTTCATTTTTATCCTTATATGACCTAGTGATACTTGACAATTCTACAAGGTAAATTTATTACTTTTATGATAAAAGGTGTTCTAATTATAAATAAAATGTAAAAACAACCCACAGGAAAAAAAATACAGTACATGAAACAAAAAGTTAACACTGGCATTTTAAAAAGTTCAAATCAATTTGGCATTACAAATAAAAGGGTGCAAATTGATTCTTACAGAAAACGAGTAGCTAAGGACATGGGAAAGTATGTTCACCCTCAGTAGGAATGAAGGAAATGTGAATTAAAACATTGATTGGATTTTTTTGGCCTTAGCAAAACATTTTTGAAATGTATTATTAGTGGTGATAGGAGCTTTCATACACTTGTATAAATTTATGCGTCCTTTTTTGGAGGCAATTTTATGGTACATACCAAGGATCACACACAATTTTATATCACTTTCTGTAGTAAGTTTTCATCTAGAAATATATTTTAAGGACTCCATAAGAAATGTGGACAAAGATTTATTTACAATGTTTTTAATCACATACTGTAAAATTTTCTACAAGATGATGTTTACATAAATAGTACTTATGGAGAATTATGTAGCCACTGACTTTTTTGAATAATAATATTGAATGCCATGGAGGAAGGCTAAAAGAAAATTCAAGTAAGAAAATAGGATGAATTGTTTAAATAGCAAGTTTCCCATAGAGTGGTGTGTGTGTGTGTGTGCGCGCACGCACGCACGCACGCGCATGCTTACGCAGGTGCATGGGGATGTGCACTCATGCCCTAAGGGGATGGTAAGATGTCCTTTCCTTCTTTGTTATTAAAAATAATTATAACAAAATAAATACTTTACAAATAGCTCTTCATATAGATCATTACATTCAAGCTTTCTTATCCTTTCTGATACTAATGATGATATATTCATTTGTATATTATGCAAACTAAAATTTAGTTAAGAAAAGTATTTCTGAACTGCACTGCTCTGCTGATAATTAACAGTCATTGGATCAAAATCCTTGATTGTTCATCTACAGTGCAAGGAGCAGTGAGGCCAAGTGACTGAGAACTGGTAGCCAAACTGATAGGGTCCAAATCCCCATTCCACTAGTAAGTAATCATTGAGCCTTGGCCAAATTACTTAACCTCTCTGTTCCTCATAGTTTTCAACTGTAAAACGGGAAATACAATTAGATCTATTTTACAGAATTGCTGTGAAAATTACATATGTTGATACCTTTACAAACAGAGTAGTGGTGGGGCACCTGGGTGGCACAATGGATTAAGCCTCTTGGTTTCAGCTCAGGCTGTGATTTCAGAGTCATGATGTCAGAGTCATGAGATCAAGACCCATGTAGGACTGTGTGCTCAGCACAGAGTCTGTTTGAGATTCTCTTTCCCTCCCTTTCTGTCCCTCCCATTCATGCTCTCTCTTTCTCACTAAAATAAATAATGAAAAGAGTAGTGACTAACAATTACTAAGTACTAAATAATTATTTTTATCATGATTAAATTTGATTATTTCCTAAATACCTGTAATAGGCAAAACTTGATCATTATTCCCAATTGGAAATATGTATGGTTTTTCTAATTATTCCAATTTAACCAGGAGCCTTGTGCTAGTGAACCTTTTGAATCCTGTTTAAAAAACAATTTACTGAAATGATTTCCAGATCAATCCCAATCTCCCACTGACTTACGGAAACTTATTGAAGTATTTTTTTACAGACAACAGTTTCTCCAAGTAGCATACATTGAATAATTTGACAAAGATAGTTATTGGTCTTGGCCAGTTCTTTTTTTTTTTTTTAAGATTTTATTTATTTATCAGATAGAGATCACAAGTAGCAGAGAGGCAGGCAGAGAGAGAGGGGGGAAGCAGGCTCCCCGCTGAGCAGAGAGCCAGATGTGGGGCTCGATCCCAGGGTCCTGGGATCATGACCTGAGCCGAAGGCAGAGGCTTTAACCCACTGAGCCACCCAGGTGCCCCACTCACCTTAGTTTTCTAAAAGTATTGTTCATTTACACACCACAAACTAGTTAATGTATTACTCCTATGAAAAATATGCACTAATGAGTTTGTCAAACAGTACTGCAATTTTTATCCAATATGCCATTAAAGCTGGTATATGTCAGATCTATCTACATAAATAGAACAATATATAGATATTCCTATATAGCTCTGTACTTGACTTAGAGATCTATGAAAACACTTCTTAAATAATATTTTCTCATATGAAATCTACAACCATATACATACACACATGTTTCAAACCATGTATATCTCTTTAGAACTTCGCTTTAATCAGTTAATGTCAATCCTTTCTCTTTATTTATTAACCTTGAAGTAGGGATAATGATTTCATTGAGCTAGTCGATTAGCATATGCTGGATGGATTGGGGGGATGCAGGTTCACAAATCACACTCATGTGTGGTAGTTGAGTATCCAAACAGGTAGAGTTGACTAATGATGCATAGCTCTGGAAATATGTCTGTGGAGCAAAAAGGTCTCAGCATCTGCCCGATCCACTGTAGCTCTCATTAATTAAAAAAAAAAAAATTTACCGCAAAATGTTACCAAGTTGATGATGCTCTGTTTCAGGCCCCGCTGTCCAGTTGTGGCAAACTGTATGAGGTTAAATATCTCCCATAATAAGAAACTTCAGTGCAATGCAACACAGTTTATACAAATATGGAGAAGTGCTTATGGGGTTTGGAATTTGGATTTGTGTTTTAATTTCAGGGCGCAATTAAAATATTTGGCAAAATGTTTATTCTCAAACCTATTTAGAAGAAAAATTATTTAATTCATGGGTTTTTTTTTTTTCCTGCATGCTGCTATTGTTCTCCAGTGTGACATATTCTAGCAGCATGGATTGACAAAATCTTGCCAAAGCATTTTGTTGTAACTCTCCTTTGCCAATAAACACAGCCAGACTCAGAAAAAATGTTATTTTTCATTTTTAGATTGCAAGAAACATTTTTATTTGCCCATGACACATTACCAATATAGAGTCTAAACTTGTGAGAATAAAAATAACTACTCAAAAAATAATGAAATAAAAGTAACTTGTTTACTTATGTGAGAGCTATTATTATACCACATGTGAAGCAAGTAGTTTTCAAAGCTTTTCTTTAATTGCAGAAATAGAAAAATGATAATATTTGCAGAGATGATTTGGGAACAGTACAAATTACATTGCAATCCAAAAGCTATGTATCAAGTACCTGAGCATTTAGGAGAAAATAGTCTGCACAACGAAACTGGTATTTGAAGACAGTTCCCCATATGTGGTGGATTGATTGTCCTAGAATTTTTGGTTTTCACTTGGCTCCTGTGGCAAAACCTTTAACAGGTGCTTTTAAATTATTACTACTTTGTTTTTTCCTTTCTGGTTCCTGACGTTGGGCTATGTTCAAAGGCATCATAAAGTTGAGAATTTCCCTGTTGTTTGTTTTATTTCGTTTCAGAGACATAGGTGATCCTATAAAGGGAAGGGTTGTTTTCAGGTATATATGCCTTCTTAGTGGTAATAATGATAGCACTTGACACTGTCATTTGCTGGGAACTATTCCACATGTGAATATGTGTGGTTTACTTAATGCTCAAAAACATACTGTGAAGTATCTTTATTATCACTTCTTCTTTAAATATGAGGAAGCTGAAAAACAGAGTATTTAGGTAACTCGGCGAATACAAAAAGATAATGGCAGTTTGGAGAGTCAAGCCCACAATATCCAGGTCCCCCTCTCTATGCTCTTAACCACTCTGGGATGTGAGCACTGCTGGGAAGGGGGAATTCTATACTGACTAAAGGTAGCTCTTCTCAGATTAAAAAAAAAAAAAAGTCTCTGTCAGCAAAAAGAATGCAGTCTATGAAAAATAAATGTGTAAGAGAGAGGAAACAGAAATCAGGGCAATGGAGAAGAGAAAGAGAAACAGAAGAAACCCATGGACAATCCAGACTAAGAGCTACCTAAGAGCCAATTGACTGAACTTGAAGTGGCATGGGCAAGCCCAGGATCAGGACTTAGGAAGTTCTGAGGAAGTCTTGAATCTGAAATGTCCTGTGGGATTTCCAATACTTCCTGTACTGTTGTCTTTATTAGCTTTTGGTTTCCTGAGGCTTCATACCTTTGTGATTAGGACAAAATGTATGTAATTACCTTCCAAATAGACTGAGCAGCTGAGCAGTCCTCTAGAGGCTGGATGTATAGAGGTGTGATGATGGAGAATGTGCTGTTGGGTAGATTGGTTTGAAATGAATATTTGAAGGATTTAAAGATGATAAAGAAAGTTGGTAGAATGAGGACAGGTGTGATATTCTGGGAATAAAAGATGTACTTGAGAGACAAGGGCAGGGAGAGCATCTGTTCCAGGAAAGGATGCTGCTCCTCTTTTGGTAAACCTTTAAAGCTTTATTTTGTTCTTCTATCATTTTATTGTACATACTTTCTATTCTTCTATAAATATCCCAGTGAAATCCTATGGTATTTGTACTTCTCTGACTTATTGCACTTAGCATTCTACAATTTTATATCCTGTGATTGCATATTTTACAAACTTCATTTTTAAAATAACATTTTTCTAATAATCTGTTGAGATAAAAATTTGAATTTATATAAGGTAAAATCCAGATGCTACACCTGTTCTCAGTTCATTTTTTTCCACCTGTCATTTGGATGGTTGTCCTATGTGACATAAAATGTGTCATTCAGTTGCTCTGTGTCACACTCCCAATTTCTACAATATATGTTAACTAACTAGAATTTAAATAAAAACTTGAAACATAAAAAATATAATAAATTAAATTAAAATAAAATATCAGAATGTGCTTATGTCACACCTGATTGTGTTCCCTAATTCCTTAGAACAGAATATTAGAAATTTATATCAGAGTATTACAAAGTAATAAATTACTTTGAATTTATTATGTATTACTCTGCTTAAGTTAAATAAATTACATGGGGTATTTCCATCAAATTATAATGAATTAATTTACCTTATTGCACTCCGTGTGGGGGGGCGTGTGTGTGTGTGTGTATGTGTGTGTGTGTGTAGGAAGTATGAAAGCTCATCCAAAAGCAAATGTTTTACAAAATATTAAATGAGATAAAGAAAGATGAGTTACTACTCTAAATTACTATCAGGATGGTTTTAGTACTAGTAGAGGTTTCTTTCCCCTTTTTTTTCTTTCCTTTCCCTCTGTCCCTCTTTTTTTCTCTTCCCTCTTCCCTACCTCCCTCTTTACTCTTTCTCTCCCTTTCTTTCTTTCTCTCTCCCTCCCTTTCTCTCTCAATCCCCTTCCTTCCTTCCTTCTTCCTCTGTTTTTTGTGGTTTTTTTTGTTTGTTTTTGTTTTCCTTTTGGTACAGAGAAAACAAGACAGAGGGGGAAAATATAAAAAAGTAAAAAAGTAAAGTAAGAAAAAAAGTAAAAAAAAATATTCGGACTTTTCTTGGATCCTCAATGGACCTTTGATGAGAATGTATATTTTGTTTTAAGAGTAGTGATTTCACGATTTTATAATTATTATTTATTTTCGATTTTAGGAATTAAAACAATGCCGAAAATGCAAATAGTAAACAATTACTTCAAAATCCTCCATTGAGAAATAATTATCATTAACCCAACTTTGAATGTATT
The DNA here is from genome assembly GCF_010015895.1 of Lontra canadensis. Taxonomy (NCBI): domain Eukaryota; kingdom Metazoa; phylum Chordata; class Mammalia; order Carnivora; family Mustelidae; genus Lontra; species Lontra canadensis. Next base: position 8,205,256 of record NW_022631013.1, on the reverse strand, counting down.
TTCAGACACTACGTCTATGCAGATTGGAAACACTGAGAGAACTAGACAGGCAGATACTCAAATGAAAATTACGTACTATAGAAACTGTGTCTTATATAAAGCCATCAAATTTAGTTTTGCTTTAATTTGTGAGAAAGAAACAACACAAGTGAAATCAAGCTGTTGAATGTCAAATAAATTTTTCTTCATTTTAATAGATTACTTGTATATTCCTCCAAGGCAAATTGAAAAGATTATAGAACATATTTATACATTGTAGTCTTTTTTTTTTAAACACCATGTTTCAAATTTACAAAGTATTATTTTTCCCTGGCTGTGAAAGATAAACAAATTATTCCTGGAATGTTGATTCCCACCTGTGAAAGATAAACAAATTATTCCTGGAATATTGATTCCCACCTACCCTATCCTCATGCTTGAATGTTGATAACATTTTCATTTTAATAAGATCTGTGTATTGCCATTAGATAGAAATGTTAACACTTTTCTTCTGAGTTGTATTAATCCTGATTGTAGATTCACTGTATCATATTGTCATAGGTTTTCTCCTCCTGATTTATGTATTTTATTGATCCCTCAATTGTCTGGGTTTTGATAAAAAGATTTCTCTCTCTCCTTTGTTTTCTGAAGAAGGACACAAGAATATTATTTCTTGTTTAGGAATGTCTGTCTATTGCCTTTAGAGTTTAGCCATTCCTTAATGGAGTATTTTCTTCTTGAGTCACACTTTATTTTCCTGTGAACTTTGCAGACTGCTGCATTGGATTTTTTATGTTGAATGTAGAAAAATGAAGAAAGCACATTCAGGAAGTCAGGAGGCATGGGGTATAGTTAATACCATGTAAATCCTAAATTCAGATTTGAGAGTTTGTTATTTTTTTAAATTTCAGTGTATTTTAAAAATGAGAGCAATGACATTTTAATCATTCACTTGTAGCCTTTTTTTTAACTCCTATTTAAGAGTCTGGGATCAGTCACCACAGTTTGCACAGAATTTATGTAAAGATTTTCCTTTAGCTTTTTAAATGAGTCACCTTGGTTTCCCTACTTATATCAATGGGGAAAATGATTTGAGCATCTTGAAATTGATAAGTTACTACTTCTCCACTGTTAAAATGCTCTGGTTTCAGGAACTTAATGATTAAGGTCTTGATTTTTTTAGACTTTTAAGTGCTTCTAGAGTATGTTTTGTTACACTATGTCTCCCCATTCCTTAGATTGACTGGCACTCTGCACCCCTTCGGTTAAGTCTTTAAACTTTTTTTAACCTGGGGAGATTTACATAGCAACTTTTTTTTACTTAATGGCAAAGCAAGAAGAATCCTTTCGTCACTTTCCTATGTCCTGACTGGGAACATATGCTGCTAAAACATTAGAGACAAGGATATGGCAAAGGAAGAAGAAAAGAGATTGGGGGAAAAATTGGAAAAGAGTGCACACAGAATAGTACTTCGTAAGTAGTTTCTCAAGCACTAGATACATTCTATACAGACTACCCACAGCAGCACAGACTATTCACAGCCTGTGCAGCAGTAATCGCCCCCTCCTCTCAGCTGTGTCAAGGCCCTGTGGTCTTACAGGCTCTTAGTTACACAAGCAACAAAGTCATATTCCCAGGTCCCTGGTTCGATAAAAGGAAAACAGTGAAATATAGTAAAAGCTAATTAAAATTTCTTTAATTGGAATATGGGCAAACTGATGTTCATTTGGATTTAGTTCTGGAAATTAATAATGCAAACAAGATTGCAAAGAATATATACAACTTCAGAGGACACACTGTTTTCAGACAATAAAATATAATAACAATTTATTTTAAAACAATTGATGTGCTAAGTTGAACTTTTTCTCATTTAGTAATTATGGAATCACTCTATGGATAGCTACCAGGCACAACTTTATGTATTTTGTGTTTAATTGGTAAACATCAAGTTAAAACTGAAAAAAAAAAAAAAGACCAAAACCCCGAATTTCTAAAGACTCCATGGTTCGGAGTCTGTATTAGCTCAGACTGGCCTTTGCCCCAATAATTATTCGTTTATTCCACTTAATAAACATCTGCTGTGCACATGCCTCTATAACAGGTTCCATAAATTTTAATCAGTGTATGGTTTTATTTTTTTATTTTTATTTTTATTATTTTTTTATTTTTTAAAGATTTTATTTATTTATTTGACAGAGATCACAAATAGGCAGAGAGACAGGCAGAGATAGAGGAGGAAGCAGGCTGCCTGCCGAGCAGAGAGCCCGACGCGGGGCTCGATCCCAGGACCCTGAGATCACGACCTGAGCTGAAGGCAGAGGCTTAACCCACTGAGCCACCCAGGCGCCCCTTTTTATTTTTTATTTTTAAATTTTTTAAAAGAGATTTATTTTTTTAAGATTTCATTTATTTATTTGACAAAGAGAGAGTGAGCAAGAGCAGGAACACAAGCAGGGACAGAAAGAGAGGGAGAAGCAGGCTTCTCACTGAGCAGGGAGCCCCATGCGGAGCTCAATTCCAGGACCCCAGGTTCAAGACCTGATCCAAAGGCAGACACTTAATGACAGAGCCACCTAGGCACCCCATGTGTTTTTATTATACATACAAATTTTCTTTGTAAAAATAACAAGGAAACTTAAGAATTGCATATATAAAATTAGAAGGAGACAATATGTACAGAGCTGGAGAATGGATTTCCAGCTACACAGACTGAAGCCTAATAGACTCCCTCCATTCTGGTGTATACTCCACATTTCTGCATCAGTTCTTCATTTGGTAGGACTACAGGCATGAATTACCATCTTCACGCAAGTGGATCTTATTCTTAGAGACTAGTTATGACCAACAAATCCTGAAGAGATTAGTGTGGAAATCCCAGTTTCCTTTATTGGGTCATAAAAGATTTATTCATTTATTTGTAAAGATTTAATTAATTAGTTAATTAATTTTAGAGATAGGGTGCAAGTAGGGGAAGGTAGAGAGGGACAGGTAGAGAGGGACAAGCAGACTCCGTGCTGAGCACGGAGCCCAATGCTCTATCTCATGACCCTGAGATCACAACCTGAGTTGAAATCAAGAGTTGGGCGCTTAGCTGGCTGTGATACCCAGGCGTCCCAAGAGACCTATTTTTAATACCAGAAATATCATTGTGGTTAAATTTTCCTGTGTATTTTATTTTGTTATCATTGATTTGTCAAAGACTGAGAATATTATAGAATAACCATTCTGGTTTATTTAATTAGATGCTTTGATTTTTTTCATAAATGTGATGTTATGTGTAGAAATATAATGCACAAACTATTTTTTCCATAAAACATTTGTACTAGATAAAAGCATCTATCAGGTTCTACTTTGATTCGTTGTTGAGGAAACCAGCCCCAAAGTTTTTATTTGTGAAAATATACTTAAACTTCAAAGAAAATAACATCTGAAACTAATGGAGAGTGTATGTGAACTATACTGAAATTATAATAAAATAACTTAGAAGAAAGTATCATTCACCTACTATGTGAGATTGAAGGAACGATCGTGTTGTTTAAGAGGACATCAGACTGGTTGGAAAGATGTAGTCATCAATCCTAGACTTAGAGGTTTACCTGTACAAAGGCAGGGTTCCTTCCATTTATTTCATTTGTACTAACAGTTACTTTACATGTGTCCAAAAGGGGATTTCACTTTTTTCCCCATTAATGTGTATGAATTGGATGACTTGAGCTAAAAAAGAGAGAGAGACAGAAAGAGAGACAGAGAGAGAGATTGAGAAAGAGGAGAATTAACCTTGATGAAACATAGTCATCAAGTGAGGATTTGTTGATGTGAAATTGAAGAGCTGAGCCATGGGAAAAAGTAACTATGTGCTAAATAAGATGTTATCTTTATTTTGCAGATGAAAACCAAGGCATAAATAAATTTAAGTAATTTTCCCATATTGGTACTCCAAGTAGGTAGTTGAGTCAAGTTTTGAACCCAGGTAACAGTGTTCTAAAGTCCAATATCAATCCTGACTTATGCTTCTACATAGTAAAGTTATGGGAAAATAAGTTAAGGGGATATTTCTTTTTAGTCCACACAAAAATAATAAGATAATTAATAATGGTGGATAAGAATAAATGGAATAGACAGGACGAAGACTAGTGTGAGGCAAACCAGGCCCCTAAAGTGCAGCATTGAAGGAGGCACTCAGTTTCTGGTTGGTGCAAGTGCCAATGCTGTCCTCGCACATCCCTGAGAGAGAATGCCTTTTTAAGTTTTAAGTAACTTTATTTTTATAAATAACTTGAAAGTTATAATACCTAGTAGGCACCTGTTACATCCCTTGGTTGTGTGTACAATTATTAAGTTTCCAAATAAAACCTATGAACTATGGCTTTAGAGTATACTCCATGACCAGAGAATGACCACGTGGTGAGTTAGCTGTAAGAGAATACCCTTTGTCCCCCTGACAATAATGAAAAGAATAATAAAAGTTTGGTGACTAAGAACAGTAGCAGCTACAGGGCACAAAGTGCTATGAACAGTGGGGTACATATAGCCTTATGCCTCCATCAGAAAGGATGAATACCCAACGTTGTATCAACATGGACAGGACTGGAGGAGATTAAGCTGGGTGAAATAATTCAAGCAGAGAGAGTCAATTATCATATGGTTTCACTTACTTGTGGAGCATAAGGAATAACACGGAGGACATTAGGAGAAGGAAAGGAAAATGAATTGGGGTAAATTGGAGGGGGAGACAAACCATGAGAGACTGTGGACTCTGAGAAACAAACTGAGGGTTTTGAAGGGAGGGGTTGGGGGAGATAGGTGAGCCTGGTGGTGGGTATTAAGGAGGACACATATTGCATGGAGCACTGGGTGTGGTGCATAAACAATGAATCTTGGCACACTGAAAAAATTAAATTAAAATTTTTAAAAAGTCCTTACAGCAGACCTCTAGCTAAATAGTTGTTATGAGAGAAAAAATGTGTACATCTAGAATCTGGCCTCTTTTTTCCATGTCTACTGCTATTCCTATGGTCTATGCCACCATTTGCTTTTTCTGCATCACTTCTAAACTGGTCTCCTTAATCTCCTAGAGTAGCCTAATTGAGGAAGCCAGAGTGACCCTGTTAAAGTTAAGACTGATCATTTATAACATTCTCCAATGGCTTTCCATTTCTTTTGGTATAAATTTCATCCCTTGTGATACAGAAGTTCTTAAATGGCTTGTAGGTTCTCCATTCTACTCCACCATTCACTCCTTCTGGCTGCTCCACGCTGACCTCTTATTCTTGGTCAACTCCTCAAATCCTCTTCTGCAATGCAGCCATTGTATGAGCCATTCTTCCAGGCTGAAAGGAAACCCACATGGGTTGCTTTCTCATTTCTTGCACATCTCTACTCAAGTGTTACCTTATTTAAGAGGTTTTTCTGACCACATTTTTCAAATATAACCCCTACCTTCACTCAAAGAATTATCACTCTACCTGACATTTTTCCCTCAGATACATTTATCACCACCTGACTTACTAAATAATATATTATCAATTAATTTTCTCTCTTCCTCTACTATAATGGGAGAGATCAGAGCAGGTTTTTTTTTTTTTTTCTGTTTTGTTCATCACTGAGTTCCCAAAGCCTAGAACATGATATTGCCCAAAGTAAGAGTACAGTAAATATGTGTTGAAATAGGAATGGCTTTGGCATCTTGATAGATACTGTTTTGCAGTAAGAGTACATGTATCCACATTGTAAGATAAATGATTTTGAGAGTTGGGGGAAGAGGTCCTGATTACATGGTCCCTGTTTTCAAGAGTCTTTGGGATGAGACTACATTGTGGGTTCATTTCTCAACTAGATGTTTCCAATACAGGGTTAATTCATGGAAAACACTTCTAACAAATGGTACTTGACAAATCTATTTTGTGTTCAGCTTTTCTCAATATTATAGGACTTTCTTACAAATACACATATTAGGCATTCTGGGAATGCTTAAGAGCAGTGAATCACAATCTTTCACTATTGCCTTCCTTGTTTTTTAGATGCTGTTCCTTAGTCAAAAATAAGAAAGAGAATAGTAAGGAACTAGTATATGGCCACTTCTAAATATTCAACGTCTTTGTTATGAAAGGATGTCTCCCCAGTTTCCATGTTTCTTATCCAGGAGACAGGTATAGTCCTGGGGAATGTATACTTTCAGAATGTTGACCTGTTTCACGAGGACCAGCATTGATATGCCAACAATTATTTTTCTCATCGACTTATGGTTAGTGGAAATTACCTTAATACACAGTCAGGATAAATTTTAGGGTATTAAGCTGTCATAGGATACTCTTTTTACCTGTCTTTTTAGATTTTTGTGAACATTCACTGGCAGAATGTTCATGAGTGGTTGATACTTTGGCCCAATTTAAACTGGAAGTAGACCTTTTTAAAGCTAGTAGTGCTGACTTTATCATGTGTCATTTTAAAAGTTTCAAAAAAATATATAGGCTCAGTATATCACTAAGAAAATTATTGCTTGTAACACACAAACAAGGGCTATATTGTTCATAAAAATTATATAAAATGGACAATTTATGTGAGTAGTTTCATTAGTTCAGTTCAAGAAATAGTGATTACTAATCCCTTTTTCACATCAGTAAAGTTATGGTATATTTTTAAAAGAGAAGGAAGGCAAGTAGGCAGGCAGGATGGAGAAAATACTTCAAGTGATGTATTGGTTTAGCTAAGATTTGGAATAGCTAATTTATAGGTAAACAAGCAGGTTATTTAACTGTGGCCTTACTGTGATGGTTAAGATTATGATAATCATTACCTATATCACAAGAATAAAGAAGACACTTATTCATGGAAATCTGTAAAATATAGCACCTCATCAAAATGTAAATGAAAGTGTAATCAGAAAAAAACACTCCATCAATGACCATGGATTTACCAAACATTTTTATTATATGTCAGAAACGAGTGCATGTGTATTCTGTTAAAAGCTCTCCGCAGAGATGCCATGATACTCTATGTAGAAAATCTGAAAGACTCCACCAAAAAATTGGTAGAACTGATACATGAATTCAGCAAAGTCACAGGATATACAGATCTGTTGCATTTCTATATACCAATAGTGAAGCAGCAGAAAGAGAAATCAAGGAATTGATCCCATTTACAATTGTGCCAAAAACCATAAGATGACTAGGAATAAATCTAACTAAAGGGATAAGAGATCTGAACTCTGAAAACTATAGAATACTTATGAAAGAAATTGAAAAAGACATAAAGAAATGGAAAAAATTCCATGCTCATGGATGGCAAGAACAAATATTGTTGAAATGTCTATATTGCCTAAAGCAATCTACACATTCAAGGTAATTCCAATCAAAATAACACCAGCATTTTTCACAGAGCTAGAACAGTTCTAAAATTTGTATGGAACCAGAAAAGACCGCAAATAGCCAAAGTAATGTTGAAAAAGCAAAGCAAGCCTAAGGCATCACAATTCCAGACTTCAGGCTGTATTACAAAGCGGTAGTCATCAGACAGTATGGTATTGACACAAAAGCAGACACATAGGTCAGTGGAACAGAATAGAGAAGCCAGAAATAGACCCACACCTATATGGTCAACTAATCTTTGACAAAACAGTAAAGAATATCCCATGGAAAAAAAGACAGTTTCTTTTTCCAAGAAATGGTGTTGGGAAAACCGGACAGTGACAAGCAGAAGAATGAAACTGGACCACTTTCTTACACCATACAAAAAAAATAAACTCAAAAGGATGAAAGACTTCAATCTGAGATAGGAAACCATCAAAATCCTAGAGGAGAACATAGGCAACAACTTCTTTGACCTCGGCCATAGCAACTTCTTACTAGACATTTCTCCAGATGCAATAACTATTGAGACTTCATCAAGACAAAAAAACTTCTGCAAAGCAAAGGAAACAATCAACAAAACTAAAAGGCAACTGACTATTGGGAGAAAATATTTGCAAAAAACATATCTGATAAAGGGCTAGTATCCAAAATCTATAAAGAACTTATAAAACTCAACACCCCAAAATAAATAATCCAGTCAAGAAATGGGTAGAAGACATGAACAGACATTTATCCAAAGAAGACATACAAATGGCCAACAGACATATGAAAAAAATCCTCAGTATCACTCAGCATCAGAGAAATGCAAATCAAAACAACAATGAGATACCACCTCACATCTCTCAGAATGGCTAAAATTAATAACTCAGGAAATAACAGATATTGGTGAGGATGAGGAGAAAGGGCAATCTTCTTACACCATTGGTGGGAATGCAAACTGGTGCAGCCACTCTGAAGAACAGTATAGATGTTCCTCAAAAAATTAAAAATAGAACTACCCTACAACCCAGCAATTGAACAACTAGGTATTTACCCAAAGTATACAAAAATACAGAGTCAAAGAGATACATGCAGTCTGATGTTTATAGCAGCAATATCAATAATAGCCAACTTATAGAAAGAACCCAAATATGTCTATTGATTGATGAATGGATAAAGAAAGTGTGGTGTATAGTGTATATGCGTGTATATATATGGTTTATATACACATACATATATATGTGTGTGTGTATATAAATGAATATTACAATATTACTTAGCCATCAAAAATAATAAAATCTGCCATTTGCAATGACATGGAAGGAACTAGAGTGCATTGTGCTAAGCAAAATAAGTCAGAGAAAGAAAAATACCATATAATTTCACTCATATGTAGAATTTAAGAAATAAAACAGGTGAACATAGGGGAAGAGAAGGAAAAATAAGATAAAAACCAAGAGGGAGGCAAACCATAAGAATGACTCTTAACTAAAGAGAACAAACTGAGGGTTGTTGGTGGAGGTGGGGTTGGGGGTGGGGAATGGGCTAAATAGTTGATGAGGATTAAGGAGGGCACTTGTGATGAGCACTGAGTGTTATGTGTGAGTGATGAATCACAAAATTCTCTTCCCAAAACCAGTATTACATTGTATGTTAACTAACTGGAATTTAACTAAAAACTTGAAAAAAAAAAGTTCTCTGCAGAAAATCCTTGGCCTATATTTTTTTATTAAATGTGAATATTTGGTGGATACAGTAAAAGTATATTAAAATGTATTCGAATAATTACAGAACATAATTAAATTAAATTAAATTAAAATTAAAATCCATCTGACATACTAAGAAATATATGATTTATAACAAAAACCATAAAAGTTTATAAAAAACTTAAAAATTACTGTTACAAATATATAGTCATTCAACTTCACATAAACATCACAGATAAAACATGAAAAGCTCAATTAGTATATGTGTGCTGTTAAGACTGCAGTTTGCAAATATTAAATGAGGACACAAAATGAGAGTAGCTTAAATAAGGTAGAAGTTTGTTTTTTCTTAACACAAGATATAAAATCTAGAGGAAGACAGTCACAGGCTGGTTAGTTTGGGATTCCATAGAAACACCATCATGCCTGATTCCTTCTGTCTTTCGGTTCTGTCATTGTAAGCCTGTGGATTCTAGTCATGATATGGTTTTCCAGTCATGGCATAACTGTATTAACTATACTTAGTTACCAGTATTTGTGAGTATGTTTGAACACATCTCAACAGCTTGCTAAAACTCTAAGCTTCTTCTGACCTAAAATAAGTTCCCTCATCATTCGTCTCTTTGAACTCTTTTCTATTAAATCTACTCTTTTTTTTCCACAATGATCTATGAAGGAAAGTTATTTAAAATTACAAAACTAGTGAGTTCTTACTATTATAAGTACTAGTTTTAGTTCATTTAAAAGGTATTTGAATAGATTACCAAGGTGTCATCTCCAGCTAGAGGTAATCAAATAGGTTACATAAATGTGTTTTACTCAAAAAGAATGACCATGGGGCGCCTGGGTGGCTCAGTTGGTTCTTCTCATACCAATAACAGTGGTACAAGTGAGAAAGTTCAACTGTACAGATTTATTTCACATCTCTGTTGCCTCATATCTGCAAGTATCTCATTGCCCAAAGCAAGATGCATGGACAACAGCATGTCCACTGGTGGGAAAGAACATTCTGTCCATCATAAGTCTATGGCATGGGTGTGAATATATCATACAACTAAAAGAAGTGAAGATTGGCATAAATAATTCCATCTACCACACACAATTATCCTCTCTTTAATCCTGCCTTTGGATTATTTATTGTTAAGAATTGTATTCTTGGGGCGCCCGGGTGGCTCAAAGGGTTAAAGCCTCTGCCTTCGGCTCAGGTCATGATCCCAGAGTCCTGGGATCGAACCCCACATCGGGCTCTCTGCTCAGTGGGGAGCCTGCTTCCTCCTCTCTCCCTCTCTCTCTCTCTCTGCCTACTTGTGAACTCTGCCAAGTAAATAAATAAAATCTTTAAAAAAAAAAAAGAATTGTATTCTTTATTCACTTAGGGCTACCCTTCAGTCTTCTGAAAAACTGATGATTTATTGTTAGTTAATACTGGCAGAAAAATAGACACATAGATCAGTGGAGCAGGATAGACAGCCCAGAAATAAAACCACACCTTTATGGTCAATTAATCTATGAAAGAGGAGACAAGGATATGCAATGGGGAAAAGACAGTCTGTAAATAATAAGTGGTTTGGGAGAAAGTGGATAACTATATGCAAAAGAATGAAACTGGACCACTCTCTTACACCATATACAAAAATAAATCATCCTTGATGGCACTTCCAAATCATGGAGTATGCAACCTGCTGGGGTTTTAATTGTTCTGGATGGAAATCTTTTGCTAATGAGCTGTACGTTTCTTGGCGTTCTTCAACATAGCATACTAAAAGCAATATGAACTTTTAAATAAGTTAAGGTCATTATTATCAATTACTATTCTGTGCTATAATACTTTTTTCATAGGCCTTTGCTTTTTGAGTTGTGACTTATTTTTGCAGGACCTTTTTTTTTCTATTTTTAGTCATTTGAAGTCATCTGTAATGTATGTAATATTGGAGTAAATGTGACAAATCATTCAATAATTATAAACTTACAAACCAAATACCTTAATCTTATGTACTTTGGCTTGTGTTAAGAATAAGTAGTCTCTAAATGAAGGCCAATGGATATGCATATAATTAAATTACATAAATTTTAGTATATAGACTTAGTAATTTATAATTTCACTGGTAAAAGTCTATTTTTAAATGCTTCCTGGATACATTCCTGATAAGAAAGGTATTGCTATATTATTCTTTCTTGCTTTGCCTAATAGACAATAGTGTCCTTTGATATTAAATTGCATCCTTGTGTGATCGTCTGAATGTTATCAATGCATGGAAGTGGCTTAAAAATAATGAGTTATAATGATATTCATCATTCTTAACATTTTTAGTCTTAAGCCTCTCCGATATGAACTAGGATGTTTGATAAACCAAGTTAAATTCTATAGTTTTTTTTTCCTTTGTAACAAAAATCTATTTATTGTTACTGAAGAAATTATTTCTATTTTGGCTACAGAATATATTTAATTTTCTAATTCACATCAGGGATCTCATGGAACATCAGCATCTAGGGGAAACTAAGCACCTTCATTTCAGTGCATCAATTGTCTAATGAGTGAGGACATTTTTGATAAATTGATTTGCAGCTGTTTTCAGTATTAATTAATCTCTTCATGCAGCCACCATAATGATGAGACTAGAGGAGCATTTGATTTACATTTAGGTTATACTTTTCGCAGTGCTTTGAAAGAAAAGCATAAGCATGGTCATGCTGTTAAAATTATAATGGTACTGATTATGTTGCTGCTGCAGCTAATAGTAATAATAATGATGATAATAATAAGTAACTACTGTTTGCTGTATCACAGGTAGTTCTCAAAGCGTTTTGCATGTATTTTGGCATTTATTTCTCATACCGAGGCCATGAGGTACTGTTATTATATCCTTATTTTTTAGTTAGTACCTGTTAAGCACTATAATTCATATCCTTATCTTTTAGAAAAAAAAAATCTGAAGATGGAGCGCCTGGGTGGCTCAGTGGGTTAAAGCCTCTGCCTTTGGCTCAGGTCATGATCCCACGGTCCTGGGATTGAGCCCCCCCCCCAAAAAAAATCCGGGTTCTCTGCTCAGCAGGGAGCCTGCTTCCTCCTTCTTTCTCTGCCTGCCTCTCTGCCTACTTGTGATTTCTGTCTGTCAAATTAAAAAAAATTTTTTTTTTAAAATCTGAAGATGAAAAAATATTTTTAATTTGCCCAAGGTCATACAACAAATAGTGAAGTTGTGATCTAAAGCAGGATATTTCTGATCTTACAGATCATGTCTGTAACAAGCATAGAATACTGCCTCCTAAAGGCTTTTTTTTTTTTGTGACACAACAAAATTAACTATGACTCAGTTCCTTTGATGGTTTTTACCATTACTAAGGATATCTTTTGAATCATTTTTATAAGCCTTAGGTTAAAAATAAGCTTCTAGTATATTTTATAGCATCATATTTACAGTGTAATTAGGTTGATGTTCTATTATCTTTTCCATTTCAAAAATAATAAAATATGGCCTTTATAAAAAGGAATATTATGAAAGCAAAACAAGCATTGATGTATATTCACGTAATATTTATAAGGGTGTATCTGGTCACTCACTTACATGTGAATGAGTTTCAATCTGAGTCACTGTTAATAGACCATGTTTCTTTGTGATTGCCATGGAATAGGGATGTTAACGTTTAAGGTCTGCCAAAAACTAAGTGGAGTGCACATAGGGCTTCATATAATTGTATTCTAGGTATTCTGCACTTCCTATTAGTACTCTAGTTTTGATTTTCTGTGTATTAATTTTAGTTTTGCTACAAAACTGTTTTAGATTAGCCTTACCTTCATAAAATAATTCAACCGATTTTGTAGTAGTTTATCTGTGGGAGAAAACAAACAAACAAAAAAACCAATGAAGATACATAATGCTACCACAAAAGCTTAAGATGCCCTGGAGAGAATTCCTCATTTCTTTAGCATGAAGGCTGAGGTGGTTAAATTATAGCAGTTTCTTTTTTTTCTGGAAAAAGGTAAAATATCTTTGCTGAAACAAATTGTGACTCTGCATATCTATTAAAGTTAATTTCTTAAGATACTTAATTTTAGTTTGAAAACACATTCACAAGAAAGAGACAATTTTCCTGTTGTTTTGAATCTTGAGGGCATCTACATAGTAATATTGTAAGAGCTTTGTTATTTAGACCCAATCAGTGATCCTTTAATGAGTTAATTATCACTAAGGTTGTTTGGTAAAATGACTCCCTAATGACTATTATAGTTTACAACCCAGCGACACACAAGTTTCTAATATTCCAGGAATATACATTCTTCTAATAAATTCATAGTAATCTCAAGTCTTTTCTTGGTATAAAAATGTCAGTAATTATGAGAAAGTTCTTAGTCTTTCTTAGCAAAACACTTAAATGAAAATTGAACTTTATGTTGTCAAGATACAGAATTAGTGTACAAATCTTAGCTAACATTTTCTTCACTGCCTAACAGAATGTAAATTATAGGCCAAGGCATGTCTTCCTCAAGAACCTGGGTCACCTGCTTTCCATTCTTTGTAAATACTGATTGACAATCACTTAAAGAAGCTTGTGTGTCTTTGATTCTAATTTACAACAAAAAAGTAACATAGGGTTTATAATTTTTTGATTTTGCATGTTAGGACATTTTCAACAAACATTCAACTTGAGTAATGTGAAGAAATTATGTGAATTATTTTATTTTGGGTCTGTCAGGTTGAAATAAGAAATATTTAACTATACAACATCATCCAAATTATTCTGAAAAACATGAGATTTTTCAAGTTCCATCTCCCTTAGGCTTAACTTTATTAATAATTTTATCACTTTTTCTATATAGTCACTTGACTATGTTATAATTTTTAAATTGCCAGTTGATTATGGAGACATTTGCCTCAGAATATTTTTCCCTTTGTCTGATTAAATTCTTAGTTACAATTATTTTGGCCTTAATGATATGAAAATGTTTATTAATTGCAGTAATTTTTACTTGAAATCATCCTGCTAATGCTAAATATAATATGAGAACTTTATCTGTAATAACCTTTTTCTAAAATAAATACAGCAGAAAATCAACTATCAGCAATTTTCTTAGAGATGTTGTTTCGTCTTGATCGTGATCATCATCTTATCATAATGAATTGTGTTGCTCATCAATTAACATGGTAGCTTTTTAATTTATAAACTGATCTCATGTATTATTATATCATTTGACCTGCACATCAGCTATGTGGGATTGAATGGGCAGGCGTCACTCATTTTCTACAGATGATAAACTGAGCTTCAGAGCAGTTGAGTGGTTTGGATCTGAGGACACAGAAATAAGAGGTATAAAGACAACCTGAGCACGTCTAATGGTAATTGCTACTATTGAGCATTTAGCATATCCTGTCAAGACAGGCATATTCTCATGAGGAAATTAATTTGCTCAGGGTTACACAGTTAGCATGTGGCAGATCCAGGTTGTAAGTTCGGGAATGTGTAATGCTGTGCAGATTCCCTTCCCATTAAATCACACAGACTATCACTTCCAGGTAAATATATTCCTAAGTAAATAAAATGTGCATTTTACTTCCAAATCAAGCTATCTTGGGAAAATTGCAGTTACAGGGATAGAATCCCTGAAAATTAGTAGAGATCATTTTAATCACCATTCCTCACAAGTTTTAAAAAGTAATAATGAATAGTGAAAACAGGAAAAAATAATTGTGGGCAATGAAAAATAATTAGAATTCTTGGCCACAAAAAAGGAGATGTTGAGGCCTACTACACTGTCCTCACAGGACATTCAGATTAGTTTACTGTTGTATTGTCACTGTAAAAGGCTGCTCTGAAGGAAGTACATTCAAAAAGAAACAATGGTTTTTGAGTGAAACAAAGATTTATTGCCTTAGAATGTTATTCATAGGAAAGTAGGATTTGCACAGAACTAAAGAAAAATACCACTGTGACATTCTGTCACAGGAATTCAGGGAAGTTAATAAACAAGGAATCTTACAGAAGTAGAAATGGACATAATCTCACACTTCATGGCAACCAGGGATTTAGGTGATAAGTTATTCACGGGGACTGCTCAAAAATTTTGTATATCCCTGCTAATGCCTAAGAAGATGAAACAATTAGTTCGTTGAATTTGTTACTCCTTGTGAGGTGGTGGTAGCAACTTTATGTTAACTTAAAAAAAAAAAAAAGATTTTCACAAGAAGGCATCAATGGCAGTGATTCAGATCCTAAAAACGTCTATTCAGAAAGAAATTCATGATGCAGCTAATAATTTAGGCAACAACCTAAGGTGGGTTTTTTGGAAGTTGGAAAGATATGTCATTAGGAAGTTAGGCAAGTCAAGAAATCAGGAGTATTTAAGGAAGTAATCAATAAACCAGGAGGGTAATCAACACACAAAAATCACTTGTGTTTTTATATACTAACAATGAACAAACAAAAAAAAATTTTTTAATCAATTTATAATAGCATCAAAAAAAATAAAGTATTTAGTGCAGAAGGTGAAAGATTTCTACACTGAAAATACAAAAATATTGTTGAAAATAATTAAAGCAGACCTGGATAAATGTTAAGAGATATTGTTCATAGATTAGAAGGTTTAATATTTTAAAAATGTCCATGTTACTCAAAGTGTTCTATGCATGTACTGCAATCCTGATCTAAATCCCAATCACATCTTTGTAGAAATAGAAAAAATAATCCTAAAATCCATATGGATTCTCAATTTACCCTCAAATAACCAAAACATTTTTGAGAAGGAAACACAAAACCGCAAGCCTCATATTTTCAAATTTCAAAACATCTTATGAAGCTACAATAGTCAAAACAGTATGGTACTAGCATAAAGACAGATGTACAGAACATTGGAACCTAGAATAAGCTCTCATGTCTACGGTCAAGTAATCTTTGACAAGAGTGCCAAAAACATTCAATAGGGAAAGGATGGTCTCTTCAACAAGTGGTGCTTAGAAAACTACCTCCCCCCCATTAAAAATAAAATTAAGTTGAACCCTTAGCTTATATTATATACAAAAATTAACTAAAAATGTATTAAAGATGTATGAACATAAGTCCTGAAACTGTGAAACTTCTAGAAGAAAGCAGAGAGGCCAGCTTCGTAACATGGTCTTGGCAGTGATTTCTGGGTTTTGACATTGAAAGCACAGGTAATAAAAGCAAAAAAAAAAAAAAAAAAAAAAAAAAAAAAAAAAATAGACTAATAGGACTACATCAAATTAAAAAAAAAAACTCCATAAAGCAATGGAAATAACAGTGAAAGTACAACCTATGGAATGGGAGGAAATATTTGCAGCCATGTATGTGATAAGAGGTTAATATGCAGAACATATGAAGAACTACAATTCAATGACAAACCCATTTAAAACAAGTTTAAAAATGTGAAAAGGACTTGAATAGACTTTTCTTCATAGAAGATGTACAAAATAGCCAACAAGTACATGAAAATAGTCATTAACACAAACAATCATCAGGGAGATGTAAATCAAAACCATTGTAAGATATCACCTTACATTTGTGAGGTTGGCCATTACCAGAAAATAACAAGTATTGGTAAGGATGTGGAGAAATTGGGCCCCTCAAGTACTGTTGGTGGGAGTATAAAATAGAGCAAGGATTATAGAAAACAGTACGGAAGTTACTCAGAAAATTAAAAATAGAATTAGCACATGATCCGGAAATTCTCATTCTGCGTATATATCCAAAAGAAAACAGGATCTCAAAGAGATATTTGTACAATTATGTTCATTACAGCATTATTCACAGTAGAAAGAGGTGGAAACAACCTAAATGTTCATCAGCAGATGAATGGATGCAGAAGATGTGGTATATACATGAAAGAAAATATTATTCTGCTATAAAAAGAAGAAAATCCTATTATATGCTACAACATAGATGAACTTGTAGAGCATTTAGCTAAGTGACATAATCCAGCATGAAGACAGATACTGTATAATTGCTTTTGTATGCTGTATCTGAAGTAGTCAGACTCTTGGAAACAAAGTAGAATGGTGGTTGCCAGGGGCAAGAGGAAGGAGGAAAAGGAAACTGGTGTTCCATGGGTATACAGTTTCAGATTTTCAAGATTAAAAAGTTCTAGATATCTGTTGTACAAGGTACGTATGGTTGATACTATTGTCTTTACACTTATAATGGTTAAGATGGTGAATTTTATGTATTTTGACCACAGTAAAAAAAAAAAAAGGCAATCAAATACTTAAGTATTAAAAAGGAAGAAAAACTTAAAAACTAATTTTAAAACTTATTTAAAAAAAAATAAGAGTAAGAAAGTAATTTGAGAGAAATCAGAACCCCAAATTTGCCAATAAGCAAACTGAAGCAAAAATTTAGGTTCACTGAATATTGTGAATTAACAGTAGCAATAATTTCCAATTATTACATCTTATTGTCCCTTCTTTGAATAATCAAGGTGCTCACCTATAATTTATGCCCAGTAAAGAAAATAAAAAGAAGAATAGGGGTGTCTGGGTGGCTCAGTCGTTTTAAGTGGCTGCCTTCGGCTCAGGTCATGATCCCAGGGTTCTGGGATCGTGCCCCACATTGGGCTCCCTGCTCAGCAGAGAGCCTGCTTCTTCTTCTCCCTCTGCCTTCTGATCTGCCTACTTGTGCTCTCTCTATCTCTCTGTCAAATAAATAAATAAAATCTTTAAAAAACTGAAAATAAATATAAATAAAAGTGAGAAAATTAAAAAATGAAATGTAAATACAAATAAAAATTAAATTAAATGAAAAATAAAAATAAAAATGAGGGGTGCCTAGGTGGCTCAGTCACTTGAGCCTCTGACTTAATTTCCACTCAGGTCATGATCTCAGGGTCCTGGAATTGAGCCCTATGTCAGGCTCACACTCACTATGGAGTCTGCTTGAGTTTCTCTTCTTCTGCCCCTCACACTTTTCATGCTCTCTCTCTCTCTCTACAATAAGTAAATAAATGTTTAAAAATTTTAAAAATAAAGATAGAATTATGGGTAAAGATGAAATGAAGATATTATCATAAAGCAAGCAAGCTAACAAAAAAACTATGAGATTATTAAAAGTAGAACACTAAAGGAAATGTTAATTTTTGAGAAATTATTTCAAAAGTTATACATAGTTTTAGGAAGAAACAAAGAAAAAAGGCAAATAAGTGGCAATATAGACTTTGTCTATAGCTTCCCTTAGTTTTGTTCTGGTTTCAGATTTCAGCAGGCCCCAAATGCCTCTATCTGGGTAGTAGGGAAGGCACTTTTCCATCTTGCAACTTTTAGTGTATTATTTTATCAAATTAATTATTAATGTTTATATTATCAATATTCATATCATAAGAATTTTTTTTAAATGGTAACAACTGGAATTTATATAATTATAACATTATTTTATGTGGTCAATTTTTATAACATTTTTTTTCAGTTGTATTATTTGGACTTAGATTTATTAATGTATTTGTCCTCTCTTGCTCTTTATTTATTTCTGAAGCTCCAGATACTCTTTTCCTTCCTCCTGAGGTACAGATTTTAATGTTTCTGTTAGTGTTAATCTGCTTTGGCCATCTCCCAGATTTTTGTTTTATTATGTTGTCTCTGAGAATGTCTTTACTTCATTGTTTTGTTTTGTTTTGCTTTTTAATTTTGGGGGGGTATGTTTACTGGGTATAGGATTCTAGGTTGCAACTTTGAAGATACATTATCATTGCCTAACTGTTTATGTTGTTTATGGCATATAGCTAGATTTAATTTTATTGCCCTTTAAAAACTTATTCCTTTCTGAATTTTCTACTTCAATTTTGAACTGCTTGGCAAAATGTGTGTGTGTGAGAGAGAGGGGGAGGAAGAGAATGAGTGTGTGCACTCGTGTGTGAGCATTATTCTGAATGGGCTTCTTATTATCACTTTAGATATTGCTGCTGCCCCATTTTTTTCTCTGTTTTTCTCAGACTCCAGTTATATACATGCTATGACTTCAGACCTCCTATTACACTTTTTTATACATTTTTATTTTTACACTCTTTTTTTTGATAGTCTACTCCAGTTTTTGCTCCAGTTGTGTATAATTAATGTACTATTGAAACCATCAGTGGGATTCTTAATTTCATTTATTGTGCATTTTATTTATATAATTTCATGTTGCTAATTAAAGATTCCAACCTACTGATTTTCTTCATCTCTTATTGCTTTGAAAATATTAAAAATATGAAGGATTTGTTTTGGTTTTGCTCTTGTTTTATAACTGTTATCTAGATCTCTTGTAAATTTGTTTCTACTATCTTCAGTTTCTGTTGGATTTTGTTCATATTGTCTTTCTTCCATTTTATGACTGGTTACTTTTTTAAAAAATTTAAGTTAATTTAATTTTTTTTCAGTCTTCCAAGATTCCTTGTTTATGTGCCACATCCAGTGCTCCGTGCAATATGTGCCCTCCTTAATACCCAATGCCAGGCTCACCCAACACCCCCCTCCAAAACCCTCAGTTTGTTCTTCAGGGTCCACAGTCTCTCATGGTTTGTCTCCCCCTCCAATTTCCCCCAACTCACTTCTCCTCTCCATCTCCCAATATCTTCCATGTTATTCCTTATGCTCCACAAGTAAGTGAAACCATATGAAAACTGACTCTCTCTGCTTGACTTATTTCACTAAGCATAATCTCCTCCAGTCCCGTCCATGTTGATACAAAGTTGGGTATTCATCCTTTCTGGTGGAGGTATAATACTCCACTGTATATATGGACCCTATCTGCTTTATCTATTCATCTGTTGAAGTGCATCTCGGTTCTTTCCACAGTTTGGCGACTGTGGCCATTGCTGCTATGAGCATTGGGATACAGATGGCCCTTCTTTTCACTACATCTCTATCTTTGGGGTAAATACCCAGTAGTGCAATTGCAGGGTCATAGGGAAGCTCTATTTTTAATTTCTTAAGGAATCCACACTGTTTTCCAAAGTGTGTGCTCAAAACTTGCATTCCCATCAACAGTGTAAGAGGGTTCCCCTTTCTCTACATCCTCTCCAACACATGTTGTTTACTCTTGTTGATTTTGGCCATTCTGACTGGTGTAGTGTGGTATCTTGATGTAGTTTTGATTTGAATCTCCCTGATGGCTAATGATGATGAACATTTTTTCATGTGTCCGTTAGCCATTTGTATGTCTTCTTTGGAGAAATGTCTGTTCATGTCTTCTGCCCATTTTTCGATGTGACTGGTTACTTTTGTATGAAAGGCAGACATTATTAAAAATTTTAGAAAAATTATAAAAATCTGAATGACTTTATCACTCTTCAGAGTTTTGGTTTTTTTCTATTTGGCTAGAAAATATGCTAGGGGCAATAATATTTCCACATGACCTTAATTTTATTAAAGAGTTTCTTGGGACTATTTGAGGGCCTGAAGTTTTCCACTTCACTCTTGTTTTTAGGGTTTTGCACTCAGGTATTGTGCAAATACCTAGTATGCAATACCTGAGTATTGCATACTGGGAGTTTTACCCAGATACCTGGGAGTATACCTGGGAGTTTTACCCAGACTAACACTTTCTAGTGGGCTCTGAAATCTAATTGTATCCATGTGAGCCTGTGAGTCTGCCAAAGCTTCCATCAGGTTAAGTGTCTAATCAGTCACTTCCTAGTCACTACAAATGAGTACATCTACAAATGACTCCATAAAGTGACTCCAATATTAATAATACCCTTTTGAATTTCTTCCTCCAGATCTTACATCTAGAACTCTCAATTTTCTTGATAATCTCTGATGTTTTAAAAAAACAAAATTTTAGGGGCAGCTGAGTGGTTCAGTCAGTAGAGTTTATGACTCCTGATCTTGGGGTCATGAGTTCAAGCCCCAGGTTGAGTGTAGAGAGCTTACTTTAAAAATAAAAACAAACAAAACACAAAATTGTAAGTCAAATTATTCTGTTGGCTTCATTTCTACCACTCACCAAGAGGGCTTGCTAAAATAATAAGACTGGCATGACTATAATAGCCCCTCCTTTAGAATATTTTGAAAAGTAGAGTTCCATAATCGGGTTTTATTTTTATTAAAAAGATAAATATGGCTGTAGGATGGGTATTATTGAGGGTAAGAGCAGAAAGAAGTAGTACAGGCAGGAAGCTATGTAATAATTCAAGCAAGATATAGTAATATGAATTAAGATGGTTATAGTGGAATTTTGAAAAGTAGGCAGAGCTGTATGTAACAGCTTAATTAGATATTGACCTACATTATACTGAATATCATTTTCCAGATTTTTTTCTTGCTGTTTTATTCTACTGTAAGAAACTGATACATTCTCTGAAGTTCAGTTTTGTCATCTATAAAATGGAAAAGTAATATCAGATTACATGAATATTTTCAGTGTTGTTTCCTTATATATGTATGTTTTTATTCTGGGAATTTAAAATATTTTAAAATATAAAACTAATTCTGATGTTTAAAAATATTCAGATCTGTGACAAAAAATACTTTATAACATCCTAAATGACCCCTTTTATAATGTTGCTAGCTCTAATTGTATTACTTTAGGAAGTAAAAAAAGAAGGGATTAATCTTAATCAATTCTGAATTTGTAGCACCTCTTAAATTTCATCAACTATACAAAGTGATGAAGGTTGTCACTGATCTTGCATCTTCTCATTTTAAAAATATTTTACAAAATTATTTATCACATGTCCTTCTATTTCCAATCAAATCAAATCCTTTTTGTCTGTGGAGTCAGTGGAATGTTTACTTTGGTTTTATCATAATGTGTGATGACAGGTTTGGGGGTGGCAGAGGTGGATGATTCAGGAGAGAGAGCCAGTTGGAGGTGCTGGTGATTTAGGAATGGATTTAGTCATGGAATTAAACACCATACTAAAATTAAAGCAGAAGTAAAACTACATATATTTTATTCACATCATTAGCTTATAGCATTATACGCTATTGGCAATGATATATAATACCTCAACACTTTAGACTGCTGATAGGTTGAATGGTTACTATTATAAGAGTATGACAAATTATGCAGTCAGTCTCATTGATCCACAAGAATAGCATATCAATCAAATATATTAGAGAGTTTGTCATATAGTTAAGATGATAATTTATTGCAACATTACCCAAACTTGAGGTGTTACCTGATGTACAGAGTATGAATTACAAATACACAAAGAGAAAAATGTGTAAGTATTAAATATGATACAAAAAGATTATGAATTATTCTGGATATCCCACAAAGCCCCCTTTCATACATACTTACCTACAAGTAACGTATGTTAAAGTGGTTTATATAGTTATTGGGAAATAATAGTAAAATGTGATATATATGAATATAGTTTGACCAGGTGACTTCTATAACTGGTAAACATTTATAACATACATAATTATTGAAAGAATAAAGTTTTATTACTTCCTAATTTTATTCATCATAGTTTACAGTGGAATTTCAAGTTCTTTCAGCAATCCTCCAGGCATTCTAGACTATATTATAATACTCCTAGGAATTTCAGCTTTGTAAACATCTGGCAGATAGCATATGCAGCCAGAAAGAGCAGCAACAAATTTAATTGACTTTCTCAATGAACAACTTCTCATGTAAAAACTGAGATATGTTTTAACCCAAGTAGATTAGGAACAGCCTTTAGAAAATTCAGACATTAAATCATTTGTAATTATACAGAAGACAAAGAAGTGGGAATTTACTTAATTGGTCAAATATACATCAGTACATCAGATAATGCATATCATCAATATTTTTGTATTGAGTGTTCAGATACTGCTTGCAAATGTCCATGAAGCTACTCAACAACTGAATACATAATGCTCTTCCTCTGTTTCTGTCCATTGTTTATACCTAAGTATTAAATTAAATCACTTGCATGTTTATACTTTTGTATGGAATGAGTTTACTTAGAGGGAGTTGGCTGACATAATGTCTTTCATCAACTGAATATTGCACTTAAAGAGAAAGAGATCTCTGCTGTTTTTTCCTCTTAGAAGGACACTGCTCCTATCAGATTAAGGCTCCACCCTTACGATCTCATTTACCTTAATTACCTCCTTAAAAACCCTGGCTCCAGGTACAGTCATGTTTGGGATTAGGGCTCCAAATTACTAATTTCAGGGATATAATTCAGTTCATAACAGAACAGGGCTCTCAATTTTAATATGAAAAGTGACAAGGGGAAAAAACACATTATGTGTCAATTTCAAAAATTCCCATTTTTACTAAATGAACTGTACTTCATAGGATGAAAATATGAAGCTACATTGGTTTTCTTTCTAATTTTCTTCAAATCCTCTGTCAATGTTAGTTATTCCCCATCTTTACAAGACACAAGCACATTCCATAGCTTCCTGAGTCTTATGTTATTTTAGTCAAAAGAGCAGTCTCGTTTAAGAAATTAAGGTATCTATTCCAGTAAAATAATCACAATTCCTAATTTCTTTTAAATGAAAGTTTCTTCCCTATCCTATTTCAGCTTTGTTTCAGGTTTAGAAATTCACAGTGGGATGTTAGGGCTTCTCACCTCTCTCTCTTTCCCCATATAAGGTGTGTTTTGTTTTGTTTTTTAATTTTGTAAAACTCCAGGAAATAGATATTTCCAATAGTATTCCTTGAAACTCCTCTTATTTGGTTTAAGGTGAAGAAGACCACCCCCCACATGCTCATACATACTTCCCAATGTCCCTTTATCCACTACTCATCCAACTCTGAACTTGTCATCTTTGTCAAAGATATAAAAATATATTCAAAGATATATAAAGATGTATTCTGTTTCATTTCCTTCTCAAACAAATACTGTGAAAATTTCTATACTACCTAAAGCAATTTACATGTTTAATGCAATCCCTATCAAAATCCCATCCATTTTTTTCAAAGAAATGGAACAAATAATCCTAAAATTTATATGGAACCAGAAAAGATCTTGAATAGCCAAAAGAATATTGAAAAAGAAAACCAAAATTGGTGGCATCACAATTCCAGACTTCAAGCTCTATTACAAAACTGTCCTCATCAAGACAGCATGGTCCTGGCACAAAAACAGACACATAGATCAATGGAACAGAATAGAGAGCCTAGAAATAGACCCTAAACTCTATGGTCAACTAATCTTTGACAAAGCAGGAAAGAATCTCCAATGGAAAAAAGACAGCCTCTTCAACAAATGGTGTTGGGAAAATTGGACAGCCACATGCAGAAGAATGAAACTGGACCATTTCCTTACACCACACATGAAAATAGACTCAAAATGGTTGAAGGACCTCAATGTGGGAAAGGAATCCATCAAAATCCTTGAGGAGAACACAGGCAGCAACCTCTTTGACCTCAACTGCAGCAACTTTTTCCTAGGAACATCGCCAAAGGCAAGGGAAGCAAGGGCAAAAATGAACTACTGGGACTTCATCAAGATCAAAAGCTTTTGCACAGCAAAGGAAACAGTTAACAAAACCAAAAGACAACTGACAGAATGGGAGAAGATATTTGCAAACAACATATCAGATAAAGGGCTAGTATCCAAAATTTATAAAGAGCTTAGCAAACTCAACACCCAAAGAACAAAGAATCCAATCAAGAAATGGGCAGAGGACATGAACTGACATTTCTGCAAAGAAGACATCCAGATGGCCAACAGACACATGAAAAAATGCTCCACATCACTTGGCATCAGGGAAATACAAATCAAAACCAAGTGAGATACCACCTCACACCAGTCAGAATGGCTAAAATTAACAATTCAGGAAATGATAGATGTTGGCGAAGATGCAAAGAAATGGGATCCCTCCTACATTGCTGGTGGGAATGCAAGCTGGTGCAACCACTCTGGAAAACAGCATGGAGGTTCCTCAAAAAGTTGAAAATAGAGCTATTCTACCACCCAGCAATTGCACTACTGGGTATTTAACCTAAAGATACAAACATAGTGATCCGAAGGGGCACGTGCACCTGAATGTTTATAGCAGCAATGTCCACAATAACCAAACTATGGAAAGAACCTAGATGTCCATCAACAGATGAATGGATAAAGAAGAAGTGGTGTGTATATATATACAATGGAATACTATGCAGCCATCAAAAGAAATGAAGTCGTGCCATTTGCGATGACATGGATGGAACTAGAGGGTATTATGCTTAGCAAAATAAGTCAATTGGAGAAAGACAACTATCCTATGATCTCCCTGATATGAGGAAGTGGAGTTGCAACGTGGGGGGTTTGGGGGGTAGGAAAAGAATAAGTGAAACAAGATGGGATCAGGAGGGAGACAAACCATAAGAGACTCTTAATCTCACAAAACTGAGGGTTGCTGGGGGGAGGGGGATAAGCAGAGGGTGGTGGGGTTATGGACATTGGGGACGGTATGTGCTATGGTGAGTGCTGTGAAGTGTGTAAACCTGGTGATTCACAGACCTGTAACCCTGGGGATAAAAATACATTATATGTTTATAAAAAAATAAAAATATATATTAAAAAAAAATAGTTTCTTTCTCAGTGACTACTTCAGCTGTTGACATGACCTAAGGTTGGTGATCATTAAGGCTGGGAGAAATTCTTTATCTTTTCACATAACCTTGGTGTCTTTAAAGCTTAATTTAAGGTGATGGGATTATTGGATGCCAATATAATGTTGCTAGTTCTTATGCCTAATTTTAAGTCCAGTGTTAGATGTACATTTTTGATAAATTTAAGTGTGGAATAATAAGAGTAACCCTTTTCTTATGAACTGTGTACATTAGAAATGATACACTACAGTATAAAAGTCACTTGTGCATTTTTTTATGTGCTATTCTGATGCTTACTAATTTAGAGATTGGCAAAGTGCTCATATGCCTCCCAGAAAGTGTCAAGTGTCTACTGTAATACAGTTTGCTTTTCTGTATAGAGAAAGACTAGAATGCACAGTGGAATTAAAAGCTTTTAATGTCATCGCCCTTATAACAAAGGGCAGTATTATTACCTTAGAAAACACTAGATGGTGAACCCAAAACGGTATCTTCAAAATTATACACACACACACACACACACACGTCATATATATGACATATATGTGTATATATGACATATACATGTCATATATATGACATGTAACATATATGTGTGTGACATATATATGTGATATAAGATCTGCAAAGCTTTCCAAATACAAATAAGCACAGTCTATACTGTAGTTTTATTGATTTTAAAAAGATTGCAATATTTTTTCTGGCTCTGTAACTATACCACTTCTAATGGTGTAGATAGAATTATTCTCCCAGCTCTTGAATATGGGATAGCCTTATTATTTACTTCTTTTTTTTAATTCAATTTACTTTTTTAAAAAATTATTTATTTATTATTGTTTTTATTAATTTACTTTTTTTTTTTTCGGTGTTCCAAAATTCATTGTCTGTGCGCCACACCCAGTACTCCATGCAATATGTGCCCTCCATAATATGCACCACCAGGCTCACCCCACCTGCTACCCCCACCTTCAAAACCCTCAGTTTTTCTCTCAGAATCCACAGTCTCTCATGGTTTGTCTCCCCCTCCAATTTCTCCCAACTCACTTCTCCTCTCCATCTCCCAATGTCTTCCATGTTATTCCTTATACTCTACAAGTAGGTGAAACCACATGATAATTGACTTTCTCTGCTTGACTTATTTCACCCAGCATAATTTCTGCCAGTCCAGTCTGGTCCAGTCCATGCTTATACAAAAGTAGGGTATTCATCCTTATTGATGGAGGCATAATACTCCATTGTATGTTTGGACAATATCTTCTTTATCCATTCATCCGTTGAAGGGCATCTTGGTTCTTTCCACAATTTGGCAACTGTGGCCCTAGCTACTGTAAACATTGGGATACAGGTGGCTCTTCTTTTCACTACATCTCTATCCTTGGGGTAAATACCCAGTAGTGCAATTGCAGGGTCATAGGGAAGCTCTATTTTTAATTTCTTAAGGAATCCACACTGTTTTCCAAAGTGTATGCACAAAACTTTGATTCCCACCAAGAGTGTAAGTGGGTTCCCCTTTCTCCACATCCTCTCCAACACTTGCTTACTGTCTTGTTGATTTTGGCCATTCTGACTGGTATAATGTGGTATCTCAATGTAGTTTTGATTTGAATCTCCCTGATGGCTAATGATGATGAACATTTTTTCATGTGTCTGTTAGCCATTTGTATGTCCTCATTGGAGAAGTGTCTGTTCATGTTTTCTGCCCTTTTTTGAGGTGATTATCTGTTTTGTTTGTATTGAGTGTGAGGAGTTCTTTATAGATCTTGGATATCAGCCCTTTGTCTGTAGTGTCATTTACGAATATCTTCTCCAATTCCATGGCTTGTCTCTTTGTTTTCTTGACTGTTTCCTTTGCTGTGCAGAAGCTTTTGATCTTGATGAAGTCCCAAAAGTTCATTTTTGCTTTTGTTTCCTTTGCCTTTGGAGACATGTCTTAAAAGAAGTTGCTGTGGCCAATGTCGAAGAGGTTACTGCCTGTGTTCTCCTCTAGGATTTTGATAGATTTCTGCCTCATGTTGAGGTCTTTTATCCATTTCGAGTTTATCTTTGTGTATGGTGTAAGAGAATGGTCGAGTTTCATTCTTCTACATATAGCTGTCCAATTTTCCCAACACTGTTTATTGAAGCAACTGTCTTTTTCCACTCTATATTTTTTCCTGCTTTGTCGAAGGTTATTTGACCATAGAGTTGAGGGTCCATATCTGGGCTCTCTACTCTGTTCCACTGGTCTATGCATCTGTTTTTGTGCTAGTACCATGCTGTCTTGGTAATCACAGCTTTCTATAAAGCTTGAAATCAGGCAACGTGATGCTCTCAGTCTTGTTTTTCTTTTTCAACATTTCCTTAGCAATTCACGGTCTCTTCTGGTTACAGACAATTTTGGGACTGTTTGTTTCAGCTCTTTGAAAAATGTGAGTGAAATTTCATCAGGGTGGCATTGAAAATATAGATGGTTCTAGGAAGTATAGATATTTTGACAATGTTTATTCTTCTGATCCATGAGCATGGAGTGATCTTCTACCTTTTTGTGTCTTCTTCAATGTCTTTCATGAGTCTTCTGTAGTTCCTTGAGTACAGATCCTTTACCTCTTTGGTTAGGTTTATTCCCAGGTATCTTATGGTTCTTGGTGCTATAGTAAATGGAATCGATTCTCTCATTTCCCTTTCTATATTTTCATTGTTAGTGTATAAGAAAGCAACCAATTTCTGTACATTGACTTT
This sequence comes from Lontra canadensis, assembly GCF_010015895.1. Classification (NCBI taxonomy): domain Eukaryota; kingdom Metazoa; phylum Chordata; class Mammalia; order Carnivora; family Mustelidae; genus Lontra; species Lontra canadensis. Next base: position 8,177,057 of record NW_022631013.1, on the reverse strand, counting down.
GTATCCTGCCACATTACTGAATTGCTGTGTGAGTTCTAGTAGTTTGTGGGTGGAGTCTTTTGGGTTTTCCATATAAAGTATCATGTCATCTGCGAAGAGAGAGAGTTTGACTTCTTCATTACCAATTTGAATACATTTTATTTCTTTTCATTTTCTGATTGCTGTTGCTAGGACCTCTAGTACTATGTTAAAGAACAGTGGTGAGAGTGGACATTCTTGTCATGTTCCTAATCTCAAAGGGAAGGCTGTGAGCTTTTCTCCATTAGGATGATGTTTGCTGTGGGTTTTTCATAGACTTTATGAAGTTGAAGAATGTTCCCTTTATCCCTGTCCTTTGAAGCATTTTAATCAGGAACAGATGCTGTATCTTGTCAAATGCTTTTTCTGCATCAACTGAGAGGACCAGGTGGTTCTTCTCTCTTCTCTTATTGATTTGTTCTATCACATTGATTGATTTGTGAATGTTGAACCACACTTGCATCCCATGGATAAATCCCACCTGGTTATGGTGGATAATCTTTAAATGTACTGTTGGATCCTATTAGCTAGGATCTTATTGAGATGTTGGCATCCATATTCAACAGGAATATTGGTCTGAAATTCTCCTTTTTGGTGGGGTCTTTGCCTGGTTTGGGGATCAGAGTAATGCTGGCTTCTTAAAAAGAGTCTGGATGTTTTCCTTCTGTTTCTATCTTTGGAAACAGCTTCAGGAGAATAGGTGTTATTTCTTCTTTAAATGTTGGGTAGAATTCTCCAGGGAATTCATCATATCCTGGGCTCTTGTTTTTTGGGAGGTTTTGATCACTGCTTCAATCTTATTACTAGATATTGGTCTATTCAGGTTCTCAGTTTCTTCCTGATTCAGTTTTGGAAGTTTATAGGTTTCCAGGAATGCATCCATTTCATCTAGGTTGCTTAACTTAATGGCATATAACTATTGGTAATAATTTCTAATGATTGTTTCCATTTCTTGGTGTTAGTTGTGATTTCTCCCTTTTCATTCATTATTTTTATTAATTTGGGTCCTCTCTCTTTTCTTTTGGATTAGTTTGGACCATAGTTTATCAATCTTACTGTTTTTTTTTTTTTTTTTCAAAAAACCAACTTCTAGTTTCTTTGATGTGTTGTACTGTATCCCTAGTTTCTATCTCATTGATCTCTGTTCTAATCTTGATTATTTCCCTTCTTGTGTGTGGGGTTGGCTTACTTTTTTGTTGATTCTCCATTTCTCTAAGTTGTAAAGAGAGCTGATGTATTCTGGATTTTTCAGTTTTTTTGAGGGAGGCTTTATGGCTATGTATTTTCCCCTTGGGCCCACCTTTGCTGTATCCCATAGATTTTGGACTGAAGTGTCTTCATTCTCATTGGTTTCCAAGAATTGTTTAAGTTGTTCTTTGATTTCCTGGTTGATCTAAACATTCTTAAGCAAGGTGGTCTTTAGCTTCCAAGTGTTTGAATTCTTTCCAAACTTTTTCTTATGGTTGAGTTCCAGTTTCAAAGCACTATGATCTGAAAATATGCAGGAATAATCTCAATCTTTTTGTATTGGTTGAGCCCTGATTTGTGACCCAATATGTGGTCTACTCTGTAGAACATTCCATGTGTGCTCAAGAAGAATGAGCATTCTGTTGTTTTAGGGTGGAATGTTCTGTACATATCTATGAGGTCCATCTGGTCCAATGTGTTATTCAGTGCTCTGATTTTCTGCGTGGATGATCTATTACTGAGAGTAGTGTGTTAAGGTCCCCTACTATGAATGTATTCATATCAATATGACTCTTCATCTTGATTAGCAGTTGTCTTATGTAGTTGGCTACTCCCATATTGGGGACATAAATATTTACAATTGTTATATCTTCTTTGTGGATAGACCCTCTAAGAATGATGTAGTGTCCTTCTTTATCTCTGACTACAGTCTTTAGTTTAAAATCCAATTTATCTGATATGAGAATTGCTACCCCAGCTTTCTTTTGAGGCCCATTGGCATGAAAGAAGCTGCTCCATCCCTTCACTTTCAGTCTGGATGTATCCTTAGGTTCCAAATCGGTCTCTTGTAGACAGCATATGGGTGGGTCCTGTCATTTTATCCAATCTGCAACCCTGTGCCCTTTTATGGGGAGTGTCAAGGCCATTTATGTTGAGAGTGATTATTGGAAGATATGTTTTTATTGACATCATGCTGCCTGTGAAGTCCTTGTTTCTATAGATTGTCTCTTTAAATTTCTGTTCTATGACACTCGGGTTCTTCCTTCTTTTATAGAACCCCCCTTAATATTTCTTGTAGTACCGGCTTGGTGGTCACATGCTCTTTTAAACCTTGCCAGTCTCGGAAGCTCTTTATCTCTTCATCCATTTTGAATGTCAGCCTTGCTGAATAAAGTATTCTTGGCTGCATATTCTTCTCATTTAGTGCCCTGAATATGTCTTGCCTGCCCTTTCTGGCTTGCCAGTTTTCTGGGGACAGGTCTGATGTTATTCTGATGGACCTTCCTCTGCATGTAAGGAATCTCTTCCCCCTAGAAGCTCTCAAAAGCTCTTGTCTAAAATTATGATTCATCAGTCTTGCAATCAAGTGCCTCAAGGTCTTTCTAGGTTCACTCATCATGGGGGGTGATCTTTCTACCTCTAGGACATGAACACTGCTTCCATTCCACAGATTGGGAAAATTTTAATGGAGAATTTGTTCAACTATATCTTCTAGTTGTCATCCCCCTTAGGGATCCCAATAATTCTCATGTTGGAATGTTTCATGTCATCATTTATTTCCTGAATTCTGTTTTCATGGCTTCTAAGCTGTTTGTTCCAGGCCTTCTCCTGATCCATTTTCTCTATCAGTTTGTCCTCTAGATCTAATTCTATCTTCTGCCTTAGTTACCCTAGCTGTTAGAGTATTTAGATTAGATTGGATCTCATTGATAGCATTTTTAACTTCTTCCTGGGTGGCGTTCACTTCTGCCCTAAACGATTCCATGTTGTCACTAATGGTTTTCTCCAACCTAGCCATTGCCTGGATAATTGTTACCCTGAATTCCCTTTCCAACATACTGTTTATGTCATATTCAATACCTCTGATGGAGAGGGCACATTCTCGGAATTTTTCCTCTGTTGGTTGTTCCTTCTCTTAGTCATTTTGATGAGAGGCGGTTGAGGGGATGCGTAACTGAATATGTGAACCACGATCCAGGCAAGGTGCACCCTGGAACACTTCTGAACAATTGGAAATCACCACCAAAAAGAAAGAAGAAAGAAAAAAAGAGAGAGAGAGAAAGAGAGACAGAAAAAAAAAAAAGAAGAAGACCCAGGTAGAGTGGGCCCCAAAGTTAAGATTTATAAGGTATACAAACAAAAACAAACAAACAAAAAGATGGCAAAAGTAAATGACAAGAAAAAAAAAAAAAAACAGCCAAAATGAACCTCAAGGATGAGATTTATATAATACCAGAGCAAAAACAAATACACAGAAACTCTGACAGAAGAAAAAGATGGGAAGGTGGTTAAAATCTTCGATGTGGGTGAGGAAGTTTATTTTGATTCTTTCTGGGTGTATCTTGAAATCTTTGTTAAAAGACTCAACTTTCCAGAGATAAAGGTAGATTAAAACTGGTTTATGTATACGGGTAGTATTGATTAGGAAAAGAGGATTACCTTGAAACTTATATCTATATGTATATTTTAAAAAAATAGAAAAGAAAAAGAAAAATACAGGTATACATATGAAAAAAGTTCAAGTTAAAAGGTTATTATGGAATATGTTGTATTAAACCTCTAGTTGTAATGGTAAGTAGGTTTAAAAAAATAGAAAGGACAAGAATAGTGAGAGCGAATTAAAAATAAAAGTTGTATCTATGAAATATACATGTTTTAGGGCAATACCAGGAGCTTAATATGTTGTTTTCCCCTGATATTGGGGTCTTACAGTTTTATGGTGACCCTGTAGTGGTTGTCCTCTTGTTCTTTTAGCTGGCTTTCTGGGGGAGAGGCCTACTGCATTGTTAGTCAGTCTTGCTTGAGTTGAATCCTCCTGCCCCTGCCAAGGGGCTGGGCTCTGTGGAAACCAGTTTTTCAGGCTTTTGTTCTCTGGAGGTTTTTGTTCTTTGGTGGCTTTTTGTGGCTTTTCAGAGGTTTAGTAGAAAGCAAATTGCACCAGGACCTCTGTCTCAGAGCGAAGCCTCAATCTGCTCCCCTCTGGGTGGTGGTGCAGAACACACAGACTCTCCCTCTGCAAACTCTGCTGAGCCAAGCAGCCTCCCACAGACAGTGCATGTCCCTAGTCACCATCTCAGGAGTTGCTGGAAGTGCCCAGCTGTCCCTGCACCCCCATGCCGAAACCACAAGCAATAATCGTCCAGGGAACCTACTTCTGGTGCCTCCTTTGCTGGGACTGCTGTCTGGGGTAGTTCCTTCAAGTCTGTGCTGGGAGTGTTCAGACTCTCAGGCGGTCCTAGAGACAACCAGCTAGTGCCCGCATGGAACACTCTCAAGCGTGGCTGGGGAGCGCGGTTCAGACCCCGGTCTTGCAGTGAGCACAGAGTGCAAAAGGCTGTGGTTCTAGAGAGTGTGCACCAGACTCCCTCATGTGGAGGCAGAAGTGTACCACGTTTGGAGTGGTGGTGCAAGCCGTGCAACCCTGGGGTCTCTGGGACCAGGAACCAAGGCTCCGCCACTGCATTCTCTCTGACACAGGTGGTCACTGGTAGCCGTCCTGGGTCCATTGGCTTAGGCTGTGCCTGTGACTTCCCAATTCCACCAGTTGCCCTTTAAGATCTTTTGCTCTTTTTGAGTGCTTTTAACTAGACTCCAAGTCTGCAATCACAGGGCACTTCTGTATTAGGGTATTACTTTCCAGTGGGTTGCTTCTGGTGGCTCCTCCCCCTTCTGTTTATCCTCCAGTATCAGTCCCAGTGTTTCCAGTATGCTTTACCTGTCGACTGGGGTCTTCTGCCCCCATAGAGATCCAGAAGTGTATAATCCTATATCTCAGGCTGGTTTCATGGGTGTTCAGAGTGTTCTGGTAGATAATTAACTAACTTTAGGGGACCAGTTGAAACATGGTCTCCTTCTCCCCCATCTTGCCCCTCCTCCACAATCTGTTTCCTTAAGAGAAATTTAATCATTGTTGGCCAACTGTAAAGATAATGCCATGATAGATATGAGTGGGTAGATAAATGGATTGCAAGTGTAAGAAGGGAGAGAGGGAGGAAGGAAGAGAGAGAGAGAAATAGAGAGAGGAGGAAAAGGAAATTATTAAATACTTACTGTCAACTCATTAGTACTTTTGTACATGCAGAAGTAAGAGGGCCAATGCATTAGTTTTGGTTGCTTAGCTACTTAGTGATATATACTAAATTGTTCTCAAATTTTCAATCCTACAAAGTCTCAGAATCATGTGACTATTTAAAAATTTTAAGTAGTTAGTGTTATTTCTCTTTAAATATATTCCCCATTAGTAACTGATTAACGTTAAATTGACTAGTAATTTGTGCACTGAGGTCTTTTCTCTGTATTATGAGTCTTTTTTTTTTTTGCTGTTAATTTATCCATCTAATAACTACTTTTGTTCTATCTTCTTATAAAAGTAAAAGCAAAATAAAATAGTAGTCCTATTATTGAACATTGCTAATAAATAGACAACTGAAAATATTTTCTCATTTATATGTTTTCAACATCAGCAAAATGGAGAGTAATCTACTCCAAACAATGTCCCTTTCACAGAAACATTGAAAAATAAGGAAAAGTATCTGTACTTGGGGCTTCTGTAACAAAGTGCCACAAATTGCTTGGTTTATAAACAACAGAAATTTATTTCTCACAGTTCTGGAGACTGAAAGTCTGACATCAAAGCATGAGGACCCTCTTCCTGGTTATAGACTACTGACTTCTTGTATTCTCACATAGAAGGGAGCAGAGAAGGGAAGCAAGTTCTTCCCTGACTCTTATAAGAGCTCTACTCCCATTCATGATGGCTTCATCACCACAACCTCACCTAATCCTAATTACCCTGAAAAGGCTCCATCTCCTAACACCACTGAAGTAGGGTGGGAGTGGGTAGTGTAGGATTTCAATACTCAGTCCATCCAGTAAGAACCAACTTTTTCAGAACTCTGAAAAATAGCCAAAGGTTTACAGAAACCAAACAAACACTTAATAAAGGAAAAGACAACTTAAAATTGGTAGCAAACTTTTAAAACTTTTAGTAGCCTTTGACTCATATCTTTCCAAGTTTAGGGACAGTCTTGTACATAGCAACCCATGTCGCCAGTATGGGGTCCTATTCACTGGTTCTAGAGAAAGCAGAGCAGACCTTTTTCACATATCATTATGTTTGCCTGTTCTCATCTATCTTGATGCTGTCAAAAGCACTGACAGTGTGATCATCTGTTTCACCTAAATCAAAACCCACTCCAAGTGGACATGTGGTAAGCATAGTAAGGTGTACAAAAAGATGTGGCTACCTGTGTGAAGTATTACATTTGAGACACAAAACAGACAACCTAAAACATGGGAGGAAAAGCAGGGGAGATTCTTTGGGAAATCAGGAAAATTCAAATTCCCTGTGTATACTGGGGAGTTTAGAAAACCATATGCATGCCTAGCATAGGATGTATGCTCAGAAAAATACATGAGAGGATACTCACTACTTCAGCTTCACCAGTGGCTCATACTCCAAGCATTCAAAGAAGTCTCTGCCTTATCACATCTAAAGGAATAGGAGCTTCCATGACCACACACAACAAGGAATACAGTCTTTTCAGAAAAAGGTTGAAAAGACACTGTTAAAAAAAAAAAAGAAAAAAAGAAGGAATGACTGTATCCTTTAAAAATCAAGAACAAGGAACTCTGGGAGAGTTAGGAAGTTGGTTTAAGGAATTATCATATATTATATTATTCAAATGTCCAATTTACAACAAAAAACCCACAAAAACATACAAAGTAACAGGAAATATAGTCCTGAAGGAAAGGACTATATTTAGTCCAAGGAAAAAAAAATTAAATTGACAAAAATCATAATTGAGGAAGTCTTGTCTTTGAACTTCATAGACAGAAACTTTAAATCAACCGGTTTAAGTATGCATAAAAACCTAAAGGAAGCCATGTGCAAAGACTAAAGTGAACCAGGAAAACAATGTATAAACAATGTATCAACTGAATTCCAAAAAAGGAATTCTGGAGCCAAAAGTGAAATAAAATCAATTTCAGATATGTCTTGATTCCATTGAGAAATAGGCAAAAACCAATCTTAAAATGAAAAGATATGTAACTAAATATGTTTTCTTTTCTTTGCCATTTGAATCCTGGAGACCTCAGAAATAAATATATACCTTTAGTAATGATATGAGTCTTTAATACTCAAGATGAATATTTAATTTTCATCTTCTTGGACTTTATATTCTAAGAAATGTAAAGAAGGAAAGAAAGAAGAAATGACATAAAGTGAAGGTGAGGAAAAAGGAATGAAGAAAATAAAGTGATGGTAATTTTTTATATTCCTTACAATGTTAAGCATGATGCCAAGTGAATGCTAGGTCTTAAAAATATGTACTGTCTAGTCCCTTAGGATACATTACCTTGTTCTCCTTCATCATTATTTTTTTAAAATATTTTATTTATTTATTTGACAGAGATCACAAATAGGCAGAGAGGCAGGCAGAGAGAATGGGGATAGCAGGCTCCCTGCCAAGCAGAGAGCCCCATGTGGGGCTTGATCCCAGGACCCTGAGATTATGACCTGAGCAAAGGTAGAGGCTTAAACCACTGACCCACCCAGGTGCCCCTTTCATCATTATTTTAATGAATTTTTTAATGATACGTTTTTCAATCTGCTTATGAAATATACTGTTAGATTAGCCAATGTACATGCATTGTATAGCACAATTATTAACAAGTGGTGTTTATATTTAACACAATGATGTTTTTCTTTTTCTTTTTGATTTAATTTTTAGGTTTCCTCTTTCTAATACTCTTCTTTGAAATTGAGGTATATATACATGTTCTAATGTATAACATCTTCTGCCTTACTGGAGATTAGTCAAAATAGTAATCTTAACAATGCCACACTAAATTACTGACTTGAGTTCTTGCAAAGAAATTAAAGGGATATTTCGATTTTGTGTGAGTAAAAGGCTATTATTTTTTAAGATCTCAGTCCAATTTATTATTTAAAAGTTTTTGAGACATACTTAAACACTGGAAAATAAAGTCCTTCAACTTGATGGAAGTTCTACTTGAAGGCCATTCCTTAAAATTTTGTATCAGTTGGTATCAATACACATAACTTGCAAGTTTTCATGACAGTGGAAAACAAAATTCCACAACTCCAAGGAGTGCTAGTGGGAAGTACTTTAAATTAAAACAGCAGTTATCTGGAATATTTTGAGTTGTTATACTGAGAAAGCACTCTCCCTAAACAAAATAAAGCTTTTACATTTTTTGTGGTCTTTTTCCTCCCACATCTATCTCCAAATAGATAATGCTGTTACCCTGAAGAAAATAATAACAAATGTTAATATTGTGTGAGTGTGTGTGTGAGTCTGTGAGAGAGAGAGGGAGAGAATATGCATGTGAGAGAGAAGTAGTTATGAAGAGCTTATGTAAAATATGTATATAGAAATGAGGAGAAGTGTAAAATAAAGAAAATGAATGTAGTTTGTTTATATTTACTTCATAAAAATCATCTTTTGGTATCTTGTTCAATTGTATCCTTTTAATAAGAGAAAAATCATTCATAGGATATGATTTGATTCTTTTCAATGCAAGGACATTGCCTTAGGGAGAGAAGTGACATATTGGTGTCGCACACAAAAAGAACACAGAGATGAAAACCACAGTGGGTATCAGTGGTCTCAAACAGATTAGACAGAGAAACCTATGGGAAAAGTCATTCTTGTCGCTATTATTCAATGTTATTTTTATTTCTTTCACCAAAAAACCCCCCACACAGCTCTTCTTTTAAGACTCTCCATCTTGATTTGAGAAAACAATGTAACCAAAATACATCTGAGGATTGAGTCTAGTGACAAGCAAGTTAGGCATATGTTTCGTGTTTTCTGTCCTGGTGTTTCTCATCAAAATACTTGTTAAGGAGGGATACCTGGGTAGCACAGTTGGATAAGCCTCTGACTCTTGATTTCAGCACAGGTCATGATCTCAGGGTCCTGGAATCAAGCCCTGTGTCAGTTTCCATGCTCAGCATGGAGTTTGCTTGAGATTCTCTCTCTCCCTCTCCCTCTGCATGGGCTGTCTTTCTGTGTCTCTTTTTCTCTCTCTCTCTCTGTCAAATAAATACATAAAATCTTTTTAAAAAGTAATTGTAAATGAGAATGATTGTCACAAACGTTGGTGGGTCTCTAAGTGGATAAAGAATAAAAACAAATTTGCTTTTTGCTAGAATACATATCTTAGTTGGAAAAATTTAACTTAGTTATGTTTTATAAGTCTCATGATTCAGGGTTTACTCTCCAGCAAATGGGCATGGGTTAAGTAGTGGAAAAGGAAAAAGATTAATGATTTGGATTCTACATGTTTTCATTTAATGTTTAAAAAGTTTCTTATTTGTCAAATGCATATTCCGAAAGTGTGAATCATCAGGCCTTATGTATAGTGGGTCTTTTAAACAGAAGGATATCAAAGAGAGAGTGACCACTGTCTACTGAAGTAGGAGTGACATTCTTTGTTTTTATTGATTAGGCAGTGACAAAATCTAAAACACCTCACTAAGCATTATAAATGAAACTGACACTATGACAACAAACGATAGGTTGTATAACTGACATACTAAGAAATTCCTAAGTTTTCTTTACTATTTTTTATGATTTATGTGTTTTAAGAAGTGTGTATAATTGAACAAAATCTTGGTGGAATACTCAGGTTACATTCTTAAATTGAAGATAACCATTATCCAGAAAGAGTTGTATCTCATTTATTTCTTGGGAAAGAATCTGAAATTTTATACATGTTCCACTTGAGTATTCTCTCAAGCCAAATATTTAGTGCCTAAAGAATTTGGGGAAGGGAGGTAGGAAGGGCAGGAAGAAAAGTGAGAGAGAGATAGACAAAGAATTTAACATTTTTCTATTTCCTTTTACTACAGATGTCCTAGAGATTCTCTAGGTCTTGTATCCCTGTTAGCATCCATGCCTCCTTGTTACTCCTCTGGGAAGATAGAGCCCTGAAAAGGTACATCTTAAATAGGATGCTCTCTGGTGGTCAAAGACTTCAACTAAGAGGAGGTAAAAAGGCTATGAGTCTCCTTCCTTTTTTAAAACATTAAATAACAGTAACTTCAGATCTTACATGATGTATGCCTAATAGCAGGCAAATCTTGGGCTTTTCAAATTATCAGTTTCTCAACTGCTGTCCTTTCATTTCATAAGATTTTAGAATCTTAGAAAATTAGAACCACCCTAAGCATCTCTACAATATCCTTAGTGATAATCAATTAGTTTTGGATGAAGCATTTCCTGTCTCACTCTTTGATAGAAAACTTCTGTTTTACTGTATTTCATATTGTCTTGTAATGCCACCTACTTATTCAGGATTTATCCTATAAATAAAAAAATATTTAACTATTAGATTAAATTGTAATATTTTCAATATAGAAAAAACTATTCCTCTTCATCATGAAGATACTTTAAGTTCTAAACAGAGCCATACTTCTGAACAGAGCTTTGCATTTTTTTAAAGATTGATTGATTGATTGATTTATTTATTTATTTATTTATTTATTTGACAACAATCACAAGTAGGCAGAGAGGCAGGCAAAGAGAGAGGGGGCAGCAGGCTCCCTGCTGGAGCAGAGAGCCTGATGTGGGGCTTGATTCCAGGACCCTGAGATAATGACCTGAGCCAAAGGCAGAGGCCTCAACCCACTGAGCCACCTAGGTGCCCCTCTGCTGTGCATTTTGAGGTGAAATGGTTTGCTTCATAAAATCCCTAGCTCATATTGGCTTGAATTTTTTAATGTTGTTAGAAATACTAATTTATTATTACAAACCATTACATTTAGTAATGTCTCCTTAATTTATTAAATTAGTCTTCTATTATTATTTATTTAGGTTGCTTTCATTTTTTGTGATTATAAATAGTGAAACAACAACTTCATTTTTTCTTTGATCTTGAAATACGTTCTTAGATGCAAATATTCAAAAGGCTTAATTATTTGGTGGTCATTTTTTTAAAAAGATTTTATTTATTTAATAGAGATCACAAGTAGGCAGAGATGGGGGGAAGCAGACTCCCCGTTGAGCAGAGAGCCCAATGTGGGGCTTGATCCCAGGACCCTGAGATCATGACCTGAGCTGAAGGCAGAGGCTTAACACACTGAGCCACCCAGGCACCCCTGGTGGTCATTTTTTATTTCACTTTTGTAAATTATCTCTTGCATTGATTATGTAATGTTACTTGATTTTACAAAATCACCCCAAGATTTATAATGCCTTGAACAAAACAGAAGTTAATTTCTTGTGCACCTAGATGTTCTGTGTGGCTTCTGGTGGGTGGCAAGTTTGATGTGGATGGGACTTTTATAAGCCTACACTAGAAATTATGCTTTGACAGGACTGTGTGTATTTTGTTCACTTCTGTCTTCAAAGTGATTAAGACAGAGATGAAAGCACATAGTAGGTGCTCAATAAATATAATTAATGTCTGAATGAGTTCAGGAGAAAATAATTGGAAGAGAAATACAAAGAGATGCTAAGGAGGTTTTTGCTCAGATGAGAGAATTCTGAGTCCTCATTGACCTTTTCCTATTCCTTGGAATCGTGCTCTGTTATTTCCAAAGTCAGTCCTTTTCTGGTTTTCCTCTTTAGTATCTGAGACCTCTTGTTTATATGTTCTTGTATAGAAACTACTCTTTCTCTATTTTCTCTTTTAAAAAGTACTTTATCATATGTTATATATTTCTTGCCTGGTGCTAGTACTTGAGATAGATGATGTATTTCTCAGAACAACTTTGAGAGAATGGTGTTACCTGCATTTTATTAAAGTGAATGAATGAATGAATGAATGAATGAAAAGATAAGTAAATAAAACTGTGGTTTAAGAAGCAGCTGTGCAGATAAAATATCACGAGTTAGTAAGTATTAGGATAAGAATTTTATTTTTATTTTTAATATCAATGCATTTCCAGAGCACCTGGGTGGTTCAGTGGGTTAAAGCCTCTGCCTTCTGCTCAGGTCATGATCCTAGGGTCCTGGGAAGCCCCACATTGGGCTCTCTGCTCAGCAGGGAGCCTGCTTCCTCCTATCTCTCTCTCTTTGCTTGCCTCTCTGCCTGCTTGTGATCTCTGTCTGTCAAATAAATAAATAAAAATATTTTAAAAAATATATCAATGCATTTCCTTTTCCCTCAGGTTAGTGAATTATTGCTTTGTTTCTCTTTTCCATCTCTCATTCCTACCCTCCCCTCCTCTCCATGGTTTATATAAGTCTCTTTGCATCTCATCACCTATAGCTTAGATACACTCTTCCTGGATGTGGGTTCTAAAGCCACATAAAGGAATGTTCAGAAAGACTTTATTTTTAGCTAAATGAACTAGCCTTAGTACTCTCAGATAAAGTACCACCTATTCACTAATGACTCTCAGTGCAGTCTATGAAATTTTTGAGGTTTCCATAGTATTAGACTCTTCTGATCATCCCTTTCAAATGCTCTCTTTTCCTCTCCTCTGTTTTCTCTGACCCAGTTTTGTCCTGGTTTCCCTCTGGCCCCTGTGGCTCTCCTGCATCAACCTTTACTATGTACATCTCTGCTTCAGCCAACTTCTCAAAGTTCTCCTCAATGCATCTATGTTCTTCTCACTCATCCAGTTTGCTAAGTGTTTTCATCCACAGCCTCTATTCTCATCTGTAAGCTCCTGATACTTGTTTCATTTGCTCATTTTATATACTAAATATCTACTACGTGCTGGGCATTACTCTAGGCCCTAGAGATACGATAGTGTATGACAACAAAAGAATCTCCTGCCCGTAAATGGAGGTTAAACTTTTGGAGGGAAGAAAAATAATAAAAAAGTAAACATCAGGTGAGGAAAGTATTATAAAGAGAAGTAAGGCAGATTTAGATGGTAAAGACTGGCAAAGAGTGTGATGACTTATGTAAGATGGTCAGAGAAGATTTATATGATAAGGTAACATTTTATTAATGACCTGAAAGAGATAAGTGAATGGCCTGGATGATATTTGGGGGAAATGCATTCCAAACAAACAGGAGACTGTTGTACGATCCCTGATAGGGAAACATGCATTGGATGTACAGGCATATCAGGCCAGACAATGAAATCATGGTAATGTAAATATTGGGAGAATAGTAAGAGATGAGGGAAATATTATTTAAGGGACTGTTAGGCTATGTTAAAACTCTGGACTTTACAATAAGTTGCAATAAAAGAATTCCTCTGGTGGCTTTATGAAGTTTAGAATATAGGTCTGTAAGTGTTGAAGCAGATACCCAAATAAAAAATTCTTATTATAATCAAAATAAGAAATAGCAGTGCTCTGACTGAGATGATAAAGTAGAAGCAGTGACAGAATCTCCAATTGTAGATGCATTTCAAAGGTATATTTGAAAGAAACCAAACCTTTATAGTGCCATCCTAGCATTCTTTCTTGAGCCCCCAGCATACATGTTGATAGGTTTATTTAATGTTTCTGCCCGCATATACTATTGACACCTCCAAGTCGCCAAGCGTAAAACCAATGATATCAATCTCTGTATCCAATCTCTTATTCAGTTAGTATCCTTCCTAATCTCGTAATGGAAATCATTTAGGGACCCTAAAACGACCAACTTTTCATATGTCCTAGGTGGCCAAAAATGGTAATCCATCCCAGAATGACCATGAGAATTTGACAAAAACATTTATTGATGCTTCCTGCTCTCCTACCTACCCCTACTCTTGCCCCTCTCCATACCCCCACTTACATATATTATATTCTAGAGATACTGAGTTCTTTAGTTTAGAGGAGTAGTTTAAGATGTCTATCATTACTGTAATAATTTTAGAAATTAGTTTAAACACAGATCTCTATACCCCACCCCTACTTTCTCCCAAAAATAAAGGTTCTGATATTTTAAGCCTGGAGTAGAGAAATGACATAGATTTCTTTCTCTACTACCACCCTCCAAAGATCTCCAGATATTTCTAATTTCTAAGATCAAAACCAGCTGGGTTTTGATGCACTGACACAGACTTACCTGAAAGAAACTGACTTTTACTTAGTATCTTACCTCTTTCTACTGCCTGAGTATTCTTTGTTATGTTTGTCAACCTGGGAAACATCTATTTTTCCCTCCAAAGCATGATGAAATATCACAGTTTTTGAAAACTCCCTTAAGCCCCTCAATAACTATTCTTTTTTTTTTCTGTAGTGACACTTTAGCTTGAAGAGTTTTCTTTTGCTGTATTATCCCACTATAATGTAATTTTTTAACGTACATATCTTTTTCCTCAGCAGATTACAAAAACATTTAAGAGTAAAGTGTATGTGCCTTCTTATTGCCATCTTCTGCCATAGAATAATAAATCTATATTAAGCTTTCTTACAAGTTCCAGTCCTTCATTGGTTTTGAATAGAGGGTTTATGAGAAAGAATTAAATAAAGGAAGGCTAGAAGGAAAAAAGGAAGGAGGAAAGGAAGGAAAGAAATAGTGGTTGACTTCCCACCCTCTACTTCTAAGTGTCCCTTCTCAATCATCTTGTTTGTAAGATTTAAATGTATATAAACATACTTTCCAAGAGAAGTGACCCAAGAAAAAAACAGCCTAATATCTTATTTCAGCACTAGTGAAATATCCTGATTATTTGTTACCTGTATTATCATTGGCATGATGTTTTCTATTTTATGTGGAGAGAAACAACATTTTACTTCTTTCTTTTTGTGCTGTGGTATAATTTATCTGATGCCAAACTTATGTATGCCTTAGGTACAGTCATTTATATTCAGTTACAGGGGTTAATGAATGGAAAAGCCATGCATGTTATGAGATTTTGATGAGTTTGTTGTTTTTTTCAATGAGAAATTTGTGGGGGGAAAGATACAAATGGAGCATAACAATAACACATTAAAGAATCAGGCCTTCAGTCCACAGTTTTGAATTTTATCTCTGTTAAACTAAAACTGCCAGAGTTCCAGGATGGTAAAAGTTTTGAATTACTGAAGGAAGAACTTTATAAGCAAATCTCTTAGAGAAATGATAAAGCAGGTTAGTTTCTATAGACCAAATTATTTTGATTCTTCTCAATAGCATAGTAGAATTCATGTTAAAGACAAATCCATTAAAGACTACCTAGTGTACATATTGGCAAGAAATATGAGTGTTGAACAACTAGAATTCTTTCTGGAGGTGGACCTTAAAAGTCATATAAAAATCATTCCAGAGTACTTAGGTTTTCAGAATCACTGTCAAGTGAGCTGAGAGGCTCATTTCATACAACTAAAAACATATACAAATGCTAAATGCTATGTCATATATTAAGAATTTTCTTATGATTATAATTATGAATTCATCTTCTATTCTTCATTGATAGCCTTACTACTAAGGTCACTGTCATGTTGTACCCCAGTGAAAGATAAGAGTATTTGGTCTAACAATAACTAGTCAGTCCCCTCTTATCTCCTAAAGTGTAAATCAGTTGGAGACAAAAGCCTACTTTTGATGTACAACCTTGGGAAGATGGATGAGGACTCTTCAGTCATGGATGAGCAGAGAGACCTATTCTGATGATGACTGTAGGCAAAGTAGACTGAGATCAATACAATGTAAATTTGGTGTAGTTCTACTTTGCTGTGATTCCTTGCTTGCTTAGAGAATGAAATCCTACTTAAACTTTCTCCTTGTAGACAACAGTCATATAATAAGGAACCCAACTGTGGTCAAATCATGGTGTAAAGATATCTTTCATATTTCATCTGTCATATCCAGCTTGAGGTAGAATGCCATGATCTTGTCAGTGTACTATGTATCAGTAAATTAGGGTAGAAGAAAGTGTTTCTACTTTTTTCTTTCTACATTAAAACCAATATACATGCACCATTTCCTTTTCTACAAGCTTATCATTGTATTAGTAATTGATCCATAAAGATAGGTTGAAAGTAATTGAAATAAACTATTTTCCATCATAGTAAATTCCTTTGGTGACCTAGAAAATTAATATCTTACATTATAAATAAAACCTTAATTGATTCAAAAGGCAAAATTTGTATGCATTCTCTGAACATAACACAACCATATTTTATTTTTTAAATATAACTAATATTGATTTAGTAAGACCAAGAAAGAAAAGCCCAAACACTTTTAGCTTTATTTTAAATGTTTCTTCCTCAATAATTTTGGGGCCATAAGTGGAAAAAATACTACTAGAAAAAAATTTAGGAAAGGTAAAAAAATTATTAAAATATATGAAATGTAAGCAAATATTTACTTGGAGAAATCTGCTATAGCTATATATGCTATGATTATTATAAAGAATGACTAAAAATGAATTTTAAATAATTTAGCCAAATACCTAAAAGCAGTAAGATATAATGTAAAGGGGATATTGATAAATTACATAAAAGCAGGAATTAATGGATTAAAAAGATGAAAATAATTGCAACTATAAAGGAAACTCTAAAACTCTATTATAGAGATTGATAAAATAACTTAAGTGTGAGGTGAGATAGATAAATTAGTTATCATCCAGGTATAGACAGATAGACGCTGGGTGATCTCCTACTTAAAAGAATATTTTATATTTAATATCCAATGAACAACCTCTAACATTTACAAGGTTTCCAGCCATTGTCTCAACTTCAGAGAAGTCTGAACTATCACTGAGGTGTAGTTTATGAAGAGAAATACTGGAGAAACACAGACTAACCTTGAGATAGAATAGTTCTCACCAATGCTTCAAGCCTCTGCAAATATATTATCTATTACGTTTATAGTTACTTATGACCTATTATTCCTAGGACAATGTGTTTATCAGTGGCCATTTCTGCTGACACTTAGTGATGATCATGATAATCAGATACTAATTAAGCTAATTACATAATTATGTTGTATAATATGATTAACATAGCTAAATAAATACTAAATAAGTACTATATAACTAAATAAAAATATAATTAACTTGATAAAATTATTATGCCTAATTAAATCAATACTTAAACTACACAATAACAGCCTTTGTTATGATATCTCTTATTTTTAATATTACTTTTAAACTGCTGCTCTAAAAGCGAAATCATCACTTTGTGCCAGACTCTCAAAACTCTGTTGTGTTGGTAAGGTTATATACTGCAAAACAGTCTTATTTTTCCATGCCCTAGAAATTCAAGAATTACTTATTATTCATATAATAAATAACTAAATTTTACGATTATCTATTCAAAAGATGAAAGATGTATAGCAATCAATACTATGAAGAAGGCTAAAAGGGAAGAAACCTATAATCACTTTAAGGCATCTTAGAATCATCAATTAAAATTCAAACAATTGATGGAGGCAGGTGAAAGAAAATATTTCTTTTATTCAGTAAAATATTTTTGTAGAATCTGAAGTTAGAAATAACTGTTATTATTACTTGAGTTAATAGACATACCTTAAAATATTGAAATTACATTTCTATATATTGTATAATAATTCAGTTTCTGATGCTATAAAATGGTTTTCCCTCAGATAGTTACTAGTGAAAGCTATTATATAACATTTTAAGTAATATTACACTACAGTGGGATGAAAAAGAAAATTTATGAATGACGCTATGGTTTTTATATCAGGAGAATGGGTGGATTAGGCCACAGTTAAGAGTCAGGTTTTCTTAAACACACTTTATTTTTTAAAGCAGTTTTAGGATCACAGCAAAACTGAGTAGAAGGTAAAGAGATTTCCCGTATACCCTTTGCCCCCACACATATATAGCCATTATCAATGTCTTCTACCAGAGCAGTATATTTGTGACTGCTGATGAGCCTGCACTGACCCATTATCAGAAATCCATAATTTGCTTTGGGTCCCACTCTTGGTGTTGTGCATTTGATCATTTCAAACAAATTTATAATGGCATGTATCCACCATAAAAGAGTATTTTCACTGCCCTAAAAATCCTCTATGTTCTGTCTATTCATTCCTCCTTCTCTTTAACCCTTGGCAAGTAATGATCTTTTCATGTCTCCATTATTCTGCCTTTTCCAGAATGTCCAGTACTGTTGGACTCAAACAGCATATGTGATTCCAGGTTGGTTTCTTTCACTTACTAATATGCATTTAAGATTCCTCCATACATTTTCATGGTTCGATAGCTCATTTCTTTTTAACACCAAACAATATTGCATTGTCTAGATGTACCACAGTTTATTTATCCATTCACCTACTGAACAATGTCTTGGTTGCTTCCAAGTTTGGGCAATTATGAATAAAGCTGCTGTAAACATCTGTGTGTAGCTATTTGTACTGACATATGTTTTCAGCTCTTTTGGGTAAATACTACAGAGTGTGATTGTTGGACTGTATATTTAGAGCATGTTTAGTAGTAGTCTGTTTTTAAAAATGATTTTTACTAACATTTACATGATACATGTTTAGATTATCACCATGAAGATGTTTATAAGATGTGATTTACTTATCTAGACTAAGACATTGATTATTATAAGTTAAGACACCATTATATAATACCTACTTTGAACCCTGCAACCGACATTAGACATTTTTTTTATTAGGAAAGTGAGCTCAGATTTCAAAGTCTAGAAGAGCTGTAGTCTGACCCAGAATATAACAAAGGCCTTGGATAGATCTGACAAGAAAGGCTCCTTGGAGATCAGATTGTCAAGAAGAGGACAAGATCCTAGATTCAGGCTCATCAGGGACCATGAAAGGAAGCAGGATATGGACTTAAAACTAGGACAATAAGCACTCAACATGATGGAGGACACTAATAGACACTACATCTTAAGAACAATGCAAAAACATTCTTTCTGGAGAGTTTCAAAGGATGGGAAGGAAAAGTCGCAGAATGATAAGTCACAGCCCCTTTCCTTCTTCCTGTCTCAAGTAAGCATTAACCCTAGAAATTTAGAGACATTGAATTTACCATTGAGATTGAGTAGATTCAGCTTTGTGGGAAAAAGATGATGCAGGGACTCGAGGGTCCAACAAATCCCAGTGAATGCATCCCAGTTTATCTGTGACTAGAAGTGTAAGCATTTAGCCTTGCACTTTATGTAAAATAGAAATATAAACATTTCTATATTCAGCTTACTAGATGGAGTCATTACTATTAATATGGTTGTCAGTGATTTATTGGACCATTTCTTATATGCCTTTTCTGGTAACCAAAATTGTCCATGTTTCCCATTAACAGAACAGGTTTCCATTAATGTTTTATTGCCGTCCTTTTAAGGAAGGTGGAACTTTGAGTTATTAGCATGCTTGGGACAGTTTCTCGTGATGTTTTCTTATGATGTCAAGTGGCACATAAAGACAGAGATTAGGACAAGCCTGCTTTGTACGCTCTAATTTCTTTGCTGAGATGACTGTGCACTAAAATATATGCGTGTGAAAGAGCTAGGGTTTCAGGGTCATGGAGTATTACAAATAAAGTATTAGCTGATTATACCTCCTGCAATCAATTTCCTACAAGTGTTAAGCACATTGAAAACAAGCAGTTGTTGGTATTTAAAACTAGGTTGATATTCCTGTTCAGTGTTCAAATCATTAGATCAATTTCTCAGAATGTGCTTGTAACATCAGGCAGAAGCTTGGATAATGAGGCTTACCATGTTTCCCTTTAGATAAACAGAAGTGTTTTTCTGGATGAGTAATCAGTGGCCAGACCACTGGTTTCAAAATGACAGATCCTACTTGCTTAAAATCCCTGAGACCCAATGAAGTAAATGTGATGAAACTAAGGGGAAAAAAACACACTGAATTATTACCAGCAGATGAATAAATTTCCTATCAATTGACCAGAAATATTCATGGATATCTAAAAACATATTGTAGGTGGGTTATGTCATAAGGCAACAAATCTGATTGATATCAAAATAGGTAAAGATAGGGGATGACTGAGAACTAAGTGAATGGGACCCAGTACCACAGTACAGAGAGTACTGGTATGTCCTATGTCATGGACACAGTACCACAAGTTCAGAGCAGGAGAGGCTTATAGCATCTTCTAGTGGGGAACAAACCAAAGGAATGCTGCAATGACAAAACTGAAGAGACCATGTCGCCCGCAAAGGCTAAAATATAATAAAATATTAACTGCCTTGTCCTTTAAAGAAAGTTTGCCAACTACATAGAGGATTGGTATAGAGTGACCTTGTATTTAAAAATTTTGCTAAATTTACACATCTATACTTGTAGCTTTTCTGTAAAGAATTTTGGATTTTCTGTGCCAATTATATCATCTTACAATGTTGACAGCCTTACTCTTTGGGTTCCAATTTGCATACTTTTATTTCTTTTTCTTGTTTTACTATATAGTTCCTCTAATTGAATTGCAGTAGCGATAGTGAATATTAAGGTGTTGTTTTTTAATTCAGGGGAGGATAATTCAGTATTTGGCCTTTAAGTAGAGTTAGATATAAGGGTTTTTTTTTTTTTTCTCTTTAAAGGATACTATCAGAGTTAGAATTTACTTCTTTTGTTCTTAGTTAGGTGAGAGTTTTATTCATTCAAATATGAATATACATACATACATACATACATATATGATATACCTCAATAGCACACTGGTTTGTAAAAATATATTGTTTATAATATAGAGTTTTAATGAAAAATTAGCCATTAGCCTAAATATAATATACACAGTCATGCATAAACATGTATACATACATATGAATATATATGTAAGGTATACAAATGGTTATCTGTGGAAAGGTATACAAGAAAATATGTTAGCATTTATGTCTCTTGAGATAGAAAATCTTAAAGATAATTTTTCATTCTATACCCTTTTGTATGTATACATGTTATATGTTGTCCTTTGTCTTTTTCATAAAAATGATTATAATCAGGTGTTAATTTTTTTTAAAAGTGCATGACACAACTCTACATGTACCTCAAGATTGTAACTATAAATAAAAAACATGTGAGCTCTTTTGTTTTGAGCCACAGCAAGTCAAGGTTCCTTGCTAATGGATAAGCCTGAAGCCTTCATAAAGCTGAGGCGGCTGTGTGCAAGTTTTTCCATTAATTTTTTTCTTAAATTCTTGCAGAATATTTATGATACACCAGGAAATCTTATGAATGCTTTACACATTGTAATTCATGTTCGTGTAAAAATACTGAAAAGAGGTATCCCGCAAATACTCAGAATATCTTCTTGCCTACAGTGGAATTTGGAAGGATATTTTTATTTCTTTGTTTTCAAATTATACTAAATTATATCTTTTATTAAAATTCAAATAATTAAAATTTTAGGAAGTATTAATTTGCCACCATAATTAATAGAAATAGACAACAGGCATACTTTATTTATGATATTTTATGATTTTAATTTTCCAGGAAAGAGGAAGAGTGTGATAATTGCTTTGCGTTGGGATTTATTTTTAAATGTTGGAGTTTGAAGCCATCAGATTTTAGGTTCGACTTGGACTTGATCAGATTATGCTGTTATTAGTCATGGTTGTTGTCTGTGTGCACAGGCACCTATGATTTTTTAGGTCTAATTATTTTAGTTGTTTAGAATCTGTAGAAAGCATAAGGGTTTGAGCTTGATTCCTTTATGAGGCAGTTTGCTCCATCTTACAGAATACTGCCATTCATACTTCTCTGGCCCCGAAAAAACAAGATTCATTAAATAGAGGATATAGATTGATCATTATAAGTACATTTTCACTTGGTGGGAGGGGTGGAGTGAGATCATTTACTGTGCCTGCCAGTCTCTAGGTCAGCTTTCTTTCTTTTTTTTTTTTTAAAGATTTTATTTATTTATTTGACAGAGAGAGATCACAAGTAGACAGAGAGGCAGGCAGAGAGAGGAGGAAGCAGGCTTCCCACTGAGCAGAGAGCCTGATCCAGGGCTCCATCCCAGGACCCTGAGATCATGACCTGAGCCGAAGGCAGAGGCTTTAACCCACTGAGCCACCCAGGCGCCCCTAGGTCAGCTTTCTAATCTATCCTGCAAATGTGGCTGAAATAGCCTTTATATAAGCACCTCTCTCATCTCAATTGCAGATTGTGATTATAGGTGTTTTACGACCGTGTGTGTGTGTGTGTGTGTGTGTGTGTGTGTGTGTGTTTCATGTTCAATAAAAAATATTAACCCATTACCACTAGCTACCCTGTCAGATGTTAATAGTTATGATTTAACCAACGGACTCCAGGTCAGACTTCTCCTAAAGGTCAGTGAGCTGCCATTGAAAACGTGGAGATAGGATGGCCACAGGAAATATCTCAAACTAATGAGTTCTCTGTCCTTTCATTTTGCCTGAATATTTAAAATTATTTGTTCTGTGGAAATGCAAATATTGTTTTACCACCTGCCTATTCTGCTTTTCTTTAATCTGATTTGCTGCTGGGTTATCGCCACAGTGCTTTACTTGATAATAACCTAGACTCTTTTTTGGAAAAAGTGACTTCGATTGCCTTTGCTGGAAAAGCCTTTTCCTCTCCTACTTGTCATGTCTTATGGTTGCAAAGCATGTTTTGTTTGATCTTAATTATTGCTTCAGGCAAAACAGGTGGACTCCCTTCCTTGTTTTGAGCCACAGCAGATCAAGGTTCTCCAATGATGGGTAAACCTGAAGCCTTCATAAAGCTGAGGTTGTTGTGTGCAAACTTTTCTCATTTTGCACCTGTCGTTTTTCATCATGGTTCATCATAGCTACCTCATGCTGTGTAGCCACATGGCCATTGAATGACACTTACATTACAAATAAGAACACAGTTTGAGGTCTTACCTGCATTTTTTGGGGAAGGATGTTTGAGGGAAAAATGGAAAAGAAAAAGAATTGATTTTATATAACACTTTTAAAACTGTTCCATGTACTTTTATTCTTGTCTCACCATTTAAAATCTTACTATGCGGATACTGATTTGTAAATATGTTTTGGAAAGGAATTTTGACAAGTAATAGTTGGAAGAGTGTATAAAGAATCATTTGATGACCTACATCGATAGCCACTAGGTAGTTTGTCCATCTTCTCCATTGAAAAATGTTAAAAAGAAAGCAAATGAGGTGGCTCGGTCGTTAAGCGTCTGCCTTTGGCTCAGGTCATGATCCCACGGTACAGGGATGGAGTCCGACATCCAGCTCCCTGCCCGGCAGGAAGCCTACTTCTCCCTCTCCCATGCCCCCTGCTTGTGTTCCCTCTCTTGCTGTGTCTCTCTTTATCAAATAAATAAAAATCTTAAAAAAAAAAAAAAAGAAAGCAAATGAAAATTAAAAAAATACTTAGGTGACTCAGCATAACATTTTATATATTATATTGTATGCATGCTCTTTAGAAATCAAAATATTTATCACCCTCTTTTATGCAATTCTAATTATATAGAATTTTAATATACTTTTCTCTGGCTAGGATGCTACTAATAATTACATACATTTCTGCCTTTTTCACATTTTCTACAAAGGCCGTATCTTAACTATCATAACCAAATCTATATTTATTTATTTTCCAAATCTGTATTTAAAATCAGAATTATTAGCATGGCTATTTTGTATAATTCATTTAAAACACAACAAAGTAGAAAATTAAAAGTACACAAACACACATGCAAAAATTGGTATGCTGTATACCCAACGGTAACAAGGAACGGCTAGAGATAGTTGGGCAATGCATAATTTATTTCTTCCATTCAATTTTTCTGGGCTTCTTACATTTTCTATTATAGATATGTATTATATAAAACAAGAAAAATAAATTTATTTGAAAAATACAAATTTAAACTCATAAGAATCTAACAAGAGGAATAATGTAAGGTTAATTCAAACTCCACTAAAGCCAGGTAAATAAACATAAGGCAGTCATTTTTGTAGGGAAGTAATTGATCTGTGCATTTAGTAATTGGAGATGATGACACAGATGAAAGGGAACTGTTATCAAAAGTATAGCCTCAAAATATGGGAGACAGATTGCAAATAATTTAGAGGTAAAATATAAGAGTCCAGGGCATGAGATATTGCAAAGAAAAGTGGTTTTAGTTTCTGCAGTGAATGCTACTTTAGTATTTCAGATGGCCTCAAAGAAGAGGAACATAGAACTTCTGAAAAAAAAAAGGTACAAATTCTGAGTGAAGTCTATAAGGTTTTTAATGGTTAGACAAAAATGATGGGAGGAAGGACATATAAATGAAGAAATGTGCCAGACAGTAATATATGTTATTACATAATATCCAGGACCTGTGCTAAATATATTGTGAACATTTATTGAAAGTGGTTTCAGAGACAAAACAATATAGTTGGTTGGCATTATACCTTATAAATTGTTTCCATCTGAGGCTGCTAATTATCAACTTCAGTAAAGATGAGAAATCAAGACTGTGGTAATATTAAAATGTAGTCCTAACTCAGAGCTTTCATAAGTCTATCACTTTCCATTTTCGTATCTATAGAAATCCACAAAATCATGTTGTGGTAATTTGAGTACACTTCTTCAGGTGAATGCTGTAGTCATTGTAATTCATGTTTGATATAAGTCACTTATGCCTGGATACAGAACAGATGTAGATTCAAGGTTAGTTTCTTGTCATTCTTTTCATTATGTACTTTTGATAATTATTAGTTTGAGGATGAAAGATGTAGATCTACTGTATTTATTGGACCATAGTTTAGAAACTTTGACTTTAGAAACTTGGCCATGATAACCATACTCAGCATTCCTTTGATTTTTTTCATTTCTCTTTATACAAGCTATGCTTTGTAAATGTTGTTAAATTGAGAAAACTAAAAATCATTTATTTAAAATATGAATTTGTAAACACTTGCTTCACAACACAGCAAAGATTATATATTTAAGACTCAGTGGCTGAAAAAAAAATAAATGGTTTTAAATATTCACATTACATAGTTTCTGTATGGAATGGTTCATACACCAGATTCTGTGTCACTAAGAGCATTTAGAACACCAGATGCAATTAAAAATAAACTACCTGCTGTTGCAGTTGAATTGCCACCAGAAGTAGTAGTGTTTAAGCAATTTTAGCAGTGCAGGTGTACATGTATAATGATGCTCCCTCTGAGCTCTTTTTCGGGTATTATCCAGTTTGAATGGAAAGCAGTAAAATTCAAAAAATGGCAGAATTTTTCTTTTTTTTAATTGAAATTTTATTTTCAAAGTATTTTTTAGTGGCATTCTCTGAAAGAGTATTGACAATTTATGCAACTGTCTATAGCTGAATATATGCTATAATTTCTGTGCTGTAAAAAACCCCTGCTTTCTCCCTGGATTTCCTCTACCATAAAGATTGAAGTAAGCCTTTAATAGGAAAATTATACTCTATGAATGCAATCAAAATCAATTTCATCTGTGACGTGGGTATTCTTTTTTTTTGTTAAAAAACAGTAAATAATTGTGCATATTAATTCACCTGAAATAATTCACTTAATCTACTTGTCTTTCTGGAATTGGTGTGCTTTTGTAAAGGATGTCTCACTCTCTTTACATAGAAAGCAAATGGAACAAAAGTAATAACAACAAAACAGAGATTAAATGAATTTATTGAAGATTATCTAAACTGACTATTCATTCTTCCCAGATTTCAATCAATAAATTTGGGAATGTCAAACATTTAATCTCCCCCTCTTTTCATTTTCATATTTTTCATAAATTTGTTCTAATACATTCAGTTAGTTTATACTATGATGATTACATATGATATATAAAAATATGGATTCATAGTTATGTAATTTTATTTGTGATTGATGCCTCAAATCTTTCTATATTTAAGACAAGTTGTCCAGCGTGCTTGTAAAGTCAGCCACTCATCATCATCATTTGTTCTAACAAACAATTGTATGTATTTGTTCTAACAATACAATTGTGGAAGTTGGAACTTGGAATCTAAGAGTTAGGTTATGAAAACAAATCACAGGGGACACCTCAGTTGTTCATTTGGTTCAGGTCGTGACCTCAACGTCTTGAAGTAGAGCCTCGAGTCAGACTGTGAGCTCAATGGGGAGTCTGCTCTAGAGATTCTCTCTTCCTCCCCCTCACCCTCTGTCTCCCTCTATTTGTTGGCTCACATTTGCATTCTCTCTAAAAGAGATAAATCTTTAAAAAATAAATAAGGAAATAATAGAAGAGAGTTAGCTAGAAATCTATAAAGAGAACATTATTGAGTAAAAAATAACTCAAAACATTTCCATCTGAATTATCATCTTACAAACTCTAGAAAAATTCCATTTTAAATTCCAGGGCCCAGAATATACATTTATATCATTGATTTTCATAGTTCAAACAATATTTCCTTATAAATTTCAAAGCTATATTATGCTATATTTGTAGGTGCAGAAAGGTAAATATTTGTTCTTCCGTTATTTTCTCTCTCATATCTCATTGAATTCCTTTTACATTTACTTATTTTTCATTCAATATAGTTTTGTTCTTTTTCTTAATTATCTGATTTTTCTGCTTCTATGTCTGCTTTTACATCTTTTTTTTCGGTCTTTTTCTTTGAGGGCTATTTTCTAATATCTGTAAGTGATTAAAAAATAGTTGTAAGTCTTTGTTACAAAGGGTTTTGTTAGGCTTACCTTTATTGTTCTTGCTACATGCATAATAGATTTATGCATATTTATGGGTAAACCTCACTTTTTAAAAAGTTTTTTATCATATATATATTATATATATATAAAACTAGATACCTATATATTCTAGACATCTAGGTATATATTTATTCTAGATGTATATATATATATATATATATATAGAGAGAGAGAGAGAGAGAGAGAGACCAGAGGAGGAGGAGAGGAAGAGGGACAAGCAGACTCTGAGCTGAGCATGGAGCCGGACATGGGGCTCAGTCCCACAACTCTGAGTCCGAGCTGAAATCAGGAGTTAGATGCTTAACCGACTGAGCCAGCCGTGCACCTCGTGTAAACCTCATTTTTAATCATTATTTGTTTTTTCTATAATTTACTGACTGATTTATATTTTCTGCATTTGAGTAAATTAGTCATTTTACTTATTCTCTGTTTCCTCTAGCACCCTATCTTCAAGGGTATTTTTCTTAAACATCATATACCTATTTAATTATCTTAACTATTTAACCTACATTTGCATATGTTTTTCATAAATATTTAAAAGTAATAAATAAGTGCATTTTCCCAGTGAAGGAAATAATCTTGTTATCAGTGCTTAGCTTCTGCTTTAAACTTTCTAATGATGTTCTTAATAAAAAATAATTAAAGTTTTAATACCAGATTAATATTTTAAACTTTTTTTTTAAGATTTTATTTATTTATTTGTCAGAGAGAGAGAAAGTGCACAAGCAGGGAGAGCAGGAGGCAGAGGGAGAAGCAGGACTGATGCAGGACTCGATCCCAGGACCCCGGAATCATGACCTGAGCCAAAGGCAGACACTTAATGGACTGAGCCACCCAGGCATCCCTAATATCTTAAACTTATTAACCAACAATTATTTAGGCTTTACTTCATATTTTAACTATTTTTGTTTCTATGCTTGTTTTAAATCTCAAACCTGTTTATCTTCGATGTATTTACTTACCTATGTACTCAAATTTTATATTTATTTATATACTATAGTATTATAATATATAATATATAATTTCATATATAGTATATATTATATAAAATTATATATTATATATTATAATATAATATTCTCCTAAATTTATATAATTTCTTCCAGTTAGTATTTATATGCTTCAGTAATTCTGTTTCATATCCAATTTGTTATATTACATATTAATGTTTTAATAATATATACCTATATACTTAAGCAAATTACCATTTTTATTTTAAAATTATCTATTCAAAACCCATCTAGATTGGTAAACCTATGTATTTTATATATAACATTTCATTTTATATATATATTTTTTAAAGATTTTATTTATTTATTTGACAGGGACAGATCACAAGTAGGCAGAGAGGCAGGCAGAGAGAGAGAGAGAGAGGGAAGCAGGCTCCCTGCTGAGCAGAGAGCCCGACGTGGGACTCGATCCCAGGGCCCCGAGATCATGACCTGAGCCGAAGGCAGCGGCCTAACCCACTGAGCCACACCAGGTGCCCCTTCATTTTATATTTTTACAAAATATATTTTTAATTCCAAAAGCATGTATTTTGTTTTATATCACACTATTTATATAGTTGAATCATTTCGAGTATTATTTTGCTCTGTGCATATTTTGGTAACCTATTACTATGTAAAATAATCCATCTTCAAAATCAGTGATATAAAACAATCTTTCTTCAACAATTTCAAGTTTGAGCAGGGCTTACCAGGAACAGCTTCTTTTTTGCTCTAATTGGCTTTTAATTACTAGTTGGCTGAAAGGTTGAAAGTTATATCACCTCAAAACTTGTTGTCAATGTATCTGGCAACTAAGCTGTCTGTCGTGAGAGAGCTTAGTGGGCGCTATCTGTCTGAACACCTTAATATGACCTCACCATGTAGCCTGAGCTAAAATGTGATGTCTAAGTTCCAAAAAGCAGGTATTCTAAAAGGGAGAAAGCCCATGGAAGCTGAATTGTCTTTTAAATTGTCTAAGATATCACTCAGTGTCACTTCTGCTATATCCTATTTATAATTCAGGTCTTCAAAGCCCACTCTGCCTCTTGATGGGGATACGTTAAAATTCCAGAAAAGAAGGGTGAACTGAAACATTACTATGGCAGTTATAAAAAACATACATCTTCCACAGTTTGCCTTCTCAACAAAAAGGTTCTGATCCTTCCCACAGGCTAAACACAATTACCTTGTATTCCACCCCATCTACCCCCCCAGTCTCATCCCATCAGATAATGAGGCTCAGGTGAGGTTCTTCTCTTGTCTGAGTCCAGTCCAGGTGTGGATGAATTTGTTGGGTCGTGGTACAAGAATCACAGATCTATTGATATTCCTCTCAAACTGAAAATCTGTGAATAAGGCAGAGTATCTCTTCCCTCTATTCAACATTCAGTACCAGACAAGTAGGAAATAACTGCAGTAGACCCTTCCACTCAAAAAGGGGGAAGCAGGAGCCATATAGTAGTCATTATCCCTATCAGTTGTGAAACCCAACTGGGTGCTGGTTGCCAAAGGCTTGTTTCCCTAACCACAACACAGTCTTAATTCGGCTGGATGACTTTCCATTGTTCTTTCCTCTGGCATCTGGGCTTTGGGCTTTTCCTCATGGGTTCTTTCCCCTTTGTTTGCAACGAGCAGCTTTCTCTGCCTGCTCCCTGCCCACAGTACTTCAAGGGTCTAACTGCCTCCTTTCATTTTTGCTGTCTTTGTCCCCTTCGGTACAAGCTGATATAATTTGTTTAAAAATCTTGTGGATTTGGGGCACCTGGGTGGCTCAGTCAAGTGTCTGCCTTCAGCTCAGGTCATGATCTCAGGGTCCTGGATTGAGCCCTGAGTTGGGCTCTCTGCTCAGTGGGGAGCCTGCTTCTCCCTCTCCTCTTACCCTTCTCCCCGCTCATGCACTCTGTCTCTCATAAATGGATAAAATCTTTAAAAAAATAAAAATAAATTAAGAAAAATAAAAACTTTGTGGGTTTGTATTACTCAGTTATAATATATCTCTTACCCAAAGGTCCCATCTAGGAACTTTTTTTTTTTTTTTAAGGTTCTGTTTATTTATTTGAGAGAGAGAGAGAGAGAGAGAGCCCACACAGATGAAGGGGCAGAGAGAAAGAGAGAGAGAATATCAAGCAGACTTCCTGTCAAGAATGGAACTCAACCCTAGGACCCTGAGATCCTGACCTGAGCTGAAACCAGTTTTTGTTGTTGTTGTCGTTTGGGGTTTTTGGCTTGTTTTGTTGTTGTTTTTGTTTTCATTTTTGCTTTGTTTTGTTTTGTTTGCTTGTTTGTTTTAGAAATTTATTTGAGCAATCATTTGCTTCTCTTTTATTTCCTTGAGAAGGAGTCTCATGGACTCTGGCAGGGATTCTTTTTCATCAGGTACTTCTCAAAGTATTGCTGGTTTTGTAGATTCAGGAATGGGCCATGAGTAAAAGAATGTTGGTAGGCTCCAGTAGGTTTGAAACAAAAAAGTTGGGCATGATTGGAGTATAAATCCTGATCCCCTCTGTGGCTGGCTGTATTAACCAAGGGGAGGTTGCATAACTTCTGTAGGCATTGTTTTTCTCGATTTGTAGAACTAGGACAATAGTTAGACCTGCGATTTGAGCAGGACTCAGTGAGATTAGTTCTTTGTTTCTCCACAGAGTACATTTGTGGCACTACAGGAGCTACTTTCAAAGTGGCTTCCTCACATGCCAGCGAATTAATGTTGATTTTTTTTTAGGATTTTATTTATTTATTTAACAGAGAGAGAGAGAGAGAGATCACAAGTAGACAGAGAGGCAGGCAGAGACAGAGGGAAGCAGGCCCCCCGCTGAACAGAGAGCCCAATGCAGGGCTCAGTCCCAGGACCCTGAGATCATGACCTGAGAGCTGAAGGCAGAGGCTTAACCCACTGAGCCACCCAGGTGCCCCTGTTTTTTTCTTCTTAAGATTATTTATTTGACAGAGAGGGAGAGAGAGAGAGAGAGAGCACAAGCA
The DNA here is from genome assembly GCF_010015895.1 of Lontra canadensis. Taxonomy (NCBI): domain Eukaryota; kingdom Metazoa; phylum Chordata; class Mammalia; order Carnivora; family Mustelidae; genus Lontra; species Lontra canadensis. The sequence goes on along the minus strand of NW_022631013.1, from coordinate 8,146,400 downwards.
GGGGGAGCAGCAGGTAGAGGGAGAGGGAGAAGCAGGCTCCCTGCTTCTCAACCTACTAAACCACCCAGGCTCCCCTACCCCCACACTCCTTTAGAATATGCTCTTCTTTACGCAGTGTTTCAGAGATATTATACCATTGTCACCCTGCTTTTATTTTTTCTGATAAGAATCATCTGTTGATCACTGTTCCTCTCTTATAAACTGTCCTTTTTCTTTGGATTCTTTCAGTATTGTTTCGTTAGTTTTTGGAAGTTATATAATGATGTCTCAGGTATAGTTTTCTTTGTATATGTCTTGTTTGGTGTTCACTGAGCTTCTATAGCTACAAGTAAATAAATATTTGGCCATGATTTCCTCAGGTTTTTTTCCGCATTATTTAATCTTCCTTCTATTTAGGATCACATGGTAGTGTCCCTCTTCAACCACTTAATGTTGCCTTACGGGATTCCAAGTATCTTGTTTGTTCTCACCCTTTTTTTCCTCTTCCTTGGTTCATAAAATTAGGTCAATTTATTAATGTCTCTGAAATTCCACATTTACATACTTCTGCAGCTTCTACCCTTCTGGCAATACCACTCTGTGAGTTTTTCACTTTAGGTATTATCATTTTAAGTTATAGAAATTCTCTTTCATTAATTTTTATAGTTTCATTTGTTCTGCTATTTCCCACATGTTTACTCCTTTTGATGAAGTTCTAGAACTAGGTGAGGTTCGGTGGGCTGAGGTCTGGAGCCGATGACCAAGAAAGAATTCTTGAGACATCTTTGGTGCAAAACGGTGGTTTATTAAAGCACGGGGACAGGACCCGTGGGCAAGAAGAGCTGCTGCCCTGGGTTGTGAGAGATGGCAGTTTATGGACCCTGCGGTTGGGGGAAGGTGAGGGGAAGGGAGGTTTCATTGGAGTTTTCATATGCTAAAGAGGGCCTACAGGGTGCCAGGATACGGGAGGCCTTGCGGCTTGATCAATGTTGTCTTTTGGCAAGCCGTTCATATTTCTGCTTTCAAGCGTCTTTGTTAGTGAGATTTCGGTTTAGAAGAAATTTAACTTTATTTAGGGCTTGAGGAACTGAGTTATCTGCCTCTGGAAATTGTGCTATTGATAAGGTAACTTCTTTGTTTGTATCTTGGCCATTTGTAAACCAAGGGAGACTCTGTCTTGCAGGATTGTGATCTCTGCAAGTTAACTATTTGTTTCTCATTTATGGCAGTCAGGGGTGCCTGAGGAATGTCACACACATTACCGAGGGGAGCAGGTAGAGAGGGGGTGCAAGGTGCCAGCTTTTGCTTTGTCTTCAGCCAGGCTCCCTCATCAATTTTGTCAGTGTTTTCCCTTAGGTTCTTAAATATATTTCTAATATATCTTTCAAAATGTTTTTGTGTGCTAATCTCAATATTTGTATCATCATGGTCTCTGTTTTAATTGACTGATTTTTCTTTTGATTACATGTACCAGCTGAATTTTTTTATTGCATTCTAGACATCTTTAATCAAGAATATGAGTTATGCTGTCTTCCTTTAAAAGGTGTTGAGCTTTGTCACTAGCTGTCCACTAAATTACTGGCAATTTTGTAAATATCCATATTCATATTCACATCAAAATTCATGTTCATATTTTATGACTATGATGTACTTGTTCTTATTTCTTGTTAGGGCTAGACTATTTTAATAGTATTTTTAGGCCTAGAGCTTAATCTTTAGTATATGGTCTTTACTCACATGGTGTGGCCATTTAGGATCTACATTTAATCCACAAGCAAGTAATTCACAAAATTCTTGACTCTCTAGTAGATGGCAAAGCAAAATGCTCCAGCCCTTATCACTCTCAGCTCTGTTCACTTCTCAGCAGGTTCCTCAGCTAAGATTCCTCTTGGGAATGAGAAGTTCTCTGTCAAATACCTTTTGAGACCTCCACACAGACTTCTCTTGCCAGCGTCTGCATTATTCCTTATACCTGGGGGACAGACACCACAAGTTATATTGTTCAGAGCAGCATTTAACCCTGTTCTCTACCACCTCAACTTAATATATTGTCTCTGTTCTTCTGGTGCTCCACTTTTTTCTTTGTGGTCCAGAAATTACCCCCATGCAGAAAGCCAGAATGAATGAACATGAAACTCACCTGATATATTACCATTACACCATGGATCATAGTCTTGACCCAGTTCCTGGTTCATAACTGAAAACAGAAGGATTCCCTTATTTACTTTGTCAAGGCTTGTAGTTCTTTGTAGTTGGAGGGTGAGTTATTTACTAGTTATGCTAGAAGTAGAGACTCTACTTGGTAGACTGACTGACAATGACAAATTAACTGAACTCTACAAAAATTCACAAAACTTTCAGTTTTGTAAGTTTCAGAAGGATTTATGTAATAATATACCTCAACGGTATTTCGTAAGGTAGTGATGTTTATGTTCTAAAGTCATTGAAACTTAACACTGCACTGATTTTCGGACCTCTACACACACATTTTTACAGATACATACATACATACATCCACACATACGTGCATACACAATCTATTTGGATACATGTTTCTGTTTCCTCAAACAAGGACAAACTAACATTTAATAGCAGTGTTAAAAGCTAACAACCTGGCTATCTGGATAATAATATAGAAGAGGGTGTGAAATGATTATTTTTTAAGATTATTATGTTTTGGGCTATAATGACATTAATATTTATTTCATAGTCCTACCAAACAACAATAAAAATGTTTACAGATTTAATCTAGTGTTATTTGTTTTCTGTTGTAGTATATCTTTTTCAGATGTATCTGTTATTTTTCAATAGTTAGGAGCATGAAATAGTTATAGTGTAAGAATATATGGGCTTTCAGGTTCAAATATATCATAGTTGGAATTCCATTTATGTTAATTACAATGTGTATATTCTTCAAATTACTTACACTTCCTGAGCTTCTGTGATCTTATTTCACAAGTAGAAGTAATAAATAAGTGTTATGCCCCAATAATGGGTCCGTGATTAAAGGAGTGAGACTGATACAAAGTGAAGGTCAAGCAAAGCTTTATTTCGCGCCAAGCGTCAAGAATCTAACCAAACCTTCGGGGACACCCCTTTTACAAGAGAGGGCGACCCTTCTCTGTTTCACAGCCTAGCTTTTAAGGGCAAAGGCCATGCGGTCGGGCCTGGCCACGCACAGGTGGCCAATGAGATTGTCACACATACAGGAAACTCCACAGTGATGCTAGGTGACCAGTTGAGTTACAATTTACCCTAGTAGACATTTGAACTAGCCTATTACACCTTGATTGGGATTGGAGCCCAAAAGGCTCCCAAAGGGCGGGGCCCATACTCCTTGGTAACCAGGGAGACAGTATGCATCCCCCCACCGATCAGATGTCTCCACCTGGCCTGACCCACCCTCATATCTGGGCTTTGTTACCTGAAGCTGGTTTCTGGGACTTGTCTCCAAGTAAATCCCCTGAGGGAAGGGGAGCAGGGACAGTTTCTAAATAGGTCCTTACAATAAGAACTCAGATATTTCTTGTTAAGATGAAATCAGGTAATGCATGTGAAAATGCCTTGTAGAGTGATGGCACTAGTTAATTTTAGTTTTTATCTTTATATTATGACAAATCAAGTTATTTTGTAAATTGTATTATAATTTTGCATAAATAGATCACAATTGCAGGAATGACTTCCATTTTTATTCTTTATTTGCAGTGGTTAAAAACTGCTTTTATTGTTAAATACATAACCTTATTCCTTTATAATATCCACTTATTAAATATCTTTAAAAAGTCACGAGGAGTCAAGATGGTGGAGAAGTAGCAGGCTGAGACTACTTCAGGTACCTAGAGATCAGCTGGATAGCTTATAAAAAGATTGCAAACACCTACAAATCCAACGGGAGATCAAAGAGAAGAACATCAATTCTAGAAACAGAAAATCAACCACTTTCTGAAAGGTAGGACTGGCGGAGAAGTGAATCCAAAGTGACGGAAAGATTGACCGCGGGGGGAGGGGCTGGCTCCCGGCAAGTGGCGGAGCAAGGGAGCACAAAATCAGGACTTTTAAAAGTCTGTTCCACTGAGGGACATCGCTCATGAGGCTTAACTGGGGTGAAGCCCCCGTGGGGTCAGCGTGGCCTCAGGTCCCCCAGGGTCACAAAAGGATCGGGGGTGTCTGAGGGTCGCAGAGCTTACAGGTATTAGAATGGGGAAGCCGGCTACAGAGACGGAGCTGATGAGTGAGCTCTAAGCTCCGGGTTACCTTGAACCGGTCGCAGGCTTGGTGAGCTCGGAGCGCGGTCAGAGGCCAGGAAGACGGGAGTAATTGGGCGCTGTTCTCTGAGGGCGCACTGAAGAGTGGGGCCCCAGGCTCTCGGCTCCTCCGGGCCGAAGACTGGGAGGCCGCCATCTTCATTCCCGTCCTCTGGAACTCTACGGAAAGCGCTCAGGGAACAAAAGCTCCTGAAAGCAAACCCGAGCGGATTACTCAGCCCGGCCCCTGGTAAGGGGGGTGCAATTCCGCCTGGGGCAAAGACACTTGAGAATCACTACAACAGGCCCCTCCCCCAGAAGAACAACAAGAAATCCAGCCAGGACAAAGTTCACCTACCAAGGAGTGAGGTTTCAATACCAAGGAGAGCAGAGGAATTCCAGAGGAGGAGAAAGCAAAGCACAAAACTCATGGCTTTCTCCCCATGATTCTTTAGCCTTGCAGTTAATTTAATTTTTTTTTCAATTTTTTTTTCTCTTCTTCTGCTATTTTTTTTAACTTTTACCCTTTTCTTTTTTAATGTTTTCTAACTATTTTATCTAATATATATATATTTTTTTCTTTCTTATTTTTTCTTTATTCATATTCTTTTTTTGTTTCTTTTTTTTTCTTTCTTAACCTCTTTTTAACCCTTTCTCCCCCCTCACAATTTGGGATCTCTTCTGATTTGGTTAAAGCATATTTTCCTGGGGTTGTTGCCTCCCTTTTAGTATTTTACTTGCTCCTTCATATACTCTTATCTGGACAAAATGACAAGGCGGAAAAATTCACCACAAAAAAAAGAACAAGAGGCAGTACCAAAGGCTAGGGACCTAATCTACAGACGTTGGTAATATGTCAGATCTAGAGTTCAGAATGACGATTCTCAAGGTTCTAGCCAGGCTCGAAAAAGGCATGGAAGATATCAGAGAAACCCTCTCCGGAGAGATAAAAGCCCTTTCTGGAGAAATAAAAGAACTAAAATCTAACCAAGTTGAAATAAAAAAAGCTATTAATGAGGTGCAATCAAAAATGGAGGCTCTCACTGCTAGGATAAATGAGGCAGAAGAAAGAATTAGCGATGTAGAAGACCAAATGACAGAGAATAAAGAAGATGAGCAAAACAGGGCCAAACAGCTACTGGACCACTAGGGGAGAATTCGAGAGATAAGTGACCATAAGACGAAACAACATTAGAATAATTGGGATTCCAGAAGAAGAGGAAACAGAGAGGGGAGCAGAAGGTATGTTGGAGAGAATTATTGGAGAGAATTTCCCCAATATGGCAAAGGGAACAAGCATCAATATCCAGGAGGTTCAGAGAACCCTGCTCAAAATCAAAAAGAATAGGTCCACACCCCATCACCTAATAGTAAAATTTACAAGTCATAGTGACAAAGAGAAAATCCTGAAAGCAGCCCGGGTAAAGAAGTCTGTAACATACAATGCTAAAAATATTAGATTGGCAGCAGACTTATCCACAGAGAGCTGGCAGGCCAGAAAGAGCTGGCATGATATATTCAGAGCACTAAACAAGAAAAACATGCAGCCAAGAATACTATATCCAGCTAGGCTATCATTGAAAATAGAAGGAGAGATTAAAAGCTTCCAGGACAAACAAAAACTGAAAGAATTTGCAAACACCAAACCAGCTCTACAGGAAATATTGAAAGGGGTCCTCTAAGCAAAGAGAACCCTAAAAGAAGTAGATCAGAAAGAAACAGAGACAATATACAATAACAGTCACCTTACAGGCAATACAATGGCACTAAATTCATATCTCTCAATAGTTACCCAGAATGTTAATGGGCTAAATGCCCCAATCAAAGACACAGGGAATCAGAATGGATAAAAAAACAAAACCCATCCAAATGTTGCCTACAAGAAACTCATTTTAAACCCGAAGACACCTCCAGATTTAAAGTGAGGGGGTGGAAAACAATTTACCATGCTAATGGACATCAGAAGAAAGCAGGAATGGCAATCCTTATATCAGATCAATTAGATTTTAAGCCAAAGACTATATTAAGAGATGAGGAAGGACACTATATCATACTCAAAGGGTCTGTCCAACAAGAAGATCTAACAATTTTAAATATCTATGCCCCTAATGTGGGAGCAGCCAACTATATAAACCAATGAATAACAAAATCAAAGAAATGCATCAACAATAATACAATAATAGTAGGGGACTTTAACACTCCCCTCACTGAAATGGACAGATCATCCAAGCAAAAGATCAACAAGGAAATAAAGGCGTTAAATGACACACTGGACCAGATGGACATCACAGATATATTCAGAACATTTCAGCCCAAAGCAACAGTATACACATTCTACTGTAGTGCACATGGAACATTCTCCAGAATAGATCAATTCTCGGTCCTAAATCAGGTCTCAACTGTTATCAAAAGATTGGGATCATTCCCTGCATATTTTCAGACCACAATGCTCTGAAGCTAGAACTCAATCACAAGAGGAAATTTGGAAAGAACCCAAATACATGGAGACTAAACCACATCTTCTAAAGAATGAATGGGTCAACCAGAAAATTAAAAGAGAATTGAAAAAATTCATGGAAACAAATGATAATGAAAACACAACGGTTCAAAATCTGTGGGACACAACAAAGGCAGTCCTGAGAGGAAAATATATAGCAGTACAAGAAGGCTTGTACTGAAACAAGAAAGGTCTCAGGTACACAACCAAACCCTACACCTAAAGGAGCTAGAGAAAGAATAAGAAAGAAACCCTAAACCCAGCAGGAGAAGAGAAATCATAAAGAACAGAGCAGAAATCAATGAAATAGAAACCAAAAAAAACAATAGAACAAATCAACGAAACTAGGAGCTGGTTCTTTGAAAGAATTAATAAGATTGATAAACCCCTGGCCAGACTTATCAAAAAGAAAAGAGAAAGGACCCAAATAAATGAAATCATGAATGAAAGAGGAGAGATCACAACTAACACCAAAGAAATATAGACAATTATAAGAACATATTATGAGCAACTCTACGCCAACAAATTGGACAATCTGGAAGAAATGGATGCATTCCTAGAGACATATAAACTACCACAACTGAACCAGGAAGAAATAGAAAGCCTGAACAGACCCATAACCAGTAAGGAGATTGAAACAGTCATCAAAAACCTCCAAACAAACAAAAGCCCAGGGCCAGACGGCTTCCCGGGGGAATTCTACCAAACATTTAAAGAAAAACTAATTCCTATTCTCCTGAAACTGTTCCAAAAAATAGAAATGGAAGGAAAACTTCCAAACTCATTTTATGAGGCCAGCATCACCTTGATCCCAAAACCAGACAAGGATCCCATCAAAAGAGAGAACTACAGACCAATATCCTTGATGAACACAGATGCAAAAATTCTGACCAAAATACTAGCCAATAGGATTCAACAGTACATTAAAAGGATTATTCACCACGACCAAGTGGGATTTATTCCAGGGCTGCAAGGTTGGTTCAACATCCACAAATCAATCAATGTGATAAAACATATTAATAAAAGAAAGAACAAGAACCATACAATACTCTCAATAGATGCTGAAAAAGCATTTGACAAAGTACAGCATCCCTTCCTGATCAAAATTCTTCAAAGTGTAGGGATAGAGGGCACATACCTCGATATTATCAAAGCCATCTATGAAACACCCACTGCAAATATCATTCTCAATGGAGAAAAACTGAAAGCTTTTCCGCTAAGGTCAGGAACACGGCAGGGATGTCCATTATCACCACTGCTATTCAACATAGTACTAGAAGTCCTAGCCTCAGCAATCAGACAACAAAAGGAAATTAAAGGCATCCAAATCAGCAAAGAAGTCAAACTATCACTCTTCGCAGATGATATGATACTATATGTGGAAAACCCAAAAGACTCCACTCCAAAACTGCTAGAATTGGTACAGGAATTCAGTAAAGTGTCAGGATATAAAATCAATGCACAGAAATCAGTTGCATTTCTCTACACCAACAACAAGACAGAAGAAAGAGAAATTAAGGAGTCCATCCCATTTACAATTGCACCCAAAACTATAAGATACCTAGGAATAAACCTAGCCAAAGAGACTAAGAATCTATACACAGAACACTATAAAGTACTCATGAAATAAATTGAGGAAGACACAAAGAAATGGAAAAATGTTCCATGCTCCTGGATTGGAAGAATAAATATTGTGAAAATGTCTATGCTACCTAAAGCAGTCTACACATTTAATGCAATTCCTAACAAAATACCATCCATTTTTTTCAAAGAAATGGAACAAATAATCCTAAAATTTATATGGAACCAGAAAAGACCTCGAATAGCCAAAGGAATATTGAAAAAGAAAGCCAAAGTTGGTGGCATCACAATTCCAGACTTCAAGCTCTATTACAAAGCTGTCATCCTCAAGACAGCATGGTACTGGCACAAAAACAGACACATAGATCAATGGAACAGAATAGAGAGCCCAGAAATAGACCCTCAACTCTATGGTCAACTAATCTTCGACAAAGCAGGAAAGAATGTCCAGTGGAAAAAAGACAGCCTCTTCAATAAATGGTGTTGGGAAAATTGGACAGGCACATGCAGAAGAATGAAATTGGACCATTTCCTTATACCACACACTAAAATAGACTCAAAATGGATGAAAGACCTCAATGTGAGAAAGGAATCCATCAAAATCCTTGAGGAGAACACAGGCAACAACCTCTTCGACCTCAGCCGCAGCAACATCTTCCTAGGAACAAATGAACTATTGGCAAAAATGAACTATTGGGATTTCACCAAGATCAAAAGCTTTTGCACAGCAAAGGAAACAGTTAACAAAACCAAAAGACAACTGACAGAATGGGAGAAGATATTTGCAAACAACATATCAGATAAAGGGCTAGTGTCCAAAATCTATAAAGAACTTAGCAAATTCAACACCCAAAGAACAAATAATCCAATCCAGACATGGGAAGAAGACATGAACAGACATTTCTGCAAAGAAGACATCCAGATGGCCAGCAGACACATGAAAAAGTGCTCCATATCACTCGGCATCAGGGAAATACAAATCAAAACCTCAATGAGATATCACCTCACACCAGTCAGAATGGCTAAAATTAACAAGTCAGGAAATGACAGATGCTGGCGAGGATGCGGAGAAAGGGGAACCCTCCTACACTGTTGGTGGGAATGCAAGCTGGTGCAACCACTCTGGAAAACAGCATGGAGGTTCCTCAAAATGTTGAAAATAGAGCTACCCTATGACCCAGCAATTGCACTACTGGGTATTTACCCTAAAGATACAAACGTAGTGATCTGAACAATGTTTATAGCAGCAATGTCTACAATAGCCAAACTATGGAAAGAACCTAGATGTCCATCAACAGATGAATGGATAAAGAAGATGTGGTATACATACACAATGGAATACTATGCAGCCATCAAAAGAAATGAAATCTTGCCATTTGCAACGACGTGGATGGAACTAGAGGGTATCATGCTTAGCGAAATAAGTCAATCGGAGAAAGACAACTACCATATGATCTCCCTAATATGAGGGAGTGGAGATGCAACATGGGGGTTAAGGGGGTAAGAGAAGATTTAATGAAACAAGATGGGATTGGGAGGGAGACAAACCATAAGTGACTCTTAATCTCACAAAACAAACTGAGGGTTCCTGGGGGGAGGGGATTTGGGAGGGGGGTGTGGTTATAGACATTGGGGAGGGTATGTGCTATGGTGAGTGCTGTGAAGTGTGTAAACCTGGCGATTCACAGACCCATACCCCTGGGGATAAAAATATATTATATGTTTATAAAAAATTAAAAATTTAAAATTTAAAAAAAAAAAGTCATGAGAAGGGGTGCCTGGGTGGCTCAGTGTGTTAAGCCTCTGCCTTCAGCTCAGGTCATGATCCTGGGGTCCTGGGATCGAGACCCACACCAGGCTCTCTCCTTGGCGGGAAGCCTGCTTCTCCCCTTCTCCCTCTGCCTGACTCTCTGCCTACTTGTGATCTCTGTCAAATAAATAAAATCTTTAAAAAAAAAATAGTCACAAGAAGAATTAATGGAGCTCCATAGTTGTAAAATAAGAGAGTGATTCATTTTGTAAAATAGAAGAGTGATTCATTTTGAATATTGTAATGCAGTGGAAATCAGTAAGATAATGAATTTTTTTTAAAAAGTGAATTACTGGGGCACCTGGGTGGCTCAGTCAGTTAAGTGTCTGCCTTTGGCTTAGGTCCTGGTTTCAGGGTCCTGGGATGGGACCTGGCATCAGGCTCCCCGCTCAGTGGGGAGTCTGCTTCTCCCTTTCTCCCTCTGTTGTTCCCCTGCTTGTGCATTTTCACTCTCTTGCTCTCTCTGCCCAATAAGCAAATAAAATACAGAAAGAAAAAAAAGGAAGTGAGTTACAGCTTATATGTAATTGGTATGTTTATAGTGTGTTTATGCTGATTATACACATTTTCTGATGCTAGCTGGTATAATTCAATAAAACCATTGGCACATCTTTGTAGAATCCAAGGCACAATGTTTAAGGAAGATTAGGTTCCCCAGTTAATGGCAGAGCTAGGACATGGAGTTAGATCTAGAATCTAGATTATAGTTTTGCCATTTGTATAAGTATCAGGATCTGTGGGGAGGGATTTTTAAAAATCTGAGATTCACAGAGAGGCACTAAGGATGAAACAGTGCATTTGAATAGGCTGATTGGTGATCTATATTTTAACTATCTAAGACATTTGTGTTCAAAATTAATGCAGTGGTTCAGAGGATGTGATTAATATAGCTTGAGAAATAAATTCTCTCCTTCCTGACGTTAAAACCTACAGGAGCAATCTCTTCCCAATGCCAGTAGCGAAACAACCCTACTTTGTGCTGTATCCGTATTTTATTTTCTCAGCAAAATTTCTCATGGGTGGCAATTAGTATTTAGGCTAGGTGAGATTTTTTTAGTTTGTTTTGGGGTCCAGTTACCCTAAGGTTTATTTTCTTCCAATTCACTTTCTATGAAAATAATATACATTTCATTCTATGACTGAAAATTTGTATAGAAAATGAACAGAAGAAGAAAACATGTTTTTACTAACTGGTCTTTTTTAAGGTCTGGAAGAGAAAAGGGTGAATAATAAGTGGATATACTGAACTTGAGGGAAAAGTGTTTTCCTGTGTCAGGATTGAAATGTAATTGCAAGCGTAATTCTGGTTTACTGCACATGTGTAACCAATTTTTAAGGAACAGGAAGTTTATTATGTCAAGGACACCATGAGTCAATGGTTTTAGGGGATTTAATAATAACCATGAAAAATCTGCACTAGGATAGATTGGCTGTGACATATCTTACAAAGTGTCATGTAGAACTTGCTGAATTGTATCATTGAAGGCTGTAATCCTTAGAGCAGAGAAAGTTCTTTAAATGTAGGTCATTGTGTTCTTTTGTATAATCAGATGGAAGTAGCCGGAGAGCTTTTTGTGACACTCAAACAAGGAAAATGAAAACCATATTGTTAATGCATTTTAAGATATACCCCATAATAGTTGCAGCATAAAGTAACCCCATTATCAAAATGCTAGTTAATGAAGAGTAAACCTTCAAAGGTCTGGGGGTGCAGTGGTTTATAATAACATATTTGCTATGAAAAAGTGAGCTGTTCAAAATAATGCTTGGAATTCTATTTTACCCATTTTGGAAAGTAGTATGGTTGGGATAAAGGAAGCAATGATGATATAGCTGGTATTGTAATAGTAGTGGCAGTAGTGATGGTCGTGGTAAAAATAAAAACCAGCAATTATTGTGCATTTGCTATGTGTAAGTTAAAGGCATTTAATGTTGCCCATAAGTGTGTCTGTTACAGGTATGGTAAGATTCAAAAGACAATAGAAGCACACACAGAGATTTGGGAGGGGGGTCTTCGGCTTCCTTTGCTGGAGGATGTTACCAGTGTTTAATACTGGCCAGTGACTAAGAATATTGAGCTTTGGCCACACAGAACTGGAGTAAACCTCTTGAAATTCGCAGGGCCTTCGTTGCACCAATAATTTTCTTCTCAATTTATCAGTTTAATCATGAAATTAACTGGAAGAAACCTAAAAAGTCAAAACAGGAAGTATATAAAAAAAGAACAACAACAGTTTTTTTGTGTTTTTTGTTTTGTTTTGTTTTTTCACTGCCATGGGCCTGAAGAACTCAGCTCAGGATGACCCACCAGAAGAAGAGTTCCACTGAAAACATCAAGCTTTCCATTGAAAAATGTTTAGTTTAGTTTTGTTTTGTTTTTTATTCCACAGATAAGTGAGATTATACAGTATTTGTCTTTCTCTGTCTGACTTATTTTAGTTAGCATAATGCCCTTAAGGTCCATCCAGCGTTGTCACAGGATTACCTTCTTTCGCCTGGGCTGAAAGAATAACGTTCTCTATATATACATATACATGTGTATGTGTCTGTATATCTATATCTATATCTATATCTATATCTATATCTATATACAGACAGAAAGAGAGAAAACATTACTCATAAAATAAATACATGACATAAATATATACAGACATATATATGTGTGTATATATATGTGTTTGTATGTGCATGTGTGTATATATATGTGTATATGTGTATATGGTCATTGCCAAGGTTTTATTGCTTTTTATTTTTCTCAGTTCCTATAGCCTTTTTTTCATGTACCAGCTATAAGTCAGATACACTAAAAACTATTGTTTTTTTTAATCCATAAACATGGTTGTATTAATGCCAACTAGGCTACCTGTAACACTCTCTCAATTCTTCATTAAAATGATGAAAGTCATTTGATAACTTAAAAAATACAAAAAAAAAAAAAAAAGGAGAACCCTAGGAATTGGGAGATGACTGACAACTTTATTATTTCACCTACTGGATGGAGAAATAGAAAGAAAGTGAGATAGAAAAAAAGAGTAGATGGGGACCAAGAGACAAGTGACAGAAAATGTGAATGGGAACCTAAACAGGAAGCTTGAAAATGGCGTTAACCTAGGAGGCACACCTGTGTGTTTGTGGGTATTTTAGACAGTTCTACAAGCAGAATGGGAAGCACACGGAATAAGATGTGGTATGATAAAAGAGGCATTGAAAAAGACCCCTGCCCATACAGGTTTTCAGACTAAAGTTCCCCTCTTAGAAGCCATTTCTATAAATCTCTGGGAAGCTTTATGCTGTGTCTACTGTAAAATGCAATCTACAATGAATAGAATAATTGGGCCCTGTGTTCCAGGCCTTTGTATTACAAAGGCTCTCCTGCTGTCCCCATTATCACATTAGCCTGGATTAGTTCATTTATTCATTATCTGCCAATTGGGAGACAGCTGGGTGGAAGAAACAGGAAGCAAGTGTGTTTTATTGCAGATGAAAGGCCAGATAAGCCTCATATCTTGAGATTCTGCCTTAGATACCCAGGAAGTGAGGGCAGGGATTTCTAGGCATTTTCCTAGTTCTGAATATAGCCTGGGGCTGAGGGATGAAGTCTGCAGTAAGCGGTTGCAGACAAGATGCAGAAACTCAAAGACAAATTTGACTCGCTGAGAACTGGGGCTCTTGGCAGACCTGATAATGAGTATCATGAAAGTCTATAGACTTTGTTTTCTAGAATTAATTGTAACACTTTTGTAGAGGTCACTCTAAATAGTGAGAGAGTTCCTGAGTTGGGGGCAGACACAGATTCTTTAGATAGTTCGATATCTTAGTTTGACACAGGCTTTACTGCAATTTAATGCAGTTATATGCAGTTATTTTTTCCCCTTTTATATCAAATTCTAAAAGCATTATCCCCAAAAAGAACTATTTTTCTCCTGTCTCTGGTTGCAAAAGCATGTGATTTCTCCAAATCTAACTCTGGTGCTAATCAGACATACCTCAAATTAAAATCTATTCCAAGGAGTTGCAGTTACAGCAAAGGAAAATCTTAGTTTGAAAAAGCCATTTTCATGCAATGATGTTATAGTAAATAGGGTGATCTCTGGATCAGCACCTCTTTCTAACATTAAAAAGAATCCAGCCATGCAAAACCATGAAAATATAATGTGTGTTTTTGAATATATGCTTTTTTACTATAACAACCAACAGCAAATAAACTCTCTGTGCTGTTGTAAACCTTCAAAAAGTAGATTGCATTAATTAATTTAGTGTATTATGAAATATCAGATTATGTAACCAAAAATGTCTATCATTAGGTTTTAGAGATATTTGGGCGTAAACTGCTTCCACATTGCCTCCATACACTTTCTTAAACTCACCCTTTCGTGCCTCGGCAACTCCTTTTTTCTAGTGTATACTTCATCTATAGTATAGTCTTTCTAAAAGATGGAGGTAGTCCTCTGTTAAAGGTCTGGAGTGGTTTGCTGTGCTCTCAGTTCAAATCCCAGCATCTCACCATGATCTACTGGTTACGTGGTTATTCAAAACATTCCCCAGTTTAGTTTGTCCAGGGTCATGTCTTACCTTATACTCTAGCTCAAGGTATCTTCAACTGTCTTTCTTCCATTTTGCCTTTGTTATAAAGCTGAAACCTCTGTACATATCAACTCATGCAAATAGGCACTAATGGGGCATGTGGAGAAAATAGTTCTGATTCAGCCTAAGTTAAACTGCATTTTGGGTTTAGCTAGAACATCCACTGCAAGCTCAAAATAAATTAAATGCACTCATACTTACCCACACATGCACAGACGAGCATATATATTATTAGAGAAAGAAAAGTAGGTATATATACTGTATTTATACAGACAGAGACCTGTCTCTATTGCTCACCTGAGCAAAATGCCTGAGGTTCCAGAAGGCCCTCAGTAAAAATTTATTGAATGAGTGACTATATAAAATCCATGCCAAAAGTTGTAGCTCAATATATGATTCTATGACTTTCATTTAAGTTATGTCAACAGTCTTCAATGTGTTATGAAAAGTCTACCTTCCTATTAATTTTCTTCCTCTCAGTTGGGTTGATTTTACACATTTCTGAGGGGCAAAATGTAAACATTGAAAACACAGAAAACTGCTATCTAAAAGTCAGCATACTTGTTATTTTTCTCAATTTCACAGTATTCTTGTCAAATATGTGATTAAAAATAACAATGACAAGAGGGCATTTACTATTCTGAATATGAATATGAAATATTACATTGCATGTGCACTGATTTATGAGAAACATGCTCAATATTTTATATAAAATTGTATCCAACCAATATATATCGCTTCAAAGCCACAAAGTATTCTGAACTCTCTTGCCATAAATTATTTGGAATCATATGAAATTCACTTTGTGCAAGTCCCTTTGTTCCTGATGGAAAAAGGCACCTTTTATTTATTAGAGTCTAAGATTTTGCTGTTTATTTTAACCTAGAAAAGAGATTGAGCAAAATCCAATAATAAAATTCTTTTTGATTGTAAATTTTGTATACAGTCGGTTAACTCACAATATTTCACATATATTTAAGTATGCATTTCTATTGATGTAATTCAGTCCTTTCATTGTGTAGGTGCTGGGTCTCTTTGAAGACATTCATCCCATATCCAATACCAGTCCACCCTTTTTAGTCTATCAGGATACCTGAGCTATCTTATTCAAGCCATGGACATTTAGAAGAATGATTCACATATAAAATTCCTGAGGCCATTGACATAAATATCTCATTTTTTTTTTATTAGCAGAACAGATGCTTAATATATATGTGTTCGGTACATTTTATGAATGAGGGCAAATGCTGATGGTAAGACTAGAGTGAGGTAGACCAGAGAGAGGCTGATAATCAACTTGTTACATATTTGCTGTGTGGCCTTAAAACTTTTCTCATCTTAAAATGAGAAAAAAAATTATTGGGTCATGTGACTATTATAGAAGATAATGGGAAAAATACATAAATCATCTTATTATTAAAGTAACTCATACATGAGATGAATCTAGAACAGTGGCACAGAGTAGGCTTCATAGATATTTACTATTATTAATACTGGTAGTGTCTACCTTATGTGTATATTCAAACGAGCTCTTAAACAGCTTTTCCAGTTTCATTTTCTAAAGCATTTATAAGGTAAATGATTTGGAGGAGATGTAGGATTGATGAGACCAATAAGACCTTGAGAAACCTTCTAAGATCATTGCACGTGACCAGGCACAGACTAGCATTGAACTAAAATTGCTTTGCCTTCAAAATATTGCTGTGATTTCTGCTAGGTCTGACCCCCTAATCATATCCAGGGCTAAGAACCACAGCTCTAGGTAGTCTGGTTGAGCTCCATTTCCAGCCTTCAGAGATCCCCAAACATTACAGAACCTTGATGTCTGTAGTCTAAGATATTAAGGCTAGGCCTCTCTAATCATGGTAGGTGTAAGGGCCTATTTAGCCAGAGGGATTCCATTTTGGGTTAAACAGTGATTTTGTTGTTTATGCAGTAAAACTTAAACTGTCCCTGTCCCTGCTCAGGGACTTACTTAAAAGCAAGCCTGGGAAACCAGTTCCAGGTAACAAAGCCCAAATACAAGGGTGGGTCAGGCCAGGTGGAGGTATCCAATCAGTGGGGGCGCATACTGTCTCCCTAGCTACCAAGGAGTATGGGCCCCACCTTTTGGACACCAATTCTGACCAAGGTAGGCTAGTTCAAATGTCTACTATAGGGTAAATTGTAATTCAATTGGTCACTTATGTGTGACCTAGCATGACTGTGTAGCTTTGTGTGTTACAATCTCACTGGCCAACTATGCATGGCCAGGCCCAAAAACATGGCTTTTGCCCTTAAAGCCTAGTCTGTGGGGCAGAGAGGGGTCGCCTCTCTGTAAGAGGCGCAGCCCCGAATGTTCCGTTTGATTCTCGATGCTTGGTGGGAAATAAAGCTTTGCTTGACCTTTGCTTTGTATCAGTCTCGCTCCTTTAATCATGGACCCATTATTGGGAGACTTTTCAGTAGGCACAAAAACCAGGTGCTCACGGGAAATTTAACTGGATAGGAATCGCCCGCAACCCCCATACTATTATTATAGTATGAGGATAGATTTAGCAGACTAGCTGATCTGTCAAAGTTAGCAACCATAAGAAGAATTGGAGTCTTAACTCAGAGACCTAGAAAGAAGTACCAGATAATGTTTTCTGTTGAATCTTGGAGATATTACATGATATTTCTTAGTCTCAGTTTTTCATCTGAGAGTGTGTGTGCTTCCTTAAAGCTCTAAAATATTTCTCCCTATTATTTCATTTTATAAGATCAAACCCAAAGTCCAACATAGATAATAGAAGAGAAATCATACAGAAGAAACAAAACAGCTTATAATTCACATGTACAATAGTATTCACACTGGATAGGTACAGGATATGCTGAAGTGGGAGAAGATTCTGGGAAGAGAAACCTGTGGAGAAAACCCTTTTGGCTGGTGAAATACGAAAGGACCGGATATGATTTGTGTCGAATGCTTTTAACTGTTTTCCTTCAAAAAACACCTCTGGCCTTATTTCTTTGAAATCACCAGAAAGAGAAACTATTCTCTTAAGTTTATCACAATGCCTGAGGGAAAGTTGGAGAAAGATCTGAAATCTTGACCATGAGCCCCAAGGAAAATACATTTTTAATCTAGGGTGAGGTATTGTTAATGTTACTGCTACTTAATGCCAAGGTATTTAGGTTTTAAAGCAGAAAAATCCCCAGAGACCAGCTGACAACCTCCAGCCCTGCTGCTGATTACTACGTGGTTTTTGACTAAAGCTTTTTATACGTGGACAGAGCCTAGAGTCCATCCTGGTGGGAGACCCCAGCAAATAGTCACCTGTGATTAATTGGCTACAAAATGTCACCCTCACACATTTTACATTTGGGGAAAAACTTTCTTTCAAGAGGGAAAGTGCTCCTGAAAGGTAACTATGCACAGAGGGATGTTTGCTTATTTAACTGTCACATCACTGATGACCTGGTTTTTCTGCTTTGGCTAAAACATTAAAAGGCGCCACAGTTCTCTGTTAAAACGTTCTTATGCAACCTTGTTTGAGGATAAGTGACATAGTGAATGGTGCTTTCCCAGCAATGTTCTCTGTTTTTGTTTCAATCAGGAGAGGAGTGAATACTAGATTAGCAGTGCCCTGAATTCTTAAGGGGAAGAATTAGCTATATATTTTGGACATATAGTTATGCCATTTATAGGGGCATCCAAAGATTACCCAACTGACTTTAATGGTAGGTTTGAGGTTCAAATCCATTTTATTGATATATTCATGCACACTGAAGAGTAAGGAAATAAATCCAACGTAGCATAATACCCACCATAGTAATCATCAATAAAATATGACTCCATTTATATGACTCCATACCTGAATCTTCAGGTAAATTTTAGATTTCCTTTGAAATTGGTGTACTCATGAAAACATTTTAGAACAAGGTGACCTACCAGTTTATTATTGGTATGACATGTCTTTACTATTGATCAGCAAATTCCATAAAAGGCTATATCCCAGTTTAATCCTGTTGGTATGGCAGAAAGATGGTTGTTTCTATCAGGATTTTCTGGCTTGAAGTGTAAGATTATTATAGTAATTCTTGCCCTTTTTGTGCTTGTGATTTTTATACATATTTTAAAATTTAGATTCTGATGTGGGAAACAAAGGCAAATAAAAAATTAAGTTTCCTTACTACTTACAGTCTGATGAGAAGTCCTTGAAACAGGCAGAGTGACCTTCCTGTGGGGCTTCAGCTACCTCCATGTTGACACTTTGCTAAGGGCAAAAGGCAATCTTAGCTTGACCCCCTACCCCCAGGATCCTGTGAGGCTACTTTAAATATGTAGAAATTCCTTCAGAGACTTCCTTTATCTCTACCCTGCAAAGTATATGTTGGCAATCATCCTCCAAGCAGGTAGCCCCCGATATACATTTGAAGGGTCCCATGACTAAGGTTTAGTTAGGCCATAGTAAATGGCCTTTTTCTAACAATAGCTGGCCCCTCAAGATCCCAGAAACTTTGTTTCCAAAATACCTTGGGTGTGCTATCCCTGACCCCCTCCCAACTTGAAAGTGTATAATCAGCCACTCCTCACCACTCCAGTGCCCACGGGTCCTGTCCCTGTGCTTTAATAAAACCATCTTTTTTGCACCAAAGATGTCTCAAGAATTCTATCTTGAGCATTTGCTCCAAATCCCAGCATTTTCCACATCAATTCTGTCTAACACCCAACCCAAATAATCAAATAATCTAGTTCTATACAAAGGTGACATTGGAAATGGAGAGGATACATCTTAAAATATTTGTGAAATACCATACAAGCAGATGAATGTCTCTTTCAACTCAGGGAAATACCTTAAACTCTGTAATCCTATTTTCCTCTCTAAAACATTGGAATATTGATACGTAAATTGAAAGGTCCCCCAATAATGGGTCCATGATTAAGGGAGCAAGACTGATACAAAGCAAAGGTCAAGCAAAGCTTTATTTCGCACCAAGCATCGAGAATCAAACCGAATGTTCGGGGCCATACTTCTTACAGAGAGGGCGAACCCCTCTCTGCCCCACAGACTAGGCTTTAAGGGCAAAGTCCATGTAGTTGGGCCTGGCCATGCACAGTTGGCCAGGGAGATTGTAACACACAGAGAAAGCTACACAGTCATGCTAGGTCACACATAAGTGACCAATTGAATTACAATTTACCCTATAGTAGACATTTGAACTAGCCTAACACCTTGGTCAGAATTGGTGTCCAAAAGGCGGGGCCCATACTCCTTGGTAGCTAGGGAGACAGTATGCGCCCCCACTGATTGGATACCTCCACCTGGCCTGACCCACCCTTGTATTTGGCCTTTGTAACTTGGAACTGGTTTCCCAGGCTTGTTTTTAAGTAAGTTCCCTGGGGGGAAGGGGGACAGGGACAGTTTAAGTTTTACTGCATAAATAACAAAATGACTGTTTAATCCAAGATGGAATCGCTCTGGCTAAATAGGCCCTTACAGTATTACAGGATTGCTGTTAGGATTAAGTGAAATTATTATCGTATTCAAGGTAACAAGCATAATCCCTATGACAAATAGTCTTTGACATACAAACAGCAGTTGTCATTGTTATTATTGAGTTAGAACTTTCTCTTCCTTGTCCTTCTCTTTCTCCTTTTTACTTATTCTCCTCCTTCTTCTCCTTCTCCTGTGACTTCTCTTCTTTTCAGGAATGTTCTTGGCTGTGAATATATAAGGATGCAGATGGAAAAAAAGATATCACTCCTAGAAAAATGTTTACTCACTCCCTGAGTCAGGGCATGACTATGGTCAAAAAAACAGAAACAAATGCTGGCCCGTTTGGTGTAGTGAATAAAATTTATATGTGCAGACATAAAACTATAAAAGGAAGAAATTACACAGACAAAATAGAGAATTGCAAATAATAATTCACCTACAATAAGATGAAATATGTGGTCCCATGATCCGGACTTCCCATATGCGTAGTTAACTAAGATAGAAATTATAGCTCATTTTCTCATAAATTTACACTTTTAGGATACTAAAAGCATAACATCTTTTTATAATATTGAAGAAATATTTTCTCAGTCTCCACTTAAGAGACTTAATAAAACAAAGGAACAAACCTAGGCCTCAAATGGGCCTTGAGCCAGACCAAGTCACCAAACCAAGATTTAATACCCAATCTAATTGCAATTTCAACCTCTACCAGAAATGTAATCTTAAGCAGGAAAGTCAGGAACCTTCAGATAAGCATCAGTGAGGTAATTATCCCTTGGGTCTTCTCCATCCCCTCATCTTAAATTGAGATAATCTACATAATAAGAACTGCCACCCCCTTGCCCTTCCTCTGAGGGAAGTTGATCCTGCCTAAAACAATCCTTTCTTTTGCTAATAATTTTCTTGCCCCATCCTTCTTCCTGTAAAAGCTTTGTTTTCTACAACTCATCCTCCCTTTCCTTTCTAGATGGGATGCTGTTGATTCATGAATTGTTTAATAAAACCAATTAGATCTTCATCTTCAAATATATTCAGATGAATTTTGTTTTTTAACAGACTGAAACACAAAATAAATTTTTGAAACCTGCTCTAAACTAAGTCAATAGTACAGTTATTAATCTTAAAACATACACATTTCTGTACTTTCAAACTAATTGTTTCTCAATATGGTATATCTAAAAAAAAACAAAAGAACCTCCTATGCAGTCTCCATAATCCCACTGTTTTATGATTAAAGATTCTAATTCTGTTACTTAAATGTGATCTTTCATAGTTAAATTTGGCTAAATAATTAACTGTAAGTTTAACACCATGAGCTTGACATTAACCAGGCTCAGTACTTCTTTATGATCTAAGGAACGTTTGCATGTAAAATAAATTCTAATCTTTAAGAAAAGCCTTCAACAAATAAGCTGAATATTTGAACAATTTCTGAATGCTTGGCTTTTCTGCATAAAAATAATTGCATATATATTGACAAGTTCCATTTTTGCCATAATGCTGCTAGATACATAGTTTCTTCCTTGGAATTATGCACATAAAAAGCAAAGTGTATATTATATCTAACTTTAAAACAAATACATTCACTTTAGACTAAATTAAAAAATAGCAACAAAGTGAAATTCTTTGACATTTCTTAGAGCTTACCTTCTGAAGAACTATTCACTTTAAGAATATTTTTATACCAAATGTAGGTTTTGTTGCTTTTGTACATGCAAGGGTAACCAACTCAAGATCATTGGTAAATAATTATGAATTGATTACTTACAGATCAAATCTCATTAAGTATTTTCAAAGAATCAAAAGTAAGATAGAACAAAAGACTTTATCACATTCCTCTCTCCTGATAAATTATGGAAGCCAGTGATTGATGAATGAGTTTGAGTACATTGTTATTATTATCTCTGGCAAATAGAAAGCACCATTTAACTGATGGCTTATCAAATGTAAACAAATCTGGGAAAAAGAAAACCCCTGTATCTCTCTTGAATGAAACAAATTGCTTCAGCAATAAATGTGATAAGCAGGAAACTGCACCTACAAAGGCATTTGTTATTTTTTCTTGTCTAAGCATAGAGAAATAACAATAAATATTTTGAAATTATCACCACCATCATGGTACATACCATGTATTGAATATTTGTGATGTATTAGTCCCTGGGTTTGGTTCCTGTTTCTGACACAGAACTCCTAAAAACCTAAGAATTTCTTAAGTGATGAGAGCTATAAAGCTGTTTTCATTATGTTAATGAGACGACTTCGGAGGCTTAAGATGGGGGTTTGCTTGCCAGGAGAATTAACCATATGATTAGAATAAGGTTACAACTTTCAGTCCCAACCTCCTACCCCCAGGAAGGAGAGAGGAGCTGGAGTTTCCAATGGGCATTGATTTAATAAATGATGCCTATGCAATGAAGGCTCCATAAAATCCTAAAATGATGGGATTTGAAGAGCTTCTGTGTTGGTGAACACATGGAGGTGCTGGGAGAGCAGTAAATGTGATCAGCAGGCACCTGCACCTACAAAGGGCATGGGAGCTCTGTGCCCCTTTCCCCATACCTTGCCCTATCCATCCCTTCCCTTTGGCTGTTCATCTCTTTTATCTTCTTATAACAAACCAGCAAACTTAAGTGTTCCCCCGATTTCTGTGAGCTGCTCCTGCAAATTAACCAAACCCAAGGAGGTAGTTATGGGAACCTCTGGTTTATAGTCAGTTGGTCTGGAATACATATAACAACCTGATCTTGAGACTGATATCTGAGTTCAAAGAGGGGGTCCTGGGAACCTCTGATCTGTAGCTGGTCAGTCAGAAGCACAGGTAACAAGCTGGACTTGAGAATAGCATTTGATGTGGCGCTGGGGGCAGTCTTCTAGGACTGAACCCGAAAACTGTGGAATCTCACACTACACCCAGGTAGATAGTTGTTGGAGTTTAAATTGAAGGACACCCAGCTGGTGTCGTGGAGAATTGCTTGGTGTGGGGCAAACACCTCCACATGCTTGGTGACCAGAAGTTTCAAACATGTTCTGTGTGGGTGTGGTCGTAGTGTGAAGAGTAAGGTAGACTGAACTGAGGTGTTTCCCTTACAGCCTCTGTGTGAGTGCGCCTCTGTACCCGTGTGAGCAGAAAGAAGCATTCTTACTCCTCAGTAAGAAGCTCTGTGTTGGGTGGTAAGGGCCAGAAATTCTCAAAGGTGCATGTGAATGAAGATGGACGCAGGGGGGAAGTAGGCACTGAGAACTGCTTCTTGTTGCATGGGCTCTAATGTGGTGTCGTGGTAACTGTTAGTGCACCCAGATCATTTGATGTGGGTGGAGTTTGAGACAAACTCTAATTGTGTGACTGGGGACATTTCTTGCAATTTTCTGATTGGTTAAGAGTAGAATTTTATTTTAAGATGAAATATACCATGAGCTATTCACACTGGTCTTTCCACTGAGGACTTCAGAGATTTTATTTAACCTCAATAATCTTACATCTGTATTTGCTTTTTTCTGCATCAAAATTTCAAACTGGAATCAAAAATTCCAGTTCTCAATGACCTCAGTAATTCCTGGCATAAATTACTCATTTGCTTGATCCCACAGTATGTATCTGGCAAATACGGCAGCACTAGTATGACAATACTGACACTACCACTAACAAAGAACTTCTGAAAAGAGTTGAAGATTTTTCCTTTAATCATTTCTATCCTTAGTGCATATCACATTAGGGATGCATGTTGGAATTACTACTACATCTTAAACTCTTAAACTGACAGAAATAATTTCTCTCTGTGCAGTTATACCACAAATTTTACATACAGGTTCATTTGTTTAATTTTACTTTCAATATTGAAAGACGGCTTTTTTATTTACTTTTGTTGTAACTATGTAAAATCTACAGAATATATATATACAGAGTGTTAACATTTATCTCTATCCCCACAGTTGTTTTTTTTTTCCTTCCCCCATAGGCAACCATGATTTTTAAATTAAATTTTTTATTTATTTTTGCATTAAAAAAAACAATATATGTATATTATTCATATCCTTTTCTCACTTTTAGATAAACAGCTGTATATTATATACACTTTTCTCTTTTTTAATTTAATATATCCTAGTATGGTCATTTAATGACAGTTTATAGAGAGACTCCTATTTTTTTTTTCAAACAACAGCTTTACTGAGATACAGTTCACATATTATAAAATTTGTTCTTTTGTGATGTGCACTTTTAGTGGCTTTTGGTATATTAGTGGAGTTGTGCAACCATTGCCACTGTTTAACCTCAAAATAGTCTCGTTGTCCCCCAAAGAAAGCCCTGTATGCATTAGCAGTCGCTCTCCAGACCCCCCAATGTCCCAGACCCTGGCAGCCACTAATCTGCTTTCCGTCTATGAATTTGCCCATTTTTAGCAATGTGTTTGAATGATGTGTTTTATTGTTACAGTTCTTTAAGTTAGAATAAACTTTTTGAAATTCTATGTTGTAGCCCATATCAGTGCTACATTCCTTTTTATTTCCAAATAATATTCCATTGTATGCCTACACAAGTTGTTTATCCATTCATCTCTTGATAGGCATTTATGTTGTCCCTGGTTTCCAATTATTCTGAATAATGCTGCTGTGACATAATGTGCAAGATTCTGTGTGGACATATTCTCTCACTTCTCTGGGTATATACCTACAGGTAGATGGGCTGGATCATATGGTATCTGTATGTTTAACATTTTGAGGAAATCCTAAATGTTTTTATAAAATGGCTGCATAATTTTATAATATGTAGTATTTCAATTTCCCTGCATTCTCACTAACACTTATAATATTATCTGCCTGATTATAGCCACCCTAGTGAAATGGTACCTCAGTGTGGTTTTAACCTACATTTAACTAATGATTAATGATGTTAAATATCTTTGCATTTGCCTTTTGGCTATTCATTCATTCAATATATTATTCAATATATTATTTGGAGAAATATCTGTTCAAATCCTGATCATTTTTAAGGTGAGTTATGTATCTTTTATATATTTATAATTGTATATATATATGTAATACAATATAAAAATATATATATAATACAATGCCCTTGTTAGGTATTTTATTCAGAAATGTCCTTCTCCCTCTGCCCCCCTCCACCACTCCCACTGCTCCTGCACAATCTCTCTCTCAAATAAATAAATAAAGTCTTTAAAAATCAGTCAGTTAGGGCACCTGGGTGGCTCAGTTGGTTAAGCCACTGCCTTTGGCTCAGGTCATAATACTGGAGTCCTGGGATTGAGTTCTGGATCAGGCTCCCTGCTCAGTGGGGAGTCTGCTTCTCCCTCTGACCCTCCCCCTTCTCATCCTTTCTGTCTCTTTAAAAAATCAATCAGTCAACAAAAATATCTTCTCCCATCCTATGAGTTACCTTTTGACTTTGTTGATCAAGTTTTATAGCTTTAGCCTCTACATTTGGCTCTGTTGTCCATTTGACATTAATTTTGTTGTATTGTGTGAAGTAGGGGTCCAACTTCATTATATTGCATGTGTATGTATATCCATTTTTTCCAGCATCATTTGTTGAAAGACAATTCTTTAACATTTTTTTAATTTAAATTTATTTTTAATTTTTCAAAATTAAAAAGGCCTAAGAAGATAGCCTAAGAAATATCCTGAAATGTCTATAGTGGAATTAGAACTAAACCCAGTACTGAGCATAGACTGACCTTGCAAGTATACTTGTTCTTGATCTTTATTATTAAAGGAACAATACCCATAATTTATTTTTAATTGTTTTATCATGATAAGTGTACTCGTTAATCTCCAGAACCTATCACCCATCCCCCAGAATAATACCTGTAATTTGAGGTTAAATCAGAGAATAGGTATATATGAAAGAAGGCTTTGCTAGAATATCTCTTGAATACATTACTAACAAGTAAGGCAACTTACATAAATTTGCTTAAAATATGTCTGATTCTAGATATATGACTACATCCTTTTTCAGAAATTGCAGAGTCACCTTTAAAAACAGCACAGAGTGTTGTTTTTTTTTTTTTCTAAAACTACCTTGATGGGTGGAATACACATTACACAGAAGATTTTAGCATGAAAATATAAAATAAACATGATATCCATTTGCCATCTGGTGTGTTGTAAATATATTGTTGTTTACCCTTTTCAGAAGCCCTAAATAAACTTTGTAATTGCCTCATTATCTGCAATATGTGACACTTCCATGGCCATTCTAGTGATGATAACACATAGCTTCCCTAACAACACAAAAAGCAAAATAAAGAGATAGGTGAAGTCATCTGATGAACTTACATGCATTTGTATATAAAGAAAGATGTCTCTTGAAATAACACTGTTCTGAGGTTCCAATGCAGCTATAAGCAGTGTAACTAATGTCATCTGCTTCAAACCTAAAAGTGCATCACTGAGACTACAAAGCATACTTTGCTAAAAATCAAATCAGAGACAGAGCAGAGTTTAGCAATAAAAGATGATTGGTATGTGTCTCCAAAGCAATCTTCCTCTATCTGTTGGCCTTAATTCTCCTCTCCTGTCTTTTAGAATGGATATATAAGTGCTTGATAAAATGCAGATGATTATGGAGAGAACCACTTTAGCCATACATTCTCCATGTTTTATGATAGCCAGTAGCTAAATAATAATCACTGTAATCACATATGCTTGGCAAGAACTTTATATATAACATTCTAACTTTCTAACAGACATAGATGCCATTTTGGTGCCTGGAGTCACATGTATTATCAATACAAACTTTCTGATGGACCCTTGATTAGTTCCTGTTTTCATTAAGATTCTTTCCAGCTAATAAACATTTAACAGCAGGTGTAATGTATGTAATGTGCCCAGGAATCTTGAGTAAACCCATGACAAGAGGTTTTTCCACGTTGACCATTTACATAAAGCTCCAGAATAAAGAAATGTGGATTTATAGGTATTTACCCATGTGTGGAGTTATTGTTTGTACAATAGAATTTGTATGAGTCCATTAGGGATCTTGGGATGAAGACACATAGTTTTGATCTACCTTTCTCCTTTATCCCTCACTGTTCCCATCATATTTTACTGATATTTTCTCTTGTCTCATAATTTTTTAAAAATCCCCTATCGCCTTTGGTCTGGGACCACATCACATCATGCCTTTTTTACCAAATCAGTTTTTGGTAGAATTATTCACTTCTTTGGTGAAGAGCCAAAGGAAAAGAATCATGTCTTTAGACAGTGTGTGTTTTAAAGTAGGATAGAAAAAGTAGGATAGATATCTACCAAGATAGATATCTTGAAAGAAAAGATAAAAAAGCCAGAGAATAATATATATGCAAATATGCATACATACATACACAAAGAACACGGATCCTATGTGTCCAGCCCAGTGGAATTTTATAGGTTAAATACAGCCATATCTGCAATACCTGGATCAAGAGATAATTACTAGTGTGATTTCTGAAGCCATGTCAGAGTATGTATCTATTTACGCAGAATGTATTGTTTTGTGACTGACTCTTTTTGCTCAGCCTATGTTTGTAAGATTGATCAATATTTGTGTGAAATTGTAGTTCATTTATTTTAATTTCTGAATAGCATTTCATTATACAAATATTCCATCTTTTTTTTTTTTTTTTCCCCAGTCTACTGCTGATGACCATTTTGGGATTATTTACAGTTTTCAGATATTAGTAATAGTCCTGCTATGCATACCCATATTTTTTTTGAAGGGAAAACATAAATTTCCATTTCTCCTGGGTATATATTTATTTGGAGTGGAGTCCTTAGGTTGTGAGTCATATTCAGTTTTAGAAATATGCCAGTTTTCCGAAGTGGTTGTACGTAAGACTTCAGTTTTCATCATATCATAGGTAACATTGGATATTTCCTACCTTTTTATGTTAGACATTCTGGTGGATGTGTGTTAATATCTTACTGTACCTTGGTATCTCATTGTGACTTTAATTTTCATTTCCCTTTTGAGTAATGTATTTGATTTTTTTTAATTTTATTAATCATTTGGATATTCACTTACATGAAGTTTCTGTTGTACTAATTGCTTTTTTTTTCTCTATTGAAGCCTCTTCTTTTTTATTGGTTTATAAAAATCATTTATATATTGTGAATATGAATACTCTGTAGGATATATATTGTATCTCTCTCACTATGGGGCTTGTCTGAAATGACAAACCCATTAAAAAGTGAGCAAAATATTTGAATGGACATTTCTCTATAGAAGGCACACAAATGGCCACCAACAAGCACTTGAAAGATTATTCAACATTGATAATCATTAGAGAAATGGAAATTAAACATTAAAATACCAAAACACATCATACCCAGTTGGAAGGCTAAGAAAAAATGATAGGTAATAACCAATGTGGAGGATGTCAGGGAAGTGGAATAGTCATATATTTCTGGTAGCATTTATTTTTTAAAGATTATTAATTTATTTATTTGAGAGAGACGGAAAGAGAGAGAGGAAGTGTAAGAGTGTAAGGGGGAGGGAGAAAGAATCTGAAGCAAACTCCGCTAAACGCAGAGCCTGACATGGGGCTCAATCCCATGATGGCAAGATCATGACCAGAGCTGAAACCAAAAGTTAGAGGCTTAACTGAATAAGTCACCCAGGCACCCCTGCTGGTGATATTTATGATATGGGGCTGCTTTGGAAAACTGTTTTGCCAGTTTCTCACAGTGTGGAGCATAGAGCTACCAAATGATCCAGCAGTATAAACCCAAGAGAACTAAGAGTACAGGTCCAACAAAAATTTGTCCATGAATGTTTGTAGTAGCATTACTCATAATAGTCAAAAGGTGGAAACAACCCAAATGTCTATCAAGTGATAATTGATAACCTAAATGTGGCATAAAATGGAATATTACTTGACAATAAAAAAGAATAAAGTACTGGTACATGCTAAGGCATGGATGAACCTTGAAAACTTTATACTAATCAAAAGAAGCCAGTCATTAAAGGGTACATTTATATGATTTAGTTTATATGAAATGTCCAGAGCAGGCAAATTCACAAAAACAGAATCTAGATTAGTCATTGCCAGGCACTTAGCAGTGAAAGGAAGTGTGGTCTACTGAATATAGGATAGCTTTTGGGTGATGAAAATGCTCTAAAATTGTATAGTTACGATGGTTTTAAAACTGAAAAAAAAAAACAATTAAAAACACATTTAGGATGTACATTTTTAAAAGGGAATTTTATAAGTCTTAGAGCTCAACAAACATATTTCAAAAAACATTAACTTGAAATAACCTAAAGAGCATCATTGGGAGAATGAATTATTGTCATGATACAATTATATGATGAGATTTTTAAATAACGAATATGCTGGGATTATGTATACTAACAGCAATGGATTTCAAAAACATTGGGTGGAGAATGTAAGTTAATAACATATGGGAATGATGAACACTAAATTCAGGGTGATGGATTTTATTTTTAGGGTTTAGTGTAAGAGATTGAGACATGGTTCCCAGGAATCTTCACCAGTGTTCATAATGTTTTTAATTCTTAAAATTAGCATAGCTATGTGAGACTTTATTGTATTTTTCTTTATTGCTGCTCTTATACTTAAATATTTTACAATAAAAAAGTATAGTGATATTGGAGGACAGGGGACTTGATTGGAAGACTTAAAATCAATTAAATTCAGGGTTATATGTAAAATTATGTTCTTTTGGATTCATTAAGTAGAGCAATTTTCTACACATAAATAATAGAGGTCAATTAACTTTGAGAGCAAAAAAATCTGTAGCTTCATTAACATGAGGATTAAAGTTGAAGACAGCACCTTGCCTAGTGCTTTTAAATGTGTCCAGTTGTCTCAGATTTTTATGTCTGACACATCAGCCAAGAAGTCATAGGCATCTAATAGTACCACTTTTTCCAGATAATTGCCCATGAAAATTCTGTACTTGCTTTAGCTCAGTGATTCTCTGCTTTGGCTGCACATTAGAAGCACCTGGGGATAGGTTAAAAAAAAATGTGCTGCCTAAGCCCCACATGCAGATATTCTGATTTAATTGTTTTTGGGCCAAACCCAGGAATTGCCTGCTTTTGAAAGCACTCTAGGTTGTTCTAATGTGAGACTAGGTTTGAGAGCCATTGCCTTAACTTTGTGCTCTACACATACTTCCTATGCTCTCTGACCTCTTCTTTCAAATTCAACTCTTTCTCTGTCTTGGATCTTGGTATTGATGGTCTTTTTGTTCCTGTCCACATGGTTTCTTGATTTCCACATTACCCCACAGCTCTGTGAGAGAAAGACTTTCCTATATCTTGTTTTTCCAAGCTAACCCTCACCAACCACTCTTTCCACCAGGGGAGTAGCTTTGCAAATTTGCTAATGATTTGCCATGTTGATGAAGAGCAAAAGAAAAGAATAAAGAAAAGGAAAGGAAAGGAGAAGTGAAAAGAAGAAAGGAATGGAAAGAAAAGAGAAAAGAAAAAAGAAAAAAGAAAAAAAAGTAAAAGATCAAATGAGCCATTAAAATTGGTTACACATAAATTAAGGATTGAAGTTTTCTTAAAAGAATTGACAAGGATTAAAGAAGACAACATTCCTTGACTACCACACAGCCAGGCAGTGGTTTTACTAATCTGACTCAGAAGTATTAAGAGACATGGTCCCTTAGCCCAGAATTTACTGTACTGCTTTTTAATGCAAACTTCAGGCTTTTCCAAGCTCTTCGATGCTATTTTCCAGTTCACTGGATGGCCAGGCTGTGTGGCCATGGTTCAAAAGTAGCTAATTGCAATTCAGGGAAATGATTCAAGGTTGCTGAGAATGGACAATATGTATGTCAGGCTCAAGTGGTACAACATTTACTTATAGCAAGGAGGGTGGAGAAGTACCCAGCCATTTGCAGTGAGTGCTTTGATCCTTCCATCCATGGACAGCAGACCCACTCTGGAGCCAACTGGGGTAATGTAGCTGCACACACTGCACACAGCCCAGCTGCTACTGCAGGAGAATGATAGCAACTTCTCCCCTGTAGGGTTTGCAAGACAGAAAGCTTGTGGCATGCCTGAGGGTAATAGATAGGCACATGCTTAAGCAGAGTAGCATACACACATCTGCAGCAGGGAAAGATATCCCCTCACAAAGTGATAAGCCCAGCACCGGCTAGGAGGGGTCTTTATCTCCCAACAAGGAAATGTTCCAGGCCTATGGTCACTCTTACATGACCCTGCTGGAGGCCGGAAGCTGCACATAACTGCCTTTCCTGACAGATGCTCATGTTTAAAACACAATAACCTGATGGATTAATTTTCTAGAGCTTCTATAACAAAGTATAACAAATTGGGTGGCTTAAAACAACCGAAATGTATTTTCTTACACTTATAGAGTCTAGAAGCCCCAAATCAAGGTGTCAACAGGGTAAGTTCCTGCTGAGGGGTGTGACTGAGAATCTCTTCCATTGTTCTCTCCCAGCTTCTGGCAGCTTCAGGTGTTCCTTGCTTGGAGATGGCATTTTCTCTCTCTTTTCACATTGTGTTCCCCCTGTATGTGTGTCTGTGTCCTAATTTCTACTTCTTTTTTTTTTTCTTAATATTTTATTTATTTATTTGACAGACAGAGATCACAAATAGGCAGAGAGGCAGGCAGAGAGAGGGAGGGAAGCAGGCTACCCACTGAGCACGGAGCCTGATGTGGGGCTCGATCCTAGGACCCCAAGATCATGACCTGAGCCGAAGGCAGAGGCTTGACCCACTGAGCCACCCAGGTGCCCCCCCAATTTCTACTTCTTATAATAACGTACTAATAAGATCATCCTAGATTAGGACTCACTCTAATGACCTCATTTTAACTTGACTACTTCTATAAAGACACTCTATTCAAATAAGGTGATATTCTGAGGTCCTGGTGGTTAAGACTCTAATGTATCTGGGGTTTTTAGGGAGGTGGGGGAGGTATACAATTCAATCCATAAAACCTGGCTGTGGATATTTGAATGTTTATGATATCTATCCTACAATTTTCACAAGCAATCTACCCTTAGATAGCAAAGAATTAAGCCTGATTCTCAGCTTGAATCAGTATTAAGATTCAGCAGCAATAGAGACAGGAACCGGGATGCTTTTTGTTTTGGTTTTGTTTTTCCATAAGTATTTCCCGCTAATCTAAATGACAAGTAGATGTCTTAAAAACTGTTATCCACCATACTCACTTACAATCCCAGCAAATGCTTAAAGACTTAGCAAAAATCACTCTCTCTGATCCTTAAATATGAACATGGGGATTGCATCCTTAGTCCATATAAACTTGTTTATAAAGAGAAGCATGCTTTTTAACATATGCTTGCGTTGGCCACTAAGTCACAAGAGGCTGTTTTGAATGACAACTTTATAGGTTCTTCAGAAGCTATTACACTGGCCCAACTATTGGAACACTTTGGGGACATGAAAACATTACTACTGTCCTGCTCTGCTACTTTGCTGACTTAGCTGTTCTTTATCATTGCTTCCACATAAACCCACTGATGATAAGTTTGTCAATGATAGTTTGTCAGCTGTGGCTGGGGTGTTGCACCCAGGTAATACCAAAAATGGTGACTCCTGTCTATAGAACTCCTTATAGAGACGATGGGACTAAAATCTGCCAAAGACATAAGGCACTTAAGATTTCTTGAAGAAGACAGTATAAGCAGACGTGGTCTGCCAAGCACATTCAAGATGATGGGCTATCTCAGAAAAAGCTAAATCATATCACAAGAACCTCCTGATTAACTCTACAATCCTGGGTGGATGAAAGAATAAGATTATAAGATATGATTATATACAAACTACTTTAGCCTTAAATATAAAATATTACTTAATATAGAGATTAACTTCTATGTCTTTCTATTGTCTGAAAAATTGTCCTTACTGGCAGTTCGCCTTCTGTAAAATCTTCAGTAGGATCTTGAAGGACAAATGTCAATAATTTAGTGATATGATTTTAATCATTTTCCAGTAATGTCTTTCACAAACACAAATAAATTATTTAAGGATCAAATATTACCCATTTTGAAATGATAACCAAACCGAAATATGATATATGTTTTTGATGCTAGAATTCCTGGAAGGAGTTCTTAGATAACTATCATTCAAGCAATTTTTTAAAAAAAAATCATTATACAAAGGCAAAATATCTTTTTAGATAACCTAAATAACTTCTGACTTTAATAAAAATCTGTACTTCCACCTCTGGTTTTCATACAGTTCCTTATGATGTCCTCGAGTCCTAGATAAAAGAAATTTCTACTTTGTTTTCACTTCCAATTTTCTACATGATTTCAGCACTTGATTGAGAATGTGAGTGGAAACATGAAATTTGAGCAAACCACACAAATTTGGACTCTTGTCATTTAGCCTTGTGGCTTTGGATATGTTTCTTAACTCCTTTAACTGCATGCACAATAAATGGAAGTAATAATGTCTAATTCAAAGATTTGTTTTAAGAATTAAATAATGTATTCCTAAAACCTGCAATGTGCTTAATACAGAGTAGGTCATTAATAAGTATGACCCCTTTGTAATTTACGTGTTTTCTTCTTTCTCTTTTACATCCATTCTGCATTGCCATCTCCACTGATGAGCCACAGGACCCTCCCACTTAATTAATGTTTCTTTAATCCTTATTTTCATAAATCTTAAAAATCATGGGCAGTGCCACGGTGTTGAACTATTCCTACTTCAGATATTTTTCTTCACCTAAAAATCACTAAAGTCAATAGTCCATGCATTCAGTTTCTCCAGAAGGAAAGAATGGTTTACTGGGACCACTCATTACTAAATTCTCCCAAGAGTAATCTGGGCCAACGTCAGCTGAATATCTTCAATAATACTTACAACAAACCCACACCAGACTTTCTGCTGAACTTATTTTCATAATGTATACTTCTGTGTCATTTCCTCTGTTAATATTCTCTATGCTAAAAGTTTTTCATACCAGAAAAAAAAGGGTTAATCTTTTAAAAAAAACCCTGTAAACCATTCTTTCCAGTGGCAGACCTCTATTTGATGACAATGTACTAAACACTTCCATAATCATTACCACCTTTTAATTTTACAACAGTCCAGCAACACAGGTACCATTATTTTTATTTTAAATCTGATGAATGTGAGATTCAAATAAATTATCACTGACACACCCTCACAAACACACATGGACACATATTTATATTTATCAACTAAAAGAGCTGTCGTTCATTGTTGCCCAAATCATGTTGACATTCACACTCTTAACTTTATAACATGATGTTCATCAGTCTGATTCCCAACGTACAACTATGCTTTGAAACAGGACTTCTTAGGCAAAATTCAGTAAGAATTTATCACCTTTCTCCCCTTAATCTTTCATTAGCTGCCAAAGTTGACCAATCATTTCACAAAACTTACTTGAGTAGTATCACGCCAGGCTCCGCTTCGATGTTTCCATTACTCCAACTCCTAGTCTCCCTACTACCTGAGGGCATTCCCATGCCTCTTTAACAACTCTCTTTAGTACATCATTCTGGAGATTTTATTCACATGCAGAGAATCATTTCTCAGACAAAGTTAATGGCTCTCAAATCTCAAGTCCCAGCTCTTCCCCAAACACAGGAATCTATGGCTATGATAGGCTGAATAATGGCCCCAATGATGTCCATATGCTAATGCTCAGAACTTGTGCATAGGTGACCTGATATGGCAGAAGGGACTTGGCAGATGTGATTAAGTTAAGGATCTTGAGTTGAAAAGAGTATTTTGGAATATTCAGGTGGGCTCATGTAATTACAAGGGTTCTTGTAAGACAGAAGCAGAAGGATTGGAGTGGGTAAGAGTAGGAGGTATGACACCAGAAGCGATAGGTTTGAGTGAACAAGGAAGGGACCCTGAGACAAGGGATTCTTAAGATGACCTCTCGAAGGTGAAAAAGTTACGGAGACATTGTCGTCTCAGAGTCAGCAGAAGGAACTGGCCTTGCAAGCACCTTGAATTTAGCTCAGTGAGGCTGATTTTAGATTTCTGACATGCTTTTTTTTAAGATACTGTTTGTAGCAATATGTTACAGAAGCAATAGGAAACCCATATAGTACCTAATTCTGAAGATAATTTCCAACCAGATGAATATTAATGGGTCTAAAATAAAATTTGTGTCTCTAAAACCAAATGTTATATTCAGTTCTCTTTTACGAAGGAAAGCAGGTAGTTCCCCAAGTGTTGCTGCCATTTTCTTCATTTTCTTTAACTGTCTTGCCTCATGACCCCCATTCAAACACTAATCAGCTTCTGCTGGAGCTATTGCTTACAGAGAATTCTCTTCTGATCCTCTTCACCAAACTTTTTCTACTTCAGTCTATCAAGTACATTTACCTCAACTATCTTTAGATTCCATATTTCTCTCCTGGTCTAAAATTTTCAAAGCCTGCTCATCACTTACCAAGTAAATTACAGATTCTTTAAGTGGTTTTTCAAGAATCTCTTTATTTTCCAGTACTCATTTTTTATCTTATCCATTCTTCAAAAGAAGAAATTATCCCTCTTCTGTTTCAAAGCATTTAATATTTTTTGTATCATATCTGTGTTATGTAATACTATGAACTACCATTTTAAGTATAAAATTGTTAATATACATATTAATTTTTAAATTTTGAAAAAGGAAAAGGAAGACTTAATAATCTTGGATTTCCTAAGCTTAATTTTTTGTATAGCATATTGAGTGGAATAGTACTGAACAATATTGATTGAGCCAAAGGATATTAAGTTAAGGACAATGTATAGTTGTTTAATAAAAATAACAAAAGATATTGGCATAACTAATTAATTTATTTTTTAAATTTGTTTTTATTTTTTGAGAGAAAACCAAAATAGTAGAGCTATTCAAAAAGGAAAAGTTTTTGTAATACTTTTCAATATGAATAAATTATGCATGAATAAATATGAACGAATATGGGACAACAAATAGGCAAAAAAATTTTAATATATTTTGTACAGTTTTTTATTAGTTTACTTATAAGTATTATATAAATCACAGAGGCCCTGTACTAAGTACTGTAGAATCAAAAACAAATAAACAAAAAAACCCCCATAATTTAAGTCTCTACCCTGAAAGATCTTATACCTGGTAATTGGGATTCCTGGTTTCAACATTTCAAGCCATCTAAACTAAACTGAGCTACAACTAAAATGACCAATAGTATTTTCCTTCTGTTATACTATACACACACACATCCACACAGACACCACACACACATACACATTTATATTTATCAAAATGTGGCATATACATATCATTATCACAAGATCCAAGTTTCCTATAACATTTCAGTGCTAATATTAAATTTTTAAAAATGTTTAGTTTAATACAGTTTAAATCCTAAACTAAAGCCAAATAGGACATAGATATGGAATCATAAGGTTTCATAAGGTTACTAGTTGATCTGCATGTAACAAGACCTTTCGTGCATGAATTCCTTACATATGTCCACTAAGAATTTGCACAGTCTATTCTTGAGGTCTTTAGAAGGGAGGGTACTCATCCTCTCTGATAATAGTCCATACCACCCTTAAAAAACACTGAGCTTCCAGATCATTCTCTCTGGTAAATTTGGACTCCTAGTATTTAGAGTAAGAAAAGATTCAAATCAATAATGTCAGTATCTCTGCAAAATGATAAACCTTTCTGGTCCAAGCTGAAGACAGAAGCCTGATATGTCACATTTATGCATGTAATCCAAACCCAAGGATATGGAAATGCCCCCTGCAGGAACACTGATTATGTCCTTTCACAAAGGAGACCTGATTGCCGTAGTCTTTCTCTTCTTTAACTAGCTACAAACTCCATATTTCATCCCTCTCCTTACATAAGACAATTTAAAATAATCTTTTTTTTTATTTGTAGAGATATCATTCATAGTTTTATATAGTTGGGGGTTATTGGAATCATAGGATCAAAATATACATTCTGGGGGGTGCCTGGGTAGCTCAGTTGGTTGAGCATCAGACTTTTGGTTTTAGCTCAGGTCACATCAGGTCCTGGTCTTGGAGTCTTGGGATTGAGACCTACCTTGGGGTTCACTCTCCCTTCAGAGTCTGCTTGGGGTCTTCTCCCTCCCCCTCTACCTGCCTCTACCCCTATTCTCTCTCTGTCTCTCAAATAAATAAATAAATAAAATATTTTAAAAAAAAATACCTCCTGTATCGCAGGGCCACATATTCCGTTATATTAAAGAGTTGTAGGGGCGCCTGGGTGGCTCAGTGGGTTAAGCCTTTGCCTTTGGCTCCAGTCATGATCCCAGGGTCCTGGGATCAAGCCCTGCATTGGGCTCTCTGCTCAGTGGGAAGCCTGCTTCCCCCTCTCTCTCTGCCTACTTGTGATTTCTCTCTGTCAAATAAATAAAATCTTTTTAAAAAAAGAGTTGTAAGTAAAATGCATCTTTATGTATTTTTCCTATAAATGATATCTTTCTTACAAAACTTTAATCTACTTATTAGCTGGGCAATGCATAGAAGTATGTTTGTCCAAATCAATAAACTCAATCCACTATCATAATTTTTGCTGGCTTTTAGGGGTGAATCAGCTTCTTAGATTTCTTCTCTATCTCCTTCTTCCTACTGCAGTCCCAAATGGGAGTTGTCCTAAGTGGCCTTATGTTAATGGGATTGAGGTTGTCCTTTGTCCTGCCCTGACATGTACAGATTTCAAGTTAGCAGGGACTGGCAATTGTTCAGGTGGGATTGTACTGATCACTTTTCTGAAATTTCTGTTGATGTCCAGTAATGAAAATCATGATTAGTGTAATGAATGTGTGTTTCCTCTATGCCAACCCAGGTAAACTGCC
The DNA here is from genome assembly GCF_010015895.1 of Lontra canadensis. Classification (NCBI taxonomy): domain Eukaryota; kingdom Metazoa; phylum Chordata; class Mammalia; order Carnivora; family Mustelidae; genus Lontra; species Lontra canadensis. Next base: position 8,108,432 of record NW_022631013.1, on the reverse strand, counting down.
CTTTTTTGTGTGTTTGGCACTCCCTAAACCATGTAAACCTTCAGAAATTTGGCTCCTATAGGAATGTGAAAGCATATGGGTCCCATAACCTTCTTGTCCTACTTTATTTTCAAAAGTAATTTTATTTTTATAAATCAACTTTAAAAGGTTTTTGAAATGCAATTATGGATAAAGAAGACAATGTCCATAATCTCATTACACATCATTGACTATAGATAATAAATTTGGTCTATTTCTATATCCTAAAGCAATGCAGAACATCTTTGAATTAAGTCAATAAATATTTCTTGAATGCCAGCTTGGTTGCCAGGCAGTTATCTACAATGACAATAATAGCAATAGCAAAAACAAAAACAAATAAAACAAAACAAAAAACAAACTTCCATCTTTCAGGGAGTCTACATTCTAATGATTATCCTTAATGTTCAAATGTGTACTTTGTTTAAAATATGTATGATAAGAATTTTCATGTTATTACTCAATTTTGTAAGGGCTATCTTATTTTAATACATGCATTACATTCCACATAACAGATATATGTTAGATTTTTAAAGATCGTTTGTTTTTCAATGTCATATTGAATGTTATACATGTCTTTCATAATAAGAAATGTCATTATAAATAACTTGCATATTTGTTCATGAACTTGTTTTATTCTAGATTTCTGTTTTATTTAACCCTAAAGAAGTTGAATCACTGGCACTAAATGAATATATATTTTGAAGCTCTGGGTATATTTTGGTAACTTACTTATACAGATGTCCTTGTTCATGTTTCTAATACTGGCACATGAGGGTGTCCATCTCTGTACACTGTTCCAGATAGAGTATTATATAATTTTTCTCCAGTTACTGTAGTTAAAACTTGCTGTACCCATGCTTTCTCTCTCTTTTTGCATTTCTGTTTTGTGTATTGAAATCATCATGTCTCCTACTCTTTTTTGCTTTCTTTATTTAAAATGGTTTATAATTTTTCTTTGTCTAACTACTGAAATCTTATTATAAATTTTAAGCTCTAAGTACATAAAATGTTAATTCCACACAATTTGTTGTTTTTTTTTTTTAATTACGACTACCTCTTGATGTGGAAGTTTTACTCTAATTTTTTGTTATTGAAGTATACTTGACATACAGTGTTATATTAGTTTCAGTTGCATAACAGAGTGATTTGAGAATTCTATACATTACTCAGTGCTGGCCAGGATAAACGTGCTCACCATCTGTCACCATACAGTTATTACAGTGTTATTGACTCTATTCCCTCTGCTGTACATCTCATCTCTGACGTTTTTATAACTGAGTATGTGTGCTTCTTAATCCCCTTGACCTATTAAGAAAATAGATGAGTAGGGGTTTTATTCTTACTCTCGTGGTTATCACCAGTACTACGACCAGCACAGGTGGCATGTTCATGGAGTTAAGTCTGTGGGTCTTCCAGGGTACTGATTTCTAGGCTGGGATGTCATGTTTTCTGTTTATGTTAGCTGAATATTCTCAGTTTTGGAGCTTTTAAAAATTTATTATATTTATCTTCAATCTGGAATCAACATCAGTGTTAGTATGAGGAAGGAATCTAAGAAGTCTTTTTTTCCCTTTTTACATTCTAAACAATTCTCTCAGCTCTTTTAATTTACTAATTTTAACCCATTAATTAATAGGGCTCTTCTCATTATAAAATTATCTAGTTTAAGGATTGCTCTTTATAAGCAGACACAATTCATATTTTAATATTGCATATGTTCTCAGTGAAATTTTTGTTCTTTGAGTATTTTATTCTCATTGGTCCTTGAGTGATAAGTGAGTAAAAGGATGGTACCCAACCAGCCGTATGAGTTAATGAACCCTGACAGTTAATAGACTAGAGGTGCCATATCAGCTTTAATAACATTCACATCTGCATCTTAAATACATAAAGAAGACAATTATAAAACATTGAAAGGGCAAGAGATAATCAATCACATGTAACCGTTGAACTCAAAGCTAATTTATTTTATTTGTTCATAAATTTCTATAGCTTCTTCCATTCCCAAAGTCTCTTTAGTATCCTTCTTATCACTTGTAATAAGGATTCCTATTCCTTTTGTAACATTTGACTGATGACAGATTTCTAGCCCCACCATTCCCCTTTCCTCTTCTGTCTGAGCAATCTGACAGAAATACTGAGTGTTCCCTCCTAGGACACTAGTAAGAATTCCAAACCATCCCAGCCCCATTCTAGAGTCACCCCAGCTGTGTCCCCAGCCACCGTAACTAACCCCCAAGCCAGTTGCCTCTCCTTTGTCTCTCAAGCCATATTTGGACATGCTTGTGAGAAAATACTTTCTTCTCCTCTTGGTGCATGTGTGACATTATCAATGTCACCATCCAAACCAGTTATGGGATCCATCCTGCCTCTGTGGGGTGAGTACATCCCAGTCAGTTTGATTTCTCTAATAATAACCTAGGTACAGCTCTGACCAATCAAGTGATATTGCTGATTACTAAATGTCAATCATCATTTTTCCAAGCACTTAGGCTACTTTCCTTTTTTAAAATCTAAAATAATTTTTTTCTCTTATTTCATAGCTAAATATTAAGTCCTTCTTTCCAGAAGGAGAAAAAGTCTGAAGAATCATCTAGGTATTTCTACTTTTGTACAAGAAAGAGAGTGGTAATAACAAAAATAATAGAAAAGATACATGAGTGAGGGAAGAAAATGAGGATTTAAGTAGCCTCTACACACACTCCTGGAGGTGCAGAGAAATCAGTACATAAAACAAACTGAAATAATTATGGAGAATTCTTAGTGGTTTAAAAAAAGACAATATTGATAATAATGTATATTTTATGGAGCCTTTATGCCAAGGAGGGAACAATAAGGAGAGGAAACAAATATTTTACAGGTGAAGTTAAAAAGCCTAGACATATTACCTTAAGCTAGGCTGAAAATAATCGAAAAGAAAAACCTCACTTTTAAAAAAAATTTGCCTTCTTTTCTTATTTTTTTTCCTTTCATTCTTCATTTTCACATGTATTGCCCTTATTGCATAACTGACCTGAGTCACTTACTGGGAAATGCAACAAAATGTTAAGATTTGTTGTCTTGCTGCAATTTCACTCAAAACTGTGCCCATATCAAGTGATAAGAAATTTCAAAATTTAGAATTGAACCTTAAAACAGCACATTATTTTTACTTACCATAACACCCATAAAAAGACAGAAGTAAATTAAGTTCAAATCACAAGACCAATATTCAAAAGCAGAAATCTGAATATAACCAATCTGATTTCACCCAATCGTTTCTGTTTGAAATTCAGTGTTCAAGTATTTGTTTAAGGGTTCTTATGTATATTTCTAGTCTTCATCTTCCATTCAGCATCAGCACTGATATGTCAGTTCAGTCAACATCTCTAACACTTTGTACTGCTTTACGGGTTTCCCTTGGAGGAATTGTAGATACAACTGTGTAAATATATTAACAGTAATTATGTAAGTAAAGGACACCATAACTTAGCCCATTACTTTTCTTGGTGCTGCTATTTCACATCAAATTTTTAAAAAGATTTCGTTTATTTAAAAGAGAAAGAGAGTGGGGGCGCCTGGGTGGCTCAGAGGGTTAAGCCTCTGCCTTCGGCTCAGGTCATGATCTCAGGGTCCTGGGATTGAGTCCCACACTGGCTCTCTGCTCAGCAGGGAGCCTGCCCCCCCCCCCAGCCTGTCTCTTCCTATTTGCAATCTCTTTCTCTTTTTCTCAAATAAATAAATAAAATCTATATTTTTAAAAAAAGGCTAAGAGAGAAAGAGAGTGAGTATGAGCGGGGGAAGGGATATAGGGAGAGAGTGAGGCAGGGTCCACGCTGAGCAGGACCCCAGGATCGTGAGCCCAAGGCAGATGTTTAACTGACTGAGCCACCCAGTTGCCCCTCAGTCAGTTTTTTAATTGGGAAAGGAGAATGTCTCCTTTTCCTTCTCTTTCTACTTTTCTGCCTCTAAATGTGTTTCCATTAGTTTCTAAGGAACTAAAGTAGCGCTGCCTATGCACATATGATTCATAAAGTTTAAGTAAAACAGCATTTCTGAAATCTTTGTTCAGTATTTTCTTAAAGACTGTAGTTCCTAAGTGTTGAATTACACTATATTCTACCCTTGAAACCAATATTGTACTATATGTTAACTAACTGGAATTTAAATAAAAACTTAAAAAAGATTGTAGTTCCTAAAATATAAACATGATTGTCTGATTGGTTTAGGAGGTAAGAAGTTGAAGAGAGCATAGAGCAGGAGATAAATGTGAGAAACAAGTGATTTTATTAAAATTAATTTTGTCTTGTCATATAGTGGCTTTGCTATAGAGTCAAGCTGAACTTGACTGATTCCCCTTTACTCTAGAGATCAGATAGTTCCTCATCTTAAGAGTTCAAGGAGAGTGGTTTGTTATAACATTATGTCAGACATTGTCTACATATGTTTAAATCTTCACATACTGTAAAGATGAGATATCCATATACGGATACATAGATATACATTCTAAAAATATTATATATTTACTTTTAGAAACATGTCTTAGTATGTTATAATATTTTATGAAATGAAGTTGTAAAGTTGTCTATTGGTTTCTACAGGGGAAAATAGTTTTTATTGTTGAAAATTATTTTCAAGACTTGCTTTCTTTTTTAGAACAAAGGTAAGACGCAGGGAGAGAAGAGGATTGTATTTTCAAACTGCCACTTAGATATTAGCTTGAAAGTTGTTGATTCTGGAAAATAAGTTGGCATGTGGGGAGTGCAAGAAAAATAGTTTGGTTAAGTAATCACCTGCTCTGCTTTAGAAAATGTTTGAGCCTTACCCTGGGGATTTGAAAAATAAATTTACCAATCTTACCTTGGGAACCCTCATTAACTTTCCTCCTTGCTACATGACACATGGGAATTGTCATACTTATACTCTTGATTGCCACAGGAAAAAATAATACATCTTTGGAGGGGTGTGTAAGATATTTTGGGGTTATTACAATGTTCAAACTCTCATTGTATGTTCTAATTTCTAAGAATGGAGCTAAAGAATGTAGTAAAGGGAAGAAAACTAACCTGTAATCTAAACATCATAGTGTTTCTCATATTAAAAAAATATTTTTCACTCAAATCACTTGGTTTAGAATATTGTCTAAATTTGAAGAATTTCTCTAAATATTATCTAAATATGAAGATCTGACATAAAGAAATAAAGGCTCTAAAATTTCACATATGCTACTTAAGATCTACATAAATATCTCCATGTTAGGATAAGGACAGGAGAAGATAAATATAAAAATATGGATTGTGAAGATGAAGGGATTTTAATAATAAAGTCTTTTAAATGTTTGTATATAGTAGGGTTTATACAATAGCATAGTAGTCTTTGTAAAAATAAGTTCTTATGTTATTATAATTAAATAAATAAATAAATATGTTACTCATTTCATTTTGGTGACTGTGGAAGCTATATTATTTACTGAGGAGTTGTTCCCTGAAGTGACATAGAGGAAGCTGGAAAGGTAGAGGGTATTTTTTCTGACCAGGAAGATCGATTTTTCATTAAGCTGAACATTCATACATGTCCAAATACAGATGTTAAACATGTGAGGAAAAGTGAGTGAGAGCATTTCCTTTTAGAAATTATCTTTCAGAGGCAGTTGGTTTATGTTTATATAATTTAATCTGGGATGGCAGAATCCTGAGGAGTAACTGACAAGTAAAGAAAGCTCCAGAACCCTGGGCAATATTCAAATCCCAACAGCCATCTAGAGAAAATGATGATTGGAAATTGGGATGCCCATGATGTCTCAGAGAGTTGGAAAATAACTGGTCAGCCACATACCTGAGCATCATGAACAGACCAGCTATAGGACCAGTGCACCCTGCTTTAAAAAGCCACCTGCAATGAAAAGCTTTTGAATGGAGAAGCATCTAGAAGTTAAGGATATCAGAGAAGTTTCCTGCTGGTCTGGAAGTAAGTTTTGGGGCACCCTTTCTTGGGCAGAAATGGGAGTGGATTGAGATTCACTTGTAATGAGGAGGGAGTGCAGAAGACCCAGGTCACTTAGTGGAGAAAGGCTAAGGTTATTTTCCTTCCAGAGGAGATCAACTATGCCTAAAGAAACAGAACCTACAAATAACCGAGGTGCTCCTGGTAGAAGCCTCACGTCCACCACAGTTTTTGTGAGGTAACTTTACCAGGTGTTCTCTACCTGAGTGATGACCTCTGCCTTTTATGTTGGTTTATTTTTTTTTCTCACCTTTACTCACCTGTGATGATCTGGAAAGTGGAAAGTAGAATGAAAAATCATCTAAACTTAGGAAGAGGAAAATGCAGCCTGGAAAGTTATCACCCTAAGTGAGATTAGAATTTCTTAACTTTTAAAAGACTGGACTGGAGCAAACATGGATATCAACAGAAAGTCTCTTCAATAAGAGCCAGTATGATAAAACCTGAAATTATGTATCACAGGGAATAAATTGTAGGTCGATAGGATATATATTTTATCCTGGTTTGGGATTGTATCAAGATCTGGAGGCTATTTTCTTAGAGGGGAAAAAGAATGTCTTATGTGATGAGTCTATTACATGGGGAATGGGATGGAGTAGGGGAATGGCAAAAGAACGACATTGATCTGGGGAGTGTGTGAAGCTATGGGAGCCAGAGGCGTTTTCTGCAAGCAGAAAAGACTGAGGACTTAACTGTCAGAGGCAAAAATAACTGCCAGCCTGGGAGTTGAAGGTGCTGGGAGGGGGATAGAATGGAGCCCCCATAAGGACTCCATGGGCAAACACTTTCAGGAAGAAGCCCTGCTGTTTCTGACCCAGTCTGTAGGAGTGGTCTGGCCCACAGGGACCTTTGCTTTCAGTTCCCAGCAGTGATGGCCAGGAATAAAGAAGGTTAGAACAAAAGAAGAAAACCCTGCCAATGCCAGGCTTTCACTAAAGCTGAGGTCTGCATGTGCAAGTTTCTAGCATGGTGCCTTATATTTTATAAATATCCAAGATGTGTGTGTGTGTGTGTGTGTGTGTGTGTTAGAAGATAATTTTTTTAAAAAAAGATTTTATTTATTTGAGAGAGAGAGAGAGAAAGAGAACATAAGCAGGGGGACTGGCAGAGGGAGAGGAAGAAGTAGACTCCCTGCTGAGCAGGGAGCCTGTCGCAGGGTTCCACCCCAGGAGTGTGGGATCATGACCTGAGCTGAAGGCAGACAGACACTTAACTGACTGAGCCACCCACATGCTCCAAAACATAAAATTTAATTTGTCCTCCATTTTTCTTTTTTTTTCCCAGCTAATCAGACTGTAAGATGGCTCCCACACTATAGCTGCTGGCGGTTGCCTGCTCAAAAAACACCATCACTGTGGAGATGTTTGATTGAGTCTTCTTTGTATCTCCTGTAATACCCACAAGCTTTCCTCTAGCCAGCCATTAAAGAGAGCAATGGTTGTATTATAGGTATCATACAAAGTGTATTACATGCAAGTCCGAATGGTAAAGAGCATGTAGATGAGTTAGAGGAAGGATAAAATACACAAGAAAAGATGTTCTTGGTGTCCTGAGGAGCCTTTTCCTCCCAGCTGCCTACCTGAGTGGTCTGCACACATCTCCGCCCCCCGATGAGGCCTATGTGGAAAAGGACGACATCGAGCAAAGGGCATAGGTGGAAACTCCCTCACCCTGCAGAGTATCATCTGCTATCTCAGCTCAGAGGGTTAAAGAGAGCAAGAAGGTTTACCACAGATGGCCAGCATCCCTGTCACCATCCCCAGCTCCATTTCCGAGAGGGGTGTTGAGGAGTGAGAAGAGGAGGTGGCTGTCATTGTGAAGCAAGGTAAGGGTTGGAGGGGTACGAGGACAGCTTGGAACTGGGCTCAGAAAACTCCTTGCTTCCAACAGATGTCCTTCCATGTGGTGAGGGACCAGGCAAATATCTCCAGCTTGCTCTTCTCTGGTTTCCTAGGATACTGGAGTTTTCATGTGCATTACTAAGGATAGTGTAGTTCAACCTGAGGAAGAAACATTTTGGGGAACTTAAGGTTATCTTGAAGCAGAGTTTTGCTGTTTCCTGTTCTTCACTAGTACCATGAGTGCAAAAGGGGCACGCTAAGAAGAGGAAGATATATATATATATATATAAATGAGCTGGAGAGAGGAGGATTCTAGAATGCTTGACAAAGGGAGTCAGAAGGCCTATGGATCACACAAGGGGCAGGGGATAAGAAAATATGGCTAGGATTTGAAATGGGACACTGGGTAGGCCAATTCTTCAGATAAATCGGGGTGTTGGAAAGGATGCTGGGATAAATCAAGAGTGATGTGTCACTCAGGAATTAAAGGTAGAACCCCCTTTCCTTCCCAAACCATCTTTCAGCTGGGTCACTTTCTACACATTTAATGGCTATGGGGTTTGGGGCAAGTCACTGTAATTGCTGCTTAGGTCAAATACTGAAAAATATTCTATCCAAGAAAAAAAAAAGTGTAACATGAAGACCAAATTTAAAGGGCAAAATAAAATAGAAAAACTTGATACATAGTATATATGAACTCAAGACTTTTGCAGTCATTATACTAGATGATGAGGTGGAGTTTAAGCTAAGACTTTCTTTTAGGTGTGTATCAGCTGAGGCTTTTCTGCATTTGTTGTCTGGGTCTTGGCTTGAGACAGCAGTTTCTTCTCTCACTATTCCAGGAGCCCCAGGACATAAGTAAGTAAGGGAAGAGATACTAATTTAACAAGGGATTAGATTAGAGATGTTCCTGTGCAAATGCCCAGGAGTTATCACTCTGTCAGGAAAGGGACAGAAGAATAGCAGAAACCACTATGATGACTAGTGATCAGACAGAGTAGAAAGAAGGTTCAGAGGACAAAGCAGAGAGAAAGGAAAGGGTGGGAGGTAGCAGTTCTAAGACAGAGGAGTACGGATACCTCTGGGAGAGAGGGTTCTAAGGGCAGAGCTGTGCTGGAACAGACTGAAACAGAGGGCGATAGTCCCCACCACCTCCAGAAGGAACTGTTCTGGGCCTCATGTGCTAAGCTGTGACAGGCTGGCCTCTGCTAATATCTTCATAGGAGAACAGAGCACTCCATCAAAATGGCATTCCTTTGGGTGAGGAAATCAGAACAAAAGACGTGTTTTTCTCTCTCCTCAGATAATATATAACATAGGAAATTAAATGGTAGTGAATCAATAGTGCTAAAGGCTAGAGAAGTTTGTAGAGAAGCGGAGAGAAGCCCAAGAGCTGAGCCCATGGCAGAGGAGGTGGCCACCACAGCTGGATAATTTGTAAGTCCCTCCTCAGTGGGAGATTTAAGCCTCTCTAGAAGTCTGCATGCAGCCCAGGCTGTGGTTCCTGCCACTGATGAGAATTCTTATCCCAGCTCAGAGATTTTCCTGGAAAAATATTGAGGCACTGGCTTCCATATAGATTTTCACATCCAGGAAAAAAAAAAAAAAAAAGAAAAGAAAAGAAATTAAGGGCTTTAGAATTTATAGTTGCCCAAGGCAATGATTTCTGAGAATATTTGGGTCTAAATATTAAGATCTCAGAATGAAAACAGTCTCAGAGGATTTCTGAGAGATTGATCACTTAGATGTTTGCTTATTTTATGCACACTTTCTACGTTTATATCCTTAAAGTAATTGAGGCTTAGAGACCAGAATGTAGCTGGAACCCAAGGGTGTGTGGAAAAGGCATGCTTGGGTTTCAGACTTGGAAAGGTTTGCAAAGGCTTGGAGGATCCCTTCTCTTATGGTGTCCCACTGCATTTCCCCTCAAATATAAGCAAGCCCTTATTTATCAAAAGAAGAAGGGGCTTCTGTTTGATATTTCCAAGTAGTATTTTTGGTGGCCTGGAGCTAGGAAGAAAGATATGTGTTTTCCTTCTTTGGGAACAAGGCCATAATGTCCCTAAATGGGAAGAGAGCAACCAAGATACCTTGGGGTGGGAAGGTCACAGAGTATCCCTGGGGCCTACTAAGGCTTAGGATTTGGGCTTGTAAATAGAATATCTTTGAGACAGGCATCTCTGAGACAGGTGGAATAAGGGGAAATTTACCCATCTCTAACTATAAAAATTCTGTTACTGCTTATTGCAGGAACCAAGTCTCTTATGCGTTAGAGATACCAAAGTACTGGTCATAGATTTAGAAAGTATCAGATTTATTAGAGTTCTGCCATTAACCAGTTTGCTCTAAAATTGGTTTTCTTAGTAACATGTTTTATCTTTGCAGATTTTGGAAACAGGCCTGAAAATGAGAATCTGATTATTCAGCAAAAAATCCTTATCTATAAAGAGGCTTTCTTACCTTAGCCTCACTGAGGTCTATGTCCTGAAATTGTAAGGGTTCAGAAGACCAGAACACAGGGCCAGTGTTCAGGTCAAGAGAACAAGAGCCTTGGAATCAGACACACTTGAATAAAAACTGAAATTCATTTACTTATTTATTAGATCTCCTATGATTTTCTTGCTCTCCCAAACTTCAGTGTTTTCATTTGTAAAATGGGGATAATAATAGGATCAAGTAATTGTAAAATGTATCACATATATGCCTCAAACACTCAGCACAGTTTACTGCATATAGTGCATTTTTCAAAACTGTAGTTATTATTTTATTATTAGTCCTAATATACTCTTCTGATTAGTCTTTCCAGAAGCAGTTATTATATGTCATAATTCTTTGATAATGTAAAGTGAGATTGCAGGTGGCAAACAAGGATGGCAAGATACCTGGGAACGATGTCCGATGAAACCTAAAGGAAGAATGTGGTAATAATGGACTTGAGGGGAGAGACTAAAGCCTGAAGGCTCTGTGCATGATTGCAGAATCCTGCTGTTTTGGAGAATAGGTGCAGAAACAGGGACTTACAAGTAGTCAGATTGTAGTGCCCTGTAAAGGAATTCAACAGAATTTGTGATGTGGATGACTAGCAGATGATGCGCTCCATGTCAGTAATGTTCACATGCATGCTGGATGGTCTCATGAGGCTATTCCTGAACTGAGTAGATGTCAGAAATTGATTTTTAAGGGGCACCTGGGTGTCTCAGTCAGTTAAGTGTCTGACTTGATTTGGGCTCAGGTAGTGATCTCAGGGTGGTTAGACTGAGGCCCACATTGGGCTCCGCACTGGGAAGGGAGCCTGAGCCTGCTTAAGATTCTCTCTCCTTCTCTTCTGCCTCTCCTCCTGTCTTCTCTCTAAAAACAACAACAACAACAAAAACAACAACAACAACAAAAACCTGATTTTTAAGGCTTTTGCTTTATAAATTACATCTAGGACAAACTAACAAACAATATACCATCTAGAAATAATCATTACCATTTTAATTTAGATATGTTATATATTTTGCAAATTATAAATACAATCAGCCCATATTTTATGACCCACTTTTAAGTCACTGGATATAATACAGACAGGGAATTTAACATTACTCATATGAATCACTTTAATGCCTATATATTATAGAGATGCATTTAATCATGAAATGACTATTTGGTGTCTTCTATATACAGCCACCCTGCTAGAACCATGCATTCAGGGGCCCTGTTCTCGAAGAGCTAGATTCTGCTGCAGAAGACTGACTATATACAATGAATTGAGAAATTGTCTTTGTTACTAAGGAAATAAAAATTGAAACCAAAATGAGATATTGGTTCATACCCACTCAAGTGATTATAATCCAAAGACAATATCAAATGTGTAGGGAAATATTTTTAATTACCTCTTTTGTCATTAGTGGCCTCTTTCCTGCTGGGGTGTATGCTGGCTTCCCACCTTCCCTTTCTCCTACTCTTTTCATCATAATCTAATCTCAAACAATTGATATGTTACTCTTTGTTTAGTAACTTCTAAATATCTTAAGCAAAGAATTGGTCATGTCTGTATATGCATATATATTAAATGTTGCTTATATGTATTGATATGAATTAGATAACAGAAGTATATATGTATATATAGCTCTATATACATTAAATATAAACCACATATATACACATATATTATGTATATATATATGTGTGTGTGTATATGTATATATAGATGTATATATGTATATATATACACACACACAACTCACTTGCTGTGTGGGTATCTGTCTATGTGGTTGAAGTCAGGAATGAAAAGAGGTTTTTCTTAGACTTTTACTTTCCACTCTAAAAGCTTAACTGTTCTTCTATTATAGAAAATACTTCTTTTAATGTTGAACAAAACTTTGCAATTTTATAAGTGGTCAAATAAAAGACAATAACATTCTGATGTGGACATATGTAAGTTTTATTTATCTTTACAATTTTAAAAGTGTAAAGCCAGCAGAAAAAAATGAGTTAATAAAATATATTTTAAAGCAAGAGAACCACTATCAGTACCTCATATGAACTCAGTAACAAGCAGAATGCTGTGCCCGCCACAGGACTCCTTCAAATTTGTCATCCACCTATAAGGTCACACAAAACTAGTTTTAAAAAATCTTGATCTGATATATGCTTATAAAGAAGAGATGACAGTCCTGAGCAGTCACAGCAATAACTTAATTTACTTAAGAGAGAGAAATAAATGACAGGTAAGAGAAAATTTCTGTCAAGCCATGGAGACCTTGAGATGAAAGTGAAACACTTTTTTTTGGCAACCAAAGGTCAGATCCTCAGTACTTTTAAGAAGCCCTCCTTGAGGGCCTCTTTTCATTTCTAGGTGTCAAAATGAAATTGGATGAATCTGGAATTTTCACTCAGTTTTAATGAAATCAGAATCTCAAATAGATGAGGCTAAGAGACCAAAAAATGTGAAACTATAAAGAGTTAGGCTCAAATTATGGATTATTTAAAATGACAAGTCAAATATCTTTGTCTTTACTTTGATGACCTATTTTCAACATTAGAAAATTTCTACCATCCCTGATCTTTGAAAATATAATAGATTTGGTTGAGCTACTGCAAAATTATTACAGCATATTTATTCATTCTAAGCTTGTTATTAACTATTATGTGTCATTGTGTACTGTTTTGGGTCTTCATATTTTAGTGGAATGCAGTAATCATTCAAATTTCAAAAACAATTATACATTGTGATCAGTGTTATGAAGGCAAAATACAGGGCACTGTGGACAACAAAGTGGAAATAGCTGTGTTATTGATTTCAGGGAAATTATTTTTAAGAAAATGGACCTCAACAAAAAAAAATAATATAGCTGGAGTACAGGCAAGAGGGAAAGAGGAAAAGAGAATGTGTTAGGGGCCAGGCTGGTGCACACTTGTTGGCCGTGAAAGGATTTTATTTTTTATTTAAATTTAACTTTTATCTAATAAATCATGCAGTTTTAATCAGTGCTTTGACTTTTTGACCATGTTTTAATAAAATCTTTATGCATAAAAAATGAAGACAAATAGGGTAATAGTTTGAAGCTCAAGTTTGAATAATAGTTTGAAGCTCAAGCTTATATGACTTCCTTTTACAAAGGAAATGAAACTTTAAGCAAAATGAAAAATCTCTTTGTTAATTAGCCCTAATTTTACAAAAAGGTTTTGGCTGTAGAATATGTCCAACTCTGCCTATTGTGTTTAAACCTCTAGAATTATTCTTCTAGGAATAGTAAGAGAAAGGTAAAAACGAGAGGTGCAAAACCGTCACTGAAAATAAAGATTAAAAGGAGTAAGAGAGCAGAGCAGGAGAGCTCCAGGGGTGATAGTCCTGAGATAGTAATTATCCAGATAAAATAGACTTTTTTTTAAAGTTATTTGTATTTTATTATTTATTACTTTTTATTATTGTATTTTATTATTTATTATTATTTATTACTAGAAGGGAAGAAAAAAAAGACTTTATGAACCTATGTTTCTTAACAAAAATAGTGGGTAACTATTTTTGTCACATGGTGCTGGGTAGATCAGTTGGCTAAGCATCTGACTCTTGGTTTTGACTCAGGTCATAATCTCAGAGTGGTGAGGTCGGGCTCTGCGCTGAGCATGGAGCCTCCTTGATATTCTCTCTCCTCTCCTTCTGCTCCTCCCCGACTCTCTCATGAACTCGCTCTCTCTCTAAAATAAAATAATAAAAATAAAAATAGTTGGTCACATACTTGAACATAAAGGAAATCTCAAAAAAGCCAATGGCTTGGAATCGTCAGAATACAACAAAATTTGAAAACTAAAAAGATATCCAAAATGTGTTATGTAAGTATTTAAAGAAATATTTCTAAGTGATTTGTAAGTCAAGGGAAATATCATAATGGGGAATTTAAATATTTTTGAACTGAATAACAAAAACACCATCATAAATTATGAGATAGAAGCAATAGAAGTAGGGAAACTTTTGGCTTTTGATGTGTGTAAAAAAGCTTAATAAATCAGTGAGTGGGATTTCAATTTTAAGAAAGGAGCAATAGAGCAAATAAAAAAAAAGATACTGTAAAATACACATTCTTGAAAGCCTTCATCTGTGTCCTTGTGATACTGTAATTCATGTTATTTCTTTCTTTTGAATTTCCATATCATGTATTGAAATCATAGAGAGTTTGTTTACCCACTTCCAATTAACATCATCACTAAAACACTGTAAGTCTGTTATTAGGAAATGTTGTGATAGCAGACAAAATTGAAGTATCTTGGGCCTTTAACAAAATTGCTCACATTTGACCATATCTGTGCTTTGTCACTGTATTTCCCTTCTATTACATGCATAATATGAATGGCCAGGAAAAGAATAGCACGTTTACCAAAACTGGGGAACTTCTCATTTATCTTCCACCTTTTTTTCTTATTTTCCGCATAAATGTTCTGCTCTACCACTAGATTCACTGCCAGTGGCAGGGATACATTTCCACAGATCAGCCACCATCTTTCCAACAGTCCTGTTAAAGTTTCAAATGCATGCTTGCAGATTATAAAAACGGCACTGGGCATGTAGTTCCAGTTTTAAGAACATATATTAGGAAGTAAAAATATAATCATTACATTTTAATATTGCACCTTAATACCTATCATAAGTTTTTTTGTTGGCCAACTGCCAGGTGCCAAGCTGTGGCTTATATGATTTTAATTAATCTGTCTGATAGAGTAGTCCTATTTTATCCACAAAGAAATGGAGGTCAGGGAGTTTATTTTACTTGTCAAGCCAGTTATAAAGCCTTGGTTCTAACCTAGGTTTGCCTGCTTTTCTTATGCTGTTCATCATATCTTTAACTTTCAATTTGGACTACATCATAATTTCTTTGGGTTTCACTTTATTTTCCACCAAATGTATGTCTTTAATTCCATGCCTTTTCTTATTCTCTTATTCACTTTCCTATTGACTGTTCTCTGTTTTTGTATATAGGCATGAGGAGGTTTCTTGTACCCAACCAGCTCCCCTGGGCCTGATTTTCATTGTATGTTATGAAACAGTTGCTTCGATTCCTTGCACATCTCTAAGTAGACATGGTCATAGAGTTACTTAGGCCATTAAATAAATGTATCCCCAAAATGTGTTTCATAGAGCGCTACTCCAGTGAAGCGTTCCTTAAAAATGAGATGTCAAATTCAAATAAGTTTTAAAAATTCTTCTTATATTTATATTAGACATATAATAATATATTATATGTAATATATAATCATATATGATTATGTTATATATAATATATATTATTTATATTATAAAATATATCTATATTAAATTCTTCTTTTTATACCTTTCTTAATGTTAGTTTACTTCCTGTAAATGTTAGCAGATATCAGACAGTATAATATTCCATCTTAAATATTGATCATAGAAAAATGTCCCTTATTTGGAAAAGAAGAAACGTTTCCTGGAATTCTCTTTCTGCTGTCTTTACTGGGTCTCACTTGCAGTATGCTCAGAGTTTATTGAGCTCACAGTTACTACATGGGCTGCCAAGTTCGGAAGTAGTTAGCTGAAAGACGTATACAAATGTTCTTATTTTTATGTTTATGATCATACTTATTTCCAATAATTGCCATGACTTGTAAAGCTTCTAGATAACTTGGGAAATTAAACATTTAGTATTCATTAGATGTCTGTTCATTAACATCCTATTCGCTTAGTTAATACCAGAATTTTAGATGTCACATATGATGTCCAAGTTGCTTTTCCCAGTTTTTTTCCATGCCAAAAAGTAAAAGCCACAGGGATGCCTGAGTGACACCATCAGTTAAGCATCCAATTTTTTATTTCAACTCAGGTCATAATCTCAAATCCTGGGATTGAGCCGCAAGTTGTGCTACCCACTCAACCGAGCCAGAAATCTACTTGTCTCCCTCTCATTCTGCCCTCCTCCTGCTCATGTTCTATTTCTCTCTCTCTCTAAAATCTTTTAAAACAGTAAAGGCATAATAATATTTAGCTTTTTATAAGATACCCTAAATGTGTTTCCAAAGGGATAGAAAATTGCATGCTATTTTTGAAATATGTACGATACAAGTTGCTATATAGAAAACATGAAAAATTACAAAATGAGCAAGAGGCAGTTATATCTTTCAAAAATATTTGGGGCACCTGGGTGGCTCAGTGGGTTGGGCCTCTGCCTTCGGCCCAGGTCATCATCTCAGAATCCTGGGATCGAGCCTTGCATCAGGCTCTCTGCTCAGCAGGAAGCCTGCTTCCCTCTCTCTCTTCTGCTGCTCTGCCTACTTGTGATCTCTCTCTCTCTGTCAAATAAATAAAAATCTTTAAAAAATTTTGATTTCTGTAAATCACTGACACAAGAGTAAATCTGTCCTGGGAATATTATCAGAATAATTATTACCTTTTTATTTTTCTTTTGACAATAGGAAAAAATGACTGAAAAATCAATAAACAACTAGACCAGCAATCTAGGTCTTGATTAATTCAGAAACTGTTTACCTTTTGCATAATTCTATTATGTAAACAGTTATTGCCTAAATATATGCAAACTCAAATCCAAGATTCCACCAAGAGAATTATTGATTTCCATGAAAAGAATATGTACAGCAGAGCATGACCAAATAGATGTACTTCTGAGCAATTGTTAGGTCATGACCCTTCTCTATGGGCAACTGTGCAAAGCATTCATATAAATTCTATTGAATTTGTGACCAGTCACCCACAAAAGATAATTATATATGTCTGAATGTGAAGTGACCAGATCATCCTATTAAACACAGCTTTGGAATAAACCATAACCACAGTGGGGTTTACTATACAGCAAGATGCATAAAAATACACAGGAGGGCTTTTTCACAGTGTTTGAGAGAGAAATACAAATAATTGAATCTGGCATGAGACTTAAATTTACCCAGTCTACAGAAAGGCTCAAGACAAGATGTGGTTAGGCAGTCATGCTGTTTTAAGTGCTTAATCTTTGGAAATAATGGTCAAAGAGAAATACACTTATTCTAAGAGAAAAGAAAAAAAAAACACATTTCTCTTGATGGGTTGAAGTGGTTCTAGAAATGCTTTCAGCCAAATATGTTTAATCCAAGGGAGATGTTCGCAAAGTTCTATAGGAGAGAAACACTGGAGACAGGGAGGCTGTCTAAGATGCTGATAGACACAGTGGCTTTTCCTACTATTCCTATAATGAAATCACTTTGTGCAATTTTTTCTTGATTTGTGCTGAATGCTCTGTTGTTAATTGTATACCATCCATAGGGTAAGAACAAAATGGTCAAGGATTGACTTGAGCTGGGGGAGTCCATCTCCATATACTTGGATTCAATCTTCATAATTCATACATTTATTCATGTATCCATATGCATTCTATATATGTACACAATTTCCTAATACAATAATAGTTAGTCTGATATAGTATATACTAAGTAATTATTTCAAATAATAGCAAAGTTGTCTGATAGAAATGTATGTTTTTAAGTATTGCTTGACCACTCTTTATGAAAAAACTAAAACTGATCCTACATTATCTTTTAAAAATTAGTCAAGAACCTGTATAATTTTCTCACTACACCAGTAGCAGTTCTATTTATTGATCCCTCATTTCATTATCCATGCAGTATTTTTACCTTCTTTTCATATATTCATTATAATTTTTTTTTTGTTACTTGCACACAAGTAAGCATCTGGTGCTGAGATTGCCCTTAATCCACTCTCTGCCTAATAGGAGAAATGAAAATGTTCATGGATATTTATTTTACATTAAGGTAAGTGACATGAAGAAGTAATGCACATAGTGCTATTGGAACAAAAATAGATGAACATCTGAAGGAGACAGGGTGATGTTTGCTAGGAAAAAAACCTTGCATGGTTATCTTGTAGAATAGATAGGTTTATGGGGAGATAAAACTAGCAAAAGGGTCCCAGGCAGCAGAGATAGCTTGGGGAAGAAAGAAAGATGCAGAATGACATGTTTGAGAACTTCCTAAGTACAGCCTTTAGACCAAAGAATGGAGGGGAGGAGGATGACAGGAGAGCATGACTGGAAGCTCCATGGGGACCATGATAATCGCAGGTTGACATCTGTGCAGTAGAAATACAGAGAGCGTTTTGTTTGGCTTCACAATTTCCACTGTCACTGAAATTCTTAGTCAAAGCTAATACACAGGATCAGTCCCCAAGTCTTAACCAGGTGTGTGTGCTCGCATGTGATTCCTTGCAGCACCATCTACCCACATCCACATTTTCATGATATAATGAATACTTAAAGGGCTGCGATGCACAAATAAGCCCCACTGGCTCATTCTACTTTGTAGTGATCACTGATTTTTCTGAGATTTTTTTTTTCTATAATGAACTTAGGGCTGAAAAATCAGAAGGCTGTATCAGTAATTATAACCAATCACCTAGCTGGAAACCTTGAGCCCAATTGTCTCCTTTTGGGCATTATATAAATATGAACAGGTTGTTATCAAAGTTGTTTGTGTTGCAGTCTTATATTAAAATAACACATTGGAATCTAATATGTAAAACAGATAAAGCTCTGGAGGGTGATAAGCTTTCGATGTCACCTCTGTATTGAATGCCTGCTGGGTACAGTGTGTCACTTTCTCAGGACACATAGAGCTTAGATACACACAGATGGAAAACCCTTCCAGCCAACTGCTTTCCACAACATTTCTTCACTTCCAATCTATTTCATCCATCCCCCTACTCACCTCCTGTCTGGCAACCACCAGTTATCTACATTCAAGAGTCTGTCCTGGTTTTTGCAGAGTTTTTTGGTTTTTGGTTTTTGGCTTTTGTTTTTGTTTGTTTGTTTTGTTTTTTGCCTTTCTCTTTTACTCTTTTGTTTATTAAATTCCATCTATGAATGAAATCATATGGTATTTGTCTTTCTCTGATTGACTTTATCTCACTTAGCATTATACCCTCTAGACCCATCCATATTGTTCCACATGGCAAGATTTCATTCTTTTTTATGGCTGAATAATATTCCATTGATTATATATACCAATTTTTCCTTTTCTATTTATCAGTCATTCATCTTACGCTGCTTCCATAATTTGGCTATTGTAAATAATGCTGCAATAAACATAGAAATGCTTGTATCTTTTCATTTGGGTCATCCAGTAGTGGAATTACTGGATCATATGGTAATTCTGTTTTTAATTCTTTGAGGAGCCTCCTTACTATTTTCCATAGTGGCTACACCAGTCTGCATTCCCACCAACAGTACACAAGGGCTCCTTTTTTTCTATATCCTTTCTAACATTTATTGTTTCTTAATTGTAGCTATTCTGACAGGTGTGAAGTACTGTCTCCTCATGCTTTTGATTTGCATTTCCCTAATGATAAGTGATGTTGAGCATCTTTTCCTGTCAGGAGACTGTTCTTTTATGTATTGTTGTGTAATAGAATGTCACTATAAATATAAATTGTCTATCCTTTTCTTGGTACTTTTGAGTTCTTTCCATTTTTTATCTGTATTATGTAAATATGTTTTGATAGATTTATGTAACTAAGTTTTCATTGGAGTGGTATCTGAGTCATGGGGATATACATGTTTAGTTTTAGTAGATATTGCTAAGATTTTTTTTCAAATTTGATCAACAAATTAATAATCTAATCAATAGTATATGATGGTTTTAGTAGCACTACTTTCTCATCTAAATATCCTATAGTCTCTTTTTTTTTTTTTTAAGATTTTTATTTATTTATTTGACAGACAGATCACAAGTAGACAGAGAGGCAGGCAGAGAGAGAGACAGAGAGAGAGAGGAGGAAGCAGGATCCCCGCTGAGTGGAGAGCCCTATGCGGGGCTTGATCCCGGGACCCTGAAATCATGACCTGAGCCTAAGGCAGAGGCTTTAACCCACTGAGCCACCCAGGCGCCGCATCCTATAGTCAGTTTCTTAAATTTAGCCCTTTTGATGGTTGTGTTCTGAAATCTCATTGTAATTTTAATCTTTTCCCTGCTGATAATGATGTTGAATATATTTTCATATGCTTATTGATCATCTTGATTCACTCATTTGTAAAGTGGTTTTATAAAACTTTGCCCCACTTTTCAGTTGTATTTTATTGCCTCTTTTCTGATTTCTAATGTTCTTCATATATTCTAGATACACGTCATTATCAGATGTATTTTACCAGACTATCTTTTCATTAGCTTTAAAGATGATTTATTTAGATGACCAGAAGTTCTTTAATGAATGTGAATGTACTATATGAGTTATTTTCCTGTTTTATTAGTGTTTTATGCTTATTAATATTTTAAAAATATTTTGCTACTCCAGGGTCCAACATGAAGATGTTGAGGAGGATAATTTTTTTCCCCTGGAATGTTGTTTAAGTTTTAATATTAATTGATTAGTCTGAGAAAATCTACTCAAGTTAATTTTTCTATATGGTGTAAGATAGGATGTAACTCGATCAACTTTTATTTGTATGGGCATCTAATTGCTTTAGCACTATTCATAGGGGAAAAAATTTTCATTATACATTTTGGAGGCACCTTTGTCATAAATGAAATGGCTGTAAATATGTAGGGTTAATCTGTGCTTTAAATTGTCTTCCATTAATCTAAATGAGTATGGATGGTATAATATTGAATACTTTTATTACTATAGTGTCGTAGTTATCTTATAGATCATTTGCATAATTTTCTTGTTTCGTGTGCTGGAAGCTTGAGTCATGGTCTTTAAACTTTCTTTCTGTTTGATATGTGTATTTTAAAATATTAAATTCAATCTCCAGTACTGCTTTATCTCTATTCCACAAATTTTGTGGAATAATTTTATTATTTTCATCTCAAAATATTTTCTAATATCCATTGGAATTTTACTTTGTCCTATGGATTATTTAACAGTTAGTTGCATAATTAATATTTGAGTGATTTCTAATTACCTATCATTATTGAATGTTAATTTATTTCTACAATGGTTGGAGAATATGTACTTCATTATTCCTTAACTGGAATTTTTAAAAAATTGGTTCGTGACTTAGAATGTACTTTATTTTGCTAAGTGTGTTGTGACCCTATGAAAAGAATATACATTTTGCAGTTACATTTGGGATATTCTATATATATCAAATAAATCAGTTTGCTTAATAATGTTTTTAAAACATTTTAAATTTTTATTTCTTTTCCCTACCAAAAGAAGCATGTTAAATCTCTCTTATGATTTTTATTTTGTCTTTATTTATCTTAATTTTTACTTTACATAATTTGAAACTATGCTATCTGCCCCCAAATTTACAGTCCTATCATTCTATTGACTGCTTTATTATTGTAAAATGTTCTGCTTTATCATTCATAATATTTCTTGGCTTTAAGTCTCCTTTATCTGACATTGACAGAAATGCTCTGACTTATTTTGGGTGTATATTTCTCCATCATTGTAGTTTTCTTTATCTATGTGTTTTGTATTTAAAATGTGTTTTTGAAGACTGTTCATATTTTGGCCATCCATGTCTTAAAATCTCCTTTTTTTGTTTATTTGTTTAAATATTTTGTTTATTTGAGATAGAGCGAGCACAAGTGGGGAGGAGGGGCAGAGGGAGAGGGAGAAACAGATTTAGCACTGAGCAGGAAACCAGGTGCTGGACTTGATTCCAGGACCATGGGATCATGACCCAAGCTGAAGAGAGTAGCTTAACCAACTGAGCCACCCAGGTGCCCCTAAATCTCCTTAGTTCAATGTTCACATAGTTACATTACCTTCCATTAACCATACCTACCATTAACTTGGGTTAGTTATTGCATGTTTTTTTTTTAACTTGTTTTAGGGGTGCCTGGGTCACTCAGTCAGTTAAACATCCGCCTTCCATTCAGGTCATGATCCGGAGTCCTGGGATGGAGCTGCATGTTGGGCTCCCCACTGAGCAGGGAGCCTGCTTCTCCCTCTCTCTCTGCCTGCTGCTCCACCTGCTTGTGATCTCTCTCTCTCTCTCTCTCACTGTCAAATAAATAAATAAATAAAATTTAAAAAATAATAATACTTTACTTTCAACCTGTCTTTTTAAAGTTTCTCTTATAAGCAGGATGTTAAGTTGTTCTTCTCTCTCCCTTTCTGTTTATCCTATCTCTTTTAGTTGGTTGTTTTAGTCCATTCATATTTAATGTTATTATTGATATAGTTGGGTTTATATCTACCATCTTGCTATTTGTTTACTATTTGTGACATCTGTCCTTCATTCTTGATTCCCTCTTTCCTATATTCTCTTATGTTAATCAAGTTTTTTAGGATTCTATTTGAAAATCTGTTAGTGATTTAGTAATATCTTCATCATTCTTTAGTAGTTTTTCATATTATTTCCAAAATTTATTACATTATTGCTGACATCTTAAGCTACTACTTTTGTCTCATCCCAAACAATATAAGAAGTTTGCAACAACTTAAATTCATTTATCCCTTTAAAAAATCCCAACTGTTGTTTTATATATTTTACCTCTGAATGTATTAGAAACTTTTCAAGATATTGTCATTTTGGTTGCTTTATACATTCGACTGTCTTTTGTATTTATCCACTTATCTGCCCTTTCTTAAAGTGTGGATTTAATCCTTTCTTCTTGAACTATGGATTCTAATCCAGAGTTGGTATTGCTTAGCCTAAAGAACTGTATTCAGTGTTCTTGTAGTTCAGCTTGCTGGCAGCAAGTTTTCTTGTTTTCTTGAGAATATCTTTGTTTACTTCATGTTTAAAGGAAATATTTCCATAGGGTTTGTGTAAAATGTTAGCAAGTTATTTTCCTTAATTTTAGTATTTTCAGTATGTTATATTATTATATGTGTAGTACTTAAAAACTGTTTTTGAAACTTTTATCCCCATTTTTCAATATGTATGTATAAATTCTAAGTGCAATTAGATTTGATTTGCAGTGATATGAAGACAGAGCTGAAAGACTGAAGGAAAAACTTACTTGACATATAAAATAAATATTAAAGATGTGAAACTTCTCTTAAAATAAATGTATATGAACATCAGTTAACAATCTTTGTTGAAAAATATTTTCTTCATGGCAATTAGGATTATAAGAAAGCTATAGAATAAGTAAGCAAGTGAAATTGTTTTGGAAATTTACTCTACAATTATCCTAAAGAAATTTAAGCCAGCCCCTGTTCATTTCTTTTTTAAACATATAATTTAACAATTTTGTAAATTATAGCATGTCACTGTAAAAATTACTGAAGTGCATTATCTGAATATTATGAGTGAACAAAATTTGAAGTAGGATAACAATTAAGGAGCAGACATAAATTCCTTTCCCAACACATTAACAGGTTGTAATGATTTATTTTCATCTTTACTGACTATATTTATATTCTCTGTTTAAAATTTTTTCTTTAACTATAGAAAGGTGTCAGATATTGCTACAGAAACTAATGGCAAAGAAAGGAAGGTTTAACTAAATGTCATTTTAATCAAGGAAACAGTTTATGTTTAATTAAATTAAACTGTTACAATCACCCATACAAAAATAATTTGTTCAGTGGGGGGTAATGTAAAGTGTATGTTGTATTTCCTAAAATATTTTTCGGTAGACTCTGAATAATAACAGTATGTATTAAATGTATTTTCTCATTCTTTGCAATTATTCATTATGAATTTTTGTCTGGAATTGGAAAAAATGGGGATAAGAATCAACATTAAGAAAAATCACAATCTGGGGTGCCTGGGTGGCTCAGTGGGTTAAGGCCTCTGCCTTCAGCTCAGGTCATGATCCCAGGGTCCTGGGATCGAGCCCCGCATGGGGCTCTCTGCTCAGCAGGGAGCCTGCTTCCCTTCTTCTATCTCTCTGCCTGCCTCTCTGCCTACTTGTGATCTCTGTCTGTCAAATAAATAAATAAAAATCTTAAAAAAAAAAAAAAGGAAAAGGAAAATCACAACTGGGGGCCACCTGGGTGAGTCAGTGGGTTAAAACCTCTGCCTTCAGTTCAGGTCATAGTCTCAGGGTCCTGGGATCAAGCCCCACATTGCACTCTCCACTCAGCAGGGAACCTGCTTCCCCCTCTTTCTCTGCCTGCCTCTCTGCCTACTTGTGATCTCTGTCAAATAAAGAAATAAAATCTTAAAAAAAAAAAAAAAGGAAAGAAAAATCACAATTGAGATGCCTGGGTGGTTCAGTGGGTTAAACATCTGCTTTAGCCTTGGGTTATGATCCCAGGGCCCTGGGATTGAGTCCCACATCTGGCTCTTTGCTCTGCAGGGAGTCTGCTTCTCCTTCCGCCTCTGCCTCTCCCCACTGCTCATTCTCTCTCTCAAATAAATAAGCAAAATCTTAAAAAAAAAAAAAAAAAAGAAGAAAAGAAAAGAAAAAGCAAAATCTTTAAAAAAGAAAAAAAAAAAAAGAAAATCACCATTAAGTAAAACTCATTGGAAGAAGACATAACTGTAGATATAATTTCAAATCAGAAGGTTTCGGTTCCAGCTCTTCTCCTATATCTAATGCTGAAACCTACCATTTTGTTGTTGTTGTTTTCTTGTTTGCTTTTGTTTTTGCCAGTTGTCATACTTCAAGGGTTTTTTTTTGTTTTGTTTTTGTTTTTTTTTTAAATGAACATCTGTTTGGGTAATCCCCCTCCCGTCTAGGTTTCTCATTGGAATATTCTTAATTCTCATGATAAAATTCTGTCTCCTTTATGATCCTCTCACTCTACCAAATTGTTCATTTCTCATTCTTACACCATGCTATGACATCACTGCTTTCTTTCTTCATTAGCTGATAACAGCTCATCCTTCAAGACTCTGTCCACAAACCATCTCTTCTATATCTCTGTCACTCTCGCTGACTGATGCTTGTTGTGCCCCAGGTCCCCAATTCACAGCTCTATCTTAGTGCTGCACAACTATATGAATAGTTCTAATACCTTTTTGTCTTTTAATTCATAAGTAGCAACTTTAGTGTAGAAATTGTGATTACTTAGTATAGGAATTGTGAGATATATAACAATATCTCCATCCTTTAAGGTGTTACTAGTGGGTTCCATAATTTTTTTCTTGAAGTAACACCTTTATTAAGATATAATTCACATGTCATGAAATTCAAACATATAAAGTGTATCTCAGTGGTTTTAGTATATTTACAGGTTTGTAAAAATCATCATCCTGATCTAATTACAGAACATTATCATCACCACAAAAAGAAACCTCATAACTGTTTAACATTCACTATCTGTTTCTCCTTTCTTCTGGCCTCAGGTAATCCACCTTCTGTTTCTAAGTACAGTAGTTCCCCCACTTTTTTTTTTTAAAGATTTTATTTATTTATTTGACAGACAGAGATCACAAGTAGGCAGAGAGACAGGCAAAGGGGGAGGAGGAAGCAGGCTCTCCACCGAGCAGAGAGCCCAATATGGGGCTCAATCCCAGGACTCTGAGATCATGACCTGAGCTGAAGGCAGAGGCTTAATCCACTGAGCCACCCAGGCACCCTAGTTCCCCACTTTTAACCATAGTTTTGCTTTCCACAATTTCAGTTACTCACAGTCTACTGTGGTTCAGAAGCTGATGTTGATCCTCCTTCTGACATGTTGTTAGAAGGTTAACAGAAGCCTAACCCTGCATCCTAATGTCACTGTCATCCATCTCACTTCATCTCATCACAACAGCATTTTATCATTTTACATCATCACAAGAAAAAGGGTGAGTACAATACAATAAGATATTTTGAAAGAGACCACATTCATGAAGTTTTTATGCAGTACAGTATATTCATATATTATATTTACAGTATATAGTATGTATAATTGTTATATTTTATTATTAGTTGTCATCGTTAATCTCAGACTGTGCCTAATACATAAATTAAAGTTTCTCATAGATATGTGCATATAGGAAAAGGCATAACATAAATAGGTTTTAGTACTATCTGTAGTTTTGGTTACCTGTGGTGATTTTGGAATGTATCTCCCTTTCCCCTATCCCAGATAAGAGAGACTACTATATTTGCCTCTCCTGGATATTTAATATAAATTGAATTATACAATATATGGCTTTTTGTGACTGGCTTCTTTGACTTAGCATTAAGTTTACAAGGTCCATCCATTCTGTAATATGTTTCAGTGTGTCATTCATTTTTGTGCCAAATAATATTTCTTTATAAGAACATATGCTTATTACTTATCCACTCATCATTTAATAGGCATTTGTGTTGTTTTCAGTTTTCTCTTATGAATATTCCTTCTTTGAACATTGTGTCCAAGTTTTTGTGTAGATAATTTTTTTCATTTGTCTTGGGTAGATACCTAGCAGTATTATTACTGAGAGATATGGTAGCAGTATGGTTAACATTTTGAGGAACTGCCAAACTGCTTTCCAGTGGCTGCACCAATTTTGTGATCCCATCAATTATGCCTGAGAGTTTTGATTACTTCCCACACTCACACCAACTTTTTATTCTCTGTACTTGAAAAAAATAGCCATCTTAATGGGTATGTAGTGGTATCCCTTGTGTTTTGATTTGCATTTCCCTAATGTATGATGATACCAAGTATCTTTTCATGTGGTTATTATAAATTTGTATGCTTTCTTTGGAGAAATGTCTATTCATCTTTGCTTGTTCTAAAAATTAGATTATTTTTCTTTGTATTAAAGAGTTGTAAACATTCTTTAAATATTCTAGATACAAGTTTCTCCAAGATATAAGATTTACAAACATTTCATTCCATTCCTGTGTTTGTTAATGAAACTCAAGTATAGCCACTCACCACTTGAAAGTTAATACTTGAGAGATAATGTTGATGGGAAGGAAAAAGTTGCTTTATTCAGGAAGCAGGTAACCTGGGCAGGTGGCAGATAAAGGTCCAAGGGCTAACTCCAAAGTCCTAGTCCAAGCAAGAGGTTTGTAAGGGTGAGTCACAGAGAAGTGGTGAGTGCTGACGTGCAGGGGAAGCATTCTCAGTATGATCTCAAGCAGACTTGTTGGCATAAAGAAAGTCTATTTCTAGTGTGGTCAAGCTTGATCTTAGAAACATGTAGTTCCTTATTTTCCCAGGGTCAGTGTTCTGGTGAGATCTCAAAGAAGCTGTAATTCATCAACCTATAAACTAGAGGGCACAGATTAATGAGTTAGAGTTGCATAACCTTTAGGATGCTTGGAACAATTAACATGTCAACTTAGAACTGTCTTGGTGTTTTTTGAGGTACAAAAGTTTTTAATTTTGATGAATTAAAATGTATCTATTTTCTTTTATCACTCATGCTTTTGATGTCATATTAAGACATTTCTTTCCTTTTTTAAAAATATTTTATTTATTTATTTATTTGTCAGAAAGAGAGAGAGAGCACACAAGTAGTCAGAGAGGCAGGCAGAGGCGGAGAGAGAAGCAGGCTCTTTGCCGAGCAAGGAGCCCAATGTGGGACTCAATCCCAGGA
Source organism: Lontra canadensis (assembly GCF_010015895.1). Taxonomy (NCBI): domain Eukaryota; kingdom Metazoa; phylum Chordata; class Mammalia; order Carnivora; family Mustelidae; genus Lontra; species Lontra canadensis. The sequence goes on along the minus strand of NW_022631013.1, from coordinate 8,080,717 downwards.
CCCTGGGATCATGACCTGAGCCAAAGGCAGTGGCCTAACCCACTGAGCCACCCAGGTGTCCCATATTAAGACATTTATTAATGAAAAATCACAAATATTTACTCATTTTTAAAGAGTTTCTAAGTTTACCACTTGCATTTAGGTATTTGAGCCATTTTGAATAAAGTTTTTGTATGGTATGAGGTAGGGGGTAAAATTTCATTCTTTCTCATGTAGGTACCCAGCTATCAAGCATTGTTTTTGAAAACACTGTTCTTCCACCATATCCTCCTTATGGATAGTCAATTGATAATACATTTGATGGTTCAACTAGGACTCTCAATTCTACCTATCTATCTCTATGCTAGGATTCCATTGTCCTGATTACTATAAATAGTAACTAAATATTATATTTAAGTAAGCAAATTTTGAAATAGTAAAGTACAACTTGTACATATTGGTTCATATTCAAAATTTTTTTGGTTAGTCTATCTTCCTTGCATTTCCAGATGAATTGTAGAATAAGCTTGTCAATTACTACAAAGCAAAAACTAGGATTTTGATGGGGATTGCATGGATTCTGTGAATCAGTTTTGGGAGGATTCTCACCATAACAATATTAAATTTTTTGATTCACAAACATAGAATTATTTTTTATCTTATTAACATATAATATATTATTAGCTTCTGGGGTACAGGAATGAAAGGGGCAGCCTCCCAATCGCCACCCCTGTAGAAGCTGAAAGCTCGGAGTCCCACTCCTCATTTTGTGCCCTCAGAGAAAAGCAGTGAATCACTCCTGTCTCCCTGGTCTCTGGCTGCACTCCGAGCTCACCCTGCCTGTGACAGAATGTTTCTATCTCTGGCACATGGTCCCATTTGGAGTTTCCAAATCCAGTGGATTTTTGCAGCATGCTCCCAGAGGAGGAAGGAGACAGTCTTCTGGATCTGCCACTTGTGGGGTCCCTGCTCGAAGAACAGTGGTCCAACTGTGCCTCGGATCATGGTTTAAGGTAAGCCCGAGCTGAAAGGCCACTCCTTGGCTGCATCTCTGCAGTTGGCTTTGCTGTTCCGACACCTGGCAGGTATGCCACACTCAGTCTTTTTGTGACCCTGTGGGTCCTGAGACCACACTGTCCCTGCAAGGGCTCCACTCCCTCTTTAGCCTCTGAAGCCCCATACCTGAGTGGAGAGACTTCTAAAAGTTCTGATTTTGTCCTCTGCTGCTCTATCACTTGCTGGGAGCCAGCCCCTGCCCCTGCAGACTATCTTGTCATATATTGCCTGAGATTCACTTCTCTGCTCTTTCTACCTTTCAGATAGTGGTTGCTTTTCTATTCAGAGAATTGCTGCTCTTTTTCTCTTCTATCTCTTGTTGAGTTTGTAAGTGTTTAGAATGGTTTGATAACTATCTAGCTGAACTCCTGGGACCTGTTGATATTTAGGTCTCCCATTCCTCCGCCATCTTGCTCCTCCCTAACATAGAATTTTTCATCCTTTATTTAGAACTCCATTGATATTTTTAAACAGTGTTTTGTGGTTTTCAGAGTAAAAACCTAGCATTTGTTTTATTAAATTTATTTGTAAATATTTTATTTTAGATACTATTTTAAGTGAAATTGTTTTGCCTTAATTTTTAGGTTACTATATGTGAGTGTGTATAAATACCATTGATTATTGATCTTGTATCTAGTAACATTGCAGAACTTGTTTATTAGATTTAGTTAATTCTTTTAGCCATTTTTAAAAAAATTTTCTATATATAATGGAAAGAAATAGTTTTAACCTTTTCTTTTATCTGGATGCTTTTTATTTATTACTTATTTTTCTTCTTCTTCTTCTTTTTTTTTTTTTTTGCTTCAACTTGTAGTATAATGTTGACTAGAAATTACAAGAAGGGCTGCATCTTTGTCTTCTTCCTGCTCTTGTATATGATTAAGTATCATGTTAGCTGTGGATTATTTTATTTGTTAGTCTGTTGTTGTAGATGGTTATTATTAGGCTGCTGGAGTTCTTTTCTGGTCTTAATTTTTTTTTTTTAGTGTGTTTATTTAAAAGTGTCTTACTTTTCTCTAGCGTTTTTTCTTCAACTTTTAGGAGGATTGTGGGTTTTTTTTTTCTGTGTGCTTATTTTATTTATATGGTATATTATATTGATTGATTTGGGGCTGTCTACACCAACCTTTTATTCTGAAGATAAATCCTACTTGCTAAGGTTGTATAATGCCTTTCATGTTTTGCTGGTTTGGTTTTCTAGGTTTGGATTTTGTTTGTTTTTTGAGAATTTCTAATCTATATTCATAAAGAATATTGGTCTGCAGTATTGTTTCATTTTTGTGACGGCTTGGCTTGTTTTGACATCAGTGTAATAGTGGCCTCTCACAATGAATTGGGAGTATTTATTTATTTATTTATTTAGAATAGTTTCTGAAGAATTTATGTTAATTCTTTTTTAAAGTTTGGTAGAATTCACCAGTCAATCTGCTTCTAATAAGCACAGACATTTAAAAAAGTTAATAATCTTTGAATCATACCATAGCCCAACCTATTACATCAACATCTTCAACTGTGAATGAAGTGACAGATTTGCTGTTAATATTGTCTTTAGTATGATCCCAGCAAGAGAGTGCCAGAAAAATTATTGGGTTATGAAGGGGTCAAAACAGTTTCAGGCTTTTGTGCTGTTAACATGGAGTATTGTGCTATTAGATATACTGGGAACTTAAGGCATAATTGGGAGCTTGTGGTTGCTAAAGCTGAGATAACATTTTAGTGTGAGTATTGGAGACTGATAATGTTGTAAGATGACCCACTAGGAAGATGGGAAGTCACATAAATTATAATGTGCAAAAAAGCACATTACATCTGGTCTGCTACAATACACACAGAGGTGTAAGAGTTTCTAGACCCATATCAAAGAGAAATTAGCTTCTTATTTATTAGAAAGTAGATGTATTGTTCAAGGATGAAACATATTATGGGGTTCTGATTAATGAAATTTAGAATCAAATGTATCACTTGGCTGAGGAGGACATTGTGAATATAAGGTGAAGGATGTATGTAACATTCTGGGCAGGAGTGTACTGAGGTCCAGATGGATAGTGGCATGGTTAGGAAATGATGCTTTGATTATTCTGTAACAAATAATATATTTTCCCAAATACCATGGTTTGAGAAAATTGTTAATGAAAAGAAAAATCTATCTGCCAAGAGTAGTGTCAGTGTATAGGCATTTCAAGCAGGTAGACTAGACAACTATCACTTGAAATGACAGTAGTGCTTTGTTTTGTTTCTGAGAATGTCTGTCTGCAGAAAGGCATGAACCAGGTGCCAAAGAAATGTACACTGGGCCTAGGTAAGAAATGTTGGCTGCAGAATAATATTAATAATAGCTAAAGCATTAGATTCATCATGTATTGCTGTATAACAAATGGCCCCCCAGAAATAAATTTTCATTGCCTAACTTTTTCTATCAATCAGGAGTTCAAAACAGCTTGGTGTTATGTGTGGCTTCCTCCCATTGGACTGTTGACAGAATATATTAGTGCCTTATTGGGTATTGACGTGAGGTTTTAGTTCCTCACCATTTGGGTCCTACTATAACGCTGCTTGAGTATCCTCATAACACAGCAGCTGGCTTCCCTCAGAGGCTGTGATCTAGAAGAGACAGAGATGAAAACTGCAATGTCTCTTGTGACCCAACCTAAGAAACCAGAATTTGTCATATATACAGCTCTATTTAATAGGTGCAAATCACTAAATCTGGCTGCAGTCAAGGGTAGGAGAATTAGGCTCTACCCAACCATCAAAGTATCATCAAATAATTCAAGTACATATTTTTAAGCCACTCTACCTATATTAAGCAACTACTACTGTATTGGTGAGGTGTAGGTCTAAGCATCTTACCTTATAGTAATTCATTTAATCTTTGCAAAATCCTATTCTTAGGTGTTAAAACTATGTTAGTTTTACATATGTGAAGATTATCCTTTGAGAATATACCTTCATTCTCAGTCACTCAGTTATATAAGCACATTAGCCCAGGCAATCTGACACTGAACCAATGAGTTAACTTGACACTGTTCAACCTTTCAAAGACAGTATGATCAAAACTTCCAAAGCAAAGAAACTATTAAGGATGTGTCTGTACATGGATTTGTCTACACACAGTAGGACATGAGATGTCCTAGAAAGGAAGTGTCTAAGTAATCACAAAGTCACACGCTATACACTGTTGAAGACATTCCTTGTTTGAATTAAGGAGGAAAGTTCAAGACATTTCCTCTTTGCATTTAGGAGGATAGACTCCTGAAAATTCATATGAATTTTATTTTCATTGGTCAGCGATGAGACAAGTTTGAATCTGACTCTGGCTGTAAGCCTTCAGGACCTACAGCTGAGTAAAACTAGGATTTGCACAGATTATCAGTCATTTTCATATTTGCCATAAACATCAGGAAGCAGTCCTAGTCTTTTAAGAGACAATTTTGTTTCATTTGTAAATGAAAGAGTATTATAAACCAAGGTCTTCAAGACATGAAGAAATCTGAAAATAGTATTTCTACATAATAAATAATTGAATTTCAAAACATACAAATCTGTGGTCAGAATATGAGCTTCTTAGAAATTTTGTTTGTGCTTTGACTGTCAGGTCAGATTTGTAAAGCATTCTTCTTTGATGACATGCTTTTCACCGAGAATTTTTCTATTCATTCAAACTCTTTTGGTTGTAGAAATGAGATGAGCTTCTGTTATGAAAATGAAGTGTCATAATTTTTAATCAGTACGGATCACCTCTGGGGCTCATCTAATGAAAGACTATGAAAGGGACAGGAAGGATAACAAAAGAGCAATCATAAAAATCCAGATAATGTTTTAAGGGCTGCAGTTTAAGCTTTGAATAGTCAAAATAACCTTTTGATACCTGTCATTCCATATTCCAAAAGCATTTGCCTTTGCAAGAGAAGTCAAATTTGTGGCCTTGGCAGTTGAGATAATGGCACATCAGTCACCAGTTAGTTCTATTTATTAATCCTCGTTAGGCAATCCATAATCTATTGAAGGAGCAGTGGTAGTGGTGGTGGTGGTAGTAGGTGGTAATAGAAGATAATTAATAACAAAACTTACACAGGTTCAGTGAGGGCAAGCACAAAGATATCTGTTACTTAGCACGGTATTTCACTCATACGAAAAACAGAGAAACATTGTATTACTTTTATAAAAAAGGGAACAAAGAGCAGTGAGCTAGATTAGTGCTGTAAAGCATTGGCTTTAGAGTCACATGCACACAGGAGAAAATTTTAATACTGTAGCTTTTAAACTTTGAAATTTCATTGACTGAATCAAACTGATTCCTAATCCACTGTATTTTAGAATGCCTCCTCCACAGATTTGTGGTGAGGATTAAGTGACACATTAACAGAAAGTGTTTAGAAAAGGGCCTGGTATCATATATGGGCTAAGTAGGCACTGTTAATGCCATTATTACTGGCCACATAACTTTAATGAGAAAGTCACACTTACTGTCAAGTATTGCTTAAAATAACAACAATAATGTTTTATCTTAAAGGAATTAAGATTAAAAAGTATTGACTTGTATACTTAGAAATGTCTTGATACAAGAGCATTCAACACATAGTAGATAAGCAAAATCAATTATTGTTCACAAATCCAGTCATAATGCCTATTATATATTTGGTTGCTTAATTTTTTCCTTAAATATACATACACACAAAAAAATTTAATTATTTAAGTCAAATTTTTGTTACTATGTAAGCAGTTTTAAATTTTTCATTTATACATGTAAAACAAGGATTTTACCAAATAAGTAAATTCTCCTTGCATGTATATTATGTAAGGTTTATGTACTATTTTATTTTACATATACAGTATGATATAGTTAACATTTTTAAATGCACATGGCTTTAAATAATGTTTGGACAAAGAAAGCAATCAAGATTTAGAAAATCTTAAATGAGTGTCAGAGAAGAACAAAGTGTGGCAATTAGTGCAGGAAACTGAAGAGAGTCAATACATAAAAAAGAAATTTTTTTTTTTTATGAATGATATAAGGAAAAGCTATTTTTAAAAAATCTATGACTACTAAATTATCAAAAGCAGGAAAAATCACAGATAAGAATACAACATTATGTCTAATATTTCATATTAATATCAACAATAAAATCTTACATGAATTATTAGCAGAAACAATGCAGCAACATGATAAAAAATAGTATATTGTAGCCAAAGAGAATTTGTAGGCATGACTCAACAATTGTTAAACATTGAGAATCTGTTAAACATTTAGAATTTTTTGGATTATTATTGGGTCAGAAGTTAAAAAAAATTCAAAAGATGCCAAAAATAAATCTGACAAAATTTAATACTTTTGATAAAACATTTATTAAAGTAAAAATACATTTGTATGTAACAGTTTCTGCAATATGCTGTTACATCTGGATGTTCATTATTCAATTACTTACAACTAGCATAGTACTTAACACACATGCCAAAACCTTACAGTTCTATTGAGCAGTAGATGAACAGTTACTATTTTGTATTATATCCTGGGTAGTAGAATCATGCATTTGGGAATAAAAATTTATAATTAATAAAATCAGTCCATATTTGTCAGTGATAATAGTAAAATAACTGGATCACTGATGTGAACTAACAAATCATTATTACAAATACTATGAAAAATCAGCATAATATTAAAATTTTATAACTTTTTTATACAAAAGAAACCTCATATTTACAATGGAAATTTGTTAAGTGTCTATATTATAGAAACTTTCCATTCTCTTCAGTGTGACTTATGTAAATATAGATGACCATACCTTGATCTTAGATGGAAAGATTCACTATTAAAATATTTCATTACTCTAAAGAAATAAACTTAAACTTACTGTGTTTTCACTTGGTAGATAACCTAATTATAAAGTTCTGAATAGTTCTGAAAAAGAAGAATATTTAGAGAAAAATAGTTATATACAAGAAAGGAGAGCAACCTACTGAAGTGATCTGTCATAGTTAAAAAATGTTAACAATATTGGGATAGATGCATGGTGAAACAGGACAATTAATTAAAGAGAATAGAAAGCCTAGTTGGACAAACAAACGTATTGAGTTTTAATTGTACTGAAAATTGTCCTGGCCTTTCAATTCAGAGAGAGACAGAGAAAGAAATATGCAACCTGCTAGGTTCAATCAATATTAGTATAAAAATATTTTCCAAAGAAATAAAAGATTTGCATTAATCAAATTATTAATGTAGAGAAATTAAATTGGACAAAATACTTATTATTACTATTGGGATGATAAAGCACTTTCTCAGAAAGAACACCAGAAGCACTGAACAGAGAGATTGCTACATTTGACTACATAAAAATGAGAACTAATGTGAGGTCTCTGCTTCTGGCACATGGATATGTATGACCTTATTCCTCCTCAAAAACAAAACAAAATAAACAAGTGAATGGATAGAGATCTACTCCCAGAATGAGAGCATGATGAGCTCTACAGACCACTTCCCTATGAAATGGGTGAAAATTTATATATACATACATAACATCATAATATATCTAAAACAACCATTATACATATAACAAGAATAAATATAAAGTGATATACAAATACAGATACAAATATATATAATTTTATATGGCCATGTTTATTATATAAACAATAATGTATATAATATATTTATTATATATAATATAAATATAACAGCATATTTATATAATTTATAAGCAACCATTTGTATTCTCTGAAAATGCTCCAAAGAGCAAACATCAAGCAAATACATATCTATTTAAGAAAATGAATGAAAATTCAGCAAGAAAAACAAGAGTTTAATATTTGAACTAAGCTTAGCAAGATGGAAATTCCACTCTAAACTGTTCTAGCCAAGAACTGGAACATGGTCTCTCTCTCCCTCTAGATCCCTGTCAGGAATATCTTTGCAGGAGATTTCTCCTGCAGCATTTTTCAACCTGTCCCCAGCTACTTTTTGCCTAGGCTATGATGAATGAGTGGAACTGAGAGGCAGGGACTACTGTCTTCTACTCAGGACCCATCTGTGTAACAGAGGCCTGTCTCGGACTTGATACCATTGAGAATATACTCTTGTTCCCACTTGTTAGTGGTCCAACACCAGGTGATGCAGTCCATTAAGAATTCAGGCTACTGCTCCTTTCCTCTGAGTGTTCAGTTCATAGATTGAAGATGTCTGCCATTGTATCCACCCCCAGAACCTTGGCCTAGAAATTTTGCATGGAGAGAGAAGCAAACAATAAATACATAGCTTCTAATCTCTTTGCAAAGGAATTGGAAAGAATTGGAAACAGTGGAGATTGTGGAGGGTGGCAATTGAGAAATTTGTAGATTCAATATAGATTCATTAGCAAAACTCCATGTGAAATACATGTTTAATTGTAGGATGGCTACGTTGTTGAAGAAAGTTAGAGAAAGGAGAGGATATGGGGTGCCTGGGTGGCTCAGTGGGTTAAGCCTCTGCCTTCAGCTCAGGTCATGATCTCAGGGTCCTGGGTTCGAGCCCCACATTGGGCTCTCTGCTCAGCAGGGAGCCTGCTTCCCCCTCTCTCTGCTTGACTCTCTGCCTACTTGTGATCTCTTGTCTGTCAAATAAATAAATAAAAAATAAAAAAAAAGAAAGGAGAGGATAAAAAATGTGTTAGACACATAAAAAACAAAATTTTAAATGGCAGATATAAATCCAACTATGTTAACAATAATACTAAAATGAATGATTTAAACAATTCAACAAGAGGCAAAGAGTCAGATTGGGGGTGGGGGGAAGCAAGATCCAAGTATATGCTCTCTATAGGAGACATGCTTTATATTCAAAGATACAAAAAGACTGAACATAAAAGAGTGGAAAAGATACATTAGTCAAACAACATTCATAAGAAAGCTGGAATGGTTATACTGGTATCAGACAAAATAAACTTTAAAACAAAGTAATATTAAAAGATACAGAGGCTTATTTTATAAAGATAATAGGAAGATAAAACAGTAATAAACATGGCTGTTCTTAATGGTAAGCACCAACATACATGAAACAAAACTGAAAGAAATGGGGAAATATAAAATTCAATAATGGCAATAGGAGTTGTAAGTAACCCACTTTCAAGAGTGTATACACACAAGATGGAAAATTCAACAAGGAAATAGGAGTCTTGGACAATACTATGAACCAACTACACCTAGTAGACAGCTATAAGCCATATGACCCAATAGTGATGGGATGTATATATTCTACTACTGTGAACACGGAACTTTCTCCGGAAGAGATGACATGCTGAGCCATAAAACAAACCAATAAATTAAAAAGGGTAGAAATAATATACAGTCCATTTTTTTACCACAGTGGTATAAAATTAGAAATAAATAACAGGGAAAAACTTAGAAACTCCCAAGTATGTGGAAATTAAATGCAGTGAGAAATCACAAGTGAGTCAAAGAGGATATCAAGAGGGAAATCAGAAAATACTTTGAAATGAAACTTTGAACAATTGAAACTCAAGACAAAACACATAAAGTGTATGGGATAAACCTAAAGGAGTGCTTAAAATGAAATTTACAGCTGTAAGTGCCCATATTAAAGAAAAAGAGAGAAATACTTAATATTTCAAATAAGTACTTAAACCTTCCACCTTAAGAGAGTGGGAGAAGAAAAGCAAAATAAACCTAAGTCAATAAGGAACGATATAGTAAATATTAGAGTGGTAATTAAGGAACTAAAAAATAGGAAAACAATATTAAAAAATCAGTGAAACTATGGGCACCTGGGTGGCTCAGTGGGTTAAAGCCTCTACCTTCAGCTCAGGTCATGATCCCAGGGTCCTGGGATTGAGCTCCACATCAGGCTCTCTGCTCGGTGAGGAGCATGCTTCCCCCTCTCTCTCTGCCTTCCTCTCTGCCTTCTTGTGATCTCTGTCTGTCAAATAAATAAATAAAATCTTTAAAAAAATCAGTGAAACTGAAAGTTGTTTCTTTGAAAAGGTCAGTAAAATTGATATAACTTAACCAAACTTCCAAGAAGAATGAGAGAAGCCTCAAATATCAAGAATCAGATACAGAAGAGGAGACATTTACATAAGCCTCATGGAAATAAAAAGGATTGTACAGGCATAATATGAATTATTATATGTCAAAAATTACTTAACTGAGATGAAATGGACAAATTCCTAGAAAGACATAAAGTACCAAAAGTATCTCAATAATAAGAAATAAGACAATAAAAATAAACAATGTGAATAGATTTATAACATGTGAAGAGATTAAAATAGTAGTAAAATTACTTTTTATAATTTGCTATTTAAAGTTATTTACCATTAATAATAATAAAATATTTTTTAAAAACTACCCACAAAGCAGTGTCTATACTCAGACTGTTGAATTCTATTAAACTTTTAACTAAGAATGGATACCAATTTCACAAACCCCTTCAAAATATAAGAGGAGGGAGTACTTTCAAATCATTTTATAAAGTCAGTTTTACTCTGAAACCAAAACCATCAAAGAGATCACAAGAGAACTACAAATATTTCTCATTAATACAGATGCAAATATCCTCAGCAAAATATTAGCAAACCAAATTCAGCAACATGTTAAAAAAATTATATACCATGGCTAAAATGTATTCCAAGGATGGTAGAGTTGGTTAACACCCAGAAATCAATTAATGTGATATGCCATATTAGTAGAATAAAAAACAAAAATTACATGAACATATCAATAGATATTGAAAAAGCATTTGACAAAAAATCCAACACCTTTCCATGATAAAAACTCAATGAACTAAATGTGAAATTCTCCAGTCTGCTAAAGATAATCCATGAACAAACCAAAGCTAATGTTACACTTAATGATAAAAGAATGGATACTTTCCCGCTAAGACTGGGAGCAAGGCAAGGATGTCAGCTCTCATCTCTTCTTTTCAACATTATACTGGAATTTCTAGCTAGAGCAACTGGCAAGAAGAAGAAAGAAAAGACATCCAACTAATATCACCCTTAATGGAGAAAGGTTGGACGTTTCCTCCAATAATTGGGTAGGGCTAGATTGACTGTTTTATTATTCACCAAAGTGCTGGAAGTTCTATCCAATACAAAAAGTCAATAAAAAGGAAAGAAAAGGCATACAAATTAAAAAGTATAAAATTGTCCCTATTTGCAGATGACATGATTGTGTATGTAGAAAATCCCAAGAAATCTACAAAACTACTCTTAGAACTAGTGAGTTCATAAAGTTTTTAGAACATAAGATAAACATATGAAATCAATTTTATTTCTGTATATTTTGTATAGGGTGATGGACATATGGACACTGAATTTAAAAATATAAGACCATTTATAGTCACTCAAAAAATGAAACTATTAGGTAGAGCTAACAAAATATGTACAGGACTTACATGTTGGGACCTACAAAATGCAAATTAAAGAAATTAAGGAAGGAACTCATAGCACAAAGCCAGGATATTATTGCTCTAACCTCTAGTACATATGTGAACAGATAAAGTTTACTTGTCCGGTGTGAGGATTTTTTTTTTATTCACTGCCTATTTTAGATAAAAATCACAGTATTAAGACAAGCAAATCTAATAGTTCAGATTTTCTTCTAGGTAAAATTGTTAACTTAATTTCAGACACTATTTACTAAGCAACCTTAGGGAGAAGCTATGAGATGCTCCATATCAATCGGCTTGCCTCACTCTGTGGCAAGGACAAGACTCCAGCAGTGTGGGTACACACAGACCACAAGATGGCATAGCACCTCTGTCTTTAGGTCCCTTGGTAACCCAGTAGGAAAAAAATCTACCAGGAGGCAGGATGCTTGGATTTCAGAACCAATCTCAGTAAATCTGGAACACTGGGAAATGAATTTGTCATCTTAGAGTCCATTCTATATGTTATTAAGGCCAAGATAGTGTATCTATTTTCTCCTAAATCCTATTCCGTTATAGTAAGTGAACATTTAAAAAGCCATGGACTCCTCAGAAAGCTTCTGGTCTACATCAGGACTATCAGTTATCCAACACCAGGACGGTTGCCTCAAACCTTGTATGTAACAACATCAAATGGTAGAAACAAAGAAATCAGGGAAGATCAAAATGGATAGATATAACCTGCTCATGCATTAAAGACTTGATATAGAAAAGATGTTAATCTGCACCAAAATAATAATAAAAAGCTTTGATAAAATTGCTTTCACAAACCAGCAATATCTTTATAAATATAGAAAAGATTATTCTAAAATTTACATAACAAGGCATTAACTGTACAGTGATTTTCATATTTGTATTTGAATTTTGTTGTAATTAACCATCATGAAAAATTCAATGTCAGGTTTCTTTTTTATACCTACAAAATACTTCTTACTTGATGTTCCAAGACTTTATTTCAAAGGCATGCCTATCTATGTCCATGTGGTAGAATTTGAAATATTAGACCAGGGCCAGAGAGTCGAGAAGCAAAACTGATTCAGAAGAATAGAAAAAACAGTAAATAATGACAAACTCATTTGAATGTCCTTTTATTTATTACCATGTATTGGCAATTAGAAAAAGAGCTTTATTATGCATAAGAATTTATGACAGGGTGAATACGATCTCATGAAAGCTGTAATATTTTTTCAATCCAACCAATCTAAAGGTCTCAAACAAGTAACTGACTCCAAAAGTCAGTTTACTTGGGCATCATGTGGAAACAGCAGGCAGTAAGCAAAAGTGAAGTTACTCTAGAAGATGCACTATTATCCACTCATTGTCCCTGAGTTCCTTAATTAACTGCACTAACAATAAAATTCTTCTAATATCTTTTTTTTTTACTTAGATAACTTTTCCAGAGTATCGTCATAACAGGAAGAGTTTTTTTTTTTTATGAAATATGCCAACACTCATATTTGACGACTCTAAAATTTGTCTTATAAGAGGATTTTCCCATTCTCACTTTCCACTCTTTCTATATTTTCTGTCTGAAGTGGAACTGAGTTGATGTTTCCTATGGACTGTAGTGGAGTCCATCTGATAGGAATTTTGAAATCCAAAAAAGAATTGGACACAGCTTCAAGAAAGGACACACATTCTCCTGACCATCAGGAATCTTTGAACTCTGAGCAGTCTCTATTTTTTCCCAGGTTCTGCTTCCCATTCTTTCTCTTTGTGGTCCAGATCTCCTCATTGTAGACAGTTTGGCCACTAAGAACTCTGTGATTTATATCTGTATCTATTACCATTAAGAAGAAACTGTTTTCATGCTTTCTGGGAAGAAACACATTGGCCCTGCCTGAGTCACTTTTCCACACTGAGCATCTTTAACTGCAGCTGGGAAGACTGAACATCACTGTGTATGTCTACAGGAGTGAGGGTGGTTGGTAGAAGGATTGCCATTGGAAAAAATGTTGGTGTTCAGACAGTCCTACAAGCACTCCTTACATCAATGATGTCACAAGTAGTCATAGAAGGAGACTACCACAACATTGTTGTAATTGGTATATGGTAAATATTTTCTCAGGAAAATAAGATCCAATGGAATATGTGTTGATTATTCAAGTTTTATATCTTCCAATGAATATTAAACATTACTTTTATAGTGGAGGCATCTCTTTGAAGTAGAGTAAAATTTAGAGACTCAAGTTTTTAAGGTTTTGGTTTTTTTTTTTAAGATTGTTTATTTATTTATTTGACAGACAGATATCACAAGTAGGCAGAGAGGCAGGCAGAGAGGGCGGCGGGGGAAGCAGGCTCCCTGCTGAGCAGAGAGCCCGATGTGGCGCTTGATCCCAGGACCCTGGGATCATTACCTGAGCTGAATTCAGAGACTTTAACCCACTGAGCCACCCAGGTGCCCCTCAAGTTTTTAAGTTTTATGGACACAAACCATCTTAACACAGAGGGAAGTTTACTGTTGATAGTACAGATTTACTGATGTGTGTTTTCTTTTATTCATGTTTTTTTTCCACATATAGCTTACAATGTGTCATTGCACCATCATTTTTAATTTCCATCATCCATTCCAATAGACATTATCTTTCCTTTGTTATTTTCTGAGGCACTGAAGTAACACATATAGGGATTGTGACAAAATGACAACTATCTAGCAGGACTCCGGAAGCACTTCAGTATTATTTAGATTAATGTAGACATAGAGACGAAAGGTTTGTGGAAAACAAATCTTGAAAATTACTGTAAGTATCAGAGACACTGCAGTAACTTTCATCAGAGTCACGTTTGGAAGTCAGCGATGTGTTTCTCTTTCTTCATCTAATAGGGATACAGAGCTGACTATCAAATGAGCAAATCAAATCAGAGAAGAGAGGGGTTTTGATGGAGGAAAAGTGGTGATTATCACTTCTTCAAAGTGAGCAATTTACTATAATGTTGGTTACGTTTTACTCAGTTAAATGCAAGAAATTCAGCCACACCACCCAACCTCCCACATAAAGAGGCTTTCTGAAAAAAAATTAGGTTTTAATTTTACATTGGAAAAGAAATTTTGAAAAGTTAAGAGAATTGTACCTCAGGATAGAAAAAGAGAAACGGAACACAATAAAGTTTATTTAATACAACCACTTTAAAACATGTTTTCACGCCAAGTAAAGAAAGCCTTTTACTTGGCCAGAAATGTCTCTAATACATTCCTATATGTAAGTTGACTTTTTAATGAAATTATTTAATTCATTTATTAATTGTAAATGTAATATACTACATGGTCCTGACAGCTAGGGACTAGGTTTTTATAATATTTCATAATGAAGTTACAAGTTGCTTAGGTTTTAGCAACTCTGGACTGTAATACACATTTGAATAAATAAAGGCAGTGATTTGTGATAAATGACAAAATGGAGACAAGCAAAGTAAGGAGTTGTTAACCCCACCTGGAATTTTCTCAGGAAATACATTTGGGCTTATACCTTGAAGAGAAGAGATCATAAAGCAGAGAGATAGGGAAAGCTTAGAATTATGAATAAGAGTACATAGACCTGGAAGATGATTATTTTTGTACAATTATAACTAATTCAATGCATGCCACATTTACCATTCGTGGGAGGATGTGTTGGTTGATGAGGTTGGGTGTTTAGGCTTGAGACCACAGAGAGAAAGGTTTTTACATAGCACTTAAGTCTTTGTATATAAGCTTTGAGTCAACTGAGTACTATAACAAGATTTAAGGAGAGATGTAATATAATTCATGGGATATTATTTTATCTTAATTAAGGATACAGTATCCTTAATGAAATAATTAGTTTTGATTTTCCAGAACAAAAATATTTTCACATGTCAATCTCCCTCATGTTAAACATTACTGAGCCATTATCTCTCTTATTGCTTTATGTCTCTTATTCAAATTAATAGAAAATAAAGAAATCACAAATGCAAATGGAGAAATTATGACCACTGTAACTTTTTAAAATTAAATATGAACATTTTTTTACTGCTATATATCATTGCCAATTACCCAAGTGACACTTTGTCTTGCTAATCTTGTTCTTAGACAATTAGAGGAGAACTTGGAAGTTTTTGTTATTTATGCAGTCATTTGTTTATTGCCATTTTAATGGCACCCACAAAGTTTGATTAAACTTTTATCTAACATCAGTTCTACAATATATGGAATTTAATTATCAAGAGGCAAGTTTTAATATTTTCTTTCTCTTGTTTCAGACAGTCAGGAGATAGTGTAGCAGTGTTTTCTGAGTTTCTGCTCATTGGCTGGCCTTACAAGTTCAATTTTGATTATTAAATTATATTGCGGATCTTACTGTTTGAAAACCACTGAATAGCAGTGGGCCAGATGTTGTTGCCTGATTAGATACTGAGATATTTTAATCACCAGCTGTAGCATTGTAAACCTGCTCTTTTAATACTTCACTTTAAGTTTTCCATCTGCCATTAGCATCTGGTCAGTTCTGCTTAGGTTTTCATTTTATTTCATTTCTTCTTTGCTATTCCACTAATTCCATGGCTTAAATGGAAATACTCTATCAGTCTTTATGACCAAACCAGATACACCATTATCTTTTATTTAAAAAACACACATTATCAAAGTAATAATTGTAGTAATACTCATGTTTTTATAAAGTTTTCATTTTTCAACATATCTATGGTACATAAAATGGACCAATAATATGTTGTACTTAATAGGACAATATTCACCAAAGAAAATTTAATTAATCTGACTGATTAAGATAGGGATCTATCTTACCCTTTTTGAAGGGGTGTGTTAATAAAATAACCTTGCCAAACTGTACTTTCACCTTTGTCATCTTTTTAAGAAATGGATATAGAGAGGGGAGTTAAAAGAGATTTTATAATTTTGGTATAAAATTCTTAGAAATAGGGCAAAAAATATATAGTCACCAGTATTGGAGGCCAGAACTGTAATGACTACATCAACTGTGGCATTACTGAGGCTTTACACAGAGATACTCTGTCATTAATTACTCTTTCCCATCAACTTTTCAAATCTAAACTTGGCTCAAATCTTGCCTGTTCCATGAAAATGTATGCTCTATAAGCCAAAGCACAAATCTGTTTCTTTAGTAAAATGCTATTGCATCTAATTTACTAAAACATTGATTTTAGTAGTTCAAACTGGAGTTTTACTTAACCAATTAGAATTGACAGATACCTTAGTTTTACTTATTGGTCTTCAGAAAATTATAACTTCTGAATTCATTCATTCAAACATATTTATTTTGTGCCCATTGCATGCCAGTCACTCCTCTAAGTCTTCATATATACCAGAAAAACAACAACAACAAGCTATAGCTGCTTTTACAGTTTATATTCAAATAGAGGATGGAAAATAATTTTTCTAATTAGTTTACCATCTAAACAAGGATCATGATATATGGCCTAGGAATTTTATAAGATCCCTCCCTACAAAAGAATAAACACACTTTGTAACATTTTATGAGGAAAATTCCTTAAGTAGGAGGAAAACTGTTGCTTGAGGCTCTAGCACTTGCATGAATTTTGGCAGTAGCAAGTGGAACAACAACAACAAAAAGTAGAGTTGATCACAACAAAGCATGAAAGGTGAATTTGGAGCAATTTTAGTTGAGTTACTACCTGTATATTAATAAAATGGTCATATCAGAACACACCAGAAGTGTTTCAGAATTATGTCAATGGGTAATGGTCAATGAGGTGAAAAAAAGTAATAATTTCATCAGACCTGAAAACTTTCCCCTTGTCATTATTTTTGAAATCTCCGTGGTGAGAATGGGTTTATGGCTAATGCCAGAGCAACCCTCAGTTTAAATGATAAATTATCATTTTTGGTGGGTGTATAATCTTTAATTTTAACATAAAATTTCAAGAGAATCATAAATAGATCTCTTCGATGTGTGTGATTAATATTTACTATCCAATACTTTTGGCATGTTTAAAACAATCCAAGTTAAAAAAGAATCCCTTGTACCATAAAGGAAAGAGAGTTGAAGTAACTGAACCCAAGTTCTAGCTTCAACAAAATCTTATATCAACTGGGTAGACCAAGGTAGTCTCTGGCTGTCTTTGATGACAAAATCATTGGCAAATATTAAATACTGAGAAGACTGTAAACTCATCAGTCAAAACTTTATTCTTTTTTTGTTTACTTTATTAAAAACAAGTTAAAACATTACTTAACCCTAACATGGTTTACGTAGGAATAATAAACACAATTAGTTTGCTTGATTATTATATTCAAGAAAGATCATATATTTGCTCATAATGATATATTTGAGCTAAATGAGATATTTGATATATGTCAAGTGATATATTTGAGCATACTGTTTTACTAATAGTAGTGATAGATGTTACTTGTCTACAGATTATTTTTTTAATGAAGAAATTTTATTCATTTATTCATTTACCATTTCTTGATTTTAGTTATGGTGAATACAAAATGAAGTAAGCCAAATACTAGTGTATTTTACTTGTTAAATTATAGATTTAAGAATATAATCTTTGAATTAGGAAAGTTCCTTGCTTAATCTAGATATTGTTCTGAGGAATTTATCCTTTTAACATTAGAAATAGTATGATATATAAAGTAAGGATAATACTATAATGCTCAGTAAGAGGTAAAAAATGCCAAAAAAATGAAAAAATTTCAAGTAATTATAACTGAATTTTGGTGTTTATCAGGAACTCTTACTAGATTTTATTTATCTTTTAAGAAACAGTACTAAATATTCTTTCTATTAAAATAAGCCATTTCACACAAGTTGTTGCTTACAAAGTTCTGCTACTATTACTTTCTTCAAGAATATGTTTTTTTATTTTGTTTGTGAAAAATCCACCATAATCAAAACAAAAACCAAAACTATATTCCAGTATTCAAAAATTGATATAAATTATAGATGATTTTTGTCACTAATTTTGCTCCTGTATTAATCTCTTCTATGAAAGTAAATAAATTTGCAAATACTTATGTCCTTTATTAATAGCCATTATATTTTATCAAGATATTATAAATTCGGTTTTGTGGATCATTTGAATAAATTGAATAGAAAGAAATAAGAAACAGTACAATTTCTGATAATGAGTTCTTTAATCTGAAGTATCTATTATGATTTCTAGGACTAAAATTACTATGTATTTTTATTGCATTTCCAGGAACTGAAAGTGATTTGCAAATATAATTTCAAAAAAAGGCAATTTCAATATCAGAAGTTTGTAAAGAAAACAAAAGAAAGAAAGATTTGACTATGTGTAAATCTTCTAAGGGTAGATAGTACATACAGCAAGCACACACATATCTAAGAAATCAAACACATGTTGTTGATGCTACAGCCTTAGTTCATAGTGAACATTATTTTAAATGCGATTTTATTTATTTTTGTACCTGGCACTTGAACTTCTTATGCTTAAATCAAAACTGACTTCAGTGCGTGTTTCATAAATATTTTATAGGTATGTGAAAAAATTATCCTTGACTGTCATACTATACCATACATGGTCCTTGCGAAACTGAAGAAGGCAGGGAGCTATTCTTATAGAGAGTTCATTCACTCTCCGTGTTACAAGGGATTCAAAATAGACTTCATGTAGTTTACCAGATAATCTACAGGGTATCTCACACAAGCTGGAAAGCAGTGGGAATTGCTGAGATTTGCTGAGGACCTGTGTGGATGAGAGCTCATAAGATAGACCAACACTACAGTTGGGTTAGCTCCATTTGTAAAAATGGTAATGTTTGCTTGTGTGGTATAGGCCCACCAAAAGATTGATACTTTTGAGTTAGACATTCAAGAAAACAAACTAAAAAATTCAAAAAGCTTGAAGTTATGTAATCAGGTCAAGCTTTTAAAATAACCAGACCTCCTGTTTTGAGTCAGTATTAACTTGGCTCTCTTTTCGTTTTTAAAGAAAAGCAAGAATTATGTTTTAAAAACCTGTTATGGCAGATATAAATGTTGGAGGAAAATATATTTTAAATCTTACTTGATCCCTATAGGTCTTCATATCAAAAGAAGTGGGGGAGCATCTCTTAGAGTAATGAAATCATGCAATGCTTCCTTAATTTCCTTATATATATACTTCTTGAGTAGCTATAGTCAGAGGAGAGTTTTCTCTTTGCAATTATTAGTCATACCCTTGAGAAAAGCTCCCAGAAGGCTATAACTTACAGTTTAACAGCAAAAAAAATATCCTGTGTGTGTATGCTTGTTTTCCTTGTCATTCTCCATTACTCGTTCCCTTGAGAGACAACAGTAGAATCATTTTGTTGAAAGCTATGCTGCAGCACTATAATGGCCTTAGCAAAACTGCTTTTATCTTCAGTAAGGCTGTGGGGAACTCTAATTCAATGGCTTTTGACCATAGACCTCCACTTCCATCTTAGAGAAATGTTTTACTCTCAATCACAGTGTACTCAGTTTTTAAGTTGCCCAAACAGAAAGGACTAGACTTATACATAAGTATAAGTTTGTTTATCAGAAAAACATGATTTTGCAACACCTAAGATAAGCATCAGTAAAACAACAGGGTGGACTGGGTTGGCGCAGTTGTGTTTAGATAAAGGGACTCTCATGGTGTCACATGAGATAGTGTAATAATTAGGTCTGTGGCTTGATAAGGGTGAATTCTCCAAATAAACTGTTTTGGAAGTAATTTTATTTTTGCCACTAATCTATTTTTTTAAAAGCTGGTGAGTGAGAGGTGCCTGAATGGCTAACTCAGTCAGGCATCCAACTCTTGATCGCAGCTCAAGTCTGGATCTCGGGGTTCTGAGTTCAAGCCCTGTGCTGGGCTGTTTGCTAGGTATGGAGCCTACTTAAAAAAAAAAAAATGATGAGTGAAACAAAATGGTGGTACACATAATATCATGTTTCTTGAAGAAGGTAGCCAAGAATTCAAAATAATGCTAATAACAGTAATAATTTATACATCTAAGACAGTAAATGGTAGTCTACAAGAAACAGGTTAAAGACACTTATTTCTAGTATTCTCAAATTTTAGCATTTTTCACATATCAGAAAAGGGTAAAAGTTTTTGAAATTTTTCGCACAGATATGTTAGTATCAAATTCATTCTGTGTCATATGTATCACCACTCATCTGACTAACCCATCTTTATTTAATGTTAAATATCTTTCCCTGTTGACCTAAAGGTATTCATCAGATTAATGTTTATAGCAGTTGCATGATATTATAATAGTTGCATGATACTTAGATCAAAACTACTTGAAATCATTGCTATTCACATTACTATTATTCTATTGTCCTAATAACATGGTCTCCAGATCTCAAAATTGTGGGCACAAAGATCAAAACGTGAATACGTCAAATCTTTCATTCTGCTACCAGATAATTAATGGAATACACATGTCTATATACAAATACCTGCGTGTACAAAATTTTAAATCAAATGCTTTTCAGGCAAAGATAAGAACTTATGAAAACAAAAGATACCTTTAATTTTATTCTCCCATTAAACACAAATTTACCACTGATTATGTGACTTATGTTCAATATCCCACCAGTTATGTTATATGGATTATATCCCACTAATTTTCAATGTGCAATGGAAAGTATTCCCCTTTTATTGAGAACAAGAAGTAAAAAATGATATACATATAAACTGTATGAGACGCTGCTTATCTTGTACAAGAAATCCGTAGTCTGAACACATTTCCTAACACTTGTAGCAGAGTAGTCTAATAGATTATTTGTGCTTTACAATTGTTATCCTCCACAAAACATCCAACATTAGGACTTTGCTGTGACTATTATTGCCTCACAGAGAAGTTTGTCTCAGTTTAGAAATTCAAGTATAAGTTTTAGTGCACAGCAGAAATTGTGCTTTGAAAGCCAAGGCACTTTTTATTTATGAGAAGTAGGATGTTTTGAGAAAAAGAGAAGTCTTGTGTATATTACCCAGGACAGAATCTTAGAAATTGCAGGTGTTCCCTCAAAAAAGGAGGGCATATAGGAGGTAGATTATTAATGACAAAGTATGGTATTGATGTGGATGAGATAATGACAAAATCAGAATGCTATAGGAAAAATAGTCAAGAGTTGATAATGTTAAAAAATGTGGAAATTCAAAGAGCACCAATAAACTGGATAAAGTCTTTGGTAGAGTTGAGTGTCTGGACCTTGCTTCCAGAGGCCATAGAAGAGAGCATTGAACTGCTATCAATGAGCCATGGTAATCAGTGAGCCATGCCCAAAGGCCAGCAGGTTGAGCTACACAACAGTGGATGGCAGATCTCACCACTCAAGGACCAACAGCAAGAAGCCTTACCTCAAGGAAGGCAGTGATGTCTTGGTACAGTTAGGGCAATAAGTTTTATGATGTCATAGACTATTTCTGTAAATCCTATATTATTGCTTTTGATGAATTTTGTTTGCTCATTTTTGGCTAATTGAGTTATTTCTAGACCCTGAGTAACCCTCCATGGGGAAGAGTAGAAAATTCTAGCTGCATCCAATGAATAGTGAAGAGTCACTACCAGGTTAATGTTCTGAACTATTCATTGACAACCTAGTATATCCATTTCAGATCTTAAGGTGGAGGGTAGCTTGTAGTCAAATTTCCTGTGTTTAGCAGATATTTTTTTCACATGAAATATTGGGGCAGCAAGAACACAAAAGTGCTTGCTTTTTGGCAAACATGGTGTTCTTCAAGCAAGATGCATACCTTATGAAACAACTCTTCTATATGCTTTTTCAGTCCAACAGACGGTGCACCCTCTCTTCGCAGATGTCTTTATAACTGTTTGTAGTTTTATTTTTGTCTTCCCACAAAATGTTATGCAAAAAGCAAGACAAAATAATATCAAGGAGATTATATATATACATATATGTGTGTGTGTGTGTGTGTGTGTGTGTGTGTGTGTGTGTGTGTGTATTCTTGAAACTGTGAAGAAACCAAAGATTCAGTATCTTATTCAATACACTGCCTCAACAAACTGTTCCTGCATTTATCTGAGCAGCTGTCTCTGCCATCCCTCAGCACACATCTCCCTCAGCAATGGGTTTAGGATTACTAAACCCTAGACCTTGGAAGCCACAATTTTACTTTTTAAATTTTGGTATGTTAGTGGGAATATCCTATAATATTTATGAAACAGGTAGAGTAAAAGAATGCCTGTCCAACCAACATTTTGGAAGTAGAGCTGCTCACTTGCCCCACTCTGTCTGTCAGGATATTAAGTGCCTTGGTCTATCTTTTCCTGGGAAAGCAGAATCTGAAGAAAGCTTATATAGAAATAAGCTTACTTCGTAAAGTTATCTCAAGAAAACAAAACAAAACAAAGGACTGGGAATAACTAGTAAAATAACTAGTAAAGAAGTAAAGCCAATATTAGAGTGCATGTTCAAAGGTTACCTCTGTGAGTAACTGTGCCCAATCTTGCCAGAATCTTCTAAGGACCTACAGAGAAGGTATTTTGAATGGTCTGTGCGAGGGACTGAAAGGGGTTATTTAAATGATTCTCTCTCTCATTATTTAGCAAGGAAGTCCCTCCCATCACTTTTGCAGCACCACTTTGTGTGTGTGTGCCTTGAGAGAGTTTCCGGAGGCATCCCATTCGGCTGGGTCAGAAAGCGCAGGAGCAGAAAGCCAGAGTGGTGTGAGCAGCTGAAGTAGATGCAGACCCGTCCCAGGTGGAAGAAGCTGGTTGCTGTAGCCAGAGCCGAAGTGAAAGGCGGGATGTGAGGAATGTGAGGTGGAGCACAGGAGCTGTCCAGTGCACCGACCAAACTGGTCTGTGAGATAGATTCCATTCAAATTAGTCCTCTCAGTAAAACTGAAAAGTATTATTATTTTTTTAAAGTTTTTATTCATTTGAGAGAGAGAGAAAGGGAGAGAGAGCACAGGCAGGGGGAGAAGCAGAGGAAGAGGGAAAAGAAGGCTCCCCTCTGAGCAAGAAGCCCAATGCAGGGCTCCATCCCAGGACCCTGAGATCATGACCTGAGCTGAAGGCAGATGCTTAACTATCTGAGCTTCCCAGGTGCCCCTGAAAAGTATTATTTTTAATCCCAGTCTATATAAAGATTAATTGAAAAAAACTAATACACAATATGAAGTTCATTGTTTACTTAAGATAATAAAAATGTGACATGCATTTATATAGATGTCTCAGGACTTATTCTGAGTGACAACCTTAACACTTGCTCTGTTTTTGCGAGGTTGTGTTTGGTATTTTAAGGTATGAAAAGTTAATATGAATAAAAGTCTGGGTAACTAATGCAAAGGACTATTAATTGAAGTGAAGTAATTAAAAGAGATATCATGAAAGAATTTTCGAGTTACCTTTCTATATTCTGTAGTCCCACAGAAAGATAAATGACCCTTCGAATTGCCAGAGACTATTAGGATTCTGGTGACTTTGATCCAGGAAATAGCCAATAAAACGAGCTTTTCTTAAACCAATCCTAGCCACTCCTTTTTTAAATCACTTCTGAGACAACATGGTTTTTACAGAGGGAAGGAATGGAAGTATTGAGGCAGATCTAAATTTGATTGACTAGAACATTCATGAAGGAATCAAGAGACAACCACATTGGTTTTGGCAGGCTGACTTGGTGTGAGAACTTTACGCTTTCTACATTTCATTTCTTTAAAGCAGACCTTGCCATGTGCAGAGTTGTTGGAATTGCCAAGACATTTAGTCAATAGTATATTACATATCCTGAGATTCTCTGGCTTGGAATTTTTGTGTTTCTGTCCATGTTTGTCCAACAAGTGTGCTGTTCTTTACATTTGTACAGAAGTGGTCTTTACTTCACATAGTACCATGCATTTCTTATCTCTTCAGTATGGAGCATTCATTGTTATTTTTCTAGCTTTCTGTATACTCAGTGTTAGAAATAATCAAAATTACATAATTTATTGAATATTGCCTAGTGTATGTTCACATTTACATTATTTTAATACTAATTAATTTCAGACATAAATATTTCATATAAACAAAAATGCTATGAGAAGTGTCCAGGTTATAATTCATATGGGGCTTTTAGTGCATTTCTTACACACATTTATTTACTTTAGTAAATTAATTTTTTGTTTCATGTTTTTATTTAAATTCTAGCTAGTTAACATGTAATATTGGTTTCAGGGGTAGAATTAGTGATTCATCACTTATACATAACACCCAGTGCTCATCAAAACTGTCCTCCTAATGCCCATCCCCCATTTAGCCCATCCCCCACCGACCTCCCTCCATGAACCTTTAGTTTGTTCTAATTAATTTCTTTATTTTACTTCAGCAAAGACTGGCATAAACTACTGCTCCCTTTGCCTTAGGTTAGTACTGAAACCTTATTTAGATGTATGGTATGGGTGGTTTTCCACTGTGGCCTCTGTGGTTCTTTATTAATCAATGATCTGCCTGGTCATTATCAGTTTAGTTGTTCCCCAAACAAAATATGAGTTTCTAAATTAGTCACTCTCACGTACTGAAGCCAAGTACTTTTATAGTTCAACCTTTCTAGGGATAGCTATCAGTGTTTCTATGGTCAAAGAGCTGCCTGTTGCTACTTACTAATGCTAAACACAGGATATTGGGGTATTATAAGAAATAAGACTTTCCAAAAGTAAATATCTGTTGCAAAGCTCCTATTTAAAAAAACCCTTTCTCTATACTGCAGTAGATCAGATAGAAAAGAATAATTTCATTGAAAATTGTTGACTGGAGTCCTTTCCCAACTATGCTAGTTGTTTTATATATTAGCTTTCATTTTTGGTATAGGCTACTATAAAATATTAAAAAGTAAGAAATGTGTCTCAATGTTTACATTTGGAGAAAAGATTAGTGACCTTACTCTAAAGAAAGTGTTCCATATAACTATATTTCAGAAGTCTAAATTAAGGTCACATTACTTGATGTTAGCAGTTAGCTCTAATTGGTGAATTTGTGTTAAATAACCTTAATTCATGCTTTCAATCTAAAACTCAGGTAATTCTATTTTGTGAAAAATTGTAATTTTTTAAAAATAGCCTTAGTTATTACTATCTTGAGTTAGACACTATTATCTTTGTCTTCTTACAATCCCTCTATTCTTTAAGAATAATCTTTTAGGAGTACATGGAATTATTATATTCTTTTTCATTTCCTATCTACAAAAACACCTCTGAATCTGTAGTCTACAATTCATAAATTTTAAAAAAATGTCTAACTAACTCAAAGTTCCAAAAATAATAATGAAAACTTAAAATATATTTATAGCTTATTGAAATTTGACAATTTTTTTTTAAATTAAGACTTCTCACAAGGTTTAATAGATAATTTTTATAGTAATGCTCCACAAAAAATGAAATATATACAAAGTTACATAAATGTTTTGATGAGCGGGCTCCCGTCTTTAAGGAATGGATCATACATATATCCTTTGCTTTTCCGAATATGCATTGGGTAGTACTTCCCTGGAAAAATATATGGCAAATAAAGAAGCACAGATCTTCACCCTTTTACATTTTATAAAGCACAGATAATCAATGTCAGTCTTGTATGTTACTTTGATAATGACTTGAACACAGAAAGAATATAAACTGCCACATGTGAAAAGATGGAAAAGAGTTTATGCATATACAGTCTTTGGTATCAAGACAGTGATCTAAAGTGTTTTGCATTGAAGTTTCAAACTATCCTTCATATCTTTAATAAATATGTCCCTCATATCAGTTCTGTCCCTCAGGAATATAAGGATTTGGTTACCCCACAAAGACCTTCTGAATGAACTGATTTTATCACGTCGTTTATGGAGCAGTTAGGACACATTTGGCTGTCAATAAGGGCGGAAGTTTCCATTCAAACATGAGAGGTGGAAACAATGCCCTCCAGCCTCTCCTCTGTGGACTTTCCGTCTCATGGTCTGCTTGTTGGAAATACCAGAGCCTTTCTTACCTATGCAGAGGGGTTGCCTGACACAGGTTTGGTTTGTTTCAGGAAGCTCTCCCTTACACATTGTCCTTCCTTTTAAATCTGAGAGGTGCTCTGAGTGGAGACTACACTTGTTAGGAACCAATCTGCCCTAACTATCCTCCTCCTCTCAGTGTGACCCTCAATCCTCGCTTAGAAAGATACACAATCGCAGGTATTTAATTTACCAGAACTGGAGTCTCCTTTTGAAAACACTCCCTTCAAACATTAACAGGCTTTAGATCTCCCTGATTTGAGACAATTATGTGAGCTAGAAAACTAAACTAGAAAAACATTATTTAATTATAACGTTGAAGCCTGGATTCAGGGCTGTGAATGTTGTGAAGATAATAAATCTTGTGCATGCTCTGTACTGTAACCTGCCATTCATATTCTCTCTTCATTCAACACTGTGGGTGGCAGGTCGCCTGCACAGTAGTCCCTGCTCTCAGTACACACCCCAAAAGTAATTTTCTTTCTTGTTCATCTGTTCCTCCCTCCTTCCTTTCCCTCCCTCTCCTCCCCCCCCTCTTCTTTTTAATAATCAGGTTGAAGTTACTCAATAAGGCTATGGGTTTGGAGGTAGGAGGTAGTGTCAGGTTTCCTTTAGGCTCCAATCTGATTGCCTGACAAATGTACTACCTACTAAAAGCTATCTAATATAACTTTGCTCTAACTTTAGTTTTATACAGAGAATTTGCCTATTTCAACATCTTCTAAACTGTTTAGAATTTGGTCATTCTTTATTTTAGTCCATAGGCAAAGCTTTTAGCTGAGCTCTGTTTTTTGTTTTGTTTTTTTGTTGTTGTTGTTGTTATTTGTTTGTTTGTTTTGTTTTGTTTTTGTTTTTTTCCCCCTGCTTTCAGATGGGCTGATGTTAGGAATAGCTTGTATATTTCAGGACCTTACTTAAAGCTGCAGAATGAGTCAACATACTCAGACATTAAGACATTTTTCTGTCCCAACCCTAATTTTGCAGGCTTAGGAGACACAAGATCTGGGTCCCACTGCACAGTGGTCCCAGATTCACAGCGATTTTACTAACACAAAAGGTTACCCACTTCTGTTGTTGATGAGGGAGAGGAGGGGTCTTTACCTCCTTTTGTTCTATCTCATCTTACTTGGGTCTGTTACTGCCAGTCCCTATTTCCCTATACGGAATTCTGAATCAGTTCAGATACTTTAGCTTGCAAGTAATGGATGGCTCACATAGAGGTTTCTTAGGTAGATCTTATAACTCCTACACAAAGCCCTGACATTCACTCTTATTGCACTGGCGAGAATCACATTTCCAGCCCCTAAATAAATCACTTTGGCCATGAAAATGGAATTTGCTGACAGACTTAGCCAAATTCACATAAACTAGAATCTGGAGCTTGAGGACAATCAGTTTTTAGATAGAGTCCTGATGAAAATTAGTTACATCTTGAGAAGAGGAAGGGGACTTGGAAGCTTAGAATTCAAGCAACAGATTTAACTATCCCTATAAATCATTCTGAATTTATATATGGTTTAAAAATAATATTTAGCTCTTTTCCTTAGTACCCAGATGATATTTCATACCAATATTGTTAAAAATTAATTCCCTATGGAAACTAAAGTGACAATAAGTAGCCCTGAGAACAGACTGTAAGTATTATGTAGCTGCCATCCCCAAACTTTTTTCTTTAAAAAAATAAAAGGCCAGGTTACCTAGAGACCATGCAAATTAAATTGGCAAGTAGTTTGTTTTCTTCATCTTCTTTTGTATAAGTTCTTTGAGTTATAATGTATTTATAACATAAATAAAGCAGAATGTAGTCTTTGACTAATTGAGTTTAGAAAGTGCCTCATGATCCATCAGAGACATATTTATGAAAAGATGGTTTTCCTTAAGGAGGTCACTAAGTTGTCGTGATAACAACTATAAATCCCAACAACAATGTGGGAGAAAGCACTGACTCTGAAATAAGAGATCTGGGTTCAAAACTCTCAATCCTTATTTTATAATATAAAAACAAGTATAGGATAAAACATATTGAACTACGCTGCTATAGATATTAATACCTGGTGAGCAGAGTCGTAGTAAAGACTATCTGATACAACAAACAAACTTCGCAAATGGCGCTGATAATATGTAGGTCCTCAAAAACTAAGAGTAATTCAATTACTTACTTGTGTTAAAAAATACTTTCAGCCAGAATTAGAAATTAAAAGGGCTAATGGCATTTAATTAATTCATGGCCTTTCTTCCTGCTTCATTGTTTTTCATATGATTCTTTTAAAGCAGCTTTTATTGTGTCTGACTCCTCACTCTCATCTGCTACTATGGGGTTGGTAGAGAACAAATAGCTTCCCAGTTAGTCACATTTACAAACCTTTTCTGTGGAGAATTTCAGGCCATCGTGCATGGCACTGCCTTCATCATATTATCAAACACCCTTCCTCACCACAGCAAACCTGGGTTTTATTAACAACTCATTCATGACTCAACCATCATATTACATTCATACTTTTTACTTTACACCTCAGTATACCTATTTTTTCAGAACTCAAAACTTCTGGCATTTTACATCTCTAGTTCATACCCTAGGGGGAGCCAAAAGATAGTGGCTGAGATCCCAGTCCAGAATGTTCCCCGTGTCACTCCTGCATGCCTCAGAAAGTCACAGAAAAGATAGATTTGCTATGTCAAGTAAGTCATATTTGTTTCTGCTTCCCAGCTCAGGAAACTACCCTTCAGCAGGCTAGCTCTGGGAACCATTATTATAATACAGCTCCTGATACAATGAGTGAATTCTTCAGAGTCGCTGTTCTCCCTCATGTTTGTTTTAAATACCTTATGGCTTGTGTTTTCTTATTTATTCCTTCAAAAGGTTTTTATCAAGTGTCTACTTATTTACCAGAGTATAGGCTAAGTGTTGGGGATATAGCGGTGTTCACAACAGACCTGGTAACTAGTCTTATTGAATTTATGTATGTTGATAGCTTCAGACACTTAAAAGAGTGAATTTAACAGCCTGGGAAATTTTATGGGTTTGACATACTATTCTTCATGAAGTTTTAATAGAAGTTCTAAAATAATTGCTTTTATTTGTGTAAATGTGATTAATGAAGCATGAATAGTTTTAGTCTTGATAAATACCAACATATCCAATTAGATTGCCTTCTGACTCTCTGTTCGTCAGCCCTTTGGAAACTCCCTCTCTACTATTCTGACACCTCTCTAGTTCCTCCACTGAAACAGTCCTTCTATATTCGAGACATATTAAATGACTGAGTTTTGCAAACCTAGAAAGCAATTGCCTTCATGTTTTAAATATGTGAAGGGGCTTTGCATAAAAAAGGATGATTCTAGATCCTCAAAGAAGGAGATATTCAGAGCAGTGGTAATAGCCACCAGAAAGACTGTATAAACATACATGAAGGTTTGCAAAGCATGAAATCTAAGTTTTGGTTCCCTTTCCAGTATATTTGGATGATGACCTCAGAAAGTAAGAACTTAAGTGAAATCTAGGAAGTGTCTGCCTTGTTTTATTTAAAAGACAGTATTGACTTTGTGCTGTAAGAGTCCCTGGGTCAAGACCATGCCACTGTGTCAGTGATGTTTTAATATCTTCTGGGACACTCTGCCTGGAAAAAAAAAGGTGGGGGGTAACTTCTGATGAAAAAAACTTGTGTTCTAAAAGATCCAACACAATGGGTGTATTCAGTCCTCCTTATTTTTGGTTTTAAAATATAGAAAGTAGGTTAGGTTTTTGTTTGGGAGCTACGGATTGCCTGGTAGAAGTGGTAGAGGTGACAGGTAAGGGAAGAGGTAATGACTAAATGATACAATGGTGTATATCTGTTGTTTGGTCTTTCTATTAATCATTACTTGCCATAACTTCTTTTCTTCTTTTTTTAATAGTATACAATCCATTCACACAGTTGACTGGATTTGAGGGGAGCATGACTCAAATTAAGCCAATTATTATTTTGTGTAACTGGCATTATTCAGACACTGAGGTGACCATCCCTGGCCGTGTGATCTGGAAAAATAAAGTAGGTGAGGAAAGAGAGAATAGGGTGGACATGTAGAATGGGAAGGAGTCCAGTGATAGAAATCAAGTTCTTTTTAGAGTTGGAGTCATTTCTCATGCCCACCTGTCTGGATTCTTGCCCTTAATTTCTATAAGACATTTTGATATCCTTATACAAATTTCTGATTTTTTATGTCCTATTTCAAGAATGTTTTTGGATCACTTATAATAAGATTTTAAACTTTACATTCACATTACAGAGTGACTTCTATCAAAATAGGTGGATAACATTTTTTATAACCCTTAATATCTGCCATCTATATCTATATTTTTATCTATTCAACTGATCAGAAAATTGTCATGTGATAGTACTTGCAGGCTATAGTTTATTCTAAATTTTAAGTGAGTATTATAGTCCAGCTGATGATAGCATCTCTTTTGGAGCTGATATGATACTATTATAATATTTTCATGTAAAATATTTTAAAATATGAAACCTGAAATCTTAAATAAAACAAAGATCAGATTTAATGTGGAAATTTCATTTAGAGTGGAAAAATGAAATAAAAGCAAATGAAAAAAAAAAAAGAACAGGCTTGTTTTAACTATGTTTATATGTTCCTTGTTCAGTTACACTGTTAACCAAATCCCATAGTAAACATTCCCTAAATGATTTAAGCCTCTAGTGATTTCAGAATAATACTAAGCAATACCCAGGTGTGAGTGCTGTGGCAAAATCAATTCTCACAAAGCTCCCTGTTCAGTCACATAAGGATCTGAAACCTTTAGACAAAAGGTAATGGATGTTTCATTTCCGATGGGTCAGGTTTGGAGGTCAGTGCTATGAAAAACTGTGGGAGGCACATTCAGCAATATTTTTTTCTTTTCTCTTTTAATGTTCAAAAGCAAGTAGAGGGGCCTCCTACACAACAAGCTTTGTTCATAGGCATTTGATTTGGATTCTTGCTGTGAAGCAACACATTGACTAACTGTGTGCTGGGGTAGAAAAATTGAGTTTGAGCTTGTGGTGAGCTGTGGTCAGGCCTGACCACTGAAAATCCACAGGTAAACATAAAGGAGAAACTTCTAGTCACTAACACATATGCAGATAAGGAGACAGTGACCCTGTGCAGACAAAGCCAGATATTTGAGGCCTCTAACCCTATCGTTAAATCTGGTATACATGTTGGTAAAATGTTTATTTTTACAGTTATAAGTAAGTAATTTTTGTGTGCTGAGATGATCCACAGATTAGTGATTTCCTGATATAAGTCCACAGATTTTCTGACTTAATGGAGCGAGACCACTACAACCAAGTTGTGGAGACCACCACAATTTGACAGAGCTCCATGAGACACAAGGTAGGAAATGATAGCCAAGACCAACAGTGCAACTTTTGCTTTTGCCACTTTGTGCTTATTAGCTGCTCTAAGAGTAAGCCAGAATCAAAACAAATTTGAAATGATTCCAAATTATCATTCTTCCCTGTCCTTTTATGCATACTGACTCTGACCAAATGCAGAAATCAGTCATGTATTCTTTTTCTGTTAAACACCCACGCACACACACACACACAGTACAAATATATACACAGTTTTCTTTATCATGGCTTTGGAAAGAGGAGAGCAAATTATTATATGTGCCATGCTCATCTTCCTCCCTCATATATTGGAAAGAAAATGCAGTAAGTGGGTTTCTCCTGCTGTTCTTAGATGCACAACACAAGGAGTCTAGACCACTGAATTTTGCTCATATAGGATGCTGTGGGCTTCAAGGTCAAAGAGGTGTGTGTAAATCATACATACATCTTCTTTCCAGGTATTAACACAAAGTGTTCATGGTGGACTCACAAGTAAGGATCACAAAAGAGTCAGTAAAGCCCTTCTTTTCAACATATTTTAACTTGTTGATTTTTTATTTAAGACTCACATAAAATGTCAAATAAGTCCAAGTAGTAATAGAGTTCATATTTATTGAGTAGTTGCATTATGTCCCACTCTATGTACTTTTAGTTATTAAATCATTAGTTACTATTATCCCCACTTTACAAATGAGGAAATTAAAGTATTAGAAAACAAGTTCCTTACTTTGATCACAAGGTTAAAAGTCATTAGAGACAAGATGTTGACCTGGAGACTTACACCGGCTTTCTTACCATAAACAAAAGAATTTAACCCACTGATTCTGTCTTCAAAATATGAGCTCTTAACCAGTATTTGACAGTGCCCTCAAATATGTATCTTGTTTTTGAGCAAGATATTTTATCTACTTTTCATAAATAAGGTAACCTGAATCCCAAGAAATGATTTCATTTTCTCTTTGTTGCTATGTTATTACATGGTACAAATGGAATTTAAACCCATGTTTGTCTGACTCAAAAGAAAGAAGCAAAGGTCTGTTAGTTTGGTTTGGCAATATGAGATATTTATGTTTGTTCAATTATTAAGATAATGTTGGATTTTTTTCAACTTCTTTATACTCTTCCTGAGACGTGCAGGTAATAATGGACTAATGCAGATGAGTCTGAAAGGTATAGAGGAAAATAACTGCTTAAAGAGAAGTGCCACATACCTTGAGTTTAAAAATAATTAGTTTAATCACAATGTTAATGATTTCCTGAAAGATTTCCAGACAATGATAGCAAAGAAGAAAAATGAAAGGAAATTTGTGCCACTTGATATTATGATATAACATAAAAAAAAAACCTCAAACAAACAGATTAAAGTTGCATGTAATTGGAGCAAAAATTGGCACAGAAACAATGTAAAAAGAGTAATATAGAACTATGAGGTTGAAACCACATTATATATGACGCTTTGATATCTGATAAGGCTGGCATTGAAATTAATGAAACTCATACAACCTAATAATGATATGAATTTGTTCACAGGAATAAAAATAGCTAAAAACATACCTAAAAGATCTCAAATTTACTCAAAATTAAGTAAACATAAAATAAATCAGATGCTATTTTCAGTTCTCAGATGGCCATATATGTACATGTTTGTAGTAACAGTGACTGTATGAGGAAATAGGCTGGCATTCTTATGTAATGTTGCTTAAAGAGTGCATTGTTACAATTATTTATAAAAGGTGTTTAGAAAACATGATCTAATTTAAAAATTCACATTTCCTTTGACCAACAATTCCACTTCCAGAAATTTTTAATATTGACACATATTTGTGATGTATAAGAGAGATGAATGAAATTGCTAATTGCAGCACTTTGAAAGCACGGGAAAACAAAAGAAAAGCACATTTTTAGGTGAAGTAATATATAGTGAAAATTCACAGTCAAATGTTAGTTCACAGTCAGATTCACAGTCAAATCTTAGTTACTCTTTACATAGAAAAAGATTGACTCTAGAATGCTCCTACATGACAATTTACATACTGTCCAATTGTGTGAACAAAAACATGAGGAAAATGCATAAGCATAGATAAAAGTAAAAAATGATCTGTGGGGTGGAAAAGTTATGGGAATCAAGTTTCAGCAGGAGAAGTATGCCAGCATCTTTGCTGGGATAAAGTATTTGATTTAGGCTATGGTGAGGGATTCCTCCATTGGCTATCTGGGGACTATTTTTAATGATTATTTTAATCAATATACATATATACTTCACAAAATTCACATATTACTACCACTACAAGGCTAAACCAAATTCAGCAGGCTTCTAAAAATCAACTCCCCCCTGCTCCCTAGAGCCAAGCCTTATCATAAAGTTAGCTATTAATTTTTTAGCAGTTTTTCTCCATATTTCTCCATATGCTCATATTTCTCCATATCTCCATTTTCTCCATATTTCTGCATATACTGAAGTTTTCAGTTTTAGACATATGTTTTTAGTTTATCTTACAGTAGATGAGAATTTTAACTCCCTTAAACCAATTTTTTTTTGCATTTTCCCCTTCTCTTTTTCCTCTTCATCCTCTCAATATATCACAACTATTTGATAAGTAAATATCATGTAAAGTAAAGTAAAGATCACTTTTAAAAGAAAAATCTTTTTATGATTATGCTTTCTTTTGTTTATATTTTCTGTTTTTATAGATGCCATTAGTCCCCATTTTTCTTCAGATTCTTATTTCTTTGGATTATAGTTTTCTCTGTTCTTAAAAGATCTCCACATAGTTTTCTACATGGGGAAATGAGATGGACAGTCTACTGATTCCTTGTTTTCCTGCTTCTTTCTGCTAAACTTTGGACTGATAACTCTTTATAGTTATTATAGTTATTATACAATAGGCAATCTGAGTATTTAATGAGGCTATATTATGTGTTACTTTATTGTTTCTGGAATCCTCTTCTCTCTAGGTTTACTTCATCATTCTGATGCGGCATATTCTCTGATAGCATCCTGAAATAAGTTTTGTGTCAGGCATATTCTTTGAAAACAACAAAATACCTTCATTGTACTTTACTACTTGATTGAGTTAGTAAGGCAAACATATATATATTTTTCTCAAATATTTAAAGAGAGAGAGAGAGTGTGTGTGTGTGTGTGTGTGTGTGTGTGTGTATTTAACAATGACAGGCAAGAGGCACAAGATAAATATACAAAAGAGTGGGATTAAAACATATCAGGAGAAACTCTAGGAAATAGGTGAGAATGGATGACTGGAATAGCATCTTGAACATTTTTGGTAAATTTTTTAAAGTGAAAAGCAGGACAAAGTGACGAACGGTTTCTGTTCTGGTGTGTAAGCATCTTGGAAGTCCACAATCTGTCCTAATAAGTAAAAAAAAATAATAAAAAAAAAATCTAAACAAACTGAAACATTAAAACTCCTCATAGATTCATAAGAGAAGTGATGTCACTGGGTGAACAGGTACGTCCAACTCGGAGAAAACTGCAGGTGAATACAGAGAATGACTACTTGTAGGAGTAAAGACATCCAAAGCAGAAACATGGGTAGGAACCCCGTGCTATGAGAAAGAAGTCTGAACTGTAACTGGAGGCTCACCGTGGGCATCTCTGAGAGCTAAAAAATCCAGGGAAATCTGGTCATAGTGAGTCTCCAGCCTTGTGTGAGTTTTATCTCCAAGAACTGGATCCAGTTCTCTCTGTGAATATTAGAAATATCTCTTTGGGCCTATGGTAGGTGGAAGGAAAAAGAACAATAAGTCAGACAAAGCTATTTCCAAAACATCGATTCAAATAGATGCTATCTTTTATCAAGTTGTATTTTTCTGAATTTTCACATTGTATCACTTGGAAACTATTAACATTGATAAATCAGTGACACATCTTAATGGACAACCGGGATTTAAGATGTATGAAACACATATATTTCTATTTCTCACTGAAATCATGTTTCTTTGAGCCTTTTACATTCAAAGACAAGCCATGAGTCTTATTAATATAGCAAGTAAAAGTACTTCTAAGTAGAACAAATTCATCTTTGACCAGTTTTTAATCTCAGATATTTCAGGACGATTTCTGTCTGGCATCATGGGAGAAAACATGACTATAGCCCATAAGAAGAAAAGAGTTTGAAGCAGATGCTTTATGTTAGAAGTATAGATTTTCTAAATTCATATAGTTATCATCTAACATATCCAGAATCTGACTTGCTATAGTAATTCATGGGCATGGAAATTCAGAGAACTTGATGAGATAAAGAAAGGCCACAATGAAATAAAAATAGTGTATCCACATGTACGCACAAATTTATAATCCTATTGCTTAAGTAATTCTGGCATTACAAACTTAATATTTAATGCAAAATGCAACATTGAGTCTAAAAGATTAAAATGTTATATTTAAAGCATATTTAATTATTGCATTCCATGGTTAGTATTCTATGAATGAATTGCTTCAAATATTAAAAATTGTAGAAAGGTTTATTGATTAAATAAAAAGGGGTGTTGCCTTTATACACCTCAGAGAACACCTATAAAAATGGTTTCCCCATAGCTGAGCTAAAAACTGTAATGGATATGCAATAAAATTAATAGATCATAATACTGCTATTCTTTTTATTATTTCTAATTTTACTGATTTTTTATTTTATTGTTGAAGAACTCCCAATGAGCCTAACTTAATAGCTAGAGATTCAAATTAGAAAATGTTATGGTAGGTTGTCTTTCTTTTGTTACTTTTTTTTTTTTCTCTTCATCACTAAGTGGTAGTAATTTTTGATATGGGAAGACATATTAAATAAAATAGTTGGTAATACGAGTTTTTTCTTTCCTCTTGAAAGATGCAGGAACTATCCAATTTTATTTGACCCAACTAACAAGGAAATAAACCCTGCAAATGCAAGCATTTGCATTTTGAGTCCCCCTAAATATTTGTATTTATTATTGTTATACCCATATGAAATAAATCTAACAAAAGCATGAGAGAGAAAAAAGTTTGTAAATGAGGTAGAATGCATTTGTGATGGCACAGAATTCTCTTTCAGAGCCTTTTCACTAAATTTCTTATGTCCACAACATGGAATGTAAATGACTTTCTCAGGACATGGATCTACCCATGCTCTAGAATCATTGATCCCCTTATGCATTCCTTCATTTGTTCATAGATCAGACAATGGGGAGGCAGCTCCTGTGTGCCAGAAATTGGAGCAGGGGGCTGGGAATGCAAAGAGGAAAATGTTGCTTTTTTAAAAAAAAATTATATATTTATTTATTTATACAATAATATTTATACAATAATACAATGTATTATTAGCCCCAGGAGTACAGGTCTGTGAATCACCAGGTTTACACACTTCACAGCACTCACCATAGCACATACCCTCCCCAGTGTCCATAACCCAGCCACCCTCTCCCTCCCACAACCTCAGTTTGTTTTGTGAGATTAAGAGTCTCTTATGGTTTGTCTCCCTCCTGATCCCATCTTGTTTCATTTATTCTTTTCCTCCCCTCAAACCCCCCATGTTGCATCTTGACTTCCGCATATCAGGGAGATCATATGATAGTTGTCTTTCTCCGATTGACTTATTTCGCTAAGTATAATACCCTCTAGTTCTATCCATGTTGTTGCAAATGGCAAGATTTCATTTCTTTTGATGGCTGCATAGTATTCCTATATATATATATATATATATATACACATACATATACACACATATGTGTATATATATATGTATATGTATATATCCTATATGTATATATTCCTATATATATATGTATATATATATATATACACACATGTGTGTGTGTGTGTGTGTGTATATATATATATATATATATATATATATATATATCTCACATCTTCTTTATCCATTCATTTGTTGTTGGACATCTAGGTTCTTTCCATAGTTTGGCTATTGTGGACATTGCTGCTATAAACATTCGGGTGCACATGCCCCTTCAGATCACTACGTTTGTATCTTTAGAGAAAATACCCAGTAGTGCAATTGCTGGGTCAAAAAGTTGCTGTTTTTTAAGATGGAGTGATAACCAGAAGTTTTCAATGTGGTAAATGAGCCCTATAACAAGTGTTTGTTGAGGCAAGGATATGAAGGAAAGCATCTTGTAGGAGGAAGTGCTTAAGTGAAATCTTTAAGGGCCACTAGGTGTGCTGGAAGCAGCAAAAGGTGGGAGGGCCAATGTACTTAGCATTCAGCATAAGAAGATGAACGCCATATAGGCCCAAAATAGCCTAGTGTGTGCATAATAAAATTTAATTTAAATCCATTGTTTTAGTATAAAGTGTACATATATATGTATATATATATATATATATATATATATATATACACACACACACACACACACACACACACACACACACACTACCTTCCATCAAGGTATTTTATAACCGCTCTGGTTAAAAGCAATACAACTGTGATTTTTCATAGCATTTTCCTATTTGACTTTCATAGCATCAGTTAATATTTGAAATTTTCTTCTTTACTCATGCATCAATCTATTTATTGTATCTGTTGACAATAGACAAAACATGAATGTCTTTTTATATTTTGGTCCTTATTCTATCCTAAGCCTCTAGAATAAGGTCTGATACATAGGGGATTTGATAAAGGTAGTTGACTTCATGTCATGTTAGTGTTTCCTAGCTGAGAAATGGGGTGGAGGAAAAGGAGAAAGAAGAAACAAAGTTTGAAAACTTCATGCCCCCTTGGAGTTCAAAGATGACTGTTTTGATGTCATTTCTGCATATAATTTATATCTTGGCTATAGCATATGTTTTCTTGACTTTATACATTAAGGATACTTACCATTTATTTATCGTATATTTTAAATATTATCCCAGGATGTTATTTTTTAAAAGTTGCATTTATGCATTTATTTATTTTGTAGTTTTTTTTTCCATTTGTTTCTTTCACTTAACATTATGCATTTAAGTTTCCTTCCTGTCATTTCAAGGTTTGATAGCTTCTCATTTTGTTTTTTTTGTTTGTTTGTTTGTTTCAGTAGTACATAACATTCTATTGTTTGGATCGACTACAGTTTATTTATCCATTCACCTACTGAAGGATATCCTGGCTATTTTTAAATTTTGGCAATTAGAAATAAAGTTGCTATAAATGTCCATGTCTAGGTTTTTGTGTAGACATGAGTTTTCAACTCTTTTGGTTAAAATACCAAGAAGTGCAATGCCTAAATCATAGGGATAAGAGTATGCTTGGTTTTGAAAGAAACCACCAAACTGTCTTCAGAGTGGCTGTATTATTTCACATTTCCACCAGCAATGAATGAGAGTTTCTGTTGCTCCACATCCTCACCAGCTACAGGTGGTGTCATTGTTTCAGATATTGGACATTCAAATAGGTATGTAGTGGTATCACATTGTTGTTTTAACCCATGCAAAGCTTTGATTTAGGTATTCAGTATAAATAATAGCCACTACAACAGAAAAAGCTTGCTGTAATTTTGAGATATATTTTGTTGAATGTAGTGGTCAACTGGGGAGAATTGCTAACATACTAATAATACTGGGTCTTCCACTCCATGAATACGGAATATCCCTCCATTAATTTAGATCATCTTCAATTTCTCTCATTAAAATTTTGTAGTTTTTAGTGAAGTCTTGCACACTAAATTTGCTTTTGTTAAATTTATATGTTTATTTATTTAAAGATTTTATTTATTTATTTGACAGACAGAGATCATAATTAGGCAGAGAGATGCAGAGAGAGAGAGGAAAGGAAGCAGGCTCCCCGCTGAGCAGAGAGCCCGATGCGGGGCTCAATCCCAGGACCCTGAGATCATGACCTGAGCCGAAGGCAGAGGTTTTAACACTCTGAGCCACCCAGGCACCCCTTGTTAAATTAATTTTTGTGCATTTTATTTTTAATGTGATTTTGAATTTTCAAATGTATATTGCTAGTATTTAGGATAAGAACAACTTTTTATGTTAATTTGGTCATGAAACCTTGATACTCTCACTTATTTGTTCGAAAAGTTCTTTGTTGTGTATATGTGCGCATACATGTGAATTCCTAGGATTTTCTAAATATAGAATATTGTATCTGATATGAATACAGATCGATTTATATCTTCCTTTCAAAAGGTATGCCTTTAATTTCTTTTTTAATAATATTATGGTTTCTTCTTTTTTTCTTCATTGGACAGAACTATCAGTACAATGTTGAATAGAAAGACACTTCAAAACATAATCTATATTTAAAAGTGGGGATGCAAAATATGAATGAATAGCAATAAGGACATATAAGGCTGTTATACATTTAATCGTATTTATTGTTTGGGATTAAAAAAACAGAAGAAGATAAAGTTTATTCCTTAGTCTGGAAAAGAGAGACTGTTGGAATTATATGCTGACAAAGGTATTTGGAGGGACTTTGAGAATGTATGTTGGAATTGATTTAATATAGCACAAGAGATACTTTAAAGGCTGGTGGCAAAAAACAAGTAAAGTTGCAGTAAGTGACATTAACACTTTGTCATTTTAATCCAAATTGGATTTTCAAAGGTTTTTTGTTTGTTTTTGAGAGAGAGAGAGCACACCTGTGCAAATGGGGGCGTGGGAGAGGGGCACAGGGAGAGAGAGAGAATCTTAAGTGGGCTCCACACTCATCACAGAGCCTTACATGGGGATGGGTCTCATGACCCTGAGATCATGACCTGAGCCAAAATCAAGAGTTGGAGGCCTAACTGACTGAGCCACCCAGGCACCCCAAATTTCCCAAGGTCTTTTAAAGGAGTTCTCTAGTTAACAGATGTTGATAAAAAAAAATTTCCAAATGGATATATATAAAACCATTTTTAGGGGTTTTACATTTCATGTTCCATTCTTAATCATACAAGTAGATGAATAATAAGTAGAAGGGGAGGATAAGGGAATGTATGCTCAGTGAAGATAATCTACCCTCTTCTATTTCCATGAGGCTGCTGGTATGGTAGAAGAGAGACATAATGATGTGATTTGAGTGCTTGGTAATGATGCTTCTACCAGCATCCAGAGCTGCGGCCAGGACATAAGGGTGGAAATTGCTAGTCACATTTGATTTCTACCCTACGTATACTGATTCGGAGGTCAATTTTTTGTCTTCACAAAAAATTAAATCACATGAAAGAAAAGCTATGTTAGATATTTTCAAGAACGAAGTACTAATCAAAGGATTTCTGGGGACGCCTGGGTGGCTCAGTTGGTTAAGTGTCTGCTTTCAGCTCAGGTCATGATTTGATTTCAGGGTCCTGAGATGGAGTCCCTTGTCAGGCTCCCTGCTCAGGAGTGAATCTGTTTCTCTCTCCTTCTCTCCCTCTGCCCCTCCACATGCTTGTGTGTATTCTTTGTCTCTCTCTCTCTCTCAAATAAATAAATAAAATCTAAAAAAAACCAAAAAGCAAAAAAAAAAAAAAAAAACTTAAAGGATTTCTGTGTTCATGATAAATCCCCATAGAAACATATGTGATATTCTTTGTATTTTTATGGTGATTTCCCCTTTATATGCATGCATAGTATATGCAGTTGTAATAATAATAATATAGGCCATGATAAGCTGAATTTTGTGATAATTTAGAGAATGACATCAAGTAACTGCTTTATATCATGGTTGTCAGTGGCTAATAGGAAACAGATGACTAGCTGGGCAAAAAATATATAAATTCTTAATCTAGATTTTACTCTGACTCCCCCCACCCTAATGGTAAGTGTTTTTCTATTGAATTGTAAAAGACTAAACTGATAGGCTATGAGGACTTGCTCAGTGAACACCCAGGGACCTAATGCAAAGGTGTCCTTGAGGACTATAAGCTCATGCACTGCACCTACTGGGCCAACTCTGCCACCTGTCCCTGTCACATCAACCAGTTCACAGGAAGGCAAAAGACAGAGTTCACTCAGCAAGTGCAATATTCACGGCATTTTGATAAGGTAGATAGATGTTCATATTTTGATTTTAACAAATCAAGAAAATGAAGGTAAGAAGGGTAAAATAGTCAACATTACACTATCAGAGAGAGAAAAAAAACAGGGGAAGGAAGGAAAGAATGGAGAGAGGGAGAGAATGGAGATTTGCCTCAACCAATAATGAAAGTAGTTGATGTAGAAGAGATTATGACTGATTCAGTTCCACAATCTCAGTATACCCAGTATACTCAGAAAGAAAGAGGGAGAGGGAGAGAGAGAGAGAACTGGGTTGAGGAAGGAATGGAGGAACAAAGGAAAATAATCATGTAATATGATAGGTCGCCCAAACTGTAAACATGACTGACTGAGAGTTTCACCTAAAACAATCTATTTCCAAAATATATGCAATCCAAAGTGTTGAGCTCTGGGCTTGACGGAATGCTTCCAGAACTCCATTTCTTTCTAAAAATATTGCTAAGTTTAATTTTCACCAACGCCTCAGAGCTTATTTGGTCTTTCTAAATGAGTCCCACTACTGCTTTCATATTCCTTTTCACATTAATCATATTTAATGATGGCCATATCGTATATAAGCATTTTTATTTAACTTTTAAAAATTTTCACAATAAGGATGCTTTGGTAGCTCAGTTGGTTAAGCGTCTGCCTTTGTTTCAGGTCATGATCCCAGCCTCCTGGTATCGAGCCCAGCATTGGGTTCCTTGCTCAGCAGGGAGCCTGCTTCTCTCTCTGCCTGCCACTCCCCCTACTTGTACACTTTCTCTCTCTCTGACGAATAAATAAATAAAATAAAAATTCCCAATAGGTGGTGCCTGGGTGGCTCAGCGTAAGTGACTGCCTTTAGCTCAGGTCATGATTCTGGAGCCCCAGGATTGAGTCCTGCATCAGGTTCCCAGCTCAGCGGGGTTTCTGCTTCTCTCTCAGACCCTCCCCCTCTAGTGCTCGCTCTCTCTCACATTTTCTCTCTCTCTCAAATGAATAAATAAAATCTTTTTTAAAAAGTTACAATAATATTTTCTACTCTTGCTGAATAACTGATTTTCTAAAAAAAAAAAAAAAAGATGACCCATGCAAACCTCTCACAGAATGTCTAGTGCATTTATTCACATGGGAATCAATATACACAAAGTGGTAATTTCTCTCTGGAAAATAAAAATATGGGACATTTTATGTAAATATACTGCTCTCTCTTCTCTAGGAATTATGTATTTTCTTGTCAATTGCTCGATTTTTATACATCCAGAAAATTTTTTTTAAGATTTTATTTATTTATTTGACAGAGAGAGATCGTAAGCAGGCAGAGAGGTAGGCAAAGAGAGAGGGGCAAGCAGTCTCCCTCCTGAGCAGAGAGCCTGATGCAGGGCTCGATCCCAGGACTCTGATATCATGACCTGAGCCAAAGGCAGAGGCTTAACCCACTGAGCCACCCAGGCCCCCTCACATCCAGAAATTTTATTTTAGGTTTGTAAGAGGCGATTCCAAACATAATAATGACATATAGAAGGCTGGAAGCTTATACTTTTTATAGCCTGGATTTCTTCTAGTCCAGAAACTGGATG
The DNA here is from genome assembly GCF_010015895.1 of Lontra canadensis. NCBI lineage: Eukaryota > Metazoa > Chordata > Mammalia > Carnivora > Mustelidae > Lontra > Lontra canadensis. The sequence continues at coordinate 8,037,491 of NW_022631013.1, read as the reverse complement.
AGACTGTAAGGAAATAACAGACTAACAAATTCAGAAGTTGATTTATTGACTACATTTTCTAGATGCTAAGTTAGAAATAAATGAAATTTGCTTGAGTTTTAGGTAGTAATTTTGCCATGCTCTCTAAATAAATCTGACTGGAAAACAATATGAGTTATCTGAATTAGCAGACTTCTAAAAGAGCATGTTCAGAAACTAAGCACTCTATCGGGGCAAAACAGAATACATTTACTTTGGATACATTTACTAGTCCTAGATTGCTTAAATCTAGACCTGTTTATTTCTTAAAGAACTGGGTGTAGTCATGTGTATTGATTTCATTTGCTAACACAAATGACACAGAAGAGGATTTATTGATTCCAACTCATCTTTATCATTTATTGGCCAGTAGAATCTTCCATGATTACTTAATTAGCCTAATTCTTCATGTCACTCTTTTTTAAACCATAGTGTGTTCTCTATTAATAATCCATTGTAATTTGCTGGAGCAAAGAGCTCAGAATTAGATTTTCTGGGTTCCATTGTCACCTGAACACTAGTCAGTTTTGAGGACTTAAACACTCCATCTGTTGTTTCAGTTTCAAGAAATAAATTTTGCTTAGATGTATTTATCTATTTGGGATGAAACTTAAGTTGTTTATGGACAAGAAAAACAGTGCTTATATTTTGTTCCCAGAACATCTCCACAATTTTATTTTAATTATTTTTTTCAAGATTTTATTTATTTTTGAGAGAGAGAGAGAGAGAGTGCATGCTCTGAGTGGCCTGGGGCAGAGAGAGAAGCAGACTTCCATCTGAGCAGGGAGGCTGGTGTGGGATTTGATCCCAGGACTCTGGGATCATGACATGAGCTGAAGGCAGACACTTAACCGACTGAGCCCCCTTTGTGCCTCCATTTTCACAATTTTAAAAATTAATGAGAGCTGCAAGAACTTTTGTTTATATGTATTATATCTATTATTATTTGCTATAGTTATAACTGGAAGAAAATTTAAATATTTATAATACTTTATTTTCAATAACATTATAAACATTACATATTAATACAAATAACAACTTCTGTAAAATATATTTTTAAGTAAGTAAATTACTAAATGGAGTGGCATTGTTTATTTTTCAATTTTCTTTATTATTTCTACTTCTGCATTCAGTCTGTTGTGATATTATAAATTATCTACCTTTTGGAAAGTTCGTCTTATAATTGTGAAAGAATGAGAATAAAAACAGAAGATATTGTTTTGGTATAATTATGAAAAATAGATCTAACCTCATTAACCCCTTGGAAGGGGTCCAAGCCACACCTTGAGGACCACTGAACTCTAGGTCCGTCAAATGGAGCTTGGAAAACTAATAGATGTAGAAGAAATATGCTATAAGTTTTGCTTATAATGCTGAAAAAGAAGAACTAAAATGAAGAGAACAGTACTATAATGTAAACAAAGTAATTGTGCTAATTGTTAACTTTATCTAATGGAAAACTCTGGATTAAAGCCCCAAGTCTGTTCTTGAACAGAAACCGAAAAATCTCTCTGTGAGCTAAGATCCAAGAAGACAATCTCACAAAAAGTAGTTTTATGGCATTGGCTGAAAATTAAAAATTTAAATAAATAAAAAATTTCTATTAGGAAACAAACAAACAAACAAAAAAACTAGTGTCCAGCAATGAGGCCAAACCTGAGATCCCAACTGGAAGTGGATAATAATCTCAATCAAAGAGGCCAAATAAAGGTGTGAATGAAGGCAAAAGACATCCCAGTGGTTTCTGTAGGGATGTCTCTTTTGAGCAAATGTGATTAGGAGCATTGCTAGGAAGTTAAGATCTTAGAAAATTTTCCAAAAGTGCTGGAATTCAGGGACAAGCTCTGATATGTTGACATTTGAATAGGTAGATAGATGAGATTAGCAGAACTAATCATTTAACAAAATGTTTTAGAAATGTCTGAAGTGTTATTTTCTTTTACATTTTTGAAAGCAGGCAGACTAATAATTACATTTGCCAACAACACCAATCTTTTAAAAATAAAAACTAGAATGTCATGCCAACTGGCATGATATTCTCAGTAAAAATAAAATTCAAAAGAATGAAGAAAAATTTATCTACTTAACATGTAATTATTAGCCAGAGGAATCTGTTTGCTCTGTTCTATCCATCTGTCCCAACTTGACAGAAAATTATTCATTAAATTCCAGAATAAGATTATTGCGTTTTGTTACCAGAAAGATTGGGCCTTTGATTGTTGTCATTGGTATTCAGAAGAAGATTCTGGCTAATTCTGTATTTGTCCACAAACATCACAAAAACAAATAGTGAGATTCCTTCAGATAACAAAATGTGTCTAGGAGTATTTCAGAAAGTCTAGAGTCCCTACAAAGCATTAAAATATTCCCAGATAACATGTCTGCATACAAATGATCAGATACCCTACAATTTTATTTGTTTATCCTACGATGAGAGATTTGACTGGCACTTAAATATTATTGAGAATAACTATTACTAGTTTGAGGGTGCTTGTTTAAGACCTCACTAGAATTGTTGAAGTTGGGATCAGGGATATATATCCTAAGAAGATTATTATCAGTAAAAGTAAGCATTTATGGAAGATCTAAATACTGTGTGTTTGACATCACCACTACTTGACACACATAGGTTAAATTGTGTGTGTGTGTGTGTGTGTGTGTGTGTGTTTAATGCTTGGTAGGTGCAATGTTGTGATTTATAAGGAATATATATTTGGTCATTCATATAACTAAAATGTATTTCTCATATATATTTGGTCTCAGTCCACAGTTTCTGACTCACAGCTCCTAAAGCCTTTGGAATTTCCTAATTGTTGAGAATGCTAAAAGTATCTTTTGTTATATTAATGAGGTGACTTTTGGCCATACCTAACCATGGGAGCTGATTACCAATGAAGCTAATCATTTGATGAGAGGGTTGGAATTTTTCAGTCCCATCTTCTGCCCTTCAAGGTGCCCTCCAAGATACTGGAGGTTGAATCAGTCACAGATGGCCAATGATTTAATCAGTCATGCCTATATAATGAAGCTTCCATAAAAACCCAAAAGGACCGGGTTCAGAGAACTTCAGGGTTGTTGACTTGAAAGGCTTGGAGAAAGATACTCTTGGAAGCCATGGAAGCTCCATGTCCTTGCCCTATTCATGTCTTCTATATGGTTGTTCATGACTTCCATCCTTTTATAATAAACTGGTGATCTAGTAAGTAAAATATTTCTCTGGGTTCTGTGAGCTGCTCTATAGGCAGTCTGTTAGAAGTACAGGTAAGAACCTGGGGTTGTGACTGGCATCCGAAGTGGGGGTGGGGCGGTGGGATCAGTGTTCTTGTAGGACTGAACTTTAAAACTGTAAAATCTGATGCTATCTGCAGGTGCATAGTATCTGAATTGATCTGAATTCTAGGAAACCCAGCTGGTGTCCTGAGCATTGTTTGGTGGGGGGACACTCTATCCACCACCACCAACATTGGAAATTCAGCCTCAGAACATCAAAAAGAGGAGGTGTTCAACTTTGGTAGAGGTATTCATGAAAAAGAAGCAAGATGTATCTGTCTGGGATGGGATAGATACCTAATGTACCCTTATTTTAAAAGCATGGCCAAATTGCATCAATATATGAGGAAAACTTCACTGAGCAACTGCTTTTACAGTTAGGCTTCGAGAATGGGTAACACTGGATCAGAAGGGTACATGGTATAGGGTTGGGTTAGGGCTATTGTGCTTTTGTAACATAGGCAAGATAAATGGTATAGGTAAGAACACAGTGGAGAAAATGAGCAAGCTACGTAAGAAAGATAAGTGGTGCCACATAACATAGAAGAAATAACGTGTGTGTTGCTGAAGAGGACAGAGCAGGAAATAAATTTGGATTAGTGAAGAAGGACCTAGATATAGAAATGTTTAAATCCATACCGAAGAATCTAAGTTGAGCTTAACCATTGCAGATTTTTTTTTTTAAAGATTTTATGTATTTATTTGACCAAAAGAGAGAGAGTACAAGTAGGCAGAGTGGCAGGCAGAAGAAGAGAAGCAGGCTCTCCACTGAGCAGGGAGCCCTGTGGAGGGCTCGATCCCAGGACCCTGGGATCATAACCAGAGCTGAAGGCAGCTGCTTAACCAAATGAGCCACCCAGGTGCCCCCATTATAGATTTCTAATCAAGACACTATTATGCAGAAAGTAGTGTTTTAAAAGGATATTGAGTGCTGGAAGCACAGGAGACTGGGAAAAATTAAAAACAAGAAATCTGTCATAAGATAACTTAAAAGTCATCATATAAGATAGTTTAAATCAATTATATTATAAACTATGTTACATTGCCATAAGGTATATATTTCAATTCATTAGGTTGCAGAAAGAACTTTATTTGAATTTATTTTATTTTTATACTTTTAATAATTACTTTTATTTTGAAAATGTGTTATATGTTACAGTTGACCCTTAAACAATTAGGTTTGAACTGTATAGGTCCACTTATAAGTAAATTTTTTTATAGTAAGGTACTGTAAATGTATTTTCTCTTCCTTATGATTTTCTTTACAACATTTTCTTTTCTGTAGCTTATTTTATTGTTAAAAATATAGTGTTTGCTTCGGCAGCACATATACTAAAAAAGAATATAGCATATAATACATATAACATATAAAATATGTATTAGTAGACTATTTATGTTATTGGTAAGTCTTCCAATCAACAGTAGACTACTAGTTGTTAAGGTTTTGGGAAATCAGAAATTATATTCAGATTTTCAGCTGCACAGAGGGTCAGCGCCTCTAATCTCTGCAGTTGTTCAAGGGTCAACCAAAGTTGTTTTGTACATGTTTATTTTTTATAAATAAATATATATACATGAAATGGATGATCAATGTAAAATTTAGTAATATGGTGTGTGATCATAAAAGTTTGTAGGTTAACATTTAGATGAAGCCAGGTAATGTGGTAGAATTGATAGTGAGTTAGGGAGCCTAAAAATAAAATCAGGAGCTTGGATATGACAAATATCATGAAGGGAAGTACAAAAGAACATAGTGACATATTGGGAATGGATAGAGAAGATGACATATTGAAGGCTAATGCTAAGCTTTTATGCCTGGAAAACTGAGCTTATGTTGCTGTGTGCCAGAATTTTGACTTTTTGAGGATGAAATCTGATGGTAAATGGTCAGTTTGATTTGGAAATTTTATCACCCTACATTTCCTTTTTATTTTATATTATTAAAAAATGTTTGAATACCTGTTATATGCTGAATAATGCTGAGAATACAGGAAAGTATAAAATGATCTCTGAACTGTAAGATAAAATATTGGGTGAATGCACACATAAACGTGTACATTTGCCATATAATCTAGTTAATGTCATATGAGATTTCTGTGTAAGTTGTTATAGGAATGACAGTGTTGGCGCTATCGATTCCATCCAGGGTCATCAGAAAAGAGCTGGCATTTGTACAGAGAATTCAAATTCTTTATTTGTCCTTTGGATACTTATTACTTTTGACAAAATTATTTATAAGAATAATTTCCCCTTGCCTCAAAGAAATAAAATACTGTTTTGTGTATTTACTAATAGTAACTATCAAGCTGTTCATTCTCATAATAGCTGTGGGTTGTGACCTTGAATATGATAGGCAATTCTAAAAAACAAGTAATATTATAGAGGTACATGATATTACATGTAGTTAAGCAAAGTCAACTAATTATATGACATTAATAATCCTCAATTTAAAGATATATAAAAGGGAAGCCAACTGTAACTTTCCAAGGGAAGTCATAACATTTTATTAGAGATTCACAATGTATTTACGGTTGTTACTAGTTACACTATAATGCCAAACATTACCACGAAATGATTCTTCCCACTTTTACAATATTATTACTATCTTCATATGTCATTTACATACTGACATAAGAAATCTAGCTGTTAAGTTTCTTTCTTGCATGCTCTGTATGGAAGAGTACATATAAATACACACACACAGTAACCAAATATTTATATACTTGGAAAAAAATCTGTAGTTTATGAGGGGAAATCATTTTATGAATTTTTCCATCACCAACATTGGAATTCCTTTGATTTGTATTTTACTTGGAATGTATTTTAATACATAGATTTGTATAATTTCAGAGAAAAGTGTGATGTTCAATGTAATAATGATAATTTAAATGGCTATAGAGATGCATTCATACCTCTGTCACTTGTTATCTTCTCAGGTGTTAGAGTTGGAACAAAGTATAGAAATTTCAATTTTCAAATACATTCTTCTAAGTCAATGGATGACATTTTAACATGTTAGAGTCAGTTAAATTATATGGATGGGCATCATAATGTAAGTCTTTATACAGTTTTAAGAGTTGTGCAGCAATTCAAATATTATCTGTAAGTCATTTTCTATAATGCGAGATAAATTTTTGTTCCTGTGCACCTAAACACACATCAACTTTGTGTTCTTTTGATTAGTTACATATCATTGGAGATCAAAATTAAGTTTCCATTTTTGCCTGCATCTTTCTGACATTTGGCTCTTTAACATCTGAATGCTTCTATTATTTAAACAAAAATTCAATCTTAAATTGAAGATGTAAAGCCAGGTATAATAGGCAATAGACTGGCTACTTGATAAGCCTTTAGAAATAGAGGTATGAAGATAAATAATTACCCTGAGAGGTGGAAAAGTCAAAATTATAAGTAGACTCAAGAAGGATTTAGATACATTTGAGGCTAAAAAATCAATAATGAGTTATCAACACATTTTGAGGGTTTTACCCACAGACATCAAATATACTATCCTGTGTAGCATAACAAAGGATGTCATATTAAATTTGTTCAGAAGAACTGCTAGTTGTTTCCTGGAGAGTGCACTGGAGAGAATTATGAGACAGGTGGTGAGTACAATAGGAATGGGGCCAAGATTAATAAAAATGTGTGCCATGGATGGATGTGGTGTAGTGCTGGCATGGATGCCAGTTTATGGCCACTGCTGGCATAAGGGGTATCTAACTTTGCTGTTCAACACTCAAACACTTCCTCTGGTAAATGGTATGTAGATTTCTTCTGTGGCCACCACTCATTCTCCAGTTTTAATTCATGAATTTTAGGTAGAGTTGACTCTACCTCCAAACTCTAGGAATGGCCAAAGACCATGGGCTTAATAAGACAAAAATTATTTCTTCTGGCCCTAGGTACTGGATTCCCAGGTGAGCATTTGACCTACTCAATGACATAAGAATTAGATTTGGGCTGGGTCTTTTAAAAGAAAGGCTTATTATCTGGCTAAAGTGAACTTGTTAGAATGTGAGCCTATGGGGTGCCTGGGTGGCTCAGTGGATTAAGCCTCTGCCTCCGGCTCAGGTCATGATCTCAGGGTCCTGGGATCGAGCCCCACATCGGGCTCTCTGCTCGGCGGGGAGCCTGCTTCCCCCTTTCTCTCTGCTTGCTGCTCTGCCTAGTAGTGATCTCTCTCTCTCTCTCTCTGCATCAAATAAATGAAATCTTTAAAAAAATAAAAAAGAATGTGAGCCTATCACTACAAAAAATGATCCATGGAATCCTAATATAAAGCCAAGGGGTAAGAGGAGTAAAAAATAGAACACAACTAATTTCCGATTATATAAATTTAAATAAGCTAAACACAAAAGTAGATAGCCTTGTAAGTTTCAGTTGACTACATAAATTCAATTTGACATAGGTCAGTTTGAGTTGGATTTTCCATCACTGGCAAAGCAGAGTCTTAATATAACTGACATGTCTCATCTGTTTGATCACAGCCAGCATCTGTACCAGTATTTGTGTTCATTACACCAGATAGCTGCTCTTTCAACAGTGGCCTGCCTATGTACCAGACCATAGCAAAGTTTGAAAGGTATATATATTCACAATTTCATGAGCACAGGAGAGGTGAACATTCATTTTGTGTTAGAGGATGAGGCTAGTTAGGGGGCAGATACACACATAGGACAGCATACTCAGGCCTAAAGAAGAAACCACTACAAAAATTGGCTGGGCCAAGTGCCTTGCCTTGGAAACTTCTAGTTTGGCTTCCTTCCAAAACCACACATGGCTCTTAAATTGTCTCCATTCACGTTGTGTATGTTCTTGAATGCTAACAGCTAGTAATGTGTCTCCTCCTAGCAGGAAATAAGTTAATAGCCATCAGAGAGGCAGCTGGAATGGGTACTGAAGTGGAGGGGTGAAGGAATACAAATATGTCTTGTCTTTGTGGGAGTGTGGGAGCAGAAGTTCATGCTGATAGGATGTTTGATGATGTCCATAATAAGTTGCCTAGCTCTGTCATGCTAGAGCTTGCTATAGCTCTGTTATGCTGTATTTTCACCTTTATGGACTATGATAAGCATGTCTTAGATTTCCTGTCCTTGTTTTATACCAAGTTACGTAGTTAGCGTATATTAGTATAATGGAGCGCAGAAGTACATGAATAAGGTCGTTTTTATGTGTATGCATAGGCATGTGTATGTATGAACTTTATGCTGTGGATTTACAAGGGAAAAAATGAATACATATCCTTTTCCACCTATACTTTTCTTCATATTCTTCAGCCCTACAGGATGTGATAAATATCTGTGTGTCTGTATGTGTAAATGTGTAGGTTTCAAAAAAATATGAGGAACCATTTGCTAAGTTGGGGGTGGGAGAGGTTAGCAGAGGACACAACCTGAAGAAAATTATTGGACTTCTTGCATCTGAGGTCTGTCAAAAGGGGTAGATTAGCCTGTGCTCAAACACTGTACCCGGGAATAGACACATTAAATGAATATGGCTGTATGCAAGTCTCTAAGTACATGTTCATATGTCCTAGTGCCTTTAGAGGGGAGGTGAAGCTAAGTGAACACTGAGACGATGTGCCTAGATAACTTAAGTAAAAGAAAAATAATCCAAGCCAATAATTAGCAGATTCTGATCCATATACTGGTATCTAAATGTATCAAGTACTCCCACCCCAGAAGTGCCTAAAGCTGTCACTGCATGTCCACAGGTTATTTCTGTCTGTGAACATTCTTTGGGAAAGATATTCTTGAAGAAAAGACGATGAAAGAGAGTAACTGTCAGGAAAAAGAAAACCTCCATCAGCACACACCTAAACAGTTCCACATAAAGAGGTATAAAAACCAGTTTCTGTGAAGACTGGGGAGGTGAGTTCCTGCTGTACGCATCTCTCTTCTCATTTTTTCTTTCTACAAGCAGACTAGCAACAAACAGAAATGTCTCCTATCGAAAATTTTGTCTTTGATCTGTATTTCTACATTTGCTATGTAACCTGGGGAGATTTTCTAAAATTTCAGATTTCTAGGTTCCATGTCTATTATTTTGATTCAGGAAATACAGTTGGGTATTTGAGAATCTACATTTTTAACAAACCCCTTAGGTGGTGTTGGTAGACAGACAGGCTTATTGAATTAATACATGGAATTCTGGGAAAAACAAACACACGTGTGGTTTTCTAATTAGTAAGTCAATTGGAAGCAAAGAGAATGAAGCACATCTTATTTGAAGGAGTCAGAAAAGATAAAGGGAAACTTTCTTTTTTATAGTAGGTTTCAAAATTTTGTTGTTTTAGAAAAAGAATATGATTCATCACTTTGGATTATATTTCTATCTGTCGCCATGCTTACAAATGTATGTTTTTAATTTCAGCAGTTTTTTCCCCCAAATTGTATAAATTTTAGTTAAAAAAATCACAATCACAATAGGTAAAAGAATTATTGGGTTAATTTTTGATATGTCTCCATCAACTTTCCATTAGATTTGAACTCACTCCATCTCTGATATTTTACATCCTAATTAGAAAGAACCATAATTTTAACGTGTGTCTTCTGAGATTACCACTGAAACTGTTTTGTTTGCTTTGTTCTGTTTATTTGCTCAACTTAAGATCTATAAATCTATAAGTTCTGCTTTGGACCGTACTAAAACTACTGCTCAGAGGACTATCCAACTTCACTCAATTGTTTCTCTACTTCATAGTCAACTCACAGGTGGGTTCAAATGAATTGGGAGACTAATGAACACTCTCCTCATGATTTATCATTCTGGTAAGCCTATCACAAGAGACAAAGATTAAAAGCCCCTGTACTATGAGGCTGATGGAAGATACCTTTGTCCATTTCTCTGTGATAAGTTACTTCCTTCTGGCTTCTATAAAATTAGGAAGTATCTTCTTTTCATGAACATCTCTATGTTTATTAAAAGAAAAAATATTAAATTATGTATTCATAAAATCTCAGATGCTTATATACCTCTGAGTCAAGCCACAGGTATAATACAAATTCAACCATTTTTTGAAATTAAATTTTGTTATGTATGTTTCATTTTTTATTCCACATTGAGGCTTCTCATCAATTCATTAAAGCAGGATGAAAATGGGATTAAAATCATGTGTTCATGCGTTGCTTAGCATTTTATAGTTGAGAAACACTTTCATTTTTCCTTTTTTTTAAAGATTTTATTTATTCATTTAAGAGAACACTTCCTTTTTTCCTTTTGTTTTTTGTTTAAAGATTTTATTTATTCATTTAAGAGAGAGGGAGAAAGAGAGAGAACACAAGCAGTGGGAGAGGCAGAGGGAGAGACTGGGTGCCTGGCTGGAGCCTCTATCCCAGGACCTTGAGATCACGACCTGAGCTGAAAGCAGATGCTTAACCGTCTGTGCCTCCCAGGCGCCCCAGAAAAACAATTCCATAAAAACAGGTGTTTAAAAGTAACTCACCCTGGGAGTGCCTGGGTGGCTCAGCTGCTTAAACCTGTACTCTTGATTTTGGTTCAGGTCACGATCTCAGCGTCATGAGATGGAGTCTGTATTGCCTAGAATCTGCTTAAGATTCTCTCCTCCCTCTAACCACCCACCCAAACCAAAAGAAAAAAAAAAAAAAAGGCGCCGTAATCTGGTGGGTGGAGCAAGGCAGAGGGAGAGCGCCAAGATGGAGCCCCCCAGGCAGCTGGCTTCTAGTCGTGTGCCAAACCAGATGCCTGCCCTTCAGGTGGGAGCTGTAACACCAGCAAAGCAGCCTCCTTCCCGTGGAGTGTGGACCCTTCTCCGTGGGTCGCCTCAAGTGAGCCCGGAGGGCGGTGAGTCTGGGTGCAAGCCCTTTAAGGGCTTTCTCCGGGTACACACAGCCTTGTGCTTCTCTTGGGCACCGGCCCTATCGTTCGTCAGAGCGAGGTGGTTTGAGTGCTCTTCTGTCAGTTGCATGTCTTAAAACTTGGGGTGCCCAGTTGTGGGGTTCAAACCCCTTGCTCCTCTGGGAGTAGCCGTGCTTTGGTGTTCCCTCCCCATTTGGGGTCGCTGTGCCCTGGTGAGATTTACCGGGAGACGGTGTTGCCGAGTCTCCGCCTGCTTGGATGTGGGCTTTCTCTCCTTTGTCCTGTGTGTAAAGCGCGTTCAGTCAGTTTTCCTGGGGTCCTTGTTCCATCGTGGCTGTTGCAGATTTGGCGGGCCTGTGGGAGGAGCTGAGTTCGGGATCCTCGTTGTGATTGGAACCCCTCCCGAGTTCTTAAACTCCGCCAACCCCGAATTTATTATTCATTTCTTGAGTTTTGTCATTTCAAGAATTTCTATATAAATGGAATCCTGTAGTATGTAACCTTGTGAGACTGACTTTTTCCATTAAGCGTAATTCCCTGGGGATCTGCCAAGTCACTGTGTATATCTAGTAGAGTTTGCCGTTTCTATTACGGAGTAGCATTATGTGTTATGAATACGCCGTAGTTTGTTTTAACACTGCCTATTGCTATAGACACGATTGTTTCCAGCTTTTGCCTGTTACAGTCAAAACTACTATAAATAGGGGCACCTGGGTGGCTGAGTCGTTCAGCAGCTGCCTTCCACCCTGGTCATGATCCCAGGACCATGGGGTTGAGCCTCACATCAGGCTTCCTGTTCAGCGGGAGGCCTGCTTCTCCCTCTGCCTGCTTGTGTTCCCTCTCTTGTTGGCTCTCTGTCAAATAAATAAAGAAATCTTTTAAAAAAGACTACTATAAACATATATGTACAAGTTTTTGTGTGATAAGTTATAAATGCTCAATAGTACAATCTCTGGGTCATAATGGTAAGCACACTTCTATGCACTTACCCACAGTGTCTGTACCGTTTAACATTCCCACCAGGAAGGTGAGAATACAGTTTCTCTACATCTGTGCTAGCATTTGATTTTATCATTATTTGATTTTAGCCCTTATGACATATAGTGATATGTTACTTTCATTTTAATTCATATTTCCCTAAAGAAAAAAATACTTTTGGACATATCTTCTATTGGTTATTTCCCACGTGGATGTACTCTTCTGTGAAATACCTTTTGCCCATCTTCTGACTGGATTTTTTTTTTTTTTTTTTTTTTTTTTTTGCTGTAGAGTTTGGAGAATTCTTTATATATTCTAGATACAGGTTTTGCTTGTTTTTATTTATTTATTTTTTTTGGTTTATTTTTTGTTTTAGATATGTAGTTTAGAAATATTTTCTCCCAGTGTTTAGCTTGTATTTCATCCTTAATTGAGCATTTCATAGGCCAGAACTTTTTAATTTTGATGAAGTGCAATTTATATTTTTTCATTTTATAAGTGGTGCTTTTGGTGTACGTCTAGGAAACCTTTGCCTTGTCTGAGATCCCAAAGAATTTCTCCTATGGGTTTTTTCCTAAAATGTTTATTGATTTATATTTTACATTAATGTGCATGATTTATGGTCTCATCATTGCTGGCTGGAGCTGTAAGTTCAGACTCCCCATGCCCTGTCCATTGACAGGGCAGATGGGATTGGGCTTGTTGCTAACTAACCCAAACTAAGTTCTGACTCCCTAGTTAGCCTTCTCAGGTTATCTTAGAAGAAAGTTGGGTTTGTTATGCCTAGATAAAACATGGCAGTTGTGGACGTCTCCATTAGCCTTACTGACATGGGTAGGTTGGAGCCACAGTTTTTTCTTTAGTGTTTGGCTAAAATAGAGCAGTTATTGTCTAAAACTTTTCTGTTCTAAACCATATTTTTCCTGGTCTTTGGCTAGAGAGAGGAAACCTTTATTGTGGTTTTTTTGATATGCCATTTATTGTTGCCAGGTTACTGTCTTCTTAAGCAATATGTCTGAGATTTGTGAGGTAAAACAACACATGGGGAGCTCGCAACTGTTCTGCTCCTTGGGTTTTGAAGTCTGTAGCCACTCTGCCCTCTTAACCATGTTTCGGAGTCTACTTATATTGTCTTATACACAGTATCAAGGGTTTTTAGTTGTATTTAGTGAGAGAAATAGACAAAAGTCGGTCTGTTCTTGGAAGCAGAAGTCTATTTTACATTTTAAAACTACTCAGTGGTATCACACGATTAGAATTTTTTTAATTTTTTTAATTTTTTTAATTTTTTATTTTTTTAAAGATTTTATTTATTTATTAGAGAGAGAGATCACAAGTAGGCAGAGAGGCAGGCAGAGAGAGGGGAGGAAGCAGGCTCCCTCCTGAGCAGAGAGCCTGATGCGGGGCTTAATCCCAGGACCCTGAGACCATGACCTGAGCCGAAGGCAGGGGTTTAACCCACTGAGCCACTCAGGTGCCCCAGAAATGTTTTTAATTGATTTTCAATATCAAATATAACAAGATACTCAATAATTCTGTGTTCTTCACAAATCCTTTTACGTATTGATGTATTTTTTAAAATAGTTAAATCAGCACTCAATCTCATAGCAACTTGTAATGTTCAGTAAATCTGTGATTCAATGAAATGTTTTCATAAAACATGTTTACTTGTTCTTCGGTTGTTGTTGTAAGAATGATAAACTACATGCAACTGTATACTGACTTACAGCAGTGATTCATATAGCACTTTTTGAAATTTATTTTTAAAGGCATAGTTTAAGTTGTTCGTAAGCCTCAACAGATATTAAACTATAATGATTTATTTCAGTATCATCATAAATCTACTTATTTAATATTATGATTATTCTTTATTTCTCACTTGATAATAAATGGGTGCATTTCTGGGCCATATGCAATGCCTGTTGACAAGCTAATACTCTATTATTTTTCCTGTATGAGGGTCTTCAACTTACTAAGCAAAACTTTGCATAATAATTGGTGGATTTTATTTTAATTTCAGCTTAGTTCCAAGTATATACTTTTTCAATCACTTTTAATTCCAACTTGCAGTCTTTGACTGTTTGATATACTTTGTAGAAATAACTACTGGTCTAGAAATCCAATTATATAAGACATGCAGTTTCTTTTACACATCTCTTAAAATAATATCTAGACCCATTACAAATATTCCAAACATATATAGTTTTTCTCTGTCTGATCAGGACCTCTTGCTTGACCTGTCTTCTAAGCAGCAGTTAATCTTTGTTGGTATTTCTGACTTGAAGGCTTAATCAGCAAATCAAACCATGGATGCTTCTGGGGATATTTGGTAATCAGAAGTGTTCTTTAGAATTCAAGACAGTTACTCCTACTGTGGAAGAACACTAAAATAATGAAACAGAGTAGGGCATCTGGCATAAACAAACCTAGAGGGACTAAGGGAGAATTTTTAAGATATTACAGTTGCAGTTACATAGCATTTTTGATAATTCTGTGGAAAAAGATGTTGGGGGAAAAGAACATATGGAGAAAATGAAGGAATTGGAGGTGTTGTGAATGGAAATGTTTAATACTATTAATGTCACTTAAATTTCCACACATTTGGTGGAACTATTTGGGTCATTACGATAACATGCTTCTTTGTTTCACCAACTTCTGTAGTGCATACTACACTACTATTGTTAAGTCAAGATGATTCTGTTTTTAGGAGATGATTAATCTTTCTTCTTGTGACGTTTCTGGTATGAGAAACTTCTCAATAGTCTTTTAGGGTGATGGAATTTTCAACAAATTAGTTTTGCTAGAGATTAAAATTTGTAAGAAAATGCTTTCCATAGGATTTAAAGTTAAGATTGTATAAAAAGTGCTGCAATATCTAAAATATACAAAATCTTAATGTTAAACATTAAACAAGCAACCTAATTTTTAAAAAAAGAACAAAGATGTGAACAGGCACCTCAAAAGTCAATATGTATATGACAAGATAGTAAGCATTTTTAATCATTAGGGGATAGAAGATTAAAACAGCAAATAGTAACACTATGTATGCTAGATAGCATTAGATTATTTTGTTTAGATTGGCTAAAATAAAAATAGTAACATTGTCAATATCTGGTGAGAATGTGGAGCAACGGAAATTTTCATTCAATGCTGGGCGGGAATGCAAAATGGCACAGCCACATTGGACAGTATGGCAGTGTCTAACAAATCTAAATGTAGTATTAGAATACAATCCAGCAGTCATATTCCTAAATAAGTACCTAATGAATTTGAAATTATTTCTGGACAAAAATATACACATGAATGTTTATAACGGCTTTTTTCATTATCACCCAAAAACTGGGAAGCAACCACGTTATCTTTCAATAAGATGAACGCATAAAAAAGTTGTGATAAATCAATAAAATAGAATATTATAAATAAAAATGAAGTACTAAGGGATGAACATTTTGAGATGGACCTTAAATGCGTAATGCTTAGTGAAATAAGCAAGTCTGAAGAGGTTTGATAATGAATGATTCTAAGGTATGACAATCTACAAACAAGAAATTACAGAGACAGTAAAAATATCAGTGATTGCCAGTGGTTTAGAAAGGGAAGACAAGGGCTGAATAGATGAAGTGGGGATTTTTTGAGTGATGAAAATATTCTGTTTGATACTGTAATTTTAACTTTAAGACACCATTCATTTAAATCTATCGAACTTTACAACAGAAGGAGTAAACCTTATTGTATGCACATTTTATAAAATAATTTAGGAGCTCATGGGAATCAAAGAATGGAAGGCATAATATGAAAACAGTTTGTCTTATAAATGTATGAAACAACCTGGGGGAAAAGATATTGATCTTAAAACTTTGGAAATAAATTGAGGCTAAAATCTTAGAGAAGGAACATAGGCTAAATGGTAGTTAATGAAATTATTTCCTATGAATAAGTGCCAGTTAGTAATTCTTCTATACATGTATCCTATACATGTATACTTCTTGTGGAAGCTTCTATACACGTTTACCAGAATTAAACTATAATAAATGATGTTAGATGAAAGATCAGTTTTCTAAGTGTTGAAGTGGGAGTTTGCAGATAAAGGAATGAAGCAAGCTACAATAATACATGTGGCAATTGCTTAGAGTCAGAGATCACACTAATTCATAATTACATGTATATTCTGACAGTTATATTTGTAGATATACATAGATTAGTACACATGCATATATTTGTTCATCAGCTGAAAAGAACTTAAAAAATAATACCTGATTAACTATGACCACACCTGGCCCTCAAATCTTGCTTTCTAATACCATTCTCCAGTAAAGTGAGTTGGACTTCCTGGAGAAATGTTTGATTCTAAGAAAGAGGGAATATATAAGATGAGACTAGCATTTTACAGTAAAGAAAGGAAGGATGTGCTCAAAACAAAAGAAAACAAAACAAAACACAAAAAATGAAAACACCGTGGGGAGGTATGTCAGTGGAATACAGGAACCAGCGGAATGAAGTTCCCAGTGGTCAAAGCAGGAATAAGCTGACCAACAAAATAAATAAAGTAATACACTGATTTGTAATTAGAAGTAAAAAATGTATATCTTTGAGTCCATATGATGTGAAGGAATGAATGGATAAATAAATAAATGCAGAGACTAGACAAAATTCCCATGCAGAAGAATTCAAAGTAATTTATGCAGACACTCTGCCCATGAGGAGGTGGAGTTTTGCTTCCCACTTCTTATATGTGGGCTGTGCATGGTGAATTCAAAAGAATACAGTATGGAAAAGGAATGGGGGAAGAGTTACTTTACAGTGATAGAAATCTGATAATCACTACCTTAAGTTAGGTGAGCAAGGTTAATATCAACAGTGATAAATCACATTATTATTTATTCCTGATACGATGTTATGAGAAGGGTACTTTTCCTCTGTGGTTTTCTTCTTTGAATCACATAACCCCATTTTAATAATGAAGAAAACATCAGAAAAATCCCTGTAGAAAGACATGCTACCAAATATTTGACCAGTACCCTTCAAAATTGATGGTCTTCAGAAACAAAGCCTGAGAAACTGATATAGCCAAGAGGAGTCTAAATAGATGTGACAGCTAGATGGAATGTGTTATCTTGGTTGGGGTTCTGGAAGAGAAGAAAGACATAAGGCAAAAACTAGGGCAATCTGAATTACAATATATTATATATATATATTATATATGTAATATAATATATATTAATGTATATAATAATGTATCAATATTGGTTGAGTATATCTAATAATAATAATGTATCAATATTGGTTGAGTAACTGTAATAGTTACCATAAGGTGATAATAGGACAAATTGGATGTGGGTTATATGGGAACTCTCTTTACTATTTTCAGAATCTTCCTGTTAATCTTAAACTGTTCTAGAAAATGAAGTTTAATTTTTAATAAGGTGTAACAAGAACTTCAGATGATTGTCTATATGAATTCTAATATCTTTCTCATGTAACATCTCTCTTATGCAATATCCTATTGGCCTTAACAGCATGAAGTTGATGAGCTTATTCCTGATACTAACCCCCTGACCTTCATGGGGGGTATCCAACCTAACTCTTCTCTTTATACTTTTCAATGCTTATGTGTCCTTTTTGCCTGCTAAGATTTAAATTCAAATTTGGCTCCTCATGCTGCATTATTTCCTGTGCACGAATCCTTTCTAAAGCTGCCCTCAGCCACTTACTCAGCTCTCATGCCTCCCACTTGCCCTAGGTGGAGGAATAGGATAGAAGGAAATAGAAACAAGCCCCCTGAATAGGTATAAGGTGGTGTAATTTAGTTAATTGTGCCCAAGAATTGTATAAAGCAAGAAGTATTGACTATCTCTCGATAATCAGGATCATAATAGACATTTGTTTTTATTTGTTTTCATTTCTTTTTCATATATATGTTATTTCTGTTTCTTACCAGCTGAATGATTTATCAATTTTCTTAACTAAATAGTTATTTTCTTATACTCATGGGGAAATAAAAGGATCCTTAGGTCTGATTTAGCCAGGTATCAATGAGCAGAACTATCAAACATTTGGTCACTGATGACTGTACTAGTTATTCAATTTAATTGCGCCATTTTAGTGTATGCAGTGTTGTATCCTCCTACTATACAGAATTAAAGGAATGATTCCACCAGTTGCTGGAGTACTGCAGGGTGACCTCCTAACTCAGTCCATTTGGGCTGCTGTAACAAAATTACCATATGTTGGATGGCTTATAAGCAACAAACACTTACTTCTCACAGTTCTGGATGCTGGGAAATAAAAGCAAAGATCTTGGCACCAGCAGATTCAGTGTGGTGGCTGGTGAGAGTCCATTTCTTGGTTTATAGATGGTGCTGTGTCCTCATGTGGTGGAAGAGACAAACTAGCTCTCTGGGGTCCCCTTTACAAGAGGACAAATCCCAATCATGAGACCTCCGTCCTTATGACCTGATCACCTCCCAAAGGCTCCACCTCCTAAAATCACCACTTTCACAGGTAGAATTTTGACATATGAATTTGGGGGGAGTGTCTTTAAATATTCAGATGATAGGACAGCCTCATGTGGCAATTCTCTGGGAGTTGCCTTCAGCCAGAGAGAGCCACTTTTCCTGGGGTAATGCTTCCTTCTGAAACCTGTTACTGCTTGGTGTGAGAGTATATAAACCTGGCTCCATGTTCCCACATGGGGCAGCTCTGAAGGGCCGTTCTTGCTTTATAACCCCTCGTGGGAATGGAGGAGGCCTTGTGTGACCTCACTGTAGTCCAGTGTCTTCCTCAGCCTTTTATTTCCTCCTGTTATCCTTCAAGAAGACAGCCCAGTAAGCTCACTGTACTCAAATCCACTTCAGAGTCTGCATACCAGGTAATTTTGTTGTAGACAGTGCTAGGTATGGGTCCAGAAAGAAGATGTGAAGGAATTTTGGAACCATTAACAGCCAGGGGCTGGCAAGGAGAATCCCTGGTAGTTAGTTTGGGTATGAATAGACAGTAGCCCAAGGTACGAATGTTGTTGCTCAAACTTTAACTGGTGGTGAACTGAATATTCCACTTGGGAACAAATCTAGTATCTGTGAGATATTGAGGAGATAAAGTAATTGAAAAGAAAATACTTGTTGATGGGGGTCATTAATGTTCTGAAGAAAGATAAGAAAAAGATGGCAGGTGAAAAATCATCAATTAAAAGCTCAGAGTAAAAGCCAGTGGATCTTCTGGGGTCATATAAATAGGTCATGGCATTCCTGTAGCTTTAGGTGAGGAAAAGTTGAGAGTCAGGTCCAGAAATTAACCATAAGCATAAAAAAGCTTCAACAAACTTTACATTCTAAGCCTAGACAGCTCTGTAATCGTCAGGGAAGAACCTTGATTAGGGAAGAAAAGAACTCTCTACATGTGTAAAGGATATTTCGGTTTATTCACCAGAAAGTCTTTAAATCCATATCACTTTAAGTCTCTGAGAAAGCAGAAGTGGCCCACTCTTTTTTGGTAAGCCTAGTGCTCTTTGACAATGATCGAAGCTTAACAGTGATAGAGTTTGTTGCAACATGGCATCATTAATCTTACAAGATCTGTTACATCTATTCTCCTGGCCAGTGGACCAATAACTTGGTGTATCCTCCTTATAATCCCATCTCAAGACATTTATGAGAGTACATGGACTTCAAGATAATGTGAACCTGGCTAAGGACCATGTACTGGAGCCAGGCAGCATTGTTATTGTAGATGTTATTTATCAAGTGAAGAGTAATCAGGATTGTTGCAGTATAGTAGAGAATGGGAACTAGTCATGTTTTCTTGAGGTACCTCTGAGTTGATAACTTTTCTGAGCTGAGGTGGTCCATGTTGACTTAGTCCCATTTCCTATGACCACCTTTCCTTTGTGCAGAGGGGCTGGGATGTCAGAAATTGTACCCAGGAGTCATGAGACCACTGCTATGTCTGTATCATCTATGCTGTATTGACTAAAACTGATGCTTCTTGAAATCTTGTCATGAGTTTATTTTAAGTCTCAACTTTAGCTGATATTTGATCGAAGTGGGCATTGTAGTGCTTCAATCCAGAAATGACTGAGAGAATAATTTTTAAGCATTTTATTTGATTACTTTGATAATTTGATTGAAGTTAGGAATTCTTTCCATCAAAAATTTCAAATGCACACAGGCACACAAAATATGTGCCATTTCAAGGTTATAAATGAACATCAAGTAAAAATTCTTGATTTAAGGTGAAGAGCTTTTAACATACCTAATTTCTCAAATTCATTTTTGATCTTCTGAAAGCTTATTTGTAGAGTATCAGAGGTACGCTGGACTAGACATTTTTGGGCTTGGGCTGATATTCTTTTATTTGGAGGAAGTGTTTGAGCTGTACATTTTGTTCTTGAGATATTAAAAAGGTGATAATATCATTATACTACTACCAGGAAAGATGATTTATTTAATTGGACAATAAGATAATATGATTAGTATAATTTTCCAGAAAGCTAAGAGTATTCCATTCCATTTAAGGTTCGTTTCCCACACCATACTTTTACATTTGAATGAGGGCTAATAAGAGAATAAAAATGAAATATGATGAGAATTTTTAGCAGTCTGTTAAAAAGAGAAGCATTTGTCATACTGAATTACCAGTTCTTGATTTTTATTATTTTAAGACCCCCAAAGCATTACAGTTCACTAACTTGTGCCTTGAAAATATACTCATTGTAGTAAATTTTTCATTGTAAAGACATTTTATAAAAGAACTTGACCTCTATCATTATATGATATCTTTTCTTAATAATCTAACAAACATTGACTTCCTGGTGTGAAATGAACCAATTAAAGTCATTTTAAAAATGCATAGGTTTCTCTAGGTTGCTTTCAATTTTAAGTAAAAGCAGTATATAATACCCTGCAGCTTAGTTTTTCTATTTGAAAATGCAGCTAATCTCACTATATTGTTCTCTATCACATATCCCAACTGCATTGACATTTCAGCTCTTGTATGATCTTCCTCTCTAAGTTGGTTTACTGAAGGGATAAGTCATTCTGAAGACGTCCATCTTACAGTCAACTTGAAAAGCTCTGAATCAAACTTACAGATGGTTTTTATTCTTTTCTGTTACAAAAGTGGGGAAACATAAGCAGCAGTAAAGCAAGTATTCATATTTAGCTTGATGGGCATAATGTGAAAAAAGATTCCAGCTTCAGTATATCTCAGAGATAGACATGGAACTTGGAAATGAAAATATCCTAAAAAAACAACTGGAAAAAAATATATCTGAAAAGGGAGAGTCTGTTGATCGGCTTGACCCAGTAGTCAAACTTTGCTCCTGGAAGGGACCTACGGATTTTTACTGGAGGGTGCTTCCTTTGGCTGCACATATGTAGAAGTTGGAATGATGCAGAGAAGTTTAGCATGGCCCTTGTGCAAAGATGATGTACAGATTCCTGGATTCTTTCATATTAAACAAAAAAATGTTTCTCTTTACTATGGTAATCAAACTATGAAGGCCCCTTACCTTTAAGACTCTGCCACAATTCTGGGAAACTTGATGTTGTTAAATCAAAAGCCTAGGTGTCTAATTGTATCATTTTTCCCACCAACAATGTATTGGTAGAGAGAATGATGACTATCAACCACACCAAATTCTGGGCAGGTGGTTTTCTTGTTCTGCTTACTTCCTGGAGCTGAAAGGAAAAAAGGACTCAGTCACGTGGTCTAGCCGTGGAGGTAAGGTCAGCGTAGTTGTTGGATTTGAATATTGAAAACTTCAGAATCAAAGTAACACACGATTGTCTGTCTATATCAGCTTCTACAGTGTTTGAAAAAAGCAAGTGTAGTATTTTCCTGAAATTAGAAGGTCCTATGATTCATTTCTGAAGACATAGCAAAGAGCAGTTCAGCTGAACCGCCCTGCCTGGCAAAGAGTCCTTGAGGAGCCGTCAGCAGAGGCAAGCTTTGCCTTTATTTGCATGCTGCAGTTATTGTGTATACTGCGTCACCTCTGGACATCTCACACCCATGAACCTCATGTTTAACTTCCAGTGAACCTGTGTCTGTGTCTTGTGAAGCAGCTAGGATTGGAAGGACTCATTTGCAAATATAGGAAATACAAGTTTACTATGTTGGATATAGAAGATATGTATATATGCTACTTCCTGATAGGAATGAAAACATTGGTGGAAAAGACAGAACCATTTCTCCTCCTTCACTGTAGTGTAGTGCACAACAGCCACAGGAGTGTGAAGTTTGCAGGAAGTCTTTGGCAGAAGCTAACTGTAAGCAGCAGCATAGCAGAAAGGATGCTTGGCAGAGGCACCTGGGTGAGACAGTATTACTTAAGGAAGTTACATTACTGAGCATAAGCTGTGAGACTTAAATGGATGAGGTAAATTGAGAAACAGTAATGGTACCTTGCGGAAGTATTTGTGTCTTGCAGGAACTTCAGATCCAGTAAAAGCAATAGAAGTGTCCAGTTTTGGGGATGGCGGTAACTGGGGAGTACGGTATGTTACAATCTGAAAAGCAGAGGTCAACTGAAGCAGAAATTAGGTTGGGGAGACTATACGTTACCACTACAACCAACAATGAAGATTCCATGGTAGACTTGACTTTATGAGAATATGATAATGTGTCTGTGGCATGAAGTCCACAATATCCTACTTCTGGCTGCTTCCCCTAAGTATAATTCCCCTTTTCAGCTGAATCCTTCATAAATTAAAAAAAAAATACAATGACCCTGTTATTCTTAATATTCTATTAAGAAGGATACTGTTTAGACTCTGTGCATATACTGTGGTATGAAGACTTGTGTTCCCTCCAAATTCATAGGTTGAAATTTTAACCCCCAAAGATGATGGTGGTATTAAGAGATGGGCCATTTGGGAAGTGCTTAAGTCATGAGGGTGAAGTCCTCATTAATGGAAGTAGTTTCTTTATAAAAGAGAATCCAGTAGGATCTAGCCCCCTTTCACCATGTGAGGACATAGTGGGAAGATACCATCTATGAACCAGAAAGTGGGACCTCTCTAGACATTGTATCTGCTAATGACCTGATGTTGGACTTCCAGGAACCAGAACTATGAGAAGTAATTTTTCTGTTATTTGTAAGCCACACAGTTTATGATATTTTGTTATAGCAGCTCAAATGGACTAAGTCAACATAAAAGAGCCCTCAGATGTTTAAAAAAAAAAAGGTGAACTAGATTGGATGGTTCTCTTAAAGGATGTGGCAACAGATCTCTGTGTGTCTGACTAAAAATAATCTGTTCCCTGTTTTCTAAGAAGTTATATTTTTTTCCTGATTAAGTAGGAGACATTGTTCATCATTTATAGAAACATGATGGTGGATAAGTGGAAAAAAAAAAAAACAAGCAAACAGAAGTGTCAGCTTTTAACTTTAAACTTTTGAGAATGCTCTACTATGTGCTATAAATTTTAACTTTTATTGAATATCTACATCATTAGGAAGCACTGAGTATCCATACATTTTAAGCAAAACTACCAATGACCATAAAATATATTAGTATCCATGTTTCATATTTGAGAAAACAAATATTAGAAGACGTTAAGTTGAATGCAGAAAAATATATATGGTAATTTGGTACTACATAATTACATTTTGTGTATATATATATATATGAATTTCTCATAATTGTCTCAAATTTTCACTTTGCTTTGATAGCAAAAATCTGGCTTAGCTCAGTTTGCTCATGGCTTTATTTTTTCATTAACTCACCATTCATTCGGACTTAGCTAAGCCATGTTAGCCGTCAATGATGAGAAAAGAGCTTTATGTGAATTATTCATTAGGATGAGTGAGGAAACATTCTACTGAAACAGTGCTTTTGCTACCTAATACAGTATTTCATGTCAGCTGTCTATCTACACAGGTATTTGCTCAATCTGACTATAGGTACTTTTATTAAAGAGCTTCCTAAAAAATAAAATGAACTCACTTCTTTATATTTTAAAATCCTCTTTATAATTACTTTATTGAAAAAATTGTCCTGCAATTGTATCACTTTTTGGTGGCAATGGTTTGCTTTAATCTTCTAGTGTAAAACTGGTTAAGACATTTGTTGGTGCATGTGACTGTGTCTTGTAAGATGAGTAATATCTAATATGACCACATTTATTCATTTGCCTTGTCAGCTGTTATAATTTCATAATTTTATTTACATCTCTTTCCTTTTTTCCTCTTTGAAATTCATGTGTATACATAAATTTTCACATTTAATTTTAAATTAGCTATTGGAATGTCTTTTATAAGGGTTAGTAAGCAACGTCCATAATCAAGTTCTTCAGATAGTTGGAAAGATCACCATTCTTGTTCTTAAAATATCTCATTACAAAGTCTGTGACTTTACAACACACTCTAGACATTTTGAATTTTTATCCTGTCTTTCTTTAAATGCTGTCTTCTTTACTCTAATCACAGTTACTCAACTTTAGTACTATTAGTGTTGATAGAGACTGTCCTGCATATTGTAGGCTGTTGGGCAGCAACCCTGGCCTGTACCCTAGAGATGCCTGTAGCCCTTGCTCCCCCCTCAAAGCTATGGCAACCATGTCTGTAGACTTTAATAAGTGTCCTCTAGTTGGCAACCTCTGCTGCTCCCCAGTTGAGAACTAGGGTCTCAGTGATCTTGATTATGAAGTATTTATCTCCTTATCTAATTCAACAGATAAGTATTCTTATACTTGTGATTCTTCCAAAATCTGCATTTTATTTTCAATTTAAAAACCAGCATTGTAATTTTATAATGAATTTCATCTATTACATATTTTGAATGTGATTGTAATTATAGTATTTCCCAAGGAATTATATCATTAGATGAGATTCATTCTAAAACATTAAAAATGTTACTGGATTTTAATTCAAAAAAGTCTTTGAAAAGAAAGTGTGTATGGAATAATACATTGTGTCAGTTATGCAATGAAGTAATTAAAACAGGTCCTATGCTAGGCCCGTATATACAAAGCAAAAACAAACATGGTTAATGATCTAGCTAAGATTCTTTAATGAGTAACTTTAAATATCAACATAAGGACAATATAGCAAGGAATGTGACCACATATTAATTACAACTAACCTAAGTGGGCCAAGAAAGTGTTCCCAGAGAGTTGCTGCATGACCTGAGGTTTAGTGGGTGAAAAGAACCTGGCATCCAAAGTCATGAGCCTTGGAGTGGGGAAAGACAATGCCTGACGATGATGATGATGAGGCTAACATGTATGTTACTGGGTTTGTGCTGGGAAGTTTGCCAAGCACTTAGGCTTCAGATCTAATCTTTAGTACTTTCTAGTTACTTACTTTTTTTTTTTTAAAGCTTTTTTATTTATTTATTCGACAGACAGAAATCACAAGTAGACAGAGAGGCAGGCAGAGAGAGAGGAGGAAACAGGCTTCCCGCTGAGCAGAGAGCCCGATGCGGGTCTTGATCCCAGGACCCTGGGATCATGACCTTAGCCGAAGGCAGAGGCTTAACCCACTGAGCCACCCAGGCACCCCTCTAGTTACTTTCTAATTGGATCTAATCATCAATGACTCTTTGAAGTAACTTTTATTATGTCATTTTAGACATACAGATCATGTGATAAGGGTAGGAAAATAACTTGCTGGTGGTCTTACAGATGCAGTTGTTTAGTTACGTGTGAAGCCCAGATCTGATAGCCTCCTGAGTCAGGGTCCTTAAACATTACACTATTTTATGTCTCTATTATATCACTTGATAAAATAAAAGAAATTTATGGTATCTGGAGCAAAGAAGAGGATTGAAAGGAGGGTCTGAGGACCTATGGGATGGGAAGATTAAGCATAGCCTTGCGAGGTAATCAGGGAACAGACCATGAAAAGCCATGTTAAAGAGATTGGACATTATCTTAAATGCCGTGAACTACTAAAAAGTTTTAATGGAGCTAATGTCATTAGATTAACATTTTCGAAGGTGCTTTTTGTCTGAAGAAAGGAATACTGATTGGTGGGGTGGCAGAGATCCAGGTGGCAGATGAATGTGAGGTACTTGGATGAGGAAGTGGATATTTTGGATATACTCAAAATATAGTTGGGACATTGAGTTGGAAGGTATTGCAGATTGGCTTTCTCAGGAGACTGACTCAGGTGGCAAGGAACTTTCGGGAAGAGGATTAGGGAGTCAGTGCTGTTGAGAATAAGTAACATCTGTGGGGGCAGAGAAAGAAGTGGATTGAGCAGAGGGTAAAGTTAAACTGCAGTTCAGCATCAAGACATGATTTAGCTCCAGGTGAGCTGAGCGTTCAGAGTTGTTCTGTGCAGGATCAACTCTGGATCAATGTGGTTGGCCTTTCTGTATCTGCATGGAGTAGTTATTAGGTAGCAGGCTGGCCCCAGGAAGGTGGTGAGCATGGGGAGATGTCTTCATCTGAGAGCAATCCTTGAGGAGAACTGACCACTAGGGACTGTCAGCCTGCAGCTTTTCTAGATTCTAGATCCTTCAGTACTGAAGATCAAATTGTGTGCTGCATTACAATATCCGGAGTAGAAGAATTAACAAAAAGGTTGGAAGGTGAAGGTAAAGAGATGTTAAGATTATGTCCTGCTTAATGGATTCAGCAATACAGTGAATGGCCTTTCTAAATGCTAAGATAATCATTAAGAACAATCTGGTATGTGGGGAAAGGTGACCAGTTTGATTTTGGATAGATGTGAAATTTAGGTACCTCTAGATGT
Source organism: Lontra canadensis (assembly GCF_010015895.1). NCBI lineage: Eukaryota > Metazoa > Chordata > Mammalia > Carnivora > Mustelidae > Lontra > Lontra canadensis. The sequence continues at coordinate 8,010,706 of NW_022631013.1, read as the reverse complement.
CTGAATGAAAAATTCCAGTACCTACTGAGATACATGGATCTGAAGTTTAGGAGAAGGATATGATAAAGATTAGAGATTCATCAATATGCAGATACAATTGCACCTATGGAACGAATAAAATTACCCAGGGAGAGTGTTTAGAGTGAGAAAAGGTTGTCCAAAAAAGCAAACTTAGCACAACTGTATTTGGTGTTACTTTTAAATGAAGGAGATATTTAAAATCCCGTCTTCATTTACTCACGTGTTCTATTCACAGGTATAAGAGAAAAGTGAATACCATGTCTCAAAAATATAGAATTCTCTAAAAAAGGATACTCAATAAATTAAGAAAAAACACAAAACACAAACATGAGGCAAAGGAATAGTGTGGAAGGGAAGAGCACGTTGTCCTGGGTGATTGTGCAGGACAGTTCTGGTGTGCACTGAAAGAGCAGAGTAGCAACTTACTGGTTGCTATAAGCACAGACCTTCAGAGTAGATTCTTGGGTTTGGGATCTTGATTCTCTTGATTCTCTGAGTATCGTGAGTGAGTTTTCTGCTGCATATTTTTCTAAATGCTTGGTCTGTTTCATCTCCTTTTTAATTTTTATTTCTTTATTTTTATTTTTTTTTCAGTGTTCCAAGATTCATTGTTTATGCACCACACTCAGTGCTCCATGCAATACATGCCCTCCTTAATACCCACCACCAGGCTCACCCAACCCCCCAGCCTCCTCCCCTCCAAAACCCTCAGTTTGTTTTTCAGAGTCCACAGTCTCTCATGGTTCATCTCACCCTCCGATTTCCCCCAATTCACATTTCCTTTCCTTCTCCTAATGTCTTTCATGTTATTTCTTATGCTCCACAAGTAAGTGAAAACATATGATAATTGACTATCTCTGCTTGAGTTACTTCACTCAGCATAATCTCCTCCAGTCCTGTCCATGTTGATACAAAAGTTGGGTACTCATCCTTTTTGATGGAGGCATCATATTTTTTTTTTGAAAAAAAAATATATATACATATACATATATATACATATATATATGTATATGTATATATATATATTTTTTTTTTCATTTTGAAAAAGTACTATGTCAGAACCAAATATGTCCATTCTCTAAAGCAGTTTGGGGTAAAGTAAAACTGCAACAATAATGCCCATTTGTGTGCCATTTCCTCTTCAATTTTTTTGCTTTTACATTTTTTCTATGCTTGTTTTTCTTTTTATATATTTCCATAGACCTTTTGAATTGGATGTTAATTCTTTAAATTACTTCTGATTAATATAGCATTTCATTAAGCCTATTAAGTCTGTTCATTTTCTACTCACTAAAATGACTCAGTTGTCAAACAAATAGTGATAAGGTTAAGAGGTCTTTTGATTATGAGAGTTTGAAAATCAGTATTCTAATATACATACATCAGCTGTTATGTGCCGGAGGACAATTTAAATGAAGGCCGCTATTTTGATTTTTTCCTCACTCATACCCTCAGGCAATGTATGTTTCATATTTTAAAATAGAGCTTCTGTGAAAAATCTCTCAATATATTGCAAAAGCATTTAATAGATTCACTTATGGTCAGATTTATATTGGTTCTGTGCATTGACAGTTCATTTAAATCTTAGTAATTTTAAAATCAGGTAAATAATTTGCTTAATGTAGGGAGATACTAATATCAAAACTAAAATTGTTTTGGGCTGAATTAAGCAAATTATCATTACATGCTGATAACATGTATGAAAAATTAAATGTTTATTGATAACCTGAGGGCCACATCATAAAGGTACAGGTGTTATCAGGGAGGTAATATCCAAGTAGGAGATACAGATTAGAATAATCCTATAATTCAAGATAAGAGCATCACAGGGGTGCTTGGGTGGTACAGCCAGTTAAACGTCTGCCTTCTGCTCCGGTCATGATCCCAGGGTCCTGAGACTTGAGCCCTCAGTCCCACTTTCTGCTCAGTGGGAACCTGCTTCTCCCTCTCCCTCCTACTCTGTGTGCTTGTGATCTTTCTCTCTCTGTCAAATAAATAAAATCTTTAAAAAATAAAATAAAATAATTTAAGATAAGAGCATCATAAATTATACTTAAAATCAGGAGGTTTTTTAAAAAGATAATTTTTATTATCAAAACACACATTCTAAAACATATGGACCCTTGGTAATGTGGGAAAGAAAGAGTAAAAGTAAATGTTGTGAGCTAGGAGTGTTTCCCAGATAGTCTCCCATAAGAGTAAAATAATTCATAAGCCTGAGGGTTAGTGAATCTGGCAAATTATCTTAGTCACATTGCTTGTGTTTGAGGCCACAATTCCTTAATCAAGTAGGTCACAGAGGAGAGAAAGGCTAAAACAAATACAAGAGTAGCTAGACAAATGATGTGATACTTTTGCAAAGGATTCAGCCTACGGGGGAAATTTGGAGAGACCCCTGCAAGTAGAAATACTGGGATCAGGGAAAGGTGAAACTGAATTAATGTCGGTTTTAGATTTTGAGCAGGGAAGAATTGGAGTTAAGGAAAGGCTTTTCAGCATTGACATTACTTAACATTTAGCTAAGGAGAAGTCTGGGTCCAAATTAGAGTATTTTTAAAAAAATGTATGACATTAATCCATATAATTGAATATATGTCATTTATATGTATTTACGTATGCATACATATATATACGTATGAATAATACATAATTGGCTAGGCATCCCCCATACCCACTACAAATGGAATATAATCACAATTGAAAAAAATCTGTGTGCCCCTCCATACTCTGAATTTTATAATTCTATTTCTACTCTTTTACATATAATTTTACCACGTATAAGAATAGTTTAGGGGTGCCTGGGTGGCTCAGAGGGTTAAGCCACTGCTTTCAGCTCAGGTCATGATCCCAGGGTCCTGGGATCGAGCCCCATATCGGGCTTCCTGCTTAGTGGAAAGCCTGCTTCTCTCTCTCCCACTCTCGCTCCTTGTGTTCCCTCTCTGGCTGTGTCTCTCTCTGTCAAATACATAAATAAAATCTTAAAAAACAAAAAAAAGAATAGTTTAAATTAACACACTTAGTTTTGCAATGTGGAATTTATAAAAATGGTGTTACACTGTATCTACTAATAATTGTTTCTTCATTCATATTCATATTACAGCTGTTGCTTTCATTTTCACTATAATCTCTGTAAAATGGACTCTAACTCTTTAAAAAAAATTTGTACTCTAATGAACATTTTTTTTTTTTTTTAATTTTACCAGGAAAACTACTGTTGGGGTTTACAACGTCATTTCAACCTGTTGCCATTGTGACATGATGTGACTGACCAATTTACATTGTCATCTGCAATATACAGGTTTTGTTCTTTTTTTTTTTTTATTGTGTTATGTTAGTCACCATACAGCACATCATTAGTTTTTGTTGTAGCTGTTCCATGATTCATTGTTTACGTGTAACACTCAGTGCTCCATGCAATACGTGCCCTCCTCAATATCCACCACCAGGCAAGCTTGTTTTGATTTATATACATTTTAAAATTTTGTTCCTCTAGTCAAGGTGGTGGTATTTTATAACTTATTTTTGTGGTTTTAATTTTATTTCCCTAATTACTAATGACATCAAATATCTCTTATTATTTTCACCAATTAGTGTTTTTCATTTGTGAAGTCAATGTCCTTTGTAAATGCTTATATTAGGTTGTTTTTCCTTTTTTTATTGTATTGTGGCAATATTCTAATATAGTCAGGATTCGAATTCTAATCTTTTTCAATTATATGAATTTCAAATATATACTTAGGTTTCGTAGCTTTTCATTTGTCAAAGCCCTCTAGCCAGAGACCTCCAGGACACAGTAGTAGTTGAACAAGTTGGCTTGTTTATTGCTCACTGCAGGGAAGGGGAACCCAAACCATGGGAACGATGGACATGACAGAAAGATTTGGATTTTTGTTAGGTGATTTTGGGGAGAATATAAGAAAATAAGGCTTAGCTTAAGATTGGATTCTGTCAAGAAGTTCAGGTAATTCTATGATTGGGTAACTAGAGAAATACTACTCTGGAAGTGGGGAAGATAAATTGTGAGGCTAACAGTGTAATTGATAAAGAAGCATCAGTCACTGATATTACCCAGGGGGATGTTTGGTCATTTTTGTGATTTGGACAATGTTTGTATTTTGACTGTTTTCATACAATTATGGGGTTATAGTAGGCTTAACAAGGGTCCCCAAATATATCTACATTCTAATCCCTAGAGCTGTACATGTTACCTGATATGGCAAAAGAGACTTCAGATGTGATTAAAGATCTTGAGATGCATATTATACTGGCTGTCTGGATGTATTCTAAATATAATCACAAGCATCCTTATAAGAGAGAGGAGAGGAAGATTTAACAATAGAAGAGAAGGTAATGTGGTTACTAATTACTGAACCAGATATTGGAGATGTGTGGATACAAGCCAAGGAATATTGGCAGCCACTAGGAGCTGGAAGAGAAAAGAGAAAGATTTCCCCCTGGAGCCTCCAGAATGTACCAGCCCTGGATTTTAGCCCCATGAATCATTTTGGACCAATATATATCACAAATCATTAACTTCCATTTAGTGGTAAAGCAGGTGTTTTAACAAACATCATAGTAGAGTCTAGATTCATTCCCTTGATTCCAAATGCAGCTGCACAAATGAAAAACCACATGGCTATTTTTGTTCTTTTTGCTTTTATCATTTTTCCCTAATGATGGCTCTACAAACACTACAGAAGTATTTGGATTATTATTATTATTTTTTAAATTTCACAGAATCTGTGAAAATTGTTAGCTATTGACTTTTAAATCTAAGGATGTGAATTGTTTTTTATAATGATAGTTTTGACCTTTTAGACACTATTATAATGGTTTGGACCTTAATATCCACTGAGATCTTCAAATAATTAAAGTAATGAATAACTGTGGAAACTTAACTTGGCATGAAATACGTGAGCACAGTTCAGCCTTCTCTATAGTGTTAGATAACAGAATTTACCTCAAATCAGGCAACGTAGAAACTTAAACTATATCTTTTATGAAAGATAAACTATATCTTTTATACTATGAAGAACACTGTTGTAGATTGTTACTTTAAGCTTCCAGTATCCAGGCTTTTATGCAGATTTTACTCATATGACTGTGCTTTGCTCTGTATCTTTTGCTCTGTATCTAATGCTTTCTGCATTAGAAAATATGACACACACAAAAAAAGAAGTTTAAGAAGCTCCTGAGCATTGGGGTTTCCCAACTGAAACATTCCTGTAACAGTAAGGAGCCCCTTGATTAGAGTGCAACATGGAGAGATTATATCTAGACAGAGCGTAACTGACAGTTCAACCAGATCCAGACATGTAAGTGAGGCCGTCTTAAACCCTCTACCCAAAGGTGGGATGCCTTACTACTCTGGGAGAGCCTTTAGTAATCTTGTCATCAAGAAGAGATTTCATTAGAAAATAGAAATATGACTGGTATAATAAATACTTAAATGCAAAATAAGTTTTATATTATCAATTTTACTTGGGTAAAAAGTCCTACAATCACATTTCTTTATCTATTTTTGTTTATCCTCTTGCGTATATGTCCAGTATCCACCTTAAATTATCTCTGAGAAATATATAAATATCCGGTGGGCAGTTATAGTATGTTACTGTCCTTATTGTGATCAAGTCTTAGCTTTCATTTTTCCACTGATTTCTTCACCCTCAGAAAAAGCAATGTAAATGCTCCTCAATATTTTGCCTTTATCGGTATCCAATATATTGGATAATCCAGTATTTTTATGATATAAATATCATTAACTATGGTCAAAATTTCACTTTAGAAGGTACCTACTTTTTTTTTTTATCAGAAGGTAGTGTCTAGGCATTCTTGATATAAAAATAATAAAATACTAAAACTATCACTTTAGGAGAAATTAAATTAGATCCATTTTTATAATATATGCATATAAATGCCAAAATAATAGCTTACTAAACATAAAATAATAGGAAATTATATAGCAGAGAATGATTGTAGAATCTAGTTGATGGGTATGGTTTTCTCCATACCTGATGTGAAAATGGAAAGCCTTAATGGTAAATGTTGACAGATTTTATCTTATTGCTCTATAATTCACCATAATTAATTGAAAAGATAGAAAAAATTAATGACTGTTAACATTTCATATAAAACAAGACCATTGTTATGAAAAAATTTTAAGGCTATAACTTGATATTTTCAGAAGTAAAAACAAGGGACTAATAAACACAAATCTTATGAATTAGTAAAGTAATAGAAAAGTATAACAATGGAATGTCATTTCTAAGAGTGAAAAATTTAAACAGCATTATTTTATAGAGGGCACTGATAAACAGATTCAACTAATGGAGATTTTATAACAAAAAAATGGACTTTTACTCTAGAGAACCAAATCCTCATCACCTATTTCACCTATACACCCAACCATCTCCCCTCTGATGGAAATTTTAACTGAATAAACTTTTTGAGACAATGTGTCAATAGCTATCAAAATTTGAAATAATTTCTTATGATACCAATCTTACTACCTTACCCTAAGGTATAAGAATTTGATGAAATGGTGTGCTGGAACTGGGTTATATCAGCTCACAAAGCCAGCTGTTAAATTTTCAGGAATTTTGAGAGTTAGTTTATAAAATAAGTCATTTTAAAAAATTAAATTATACAAATTTAGAATTGAATTGTATTAAAAATAATTTGATACTTGAAACTCATGAGTTCTGAATAAGTCCTCTATATTTTACTGCATATGCTGAAAGTTATCACATTTACTGTCTTGTTTCAGCATAGAGGAAATTCTCTGTATTATGGTGCACTACTACTCATCTCTTCTCAATTCCATTTATGGTGTCATGCTGGTAGCTTGATATGAGCTATGGTGGGAAGTGTTTACAGGGTGGAAATAATGTTTGTTTTTACAAACATAAATTGGGGACTATTTGAAAATTAGTAGTTACCTCTGAACAGGCTGGGTGGGGGCTGGAGGTGGAAGTAAATCATTTTACCTTATACCTTTGGCCTCTATTTTGTTTTTTAATTTTTATTTTTAATCAGGGAAATAAGAATAGTCTATAAAGTTCAAAACTGCTAGAAACTAAAACTTTTGAAACAAAAACAATTCACATGAAGAAGCATAAATATGTAGGTAAATTAGATAAGCCCTCCAGAATTCTAAATATTTTATCTAGGCAGGATACTAATTTAGGTTTGGGAGAATGAAACATTTTATAGTCCTTCTTATAATGGGTATAGAAATTACGGTCATTGGGATTAGGGTAATTATTTTGTTACTGAAACCATTGCCTACTGTAGTTGTTTCTTTGAATTATGCCGAGAAAGTATTGCATTTAAAAGCTATGAAGAATCTTGCCAAATGAACTGCAACAGTAGACCAATGTAACATTCCTCTCATGTTCTTTGACTTCAATTCATTTTACTTCAGTTCTTTATGTTAGTTTTATAAATCACCATAGATTCTAGTTGCACATTAAAATTCATAACACAAACCAGCAAAATATCCAGTTATATTTCTTAGAACCAAGTCATATATTTAATAGAAAACCCAGATGCCAAAACATGTATGTCCTCCAATGAAATTAAACAACTCTGCAGGGACCAGCTTGACAACTTGCACTTGTATTTCCCTTTTTCCCATAGCTATATTTGTAATCTAAATTTCAAATTCTAAGTAAGAAAAATAAAAGCATTGTGAAATCATTTAGTTCTTCGTATCAGTACTCTAGACAGAAAATAGGAGATGAAATAGTGATTCAAGCAAAACTTATTTCCTGAAGCTCATTTGTCTTTATCTATTATATTCCTCACTCAGTGGAGAAAGTTTTGAGTAAAAATATTATATTTCAGTTCTTTGTTTTATTTAATTCTGGGAGCTAGAACATACTCGACATTTTTGAGGTGGTGATCAGAAGTCAGAGAGTTCATCAGCATGCTCGAGCCTAATTAGAACTAAATTTGAGTTCTTTTAACTTCCTTGGCTGTATAAATTTATTTTTGAATCCCAGGGTATAACTCATTTTTCTTGGGCTACACATCTAATACTGCAAAAGATCAAATTTTATTCCCAGTCTAAAGAAGGCAATCAGGATGCTTGACCAAAATCTAAGATTATAGAACAAACTGAAGGAAAAAAATATATATTATGGTATATAGTATATTTCACTCTTGTCTGTATCTTGCTTTTGATTTATGGTTACCATCAGGGCCTGATGGGGCTCCTGCATTTATAGTTGTCTCAAGGCTCACAGAGTTGAGATTTTTAAGTTGTGTGGACTATCTTTTCCTGATCAGCTTTTGTTTTTCCAGTGGGCAGATCAAGTTACCTTTTGATTTCTGTATTAATTGTATTTAAACATTTATCTCACCTTAGAGCTTTAGAATGCATTTCCATTCTTTCAGTTAGTCAGCATAATATTAACAGCATACCTCATATGTTTCTTCAAATACACCACAGACTACGGGCTAATAGGAAATCTTATGAAAATGAGAAATAAATTTTGTAGCATCTTGTGAATTGTTGTCCCCCAATCATCTTTCAAATATGCTCAAAAGAGTAGATCAGTTGTTCATAGCTGAGGGTCAGGAAGTTGACCCATTCATTTAACAGACTTTTTTTTTTTTTTTTAAGATTATTTATTTGACAGAGATCACAAGTAGGCAGAGAAGCAGGCAGAGAGAGAGAGGTGGAAGCAGGCTCCCTGCTGGGCAGAGAGCCTGATGCGGGGCTCCATCCCAGGATCCTGGGATCATGACCTGAGCCGAAGGCAGAGGCTTTAACCACTAAGCCACCCAGGCGCCCCTAACAGACTTTTTTATATACGTATCATCATAATATTTCTGAATATAAGAGTTTAAGGTGAAATAATTCTGATTTATAACTTATTTAGCTTTTTTCTTTTTTTCCCCCCCAGGAAAGAGTATCTTAAAAGTTCTTTCCCTGTGGGAAGTGATTTCTGCAGTCTTCTCAAAGAGTGTATGTTTTCATTCTCACATCCTTCATGCCCTGAATCTTGGTGGTATCTGCTTTGCTCCTTATTGCAATTTCTAAGTCATAATTCATTGTTTCTTTCTCAGAAACCCTATTTGAAATGTGTACATTGGATTTTTATAATTGCTGCCTGTCTTTGTTGCTGTTTTACTGACTTCATAGTTTCATACCTTCTTTTTTTTTTTTTTTTTGGACTGTCTTAACCCTTAATATACCATCTTTCTCTCTATTACTCTTCCTGGTATTGCTCAAGGCTTTCATATTGACATATATTGTCCATATCCTTATCCGTTGTCCTTGACCACCTCACCTCCAAAGTTGTTTTTTCCTTCTCATCCAATAATAATCCACTGGATTCAACAATCCAGTCCTTACAGCTGATAATACCACATCTGAAATCTTGATTTGTAAACAGCTCACTATTATTGCCTACCTCAAGATATTGCAAATAGATGTTGAAAATCTTTTTACAATGAAATATTAGTTTCTATGCCTCTTTAAGTCCCAACTCTCTCAACTGTGCTCTAGATTCTAGCCCTCTCTCTTTTATTCATACTTTGCCTGTGCAATCATCTTTTTAAAAAATCTGTATTACAAATATTTTCTTTCCTTTGGTTAATTATCGTCATAATGAAAATGTATTACATCTCTCACCATAAAACTAAAAATTATCCTGCCTTCAAATTCTCTTCTAGCTACTGCTCAATTCTCTGCCAACCTTTACAAGATAGTTCACCCAAAGTTCTGTCTATAGTAAGTGTGTCTGCTTCCCACTTTTCACAATTCATTCTAATAAGCTTTTATTTTGACCACTGAAATTATTTGGACCAAGGTTATCCAGGCCCTCCCTTTATTCACTACAAAATCAAATCTTATTTTGTATTATTATTATTATTATTATATTTTGTCACATTATTCTTTTAGTAGTATCTGCATCTTAACTCTTTTCTTTTGGCTTTTAATATTTTCATCTTACTCTTGATGTTTTCATATTTTCATCTTACCTCATAGCTACTCCCTCTCAATCTCTTTTTCTGAACTGTCTTCTAAAACATTTGGATGTTCTTGGACAATCCCTCTGCTCTCTTGTTTTATCTATTTACATCAATTACCATATGATTTCATCAGATGTGAAACTTTAAATATTGCAGATACACAGCTAAATTTGAGATTAGGCGTTCTTCTCAACTGAACTTCAAATTCATATCTTTAACTGCCTTTTAAACCCCGTGCTTTGAGGTCTCATAGAGTCATCTTCAATCCTTTTCTTTATTCCTTCCCTCACATCCCGTTCAGCCATAAGCCATGCTCTCTCTACGTACAAAATATTTATCAATTATGACTGCTATAAGCTCACTTCAAATCATCATCATCAGTTTCCCCTAACAGTATAATATTATCCTCATTAATTTCCCAGCCTCTTCTCTTAGACCTGTTCTGTCTTTTACCCACACTGTATCTAGAGAGGTATTCTCAAGTGAAATCGATTGCTTAATTTCCCTGTTTAAACACCATAATCTGGGAGAATATCTATGATCTGAAACCTGACTACCTTCCCCATCTCACATTCGAATATTTTCTTTGTGCTTACTTTTCCACGTTGGCCCTCCTGCTATGTCTTTGCTACTGTAGTTTCTACTCTCATAATTTTTCTCAGAGGTCTCTAGCAACCTGTGATAGTATTATATATTTTAGGTCTCTTTTCACATGTTACCCCTTAAAGTAGGCCTTCTCTAATCACTATGTGTAAAACCTTGTTACTCATCACTCTTTTTTTTTTTTTTTATTTTTAAGATTTTATTTATTTATTTGACAGAGATCACAAGTAGACAGAGAGGCAGGCAGAGAGAGAGAGAGAGGGGGAAGCAGGCTCCCCGCTGAGCAGAGAGCCCGATGCTGGGCTCGATCCCAGGACCCTGGGATCATGACCTGAGCCAAAGGCAGAGGCTTTAACCCACGGAGCCACCCAGACACCCTGTTACTCATCACTCTTTTACCTGCCTTTATTTTTTTATAGACTTTATTACAAGTGGAAATTAAATGAACTATTCATTAATCTCCTTTTTAAATTATCTCCTCTTCCCTGCACTGAAATTAAATTTCATGATAGTAGGTCTTGGTTTTATTTATGTCTGTAGTCTGAGATTCTAGGACAGAGTTTCACCCATAGTGTTTGATAAGGATTCATTTATTCAATGTATATGTACTGTAAATTTGTCCAACTATTTGATCCAAGGTGAATTGAATAAGTGTTAAGAAGCCTTTGAAAAAACTAAGTAAAAATTTCCTTCCAACTTTTCGTAGTTTTGTATGTTTCTGTATGTGGAACAGATTTTATTATTTATTCATGAAACATTTCTAGAAACCAGGCATACATTTTTTTTTTTTTTAGTTCTCAGCAAGAATTGTTGAGAAACATTGTCCTCTAATAGCTGTTTGTCCAAAGATGTAATAACAATATTTAGCTGCAGAATCCATCTTCCTTAAAAGGAACTCCTGCCTTCTCCCATCAAAATGGACATTCCATTCATGCATTATAATATATAAGAAACTATGAATTATGACATCTGACTCTGCTTAAATCCACCTTTTTTTTAACACTTATTTTAGAATTGAGACTGGTTGTGGATAGTTATATCCAATATATCATTATTAATTTTTTATATCCTAACTACTTGCCCAATCTTGATTCAGTTACTTTAAAATATTAATAGATCCATTCTAGCAGGGCAGTATATCTACAAGATAATTCCTTTGTTGGAAGAAAAATACTTCTAATCTCTTAAAGCATAGATAGAGATTCTATGTCCAGAGAGACTCTGTGTATCAATCTATCCCAGTAAAATTATCTTAGTGAATATAAGTGTGTATTTCAAATGAGACAGTGTTCTTCCCATGTATGTTTAAATTTAAACTTGATTCTTCTGTGAAATTATTACCACCTTCTGGATTTCCCCTGGATCTAATGATAAGTGAAATAGATCCCCTTGGCAAGAAAGAAATTGTGTTCTATTTGGGGAAAGTCAAAAGGTTGACCTCCATTACAGGGTGTGTGTCAATGTTAGTCCTCTATGGATTCAGAATTATTCCTCATCTGAACATTAGCTTCCTGAGGGAATATTAAAGCACCAAAGTAGTTTAAAAGAAAATTGGTTCATTATTTCTAAGATAAAGTTATTTTCTCACTAAAGAATTCTGTGTAGTTTAGGTCAATAAACTCTTGAATAAGTTCTTTGTAACAAGAACTGGGTTAAGTGCTATGAAACAAAATAAGAAATGTCTCCTTCTTTAAAGGAACTTAAAATCTATCAGATAGTGGTAGTGTCAGACATGTGAACATGCAGATTTAGTACAATGTGATAGTTTATAAGATTAATAAAATAAATCACCATATAGTACCCTTTTCTGGTCAAATCTCTGTAGAGACTTAGAGTAACATAATGAGGGCAAACAGCAACCCAGGTAGCAGTGACTTAACAGATTTTATTATCCTCATGAGGCTCTCTAGTAACAGAGGTAAGATCATATGGTTTCACTTGTGGAGCATAAGGAATAACATGGAGGACATTGGGAGATGAAGAGGAAAAGTAAGATGGGGGAAATCGGAGGGGAAGACAAACCATGAGAGATTGTGGACTCTGAGAAACAAACTGAGGGTTTTGGAGGGGTGGGTGGGGGCATGGGTATGCCTGGTGGTGGATACTATGGAGGGCATGTATTGCATGGAGCACTGGATGTGGTGCATGAACAATGAATTTTGGAACACTGAAAATAAATAAATAAAATAAAATAATGAAAAAAATAATAATACACAAATTTTTAGATGATTTGATATTAAGTGAAAAAAATCTAAAAAAAAAAAAATAGAACAACTTCAAGCTCTCCTCAAGAGGATATTATTCATGAAAATTTTTGTAGACAAGCTCCTGACAATATTTTCCAGTCTTTCCTCACAGATAATTTTCAAGTGATTATTGCTTTTACAGCATTATTTATAAAAGTGGGCATAAAATATTTTGTTGTATGTGTGCACACGTATTGCATGTAAAAATGGGCACAGAAGCAAGTGGAAACATTGATTACAGTTTTTTTCCAGCACATGGGCGTTGGTACCAGCAAGTTCTTATCTTTATCTTGCTAACTCCTGACATGCAGTGTCTATAGTCCCGTGAGGCTTCACAGCTCCCAAATCCGTGTAGCCCTTAGGGTGTCAGGGAGTGCAGGTTAGGCAGAGATTGGTGATAGGAAGGGAAACTTAGACGTTTTACAGTATATTGTGTGGGTGTGATTTTGAACACCTAGGAAAAAGTGGGATGCATACTAATAGATTTAGAATGTCTCTATTTCTCAGTTATCAGTATTTCTCAGTTAAATATAATTTAAAATATCTACCTCATAGGGTTATAATGAGGATAAAATCAGATGTCATATGTGTAGGACCTTACTTATTCATGATGTGTGTTATTAACCTCTCCTTTCTCCTTGGTTATGTCACAAACCTTAGGTAGAAGCACACTCTTACTATTTAGGAATAAATAATGACAAGTAAAATATGTTGGCATATTTGTAAAACATAATATTCAATATTAAGCAGGTAATGGCATAATCCAAGTGAGAAGAAATACTTTGGTTTCATTTGAAAATCGGATTTTTTCTAAAAAGATTTTACTTGTCAGAGTGTGTGCCCAAGTGAGGGGTGGGAAGCGCAGGCCGAGGGGGCAGCAGGCTCCTCACTGAGCAGGGAGCCCAATGCTGGACTCAATCCCAGGACTCTGGGATCATGACCTGAGCTGAAGGCAGATGCTTACTTGACTGAGCCACCCAGGCACCTCTAAAATAGATCTTAATCTATTTTAAAATCATAGGCTATAATTTTAGCACTTTCTTTTTTGGCTAATTTATCTTTATATTTAGGAGCAACACTGAATTTACTGTATTTGTCACTAATGCATTATTAAAAAAAAGTGTTACTTAAAAGTTGGAGCAGATTCAGGATCTGCAATTGAAAAGAAAAAAAAAAATCTCTGGGTTGGAAGTGTTAGTTCTGAGTTTGAATGTCATCTTGTCCTCTCAGTTTATACTCTCTGGAATTTGGTTTTACCATTTAAGAGTTTGGATATCTACAGTCTAGAGTTTTAATCTAAAATAATGAAGTATGTGAAAGAGCATAGGAACTAGATAAATGCTATTTAATTAGTTCTTATTGTTCACATTTAAGTATCCACTTTGTTGCACGAGAAACTTAAGCTTCCTAGATGTATCTATTATTCCAAAGTTTTTTCCTTTTTCCTTTCTTTTTTTTTTTTTTTGTTTTTGTTTTTGTTTTGTTTTTGGTTTTTATTTGTTAAAGAGAGATAAAGAAGGAAGGCAGAGGGATAGAGAAAATCTAAGCACACCCCATGCCCAGTGTGGAGCCAACATGGGACTTGAACTCACAATCGTGAGATAATGACCTGGGGCAAAATCAAGAGGCTGATGATGCCCAACTGAGCCACCCTGGCGCCCATCAAGTTTTTTTTTTTTTTTTTTACTTAATCTTAAATCTTGCACATGAGTAAAACTGGCATGAAAACATAATGCAATCAAAAGCCTTTTATTTAAACTTCTAAGTATTAATGCCAATACTAGATTTGTTCATAATTCTCTCAATTATTGTATTCTGTATGGAGATAATGTATAGAAATATCCTGCCTTTGAGGAAAGACAGACCTGGTTTCAATTTCCAATAGAAATACTTTTAAATTTAGATAAAGCCAGTTTATGTGTGATCCTGGTTGTTGTCTCTTTTTCTTAAACTTTCTGAACTTTAGCTTCCACATCTGTAGCACATATCTAATCAATACATACATCACAGGTCATTATGAAGGTTTAGTCTGGTGAAATGAAAGCTAGCCTATTTCCTGCTAATAATCTTTATTCAACTGCACATTTTAATGACTTTACGCCATTACTTAGAAAAACAGAAAGCAGTATGAAGTCACAACTTAAGTAGACAGCAATTTAAAAAATGTTATATATGTATACATATATATAACATTGGCTACTGTAAAAGTAATAGAAGAGGGTCTTATGGTCCTAGTATGGAAATATGTATTAAACACAGAAATACAGACAAAGGATAAATAAGAATCAAGTTATAATAAATAGGAAGTAGTATATAGACCATTTTCATTCATCTACCCAGACATTCTTGTAGAGACCCATTCGTTCATCACTTTCACAGCCATTGGGGAGCTACTGCATTTGAAATTATAACTAAATGGAGCACACTAACCTGTAGATCCTAATCATACAACATGACCCCAAAAGGCTGTGATTTGGGTCAGTTATATCCCTTTTCTGAACTAAATTCATATTTTTCTTTACATTCTCATCCACATTGTTGCTCTCTGTCTCACTCTGCTGTTGCTAATACTCGTGCCTTCAGGGCTTGTTGCATATGATACCCAGAAAGCCACCCCTGCCCTGAGAATTCTCCGGGATGGACTAAATAAAGGCAAATTCCTACATAAATTCCTAAATAAAGCACAGATTCCTGGGTGGCCACTAGATAGGTCAAAATGAACAACAACATTGCCTTGAAAATAAGGTACAGTTGTTAGCTCTGGAACCAGCAGGTACCAGGAGTGTGGGCTGCCATCTGATGGCCATTGCACAATGAGATTGAGGGATGGCAGGTGGGCTCTTTGAAATGCAACAATGCTCTCTTACCACAAAGCATCAATTTCTTTTTTCACCTAGTCTTTGGCTGGTTGGTATAAGTTTTTGGCTGATTCTATAAATCTGTGAGAGTTGACTTTCACTCTTACGCCAGCTCATGAATTCCTTTGTGGAGGGACAAAGCCATGGAGTTCCCTACTCTATCATTTTTGGATGATGCTACTCTCCTGAGTTTTCTTTTAAGCAGCATATAAGAAACAGCAAAGGAAGTTAAAGGTCAGTCTTTCCTGTCTGGTCTTCACACTTAGAAGAAAGCAGATATACAGCCACAGAAACTGTTCCCGTGTTGTCATTAAATTAACACTTCTGACCCAGTACATCCACCCATTCCTCTTTCTTCACAAAGAGAAAGGATTTTTCTAATTGGTGCAGTGGGATTAAAGGTTACTGCTGCTTGCACTAAGCTCCCTTTTCTCTCTCTCTGTCCAGGCTGAACACAAGATGGAGGTAATTGCTCTCCCTTCCCTTAGTCTACGCGATAAACTCATTTAGTTGGGATTGAGGTCTCTCTGTCTGTATTCCTGATTACTGGAGCTTGGTGAGCATGGCCCATTATATTCTTTGGATTATGCTCTCTGGCAAGATAATTGTATCATTCAGGTGATGTATTGAAACACCCTCCTTCCACAGAGAATGGAGACAATAGTAAGAAAACCAATTGTAATCACAGATTTAATTACTTTTTATCAATTCAGTGTATATAATACTAAAGCTAATATGTTGATTTCCCTTTGTGTGTGTGCGCACATGTTTTCCTCCATTAGTACCAGCAATATTAGTGGTTGAAAGGATATGATTAATTGTCCACCACAAATTATGCTTTGTCTGGAAAGCAATGAAAAACAGAGTGGGACTGACATTTAGTAACTTGCGCCAACAGATTGATGTATATAGATCAAAGTGTAGCCATTAATGAAAGAGACATTAATAAGAGATGCAAGCCTTTCTTTGGCGGGGTAAAGACACTTTTACCAGGGCTGTTCTACATCATCATGTGGTTATTTTTTTAACTGGTTTGATGTTTTTAGGCCTTGGTACTTAACAACTGAGTCATAGCTGTTGGCATTGGCCTCCTTAGGAGTGGCACAGAGTTAAATAGTCTGCAAAGAATTATCTTTTAATCCTTAATCATTCTCTGTGTTGTGTTGTGGTTTTCACTTGGGTTGCAGGCCAGAAGTTAAACTGTAGAAGCTAGTTGACTTGTACAGGAGATAGAGATTAATAGCCGATGATACATTTAGCTATAGATTTTTAGTGGTAAGCATTCATGGATGGTATTTTACTGACAGTCTCAAATTATTTTCTTTTTTATATTATTTCAAACTCTGTCTGGACTAAGAGAACATTTTTTTGTTGTTTGTTTTAAAGGGTGGGGGTAGAGGCTATATGTCCTACCGTTGTTCATTACCTCCCTATATCTAGCCAGCATATGCTGGGTTTGTCATGTGTAGGTTTTGTTCATGGTTTTGAATTTAAACAACCCAGAAAGAAATCAGAAAGGAGAAAATTATAATGGCATAATATTTAAAGCTACAGATAGGCAATATGAGCAGTTGGAGAATTCACCCTTTAAATTTTCAAGAACTTTGTGAACTATAGATAAAAAATGTAGACAGAATTAAATACTGGTGAGTATCCCCGCCTGTCACACAGGAGACAAGGGTTCGATTCCCTGACAGGAAGACACCAGGAAGGTTTAGGGGCACCTGGGTGGCTCAGTGGGTTGGTCCTCTGCCTTCGGCTTGGGTCGTGGTCTCAGGTCCTGGGACTGAGCCCCGAATCAGGCTCTTTGCTCTTTCTCCTCTCTCTCTGCCTACCTCTCTACCTACTTGTGATCTCTGTCAAATAAATAAATAAAATCTTTAAAAAAAAAAAAGAATTGAGGGAACATTTGAGAGCATTATTACCTGAGTTTCAAGATAACACATTTATTTCAGGAGATGATGCTGGTATGACGAAACCCTGACTGGAAACCATGTGGAGTTGAATGCTGAGGGGAAGCCTGGGCATGATGAGGCATTGCAGAGGATCCAGAGATGATGTTAATACATTAAATACTGGATTTAGAGTAAATCCTTTACTCTATGATGTGTGGTGTGGATCTGATGTGTTTCCTCATTCGGGCCGTACAAAGCAGAGGAGTTTAATACAGTTGAAAAATGAAAAATTTTGTAAATTCTAGGCTCTTTGACTTCTAGGAAAGCATGCTAGGAAAAAACTCTGGATTGTAAATAAAAGGAGAACGAAAACAAATAAGCAGTAAGCAGTTATAGCTTCACACTTAGTGGAAAAGAAAAGGGTGTGAATTAAGAAACTCAGCTGAGATTTCTAGAAAGCAATGTGAGTAGAACAGTAGAAAAATGGAGCACTGGTGGGTGATGCATTTTGGACAGCAAAATGCTTCTGCTGTCATTGAAGTTAACAAAAGTTACTTATGGGAAAATTGAAGATCTTAGGGAAACTTATTTTTTAGGGGGTTATTGGGGAGAAGTATGCAGTAGAGATGTTTGTTTTGATGAGAACCACCCCTTTCTTCAGAAATCCTAAGAGAAGCTTCAGTTAAGGATTCTATGAAAGGTATTTGAACACCAGAAGGAAGTGGGAGCATGATGGGAAAAACCATATGAAAAAACTTCTTAGTTTTAAAATATTTAGAAACAAGAGGCAGGACATAGCAAAAACTAATGTCCAAAGTACCAAAAAAAAAAAAAAAAAAAAGTCTGCTTACTAGAGAGAAAGGAAGTGACTTCAAATGAAGGCCACATTTCATAAAACATGGGAATGTCCAAAAAATAGATCCAAGGAGGAAGATGAATAAAAAGATTTTATGTCTATGGAATGGGGATGATTTGACCCTTAAGCAGTTGACAAAGGGGGTTACATTGCACTTTTCTAGCATTTTGTAGGAAGGCAAATTTGTTGGATGTTATTGTCTATGAAATAAAGCAGGAAGCAAAGGCAGATTTTCCTGCAGTGATGTTTAATAATGACATGATCAACTCTTGGGGGGGGGGTTTCTCACAATTGTGTTTAGATTCATTGACTTTTTGATGATTGTAATAGACTAAATTCTTAGTGAAGCCAAATGAAAGAAAAAATATATATTCCCTTCAAGATTTTTAGTACTCTCTTCCATCTCTTAGAAACTTCTGAATCTTTCTCTCTGTTTTTTTTTCTTTTTTTTTTTTTTGACAATAGTAAACAATGTGAGTCTATTAAGATATGGAAGCATTGTTATTTCTTAGGGTAATTATTAGAGGGCTGGGAATTTTCTTGGATATTTATAATTTTGTGAATTATAATCCTATATGCATTATCACTTTTTGGGCCTCTTTAAAGAGTGAACATATTGAAGATTCTGAATTAACTCTAAAAATCTTAAGTCAAAATTTATCCATAGCCCAGTTCCACCCAGGTATCTAATGATGGCCAAGATGAGTTAAGAAAGTAGGTTGGAAATAAATATAGACATTTATTTATTTTGGTCTTATTATACCAGGAAAAGGCTAATTCTTATTGAACTTCAGTGCCACCCTAGGCATTTGAAGATAGCAAGAGGTTTTATTGAACGAATTCTATCAGGTTTATATTGCTGAGTTTTGTACTATGTAATGTCTGGGGAGCTGTATTGGACATTTTGGTTGAGCATAATCTAAAATGAGTAATAGAAGAAGAAGTGAAGATCTGGCCCACAGGGAAGCTTGGCCTTAAAGTGAATTTAATTGGTATAATGTATCAGAGTCTTCTAGGGCAAAAGTTGTACTGCTCAACAATGTTTTCTGGAAGATACATAAAGGAACTGTGGTTGGCTTTTGGGGGTGTTCTCATAAAAGTGAGAGCAAGTTTGCATTAAACATTTTTGCACTTTTCCTCCAAGGGGATAACTTCAGGATTAACAGTAACCCAAACTGCTAAGCCTGATGGGTTGAGAAACAAATCCAGTCAGTGATAAAAAGAACACTATGGTCTTGTCCTCCTAATTCTGGAAGGGGTTTGCTGCTTTCATAGAAAAATATGAGTTATGTTTCTGTTTCTTTTTTCTATTTTACATAACTAGAAGCAGTTACACTGATCTCATTAATAATACTGAAAACAAATTCTGTGAATATAAAATCTTAACTATTTACTTATCTTTTTAGGGTGGCTGCCTACAGGATAAAGATACTCTCCCTCCTCCTTCTCTGGCTTGCATGCCATATGCACACGTGGTGCAGAATGGATCTCCAGACACAGGTCAGGAGATATATCTCTAACTGATTCACTAGTTGGGGAATTTGGGGGTGAAGTAGCAACTCTTGCAACTGATTAGATTAGGGTCTACTGGAAGACTATTCCCAGCTGGTACTTGGGAGGGATATCGGGTATATTAGGATATTGTAGATTAAAACCTAATTGTACTCACAGAACCAAGAGCCTTTTCAGGAATGAAACTGATGATCAGTTTCCATCTCTTTGAAATTCTTGTATGTTTTTCAATTCTTAACTCGTGACTTGAATGAACACTATTTGTATTTATGTACAAATGTAAACCTTTGTTTTTGTCTTCCACTATCCTTTAAATTACACTTGGTATGAATGATTTTTCCATTCCACAATGAAAATTAAGGCAAACCACATAGATTTTTCTGTTTATTTTTATGCATTTGATACTTCTCTGGTTACTTACACTCACTGAGTAATTATGAAAATTAAGTATTAGTTTAGCATTGAATGTTCAACATTACATATATTTTAGAGCTATGAAATCCTTTTTATCTCAGCCATTATCATGCCTTTTCCCAGTGACTAAAATAGCTTTTAATGCCACAAATATGCAACTTACCAAATGCTTTTTAGGTTTAAAGATCTAGAACCCAGAATTCTTCAGATTAACATCTTATCTGGTCAGATTAACCTGCAGAGGAGAAATTAAAAGAAGAGTTAAGAAGAGTGCAGTCACTATAAGCATGAAACCAAAATCCTATATTCCTGATAGACTTAGTAGTAGACTGGAAAGCACTGAGGGCCAGAGTACTATATCCGTTTTACTCAAAATCCAAGCATTTCAGTACCACTTTATAAATATAGCCATATTGGTATACCACCATAATAATTACTTATATTTTATAAATGAAGATGTTTTTATCTAAATAAGTTGATCTATAACAAATTTTATCTAAGTACCGTAATGAAGAATAAATATTTTTTTGCATTTTGCAGCCTTTGTCTCCCAGTGACAGAATATACCTTGTACCGCAGACATTGAAAATGCTTTCTTAGCCATCAAGTGATAATTGGGTGATAACTGGGGCACCTGAATTGGATTTCTAATCTGGAGCTAGTTCCTAACAGCAGAATTTATTTTCTTGAAGGCAGTGCCAGCAGGCACAGCCAGTTTCTAGAAGTGGCAGTGGCAAAGCTGCATGGAACTGTGGCTGAAGGCCAAGCTGGAGGTGCCTGTGCTATACGCTGTGGCAGGTGGTTTAAGGGCTGCAGCAGCAGAAACCCAATCCTCATGATACTCACTTTCTGGCATGGCTTTGCTGATAGTTTTGTCTAAGGAGACTGTTCCTCTGATTTTTTTTTCTGAGATAATTTTCTCAAAATCTTAATAATTCACTGATTTTTTTTCCCAATTACTTTTGGTAAAATATTTTTATACATTAATCAAGCAAAGTTCATTTTTGTTGCACACAACTAAGAGCCCTGAATGGTAGTTAGGCAGTACAAATCAAGAAAGATAACTGCAGTAAAAGCAATCATTACATATTCATTCATATGCACCTGAAAGCATCTGGCAGTTCTCCGATAGTTCATACACAGGTAACTCTTTGGAAAAATCCATCCTCAGTATCTTAAAAAAGGAATTTTAAAGTTAATGCTCCTTCTATTAGAAACAGTGTTAGAAAGGGTTTGAAGGGGGAAAGATACTCTGACAAACTAAAAGCACAAATATGAGAATACGTAAGATTTTTTTAAATTTAAACTTTATTTTTATTTAAATTTTATTTTTCCAGTGTTCCATGATTCATGGTTTATGCATCACACCCAGTGCTCCCTGCAATACTTGGTCTCCATAATACCCACCACCAGGCTCAACCAACCCCCACCCACCTCCCCTGGCAAACCCTCAGTTTGGTAAGATTTAATGAAAAGTTAATCCAAAAGTTAAAATTTAAAAAAAAAATTTTAATATTATTTGCCCCAGAGGTACAGGTGTGTGAACCATCAGGCTTACACATTTCACAGCACTCAACATAGCACATACCCTCCCCAATGTCCATAACCCAGCCACCCTATTCCTACTCCCCAACCCCCCAGCATCCTTCAATTTGTTTCATGAGATTAGGAGTCACATATGGTTTGTCTCCCTCCCGATCCCAGCTTGTTTATTTTTTCCCTCCCTTCCCCCAACAACCCCCAGCCCTGCCTCTCAAATTCCTATTATCAGAGAGATCATATGGTGATTGTCTTTCTCTGATTGACTTTTTTCACTCAGCATAATACCCTCTAGTTCCACCCATGTTGTTGCAAAAGGCAGGATTTCATTTCTTTTGATAGCTGCATAGTATTCCATTGTGTGTATATGTGTGTGTGTGTGTGTGTGTATACATATTTATATATATATATAAATATCTTCTTTATCCATTCATCTATTGATGGACATCTATGTTCTTTTCATAGTTTGGCTATTGTGGACATAGCTGCTATAAACATTAGGGTGCACGTGCCCCTTTGGATCACTACATTTGTATCATTGGGGTAAATACCCAGTAGTGCGATTGCTGGGTTGTAGGGTAGCTCTATTTTCAACTTTTTGAGGAACTTCCATGCTGTTTTCCAGAGTGGCTGCACCAGCTTGCATTCCCACCAGCAATGTAGGAGGGATCCCGTTTCTTTGCATCTTCGCCAACATCTATCGTTTCCTGAATTGTTAATTTTAGCCATTCTGACTGGTGTGAGGTGGTATCTCACTGTGGTTTTGATTTGTATTTCCCTGATGCCAAGTGATGTGGAGCATTTTTTCATGTGTCTGTTGGCCATCTGGATGTCTTCTTTGCAGAAATGTCTGTTCATGTCTTCTGCCCATTTCTTGATTGGATTCTTTGTTCTTTGGATGTTGAGTTTGCTAAGCTCTTTATAGATTTTGGATACTAGCCCTTTATCTGATACATCATTTGTGAATATCTTCTCCATTCTGTCAGTTGTCTTTTGGTTTTGTTGACTGTTTCCTTTGCTGTGCAAAAGCTTTTGGTCATGATGAAGTTCCAGTAGTTCATTTTTGCCCTTGCTTCCCTTGCCCTTGGTGATGATTCTAGGAGAAGCTGCTGTGGCTGAGGTCAAAGAGGTTGCTGCCTTTATTCTCTTCAAGGATTTTGATGGATTCCTGTCTCACATTAAGGACTTTCATCCATTTTGAGTCTATTTTTGTGTGTGGTTATATGGAAATGGTACTGTTTCATTCTTCTGCATGTGGCTGTTCAATTTTCCCAACATCATTTGTTGACGAGACTGTCTTTTTTCCATTGGGCATTCTTTCCTGCTTTGTCAAGATTAGTTGACCATAGAGTTGAGGGTCCGTTTCTGGGATCTCCATTCTGTTCCATTGATCTATGTGTCAGTTTTTGTGCCAGTACCATACTGTCTTGATGACAGCTTTGTAATAGAACTTGAAGTCTGGAATTGTGATGCCACCAACTTTGGTTTTCTTTTTCTACATTTCTCTGGCTATTCAGGGTCTTTTCTGGTTCCATATAAATTTTAGTATTATCTGCTCCATTTCTTTGAAAAAAAATGGATGGGATTTTGATAGGAATTACATTAAATATGTAGATTGCTTTCTGTAGCATAGATATTTTCACAATATTTGTCCTTACAATCCATGAGCATGGAATGTTTTTCCATTTCTTTTTGTCTTCCTTAGTTTCTTTCATGAGTACTTTATGATTTTCTGAGTACAGATTCTTTGCCTCTTTGGTTAGGTTTATTCCTAGGATCTTACGATTTTGGGTGCAATTGTAAATGGGATCGACTCCTTAATCTCTCTTTCTTCTGTCTTACTCTTGGTGTATAGAAATGCAACTGATTTCTGTGCATAGATTTTATATCCTGACCCTTTACTGAATTCCTGTATGAATTCTAGCAGTTTTGGAGTGGAGTCTTTTTGGTTTTTCAACCTAAAGTATCATATCATCTGCAAGCATGAGAGTTTGACTTCTTCTTTGCCGATTTGGACGTCTTTTATTTCTTATTCTGACTGCTGAGGCTAGGACTTCTAGTACCGTGTTGAATAGCAGTGGTGATAGTGGACATCCCTGCCGTGTTCTGGATCTTAGTGGAAAAGCTCTCCGTTTTTTCCCATTGAGAATGATTCTCGCTGTGGGTTTTTCGTAGATGGCTTTGATGATAGTGAGGTATGTACCCTCTATGCCTTCACTATGAAAAGTTTTGATCAAGAAAGGATGCTGTACTTTGTCAAATGCTTTTTCAGCATCTATTGAGAATATCATATGGTTCTTGTTCTTTCTTTTATTAATGTATTGTATCCCATTGATTGATTTGCGGATGTTGAAGCAACCTTGCAGCCTAGGAATAAATTCCACTTGTCTGTGGTGAATGATCCTTTTAATGTACTGTTGGATCTTATTGGCTTATACTTTGTGAGTTTTCACATCTGTGTTCATCAAGGATACTAGTCTGTAAATTCTCCTTTTTTGTGTGGTCATTGTCTGGTTTTGGGATCAAGGTAATGCTGGCCTCATAAAAAAGAGTTTGGCAGTTTTCCTTCCATTTCTATTTTTTGGAACAGTTTCAGGAGAATAGGTATTAATTCTTTTTTAAATGTTTGGTAGAATTCCCCTGGGAAGCCATCTGCCCTGGGGTCTTATTTGTTGGGAGATTTTTGATGACTGCTTTAATCTCCTTCCTGGTTATGGATCCGAAAGGTTTTCTGTCTTCCTGGTTCAGTTTTGGTAGTTTATATGTCTCTAGGAATGCATCCGTTTCTTCCAGATTGTCAAATTTGTTGGTACGTAGTTGCTGATAATATGTTCTTAGAATTATTTGTATTTCATTGGTGTTGCATGTGATCTTTCTTCTTCCATTCATGATTTTATTTATTTGCATCCTTTCTCTTTTCTTTTTCATAAGTCTGGCCAGGGGTTTATCAATCTTACTAATTTTTTTAAAGAGCCAGCTCCTAGTTTCATTGATTTATTCTACTGTTCTTTGGTTTCTATTTCATTGATTTCTGCTCTGATCTTTATTATTTCTCTTCTGCTGGGTTTAGGCATTCTTTGCTGTTCTTTCTCTAGTTCCCTTAGGTGTAGGGTTAGATTGAGTACTTGAGACCCTTTTTGTTTCTTGAGAAAGGCTTGTATTGCTATATACTTTCCTCTCAGGACTGCCTTTGCTGTGTCCCACAGATTTTGAGTAGTTGTGTTTTCCTTTTCATTTGTTTCTATGAATTTTTGAAATTCTTCTTTAATTTCCTGGTTGACCCATTCGTTCCTTAGTAGGGTGCTCTTTAGCCTTCATGTATTTGAGTTCTTTCCAACTTTCCTCTTGTGATTGAGTTCTTGCTTCAGAACATTGTGGTCTGAAAATATGTAGAAAATGACCCGATCTTTTGGTACCAGTTGAGACCTGATTTGTGACCCAGGATGTGATCTATTCTGGAGAATGTCCCATGTGCACTAGAGAAGAATGTGTATTCTGTTGTTTTGGGTTGGAACGTTCTAAATATATCTGTGATGTCCATCTGGTCCAGTGTGTCATTTAAAGCCTTCATTTCCTTGTTGATCTTTAGCTTAGATAATCTGTCCATTTCAGTAAGGGGTAGTTCAAGTTCCCTACTATTATTGTATTATTGTTGATTTGCTTCTTCAATTTTGTTATTAATTGTTTCATATAATTGGCTGCTCCCATGTTAGTGGCATAGATATTATAATTGTTAGATCTTCTTAGATATAATTGTTAGATAGACCCTTTGAGTATGATGATATAGTGTCCTTCCTCATCTCTTATTATAGTCTTTGGTTTAAAATCTAATTTTCCTGGTATAAGGATTGCCACCCCAGCTTTCTTTTGACGTCCATTAGCATGGTAAAGCTTTTTCTACCCCCTCACTTTAAACCTGGAGGTGTCTTTGGGTCTCAAATGAGTTTCTTGCAGACAGCATATTGATAGGTGTGGTTGTTTTTTTGTTTGTTTGTTTGTTTGTTTTTTTATCATCCGTTCTGATTCCCTGTGTCTTTTGACTAGGGCATTTAGTCCATTTACATTCGGGGTAACTATCAAAAGATATGAATTTAGTATCATTGTATTGCCTCTAAGGTGACTGTTTTTGTATATTGTCTCTGTTCCTTTCTGGTCTGTTACTTTTAGGTTCTCTACTTAGAGGACCCCTTTCAATAATTCCTGTAGAGCTGATTTGTTGTTTGCAAATTCTTTTGGTTTTTGTTTGTCCTGGAAGCTTTTTATCTCTCCTTCTATTTTCAGTGACTGCCTAGCTGGATATAGTATTCTTAGATGCATATTTTTCTCATTTAGTGCTCTGAATATATCATGCTAGTCCTTTCTGACCTGCCAGGTGTCTGTGGATAGGTCTGCTACCAATCTGTATTTCTACCATTATATGTTATAGACCTCTTGTCCAAGCTGCTTTCTCAGGATTTTCTCATTGTCTCTGATACTTGTAAGTTTTACTATTAGATAATGGCTGTGGACCTCTTTTTATTGATTTTGAGGGGGTTTTCTGTACCTCCTGGATTTTGATGCTTGTTCCCTTTTCCAAATTAGGGAAATTCTCTGCTATAATTTGCTCCCATATACCTTTTTACCCTCTCTCTCTTTCTTCTTCTTGTGGGATCCCAATTATTCTTATATTGTTTCATCTTACGGTATTACTTATCTCTCGAATTCTCCTCTCGTGGCCCAGTAGTTGTTTGTTTCTCTTTTGTTCAGCTTCTTTATTCTCTGTCAGTTGGTCTTATATATCACTAATTCTCTCTTCTACCTTATTTATCCTAGCAGTAAGAGCTTCCATTTTTTAATTGCACCTCATTAGTAGCTTTTTTTGATTTGAATTTGGTAGATTTTAGTTCTGTTATTTCTCCAGAAAGGGATTCTCTAGTATCTTCTATGCTTTTTTTGAGCCCAGCTAGCACATTGATAATCGTCATTCTGAAGTCCGGTTTTGACATCTTACTAATGTCCATATTGATTAGGTCCCTAGCTGTCAGTACTGTCTCTTGTTCTTGTTCTTTTTCTTTCTTTGTTTTTTTGAGGTGAGTTTTTCCACCTTGTCAGTTCATCCAGATAAGAATAGATGAATGAGAGAACAAAATACTAAAAAGGTAGCAACAACCCCAGAAAAATATACACTTAACCAGATCAGAAGAGACCCTAAACCGGGGGGAGAAGAATGGAGGGGAAAGGGGGAAAAAAAAAAAAAAAATATATATATATATATATATATATATATATATATATGAATAAATTAGACTGGCAAATATAACAGAGCCATGCACTTTATTTCAGTGTATTTTGGTCCGTTAGGGGAAACTACATTCCAAAATTTTAAAGAAATATATATATATATATAGAAAAAAATAAGGGTAAACACAATGAAGGAATGGAATATGACTCTAAAGATGAAAATTTAAAAAGATTTAAAATAGGAATTGTTAAGATAAGAAGTTGGTTGAAAAAAGAAAAAAAAAGTGAAAAATGTGATCAGGCTGGAGACTAGAACAAAGGTATGCGCTAGATTTAGGGTATATTTTGAAATATTAGAAGAGATTGTATCCCAAAATTTTAAAGGAAAAAAAAACCCTATATGTATAGAAAAAATAAGGCTAAATACAATGAAGGGATAAAATTTGAGTATAACAATGAAAAGTAAGAAAGATTTTTAAAAAAGTGTTGATAAGATAAACTAGTTTAAAAAAGTTAAAATAGGGAAGAGGAGAAATTAAAAAAATAGAATAAGGTAAAATAAATTAAAAAAGAACTTTGAAAGACTAAAGGATCATGGAAAAAAGCCATGAATTCTATGTGTTCCTTTCCCCTAGCTCGGAAGTTCTGCAGTTCTCATTGAGTAGTGAACTTGGTCATGGCTAGATATTCTAGCTGATCTTCTGGGGAAGGTGCCTGTTGCAGTGATTCTCAAATGTCTTTGCTCAAGGCGGAATTGCCCCGCCCTTGCCAGGGGCCAGGATAAGTAATTTGCTTGGGTTTGCTCTTGGTAACTTCTGTTCCTTGAACACTTTCTGTACAGCTTTGGAGGATGGGAATGAAAATGGTGGCCTCCCAGTCTCTGGCCTCGTAGGAGCTGAGAGGTGAGGGCCCCACTCCTCAGTGTGCCCTCAGAGTGAAGCAGTCAATCTCTCCCATCTCTCTGGTCTCTGGCTGCACTCGAAGCTCACCCAACCTGTGACCTAGTGTTTCTATCTCTGATGCAGGGTTCCGTTTGGAGTCTCCAAACCCAGCAGATACCTGCTGTGTGCTCCTGCACCACTCCTCCCGGATGAGGAAGGAGGGGTCTCCCTGGATCTGCTGCTTTTGGGGTCCCAAGGTAATCCCAAGGTGAGAGCCCAGTGCTTGGCTCCATCTCTACAGCCGGTTTCCCTGCTTCAATATCTGGGAGCTCTGCCACACTCAGACACCTTTGGTCTTTTGGGTATCCATGGGTCCTGAGACCACACTGTCCCAGCAAGGATTCCACCCTCCGCTTATCCTCTGGAGTGACATCCCTCAGTGGAGCAGACTTCTAAAATTTCCAATTTTGTTCTCTCTTGCTCTTTCACTTGCCGGGAGCCCACCTCCCCCCACTGCGGTCTATCTTCCTGTTAGTTTGGATTTATTTCTCTACACTTTCTGCCTTCTGGAAAGTGGTCTATTTTCTGTTCCTAGAATTGCTGCTCTTTTTCTCTTCTGTCTCCTGTTGAGTTTATAGGTGTTCAGAATGGTTTGATAGCTATCTGGCTGAATTCCTGAGACCTAATGATGTCTTCGTCTCCTACTCCTCTGCCATCTTCCTCCTTTCCAAAGGTTAGAATTTTTTTTGGCTAAGATAAAACAGGTCTTATGGGTTCTGAGCTCTAAAAGTATATGTAGTCACAATTTTTGGGTAATCAGATGTATTTTGGGAATGGTGGTCTTATATTCTGTCTATAGCCATCTACTTAGATGGGTAAGGATGTGAGAAAAGAGAATGAGACCAGAGATTGGACATAAATATAGACAGACATGGCCTTCATGAAACCAAGTGAGAATAGTAGGCACTTTTTCCTCACACATTTTGAGCACTTCATTTACGGCTTCTCTCTGATATTCCTTCATATTATTTTCAGCCTTCTTTTTTCTGTCATCTACATCTGTCATAGATGTATTAGTCATGTATAATTCTGTTTGTGTTTTTGTTTATAATAGAAATATGGAGTTTTTTTTTTTTCAAATTAGGAGACAGTTAACTAAGGATTTTGTAGAAAAAACAAAAGACAAGATGGTAGCTACTCATAATTTCACCGACACTTATAATTTACCTACTATATCATTTTACTATGTTGATTTTTATTTACCCCTTTTATTGCTCTTAAATATTTGTTTGAATTGTTTTTTTGGGGGAGGTGAAAATGTATGTTGAACATTGATACTTCCATCCAGAATGATTCAACTTAAAACCATATGCCAAGGAGCAATCTAATAATTGTGAATGTTGAAAATTTCTATATAGATATTCTGATATTAATTATAGAAATAAGTTTTGAACTAGTGATTTTGGAGAATACATACTTGGGGATCATTTGGATGGAACACTTGAAAATAATTATTAGTGCAATAATATGTTGACTGAAAATGTTCCTATTGTTCTGAAATTGTAGCTAAGGCACACAGGAGAAAGAAAATCCTCACATTTTCAAGAAAACAATCAGTCAGTTCCCAGGATTTCATATATGGCATTTACTATGTCATGTCTGATTCAACCTACCTATCCTCTAAGTCTCCCCTCTGTATATATGTTAGACAAGGGTGGGAGAGATAATTGAGTGATCATCTTTGTGGTGAAAGCTTCCTATGTGATGGTGAAACTAAAAATGACTCCCCTTGCCAAAACCAAGTGAGAGAAGTAGTCACAAAAATTGGATGAAGTATCTGAAAGAGGAATGGGTTGGCATTTTTTCTTGGATTGGGCATCTAATTAGGCATTATACATGTTCATAATTTTTTGTGTATTATTAAAAAAGGAGTGGTAGTGCTCCTGATGTTTCATGCTTTGGCTTGTAATGAATTTGTGAAATTCCTATAAATTGAGTGTTCTCCATGGAAGGTTACTGGTCTCCAGTCATTTTCCAGAGGTTTTCAGCAATAAATGTTGCACATTGGAGTATCAATCATAATTTATGAGTAGAGGTGTAAGAGATTGATTTTAAGACAATACTACCCATTTTAAGACCTACTACCCATAGGTTCAAAGGTTTCAGGATTTCATCTCAATAAATTCTTGTCCCTTCTAAAAACCTACCTCCTTCAAGTATATTTTGTAATTTTTTCCTATGTTTTGTTTTTGCTATTGTTTTTCTTTTCATTCAGTGAATTGCATGTTCATGGAAAGTATGAAATTTGTGTTTGGCCACCTGGTCTCCCCAGTATGAAGATATAGGTTATCATTAATGATCATGATCCTATTTTTCAATTTCTATAAAATACCAATATATCAGTCATTTTTTAACGATATTTATTGAATATGTACTAGCATATTTATTCATCTCTAAGTAAACATGGCAACTAAGTATGAGTTCAGGAAATAAACTGAAGATTTACTCTTCACTGTTAGACTTTTATGTTTATGTATATATTGAAGTATAGTGTTCAGCAGTATGCACCTTTATTCTGCTTTTAGTAGCATTTACTCTTTCTCTGCAACTATTAGCCGGGCCTCTCATTTTCACTATAATCCCAAGTAAGTCCACTGACATTTAAATACTATAGATACATCTAGCACATAGCAAATTCAGAATATTTTTCTAGCTTGGGAATTAAAGATATCCAGCAATAATTAAGGCATTTATTTAGTTTTGATCTGATGGTTTTGTTTCTTATAATTTATCATGTTTAATTCTGAAAGAGGTATCTTAAATCACTCTAACGAGCATTGAAAATACTTCAGGGATTTAAAGGATTCAATGAATTTTTCGGGAAGATTAACATTTAACATTTAGAATATGAAGTAGTGTAAATTTACAAACAATAATTAGAAATAGCTGATAGTTGATCCTTTTTAATTCTTTGATCAAGTAATAGTAATAAGTGACTATATATTGGGAAAGATTTATGTTGTGTATATGTACATATATAGAATATATATGAATGTATGTGTGTGTAGTATTTATGTGTATGTAAAGTGAAATGTGAACATGCTTGCAGTGTATCTTAAAGTGGTTGCAATAATTCTCTAATAAGTTTTGAATTGAATCTATTTTACTCAAGAGCTTAGATTGTTTTATATAAACACCTTAACTAGCCACCACTCTTGAGCAGAAAATTATATTGAGAAGTTTAATTAACAGAAGATTTCACATAAGAAATCTGAAGTTGAAAATTCCCTTTTCTCATAAAACCTCAGTCAGTGTTTAAAATGTTCCCCTTACTATGATTACTAGGAAAGAAAGTTACCTTCCATGTTCTAGACTTACAGTGGCTATAGGGCTGGTGGGCCCATACTTTCATCCGCAGTGGGCTATTAAAAACATGTTTGAAAATAAAGCAATAAAGTTACATATTACATCTGAGAATTCTGTTCATAGAAATATAAAATGTAGTTTAAAATCTCATATTTTTGTTCTAAAGATGCTCCTTTCCTTTTACCCTGGCAACCCAGGTGAGAGTATGTTGCTGGTGACCCACCAGTGATCTGTTGCAACTGATACTGGAGACTTTTAGCTAGGCATTTCCCTTTCTGTATTGCTGTATTCCTTTTCCCCACCAGTGACCACCCAAACACTTACTTCTTATGGGTTAAGGAAACATAGTCAATTCCAGTCGGTAAGGGGTTGGTATGGTAAAGTTAGTTGAGTTTGGATGAGTCTTGAATAAGAGCCCAGCATAATCAAGCAAGTTAGAAGTTGTCAGGAAGCTCCAAAGAGTTCCTTCATCAAACTGGAGAATGGAGTGGGGAGGAAAGCGGAAGGGGTGTAAATCTGGGAGAAGAAAAGTTATCATCATTCATCTCAGTAATGTGAGGCATGAAATGTATGTGTGTTATAATAGGCAAACCTGACTATATGATGACTAAATATGACATTTGAATGTTGTGTCTATATCTTACATTTCCATGTTTATAGAACCCAAAGATGTTATAATCTTTCGGGAAAAAAAAAAAGAAAAAATGCTGTCCTTCCTTTTTTTACTTGCACTGTTCACCTAGGCAAACAGAGATTTAATGGATAGAAATATAAAAAGGCTCCTTTTCATTATTGCTTTTTTTCTTTTTTTATTTTAGATGCTCATACCTTCTTTTCTTCACTATTGTTGTCTTGGCAAAAGTAATGTTATGCTAGGACCTTGAGACTTACGTATATGTACTTCATTATACCAAACTAACCTAATTCAAGTAAGAGTATCTATACTAGAAACTCTTGGTAAATTTTTTGCATCCTCTGAATTTACCTGAGTATCTAACCACTAGATTATTTACCTTAAAAAGGTGAGACTGCATCAAGTGATTTGTCTGTCTTTGTGGACACAGATAAATTAAACTAAGTACTACCAATGAACGTCATCTGATGGTAAGAAAAAGAAAAATCTTCAGTAGAGGATCTCTCTCAATGAAATAGTCAAAGACAGAAAGATAAAAATATGTATCAAAGTTTATATTTAAAATAGTTCTTCACAGAGAATTGTGCCTTAATCTCCACAGGGAAAATAAGGATTAGTGTAGCACTGCTTTGACATTGAATTAAGAACTATTGAAAAGAGAGAAAACCAGAAGATCTAAAGGGTTGGAGGGGGGAAAAAAAGTGTTAATGAAGAATCTCAATATTATGTGTTTAAAGTTATTTATTTATTTTTGAAAATTTTATTTATTATTTACATGAGAGAGAAAGATAGTGAGAGGAAGCATGAGCAGGGAGGAGAGGGAGAAGCAGGCTTCCTGAAGAGCAGGGAGCCTGACGTGGGGCTTGATCCCAGGACACTAGGATCACGACCTGAGCTGAAGGCAGATGCTTAACTGACTGAGCCACCCAGGCACCCTATGTGTTTAAATTTAAACCAGAAATTTAAAATAGCAAGAATTAGAGGATAATTTAAGATGAAGAAGTAGGTGACTGTGATGAAAATGATTAAGAAAATAAACAAGGACCTTAAATATAGATAATTGAAAGAATAAGCAGTGTAAAACTAAAAAAAAAGCATTAAAACTATGCTGATACAATAAGAATATGATTTTACCACTGTATATTTTTTCCTGTTTTGTCGAAGATTATTTGACCATAGAGTTGAGGGTCCATATATGGGCTCTCTACTCTGTTCCACTGGTCTATGTGTCTGTTTTTATGCCAGTACCATGCTGTCCTGGTGATCACAGCTTTGTAGTAAAGCTTGAAATCAGGTAACATGATGCTGCCAGTTTTATTTTTGTTTTTCAACATTTCCTTAGCGATTCGGGGTCTCTTCTGATTCCATACAAATTTTTGGATTATTTGCTCCAGCTCTTTGAAAAATACCAGTGGAATTTTGATCGGAATGGCAATAAAAGTATAGGTTGCTCTAGGCAGTACAGACATTTTAGCAATGTTTATTCTTCCGATCCAAGAGCATGGAATGGTCTTCCATCTTTTTGTGTCTTCTTCAATTTCTTTCATGAGTGTTCTGTAGTTCCTCAAGTACAGATCCTTTACCTCTTTGGTTAGGTTTATTCCCAGGTATCTTATGGTTCTTGGTGCTAAAGTAAATGGAATTGATTCTCTAATTTCCCTTTCTGTATTTTCATTGTTAGTGTATAAGAAAGCCACTGATTTCTGTACATTGACTTTGTATCCTGCCACGTTGCTGAATTGTTGTATGAGTTCTAGTAGTTTGTGGGTGGAGTCTTTTGGGTTTTCCATATAAAGTATCATGTCATCTGCGAAGAGAGAGAGCTTGACTTCTTCATTGCCAATTTGGATACCTTTTATTTCTCTTTGTTGTCTGATTGCTGTCACTAAGACTTCTAGTACTGTGTTGAACAAGAGTTGTGAGAGTGGACATCCTTGTCGTGTTCTTGATCTCAACGGGAAGGCTGCAAGCTTTTTCCCATTGAGGATGATATTTGCTGTGGGTCTTTCATAGGTAGATTTTATGAAGTTCAGGAATGTTCCCTCTATCCCTATACTTTGAAGCATTTTAATCAGGAATGGATGCTGGATTTTGTCAAATGCTTTTTCTGCATCAATTGAGAGGACCATGTGGTTCTTCTCTCTTCTCTTATTGATTTGTTCTATCACATTGATTGATTTGCGAATGTTGAATCATCCTTGTAGCCCAGGGATGAATCCCACCTGGTCATGGTGGATAATCTTTTTAATGTGCTGTTGGATTCTGTTTGCTAGGATCTTGTTGAGAATCTTAGCATCCATATTCATCAGTGATATTGGTCTGAAATTCTTCTTTTTGGTAGGGTCTGGTTTGGGGATCAAGGTAATGCTGGCTTCATAGAAAGAGTCTGGAAATTTTCCTTTTGCTTCAGTTTTTTGAAATAGCTTCAGGCGAATAGGTGTTATTTCTTCTTTGAAAGTTTGGTAGAATTCCCCAGGGAATCAATTCATCAGGTCCTGGGTTCTTGTTTTTTGGGAGGTTTTGATCACTGCTTCAATCTTGTTACTAGATATTGGTCTATTCAGGTTGTCACTTTCTTCCTGGTTCAATTTTTGGAGTTTATAGTTTTCCAGGAATGCATCCATTTCATCTAGGTTGCTTAGCTTATTGGCATATAACTTGATAATAACTTCTGATGATTGTTTCTACTTCCTTGGTGTTAGTTGTGATCTCTCCCTTTTCATTCATAATTTTATTAATTTGGGCTTTCTCTCTTTTCTTTTGGATTAGTGTGGCCGATGGTTTATCGATCTTATTGATTCTTTCAAAAAACCAGCTTCTAGTTTCATTGATACGTTCTACTGTATCTCTGGTTTCTACCTCATTGATCTCATCTCTAATCTTGATTATTTCCCTTCTTATGTGTGGAGTTGGTTTGATTTGTTGTTGATTCTCCAGTTCTTTAAGGTGTAGAAACAGCTGGTGTGTTCTGGATTTTTCAATATTTTTGAAAATATACAGTGGAAAAAAGACAGTCTGTTCAATAAATGGTGCTGGGAAAACTGGACAGCTTTATGTAGAAGAATGAAACTCAACCATTCTCTTACACCATACACAAAGATAAACTCAAAATGGATAAAAGACCTCAACGTGAGACAGGAATCCATCAGAATCCTAGAGGAGAATATAGGCAGTAACCTTTTTGATATCAGCCACAGCAACTTCTTTCAAGATATGTCTCCAAAGACAAAGGAAACAAAAGCAAAAATGAACTTTTGAGACTTCATCAAAATCAAATGCTTCTGCACAGCAAAGGAAACAGTCAACAAAACAAAGAGGCAACCCATGGAATGGGAGAAGATATTTGCAAATGACAGTACATACAAAAGGTTGATATCCAGGATCTATAAAGAACTCCTCAGACTCAACACACACAAAACAGACAATCATATCAAAAAATGGGCAGAAGATATGAACAGACACTTCTCCAATGAAGACATACAAATGGCTGTCAGATACATGAAAAAATGTTCATCATCACTAGCCATCAGGGAGATTCACATTAAAACCACATTTAGATACCACCTTACACCACTTACAATGGCCAAAATTAGCAAGACAGGAAACACATGTGTTGGAGGGGATGTGGAGAAAGGGGAACCCTCTTACACTGTTGGCGGGAATGCAAATTGGTGCAGCCACTTTGGAGAACAGTGTGGAGATTCCTCAAGAAATTAAAAATAGAGCTTCCCTATGATCTTGCAATTGCACTACTGGGTATTTACCCCAAAGATACAGATGTAGTGAAAAGAAGGGCCATCTGTACCCCAATGTTCATAGCAGCAATGGCCACGGTTGCCAAACTGTGGAAAGAACCAAGATGCCCTTCAACGGACGAATGGATAAGGAAGATGTGGTCCATAAACTATGGAGTATTATGTCTCCATCAGAAAGGATGAATACTCAACTTCTGTAGCAACATGGACGGGACTGGAAGAGATTATGCGGAGTGAAATAAGTCACGCAGAGAGAGTCAATTATCATGTGGTTTCACGTATTTGTGGAGCATAACAAATAGCATGGAGGACAAGGGGAGTTGGAGAGCAGAAGGGAGTTGAGGGAAATTGGAAGGGGAGGTGAACCATGAGAGACTATGGACTCTGAAAAACAATCTCAAGGTTTTGAAGGGGTAGGGGGTGGGAGGTTGGGGGAACCAGGTGATGGGCATTGGAGAGGGCACAGATTGCATGGAGCACTGGGTGTGGTCCCAAAACAATGAATACTGTTATGCTGAAAATTAAAAAAAAAAGAATATGATTTTACGGTATAGATATGCATATAATTAACAAGGTTATAGCATAGTGATTTACTGAAACCTATTTAAAGGGTTATCTTAAATAGTTTTATTTCCCAAACTAGGTAGTATGATGATTGGTGCTTTGAGACTTTCTAATTAGTTACTCTAACAGAAATCTCCATACTTTACCCATTTCAAAGAAATGCTACTCTTTTTAACTTCACCTTTGCATTTTTTGCTTGTGAATTTTGCACTTAATTTGCCTTTGATGTATTAACTTTGCCTTTACGATTATTGGAGGAAACAGTACAATAAATTAGAAAAATCTTCATTTTTTATTCTGTTAGAACTAGTCCTATGCTATAACTCCAATTTGAGCTATTACGGAATTAGCCAGAGAAGAAGAGTGATAATTTGGAAATGGTTGTCTGGTCATGCTGCAAGTTATGATAGAAGCAATGACCTGAGTTAAAGGCAAGCATTAGAGATAAATCACCCACCAGCAAATTGGTATACTTATAAGTATGTTTCCACTCTACAAAATTCTGCATTTTTTTCCAAGCATGGGAAATGCTGACAATTGTTTATATACTATAAACACCCCTAGCCAGATATTCCCCACTAATGTATCTCACCCTTTGGTTTACCGGGAAACATTAGACAAAACCTCCTGTCTGCCTCCTACTAGATCAGGTAGTCTCCAGTGTTCTACCATCAGCTCCATCTGTTGTCTTGTACAATCTCATCTGCAGACCTTAAGAGCATGACCTTTCTCCCTGAGCCTCCTTTTCCTTGGGAGGTAGGCTTTTATTTCTCTTTTGCATGAACCCCATAGCTCAGGGCAGACTGCAAATTCCCATTCTTATACCCTGTCAGAATTCTAGATCAGAAGTTAACCTCACCTCTTCGAAGATAACAGTTCAGTCTTCTGCAAAGCAGTAGCAGTGTTCTAAGAACTGGCAAACTGCATGGGATTTGGGATGGGGAAACTGTGAGAAATTATGCAGTCTTAGGAACCCTATGGCTCAGTGACAAAATATTAGGTTTCTGAGAAGATAAGTAGAAAAGCAGATAGATGGACTGACACTAAAGAGTGAGACAGAACTCGATCTAGGACAAAGAGCCCAGGGAGGTTGGCACAAGACTAGAATAGTAACTCCCACAGAGAAACAGATCAATGTCCCATTTATTTGGTATTTGAAAGTCCAAAACAGAGTGCTTCCAGCAGAAACAATGGAATCTTGGTTCTTGTCCTATAGGATATGACATCTGGTTATGAAACCAGAAAACATGATTTTAAGAAATTAAAAAGCAACATGTTTTTAACATTTATAAACCAAGAATTGACTTTTGCTAACCCTATTAGAAAGAAAATGTTCTTTTTCTTTTGTCTTGGGCTGATTTGAGAATTGGAAGTTGCAATTATTTAAGTACTAATTGCTCTATTTTATAAACTGCAAATGGGGATTCTGGCATTCCGAGAAGCTATAATCTCCATCCTCCATTGCATTAATGACCAGAGTGCTTGATAATGTGTTGGCGTCTTGCATCACACCCACCCAACTTACATGTTCCTCTCTGTGTCACAGAGTTGAAAAGGTCAAAATTACCTTTCCCTGATGCACTGAAACTGAACTGAAATTCCAGGTTCTGTTTTAGATTTTTCTCTCTCAAGCGTTTCCCGAGAAGGAAAATGGGAGCTGTGTTTTCTCTGGCAGCCTAGGGCAGGCTTATAGTTCTGGTGGGCACCTGACCAGCCTCACAGGGGACAGGGTGCCTGAGACTTCTAAGACCTCCAGCCCCTCTGCCTGTTTTTTTAAAAAATCAGGTTTGTAAGTAAATTAATTCCAACATTAAATTCTTTCCCTTGCTTTTCCTAACTACAAGCAGGAGGAGCTTTCTTAGGAAGACCAGGTTTGAGGAACAATTTCTTTTCTTTTTTTTTTTTTTTTAAAGATTTTGTTTATTTTTTTGTCAGAAAGAGAGAGAGAGAGCGTGAGAGTGAGCACAGGCAGATAGAGTGGCAGGCAGAGGCAGAGCGAGAAGCAGGCTCCCTGCTGAGCAAGGAGCCCGATGTGGGACTGAGGAACAATTTCTTCGTAATTTTCCTTGAATCAGAGCTCTACACTGTATTTTTAATTTTTTAAACTAAAATTTCCAAACATTAGAACCACCAATAGTGAAATACATAGATGTCTATATATACATCTGTCTCATAGAGATCTATATCTCCTCTTTCTCCTTACCTATTTCACTATTGGTGATTCTAATACATGACCATACTCATGTGCTCTAAATATGCATACATACTTATGTTCACTTTTTAAAAACTAAGGATTTTATATGGCTACTTTATGTATTACTACTTGTAACATTTTAGCTCTTAGTGTCAAAAGAAGAGCATGCTTATTTAGCTTCATCTCTGTGAAAGATCGTAATTTTGAAAAAATCTTTTTCTCAATCTCTTTGCAGTCTTTACATTTCCATTGTAAACTTTCTAAACAGTATTTCTGCCTCCTGATTTTTTTTCTGTTGGTAACATTGTACAATTAGAACTTTGACAGACTTGTAAATTAGCAGTTTTATGATCTTTGATAATTTTATCACAATTCTTCAGACCTTAATAATTATAAAACAATTCCAAGTTTACAAACAATGATGAATTGATGAATTTTTAATTTAGAATTTAATTAATAAGGCATGATGCTAAAAACTCTTCAAATTATTTATGTTATTCTATGTCTGGTACAATTGATTTCTCTATGTGAAAATAATATAAAAGTCAAGAAATGGCATTTTGATAGGGATTTCATTGAATCTATAGATTGCTTTGGGTAATATAGTTATCTTAATAAAATAATTATTCCAATCCAAGAGTATGGAATATCTTTCCACTTGTTTGTGTCATCTTTACTTTATTTCATCATTGCTTTATCGTTTTAGAGTACAGGTCTTTTGCCTCCCTAAGATTATTCCTAAGTATTTATTCTTTTTGGCGTGATTATAATTGGATTTGTTTTCTTAATTTCTCTTCTGTTTCATTTTTAGCATATGGAAATGGACCAGATTTCTGTATATTAATTTTGTATCCTATAACTTTACTGAATTCATTTATTACTTCTAATAGTTTTTTGGTGGAGTCTTCAGGGTTTTCTCTCTATAATATGTCTGCTACAAATATTGATGAGGATGAAAAGTACAGCATAGGGAATATAATCAATGGTATTGTAGTAGTGTTGTATGGTGACAAATGGTAACTACACTTGTGGAGAGCATAGTTTAACTTATGGAGTTGTCAAATTGCTATATTTTGCACCCAAACCTAATGTAAAATTGTGTGTCAACTATATTCAAATTGAAAAAAAGGCAAGAAATACGATAAAAGAAATAGAATATATAAAAGACATTATAAGAGACAATGATGACTTAATGTAGTTATTGAGTATATTATATGATAATATGAATAATTCATATTTTTGTCAAGGCAAAATTAAAGGCAACTCTCAAGTAAAATGAAACATTCCTCAAGAAAGAGAAAATATTTTTCATTACTAATCATGTCATTTTATCATTTTAATCTTACAGTGTGCATATTGTATAATACTGAGCAAATATTTCAACAGTAGTTTGATACAGAACTTATTGTTCTTGTACTGACCCTTAAGAAAGCTTGACACTACTCTGTGTTTCAGAGGCTCATCTCAGTTGCTTGCTCTCAATTAAGTATTCTTTATAAACTATTGACTTATTCTTAGAACCCTAAGCTTTGACCTGGGTTTTTCAACCCCTCTATGTTGTCATTGGGGGATAGATAACTCTTTGTTGTGGGGGCTGTCCTGTGCATTGTAGGATGTTTAGCAGCACCCCTGGCTTCCACTCCCTTGATCCAGATGCACTTAAATGCCTCCTTTCCTGTCTTGATGAGTAAACTGTTTCCAGACATTGTCAAGTGTCCCTAAGGGTAAAATTTATTTGTGGTTGAGAACCACTGCTTTTGACTGTTGTCTCATATCATAAACTCAGCAACTCCAGCTATATGGATGCATTTAATATGAAACTACTTATTCTTTGCATATTCATACCCACCATGGTCTGTGGTAGATCAGTCATGTTAAGATCATTTTTAGGTTGTCTGGCTGGCTCAGCTGGTTAAGTGTCTGCTTTCGGCTCAGGTCATTATCCCAGGGTCCTGGGTTTGAGTCCCACCTCAGGCTCCCTGCTCAGTAGTGAGTCTGCTTCTCCCTCTCCCTCTGCCCCTTCCCCTGCTTGTGCTCTCTTGTGCTTTCTCTCCCTCAAATAAATAAATAAATCTTTAAAAAAAAAAAAGACTATTCTTTTTAAATGATAGATCAGAAGAATAAACATTGTTAAAATGTCTATACTGCCTAGAGCAATCTACTTTCAGTACCATCCCGATCAAAATTCCACTGCCATTTTTCAAAGAGCTGGAACAAACAATCCTAAAATTTGTATGGAACCAGAAGAGACCCCGAATTTCTAAGGAAATGTTGAAAAAGAAAAAACTGGGGTATCACGTTGCCTGATTTCAAGCTTCACTACAAAGCTGTGATCACCAAGACAGCATGGTACAAGCACAAAAACAGATGCATAGACCAGTGGAACAGAGTGGAGAGCCCAAATATGGACCTTCAACTCTATGGCCAAATAATCTTCGACAAAACAGGAAAAAATATCCTGTGGAAAAAAGTCTCTTCAATAAATGGTGCTGGGAAAATTGGACAGCTATGTGTAGAAGAACGAAACTCGACCATTCTCTTACACCATACACAAAGATAAACTCGAAATGGATAAAAGACCACATGTGAGGCAGGAATCTATCAAAATCCTAGAGGAGAACATAGGCAGTAACCTCTTTGACATCGGCCACAGCAAATTCTTTCAAGATATGTCTCCAAAGGCAAAGAAAACAAAAGCAAAAATGAACTTTTGGGACTTCATTAAGATCAAAAGCTTCTGCCACAGTAAAGGAAATAGTCAACAACACAAAGAGGCAACCCATGGAATGGGAGAACATATTTGCAAATGATACTACATACAAAGGGCTGATATCCAAGATCTATAAAGAACTCCTCAAACTCAACACACGCAAAACAGATAATCACTTCAAAAAATGGGCAGAAGACATGAAGAGACACTTCTCCAAAGAAGACATACAAATTGCTAACAGACACATGACAAAATGTTCATCATCATTAGCAATCAAGGAGATTCAAATCAAAACCACATTGAGATACCACCTTACCACCAGTTAGAATGGCCAAAATCAACCAGACAGTAAACAACAAGCGTTGGAGAGGATGTGGAGAAAGGGGAACCCTCTTACACTGTTGGTGGTAATGCAGGTTGGTGCAGCCACTGTGGAAAACAGTGTGGAGATTCCTTAAGAAATTACAAATAGAGCTACCCTATGACCCTGCAATTGCACTACTGGGTATTTACCCCAAAGATACAGATGTAGTGAAAAGAAAGGCCATCTGTACCCCAATGTTCATAGCAGCTGTGGCCACAGTCACCCAACTGTGGAAAGAACCAAGATGTCCTTCAGCAGACGAATGGATAAAGAAGATAGGGTCCATATATACAATTGAGTATTATGCCTCCATCAGAAAGGATGAATATCCAACTTTTATATCAACATGGATGGAACTGGAAGCGATTATGGTAAGTGAAATAAATCAAGCAGAGAGAGTCAATTATCATATGGTTTTACTTACTTTTGGAGCATAAGGAATAACATGGAGGACATTGGGAGATGGAGAGGAGAAGTGAGTTGGGGGAAATTGGAGCAGAAGACAAACCATGAGAGACTGTGGACTCTGATAAACAAACAGGGTTTTGGAGGGGAGGGGTGGTCAGGGGTTGTGTG
The DNA here is from genome assembly GCF_010015895.1 of Lontra canadensis. NCBI lineage: Eukaryota > Metazoa > Chordata > Mammalia > Carnivora > Mustelidae > Lontra > Lontra canadensis. Next base: position 7,968,517 of record NW_022631013.1, on the reverse strand, counting down.
GGCCTGGTGGTGGGTATTATGGAGGGAAGGTATTGCATGGAGCCCCAGGTGTGGTGTATATACAATGAATTCTGGAACACTGAAAAGAAATTAAATTAAATAATAAAAAAAGTTTGTATTCCAATGCATGTTATCCAACTAGAACCAGAAGTGGGGAATCATTTGACAAAGAGTAATTAAAATTAATTTTAAGATATGGGTCTTTTTCAGATTCCCTTGGCTTTTGTTAGGCTACTGTGATAATTTAAAGGTAAATATTAATCCAAATATATGAAGCTGATCAACATCCACATGTATTACAATCATCAGTGTCCTGTGACACTGATGGGATGCATATGAATGAACTTTTCTTTTGAATCACTTTTTATGGTCAATCATTGAATTCATCTCTAAAAATACATATTTTGTTGCCTGCAAGAAAAAGGTTCAAAAGTCAGTTTCTCACATGCTGTAATTGCTACTTAATCATTAAAAAAAAAAAAAATTAAAAATGTCGTCCTTTGAGGACACCTGGGTGGCTCAGTTGGTTGAATATCCAATGCTTATTTTTGGCTCAGGTTGTGATCTCATGGGTGGAGGGATGTAGCCCTGAATGGGGTTCTGCTTAGTGGGGAGTTTGCTTGGAGATTCTGTCCCTCTGCCCCTACCCTACTTAATGGGGCTCTCTCTCTCTCAAATAAGTAAATCTTTAAAAAAATTAATCCTTTGTTTCTCATCTGAGGGAAATAGTCTACGGAGTCTAAGAATGACTCAGTAATGCTTTGCAATGCTCAAGTGTGTGAGACCAGAATTTGATTGTGGGTTATACCTTACCAGATATCAAATACTTAATTTTGAGAAAACTGTGACCGAGGCACAATTTCTGGGGTGTACATTTACTTTAGAGAGGTGTCAAGCCCTTAGACCTTTGGCAAAGCATTCAGTACACTGAGTGTTTGCTCACATTTTTCTCTATTTATACATGATGCATTGTAGTGGTAGCTGCAAGTTATATTATTTCCAGTTCACTTGGCTATGAATATTTTATTGAATTTAATTTCTACTGTATCATCTTATATTTGTATCATAATTGGTAATATTTTGTATACAAATTCACTGCACCCTCCTAGTTTCTAACACTGCCATTCCACACATACTTAAGTCACTGGAATTTGTTCTCTGGTTCAGTCATTGAGCAAATTTTATTGAGCCAATACTGGGGAGTAAGATCTTTGCAGTGAAAAAATATATTGACATAGTATCCAATTGAAATTAATTTTTTAGGATAAGGAAAAATCCATATATTTACATATGTTTCAACCACAGTAGCATGTATTTTAAATAATACTGTGGAAAAAATTGGACAACTGGTTCAGTTTATGGTGAAGGACCCTTGAAAACTCAGCTCTGCAACTTTCCTTCACTAATAAGTACTATGCTTCACATTCTATGAGAAATAATGAAGAGCATATTCACAGTGCTATTTGTAAGACACTGATTTCTTTTATTATAAGACAAGACATTTTTGCATGTATTTAAATCTTGCCTATTAACATTTCCTACATAAACCTTTAACATTTAAATTGCCCTACTGTTACTCAAACTACTGAAGTTAAAATGCTGTTTGAGTTTCCTTTAGTTTCATAAATAAAATCTATCTACTATCAAAGTGAATTTGAATAATTTTTATTAAGTGTATATTATTAAATAGCCAGTATTAATTTGATTAAATTTATGTTCTCTCATACCTGTGTTTTATGAGCCCCCCATCTGAAGTTTGATCACTACAATAGGTTTTCTTTTCTTTTAGAGAACTCCCTGAGTCCTTTAAACAACTTGCCTGCAAACAACTCCCTGCATCCTTCCGGTCACCCACACACTTCTGCTGTTAGAAAATATGTCACAAGGAATTGCTAATTTTGACACAATGTATAAGGCAGAGACAAGAGAAAGCCAGGGCATAAATACAAGAAGTTGAGGTCAGAGAGGGTCAGAGAGACCCAAAATTAGGGTGAACAGATAATTTATTATCCAAAGAGGTTACTTTAGAAACTGAAAAAGGATGCTTTTAGTGATTACACTAGTATAACAAGCATAAATCCCTTTGTCATACACCTTCCTCATTGCCATTGACTATGAGAGGTTCATGCAGGATATTTTTGGGTGTGCTTGGGATTCGGTAGGGTTTTCAATTTTTGCCATATTCTGCAGATTTAAAACTTGTTTCTTCATATTATTTTCTGTTAATCTCCATTTGGCCTAATGTTTAATGTCTGCTGTAAGTGTGGAAGTGGCTTTACAGTATGATATATTTTCCCACATTTGCTGATTAAATGATCATGCTAATTAAAATATAATATCCAGACCTACACACACACACGCACACACACACACACACCTTATACATAATTCTAGGATCTTAGGTCAAATAAGGTAAGTGATACTACTTATCTTAACTTTAATCTTTTTTTTTTTTTTTCTTACTAGCATAGTTGGTATCCCATTGTAGAAATTACTCACTCAACAACAGATTCAAAGCACAAAGTTACTCACTAACTCAACTATCTGTAGAGGTTGCAATATTCCTGAGAGGAGCAAATTAATTTTGAAAGTGACTGGCATTATTTAATAATACTTTTTGGGAATCACATCCTGACGATGTGCAGGATTTCTTTGTGTGGCCTCTGATATGTATATTTTCCATCTCTATTCTTCTCTCATCCCTAAAATGTTTTATCCCCCAAATATATTCTTTTGGATTATTATGATTGGGTTATTATTTTATCCTTCCCTGCAATCTCACACTCTTCAAATTCACCCTTGATACTTTTATCACAGTCCTCTAGATAAAATACAGATACAGTCATACCACTCTCATGTTAGTAATTTACAAGCTTCTCACTCTGTGGGGAGGGCATATCTAAACTATCTAGTGTAACACGTCAAGGAACCTGTATGTCTTGCCACCTCTCTGACATCTCTAGTTTTCCATATCCCTTCCATGCCTTTGCTCATACCATTCCTTCTTAAATTCCCTTTTTCCTAAATTCCCTTTTTCCTCTATAACTGGACAGCATTTGCTAATTTTGTATAATTCAAGTTGAGTTCTCTATATGATGGTTTTTGATCCCTTTCATCCAACTAAATTTAATCACCAGTCCCTTAAAAAAATTCAACTGTATCGTATACAAAAATTTCTGTGACATATTACTTAGACTATTTTATTTCATGCAGGTATCTGAAAATCAGTGGGCATATTTTCATTTTTAATTTATAAGACCTAATGAAGCATGTGATAGAAAGTAAGAATTAAATATTCTGTTTCACACAAAAATAAATGAGTTACCATGGACTTTACTTTCTAATAATTAATTGTCTGATTGTAGGTGTTTAGACTGTAAGACCATTATTGATATGGCAGCTAAATTAACTAGCTATTCAGATTTTACCCTCCCAGTTTCACTCCCAGTACACTATGGCCCAGCCTATGCAGGCCAGTTAAGGAAGTGAAATTCTAAGTTGATCATCTCTAGATCTTTTTGAATAAGTCAGCACTATATAGCACATGGGAAGACATTTTCCACCTTTTACTCTAAACCTGGGTATCATATTTTTTCATGTACCAGATGACTGATGAAACTAAAAAAAAAGTAGACCCTTAGAGTAAATCCATCAAAAACAGAAAGATGTATTGCTCTTTTTTACCTGATGATTTGAGTCATCTATCAAAATGTCCCAGGCCATGCTATGGGGTTTTACTATAAAATCTTGAACATTACAGAATGTTATCCATTATATTTTAAAAAGAGGTTTTTGGATAAAAGAATATCTTTTTCATCTCTCTTGGAGAGTTGTTTCAGTCAGCTTTAAAATACAAGGTGAATGAAAATGTTAAAGCCAGTATTTCTAGATATTTGCAAAGAATTTATCTGAAACTGCTAATAGGAAGGCTAGTTTATTTGAAACATTTCCTTTTCTTTTTAGAATTGAAGTTAAATTTATACCAGTTATGGATCAGATCATAGTTTTATGTGTATTCCTTTCCCATCCACATTGCCATGTCTAATTATCTTCTCCCATTTTTCTACTTCTCACTGTCCCTTATTTTCTTTCTCTCTTTTAATTTTTTTTTTCAGTTTTCCTTTTCTGCATTGTGTACATCCTTTTTCATTTTTTTCATTTTAGTTTTTATTGAATATTGCACTTTTTCCTTATAAGAGTAGACTTCAAGAAATCTGATGATTATTTTATACATATATCTTTTTTGGTAAAGATTTATTTATTTTTAGAGAAAGTATGAGTTGGGGGTCAGGGGCCAAGAGAGAGGGAGAGAGAAAAACTCAAGCAGACCCCATGGTGGACATGGTGCCCAACACAGGACTCAATCTCAAGACCCTGAGTTCATGACCTGAGCTGAAGTCAAGAGCTGGATGCAAAACTGTCTGAGCTCCCCACGTGCCTCAATTATTTTATATATAAATTGAAGGAGCATTTTGTTTTTAAGCCATTTATACTTAATATAATTACTTTTTGCTTTTGTTTTATGTCTGTTCTATTTTACTATTTTATTTTATGTTCTGTATTTGTTCTGTTTTATGTCTGTTCTGTTTAATTTTGAAAATTCCCTTTTCTCCTCCATTAACTTTCTTGTTATTTGTTTCTTTAGAATTTTATACTAGTATCATAGAAATTACAATATGCAACATGAAGTTCTTAAAAATCTATCATAAATTCTATGAGTTTCCTAACATTTTAAATTTATTCACTGCCTTTTGACATCTAAGTTATTATTGCTGTCTATTTTAATTATATTTTAAATCACACATATCATTATTGTTGTTAGTGTGTATATTTGATATTCATTTAGATTTCTTTGAATTTTTACTCTTTTCTTTGCTTCTCATTATATATCACCATGCTTCCATCTTGGTGTTTTTTTTTGTGTGTGTGTTTTTTTTGTTTGTTTTTTTATGTTATGTTAGTCACCATACAGTACATCATTAGTTTTTGATGTAGTGTTCCATGGTTCATTGTTTGCATATAACACCAGTGCTCCATGCAATACATGCCCTCCTTAATACCCATCACTTGGCTAACCCATCCCCCCACCCCCCACCCTCTAAAGCCCTCAGTTTGTTTCTTGGAGTCCATAGTCTCTCATGGTTCTTCTCCCTCTCTGATTTTCCCCCCTCATTTTTCCCTTCTGATGTCCTCCATGCTATTCCTTATGTTCCACAAATAAATGAAACACATGATAATTGTCTTTCTCTGCTTGAGTTATTTCACTTAGCATAATCTCCTCCCATCCCATCCATGTTGATGCAGAAGTTGGGTATTCATCCTTTCCAATGGCTGAGTAATATGCCATTGTAATTCCATTGTATGTATGGACTACATCTTCTTCTTTTTTTTTTTTTAATAATTTTTTAATTTTTTTTTTAAAGATTTTTTATTTATTCATTTTGAAAGAGAGAGATCACAAGTAGGCAGAGAGGCAGGCAGAGAGAGAGGAAGGGAAGCAGGCTCCCTGCTGAGCAGAGAGCCCGATGCGGGGCTCGATCCCAGGACCCTGGGATCATGACCTGAGCCGAAGGCAGAGGCTTAACCCACTGAGCCACCCAGGCGCCCCAATTTTTAAATTTTTTAATAAACATATAATGTGTTATTAGCCCCAGGGGTACCAGTCTGTGAATCGCCAGGTTTACACACTTCACAGCACTCACCAAAGCCCATAACCCCACCACCTTCTCCCTCCCCCCTCCCCCCCTGCAACCCTCAGTTTGTTTTGTGAGATTAAGATCTCTTATGGTTTGTCTCCCTCCTGATCCCATCTTGTTTCATTTATTCTTTTCCTACTCCTCAAACCCCCCACGTCGCATCACCACTTCCTCTTATCAGGGAGATCATATGATAGTTGTCTTTCTCCGATTGACTTATTTTGCTAAGCAGGATACCCGCTAGTTCCATCCATGTCGTCACAAGTGGCAAGATTTCATTTCTTTTGATGGCTGCATAGTATTCCATTGTGTATATATACCACTTCTTCTTTATCCATTCATCTGTGGATGGACATCTAGGTTCTTTCCATAGTTTGGCTATTGTAGACATTGCTGCTATAAACATTCGGGTGCACGTGCCCCTTCGGATCACTACGTTTGTATCTTTAGGGTAAACACCCAGTAGTGCAATTGCTGGGTCATAGGGTAGCTCTATTTTCAACTCTTTGAGGAACCTTCATAGTGTTTTCCGCTGTGGCTGCATCAGCTTGCATTCCTACCAGAAATGTAGGGGAGTTCTCCTTTCTCTGCATCTTTGCCAACATCTCTCATTTCCTGACTTGTTAATTTTAGCCATTCTGACTGGTGTGAGGTGGTATCTCACTGTGGTTTTGATTTGTATTTCCCTGATGCTGAGTGATGTGAAGCACTGACTGAGCCACCCAGGCACCCTCTCTTGCCATTTTTAAAGAATATTTCCACTTGACATGCACTAAGTAGTTGACAGTCATTATTCTAACATTTGTTTGTTGAGTTTAGCTGTTTTTAGTTTCCTTTAACTGGATTATAATAATTCTGAAGAGTTTAGCTGAAAGTCTAAGGTCCTTACCGGTAGCCCTCTTACTCAGAGGACCCTGGAATCACAGTATTTTCTCAGGTCTGTGAGAAGAACAAAAAGTCTTTTTATGTTCTCAGTTTTTAAGCTTCTATTTTTTTTGCAACTTCTCAGTCTCTCAATTTCACAAGTCTAAAAGCTATATATAGCAAATTAAATTGAATTTTTTAAAAAAGATTTTATTTATTTATTTGATAGATGGAGATCACAAGCAGGCAGAGAAGCAGGCAGAGAGAGAGGAGGAAGCAGGCTCCCTGCTGAGCAGAGACCCAATGCCGGGCTCGATCCCAGGACCCTGGGATCATGACCCGAGCCGAAGGCAGAGGCTTTAACCCACTGAGCCACCCAGGCACCCCTAAATTGAATTTTCTTTAGGCCTCTCTTATTTCTAGGATCTTAGCTCCCAAAAATCCTTACTGATTTGAGTTTTCCAGAATCTTCAAAAGTTGTTTTTCTCTTTTTAAATTTTTTCTTTCAAACTTCTTTGGACTTGATGGAAGAGGTGTTTTGAAACAAGCTATTCCACTGTTGTCAGTCACTCTGGATGAGAGGAGAAATTCAGACAAACATTTCAGTGTGTTTAGCTTTTACTTTTAACACTCAAGATTTTTTTCTTTTTCATTAATTGGTAGCAATAACTCTATTACCATTATTGGCATATGAGGTATAATACCTGTAAGACTTCACTGAGTCCATTACTCAGTCCCTATATAAAGTTTTATAAAAAATTATTCTCATTTGGGGTGCTTGGGTGCCTCAGTCATTTGAGCGTCCGACACTGGATTTGGGCTCAGGTCATGATCTTAGGGACATGAGATCCAGTGCCACATTGTGTTCCATGCTAAGTGGGCAATCTGCTTGAGATTCTTTCCCTTTCCCCCTTGCTCTGCCCTCCCCCTTGCTCTCTCTCTCTCAAATAAATAAATAAATCTTTAAAAACTTATTCATTTTTAAATAATAACATTCATTTCTTACTTAATTTTATAAGCATTGAAAGTGAAGTTGGGTCACCCAGGATGTTATTGAAAGAGCTTCCTTTTTGCCTAAACATATATTACAGATAGAGGATTTTAAAATAATATCTGGAATGATTATTAGAAATTAATATTACAAATATTATTTAATTTCTCATAAACTCTTCTACCTCCTATTTTTCTTTACATTGAGTCATCTATAAATACTAACTCTGCCCCCAACTTAGAAAACATAATAAATATGTAAAGTTATCATGTAATATCTTATCTTGTTGCTAGTTACCTTTAATGCTATTTTCTTGACTCTTGAAAGAGGAGAGTATAAATCCGCACATAAGTTTTTATCCTGACTATTCCATACATAATTTTAACCTGACTGTTCATAATTTTTAACCTAACAAGAGTTAAAAGGATGCACTGTGAATGCTCCTTTTTCCTATAGAGTGTTATTTTCCATCTTTAATGTTAGGGTCTGTGGTTTTTAACTCAGGAAAGAATTTTTGAGTCCACCAGGCACTGAGCTACATGCTATAGCATAGCACTTAAGATTGAAATATTTGGAATTCATAAAATAATTTATGATAGACATTAAGTAGTTGATAATGGATGTTGTGATTTCAGTGATAAGAATATATCATTCTAATTATAAAATTCTAGTATAAAATTCTAAAGAAATAATCAGAGGCTTTATAGTATAACTAAATGAACTAGTCCTGAGTAATGCCACATTCCCAGTTGCCACAAAGTAAAGTAAAATAAAAATAATTGTATGTTAGAAGGCTTGACCGTAGAATCTCAGCAGAGAAGAGCTATATGCTATAGAAGCAATAAAGAGTATAATTAATACACTTGATCTCTTGAAACTTGTAATCAAGAATGAAAGGCGGATGGGATGCCTGGGTGGCTCAGTCAGTTAAGTATCTTCTTTCAGTTCAGGTCATGATCCTAAGGTCCTGGGATGAAGTCCCACATTGGACTTCCGGCTCAGTTGGGAGTCTGCTTGTCCCTCTGCCTGGTGCCCCTCCTACTTGTGTAAATAAATAAATAAATAAATAAATAAATAAATAAAACAAATGAAATCTTATTAAAAAGAGAATGGAAGGGGGATACCATCTATTTTATATTTTGATTTCTTGAGGAATGAAATAAAAATTAAATGCAGTTTAGTGGGATCATATATTTATTTAATGTTGAGTAAACATTATTTAATCAAAAGGATTTTCTAAATGACATTTAGAGCTCACATAGCCAGTCTTTTCATTTTAATAGATAGCTAACCTAAGGTAAGACTGGATGTGCCACAGAGGATATATAGGTATTAGCACAATTCTTATATTAACTATCTATTTTGACAAATGAGCATCTCATCTCAAATCTTGCAAGTCTTTTTCATTTTTCACTATATGTGTTATGCAAAACAAAACAACAGTAATCATCAGATCAGCTCTATAGCTACAAATGTATACTACATATACTAGCACATAAAAACAAAAACATATACACATAATACAATTTCAGCTGTGTGATAGAAATTTACCTGTAAACAACCTAAATGTCTATCAGCATTAGTTGTTAAGACAAAAATTACGTAAGTTATTATAGCAACCAAAAATGGAATACTCTTCAGCTACCAAAAAGGATTAGGCTGAACAGAAAGCACATATTTAGAAAAGAAATATAGTTATGCTTTAGTGGAGAAAAGGCCAATTAAATAGCACTATATGAGATAGCCTCTGATTTATATTTATTCCTCATATTTATACACATATGCATACATGTGTATGTATACATGTATGTTTGTGAACAATGTGTAAAACTTTTCATAACAATTTAGTGATACTGGTAATATCTGCTCAGTGAAAATGAAGCCTGGAATGGGTGGGAGAATTATTTTTCTTTATATATGCTTTTCCCTGTTTATATTTCTTATGTGCATTTTAAAAATAAATTTAGGGAGTGGGTGTGGGGAAAGAGTTTATCTAAGTAAAAGAATACCCCACTAAGACACTTAGAGGATTCCTTAAGTGCAACACATGGAGAAATAGAAGAAAAAAGAGATTAACATTGCATTGGTATTCTAGACTTTGATTCACAGGACAGTTTATTTAGGATGCTTAACATTAGGAAAAAATATAAAGAAATACTCTATTTTAAGTTTATTAAGCCATTGAGTTTACCGCTATATTTAACAGTATTTAAATAAAATCATCGTGCTCATGGAGAAGTGTTTTAAAATGATAACTGTACCATTCTCTACCCTTTCTGGTAGAAAGGTACATACAAATCATCAGAAATTGAGGCTTATGCTCTAAATTGAATTATTTTGTATTTCTTTTTTATTTTGAAATAAAACTATAATTTACTCCATTATCTTTATGATCAACAGAGCACATACCTAAATTTTTAGGTTGGGCAAGAGACGTTTTGTAGGCGAGAATATTGAAGACATTAGAGCTTAAGTGACAACAAAAGCTCAGTACCATGACTTTGATATCAGTGGCCTTCTGGTATAACTGAATGAGCTAGTCCTAAGTAGTGCCTAAATTCCAGTTGCCCCAGAAATTATAAAATTAAGATTATATGTTAGAATGCTTGTCTGTAGAATCTTAGCAGAGAAGAGCTGATCTGCTGCCTTCCTTTCCTTTGAGAATAAATTACTTATGTACATATATGAAATCAATTCATAATATGGGTTATTTTTTGAGAGAAGGTAATGATAATAAATTGAAGTACTATTCTATCATCATCTGTCCTGAAACCAAAATTAATAATTTACCTATTAATTTATTTTCATCTACTACTGTTTTTATTTTTCCTTTTCCTTCCTAGAAACATTCTCTCCAGCCAGATTTCAGCTTAGCTCTGCACTTTTGATATCACTCATACTTTTAAAAACAGGTCCTAGTCTATCAACAAGGTATTGATTGAAAGCTTAGTGTGAAAAATCTACAAATTACAAGTGTGCTGTGTACTGTGTTAATATACAAATATATTACAGAGGTGGAGGGTCATTAAGAAAATATTAGCTATAGAGAAATGAAGTGCAAGGATTAATCATGATTTGCAGTTGTCAATAAATCTCTTAATGTATAAATATTTTCACCTCCATTCATTATTTATTCATTTCTTCATTCAACAAACAATGAGTGAGCCCTAATAGGGGTTGCAGTGGCCATCAGATCCCCTGTGGGGATTTCAGAGACACTGAAGGTGGAAGGAGGACTCCTCTGGTCTGCATGGCTCTAGACAGTTCTCCACCCTTCTCCCTCCACTCACTGCCACTAAGGAACCGCTCACCCCAGTGGCCCAGGGGGAGTGCAGGGAGACAAACCAGAGCTGCACACATGGCCCCTTCCCCTCCCAAGCTCCAAGACGGGCAGGGGGCCTGTCACCTGAGCCCTCTCCACCGGGGGTCTCATTCTTCCTCTAGGGCTCTGGTGGAGGTGGGCATCCTCTGCCAGGCCCAGCACATCATGTGAAGAATGAATTCAGTGCCCAGTTCTTACTGTCAAGGTTTGATGTGGAATCACAGCTGCAGTGATACATATTTTTATCAGCGCTTGGTTGGTTTTAAATAAAATACACGCTATTTTATTAAAATAGCGGGTCAGGCATTTGCTGCTCCAGTTCTTTGTGTTGTTGGTGGTTTTTATAGGATATTTTCTATCTCTATATGAATCCTAAAATGTATTAATTTTAACAGAAGAAAAATCAGATAATCCTAGAAAATGTTTCTATATGTGGCCATTTAAGCTTTTGTTTGTTTTTAGTATATGGTGTAGGTTTTTTTTTAGTCTTTATTTAGTTTTTAATCTTTACATAGTTAACAAATAACTAAGACAGAATTTCTGGGTAGGATTGCTGTGATGCACAACCCTGTTTAGGGTAAAATTGTTTTCTGGAAAAAGTACAAGGGCTTTGTGGTACAATGTATGATAATAGTGCATGTTTGGATACAACTTTCTTCCATATTAATCTCCCCTTTGGGAGTTACTTCTTTTAGAGATCAGTGAATTTGCAACTTAGGAAACAATCTATTTGCAGTTATTTTGTGTTCTTTTCATTTGAAACAGCCCAACAGCACTAGACAATAGAACAAATGACTTTTTAATAATATAGCAATTTTATTAAATATCTTGGTTTTGGACACTACATTATTATATATTTTCTCCCATATAAAAACAGTCTGTTTTGGTTTGTAACTGTTTCCTCATGATGAAAAGTTTTTATTTACTATCTGTATGATTCACTCTCATCTTCTTCAGGTGCATGCTCAAGTACCAGTGAGGCTTTTCTTGGCCCTCTGATCCAAAATGGCATTCATACGAAGATGGCACTGTGGGGACATGTGGGTGGCTCAGTCAACTAAGTGTCCAACTCTTGATTTTGATTTAGGCCATAACCTCAGGGTTGTGAGGTTGAGCCCCATGTCAGGCTCTGCGCTGGGCATGGAGTCTGCTTTGGGTTCTTTGTCTCCCACTCTGGAAAAAAAAAAAAAAAGCATAAATTAAAAAGATGGCACTCCCTATTCTCCTTCCTTGCTTTATTATTCTCCATAATGTATTTTCCCATCTGACATACTGTATTAATTGTTACTGTTTACTGTGTATATTCACTGGAATATAAAGTCAATGAATTCAGAGATGTATCTCTCTTTTGTTCACATCTCTCTGTGTAGCAGTAGAACAGTACCTGGCAACTAGTAGAACACTCTCTGTGTTCTGCAGGAACCTAAAGTTAATTTCATCTTTTCAATTACATAGAAGATGCATCAGATATATTTATTCAAAATAGTGGAGTGTGAAATCCTCAATATCAAGGGTTCTCTTTGTGGTCCGTGCATCTTGTGTCAAGTTAAAAAAAAGTAGAGGACATAGGAATTTTGTTTATAAGATGGGATGAAAAGTATTCCCTATCTCCTATTATTTAGTGATTTTAGAAACTTATTTGTGAGATTAGGTGACAAAACTACTCTTGTCATTCCTGTCCTAGTTAGTAGGAATTTTTTTCCTTTTAGAGCTAAATATTTTCTTCCCATTTGTCAGTAGACGTGCTTTATACCTAGACTGTATGTATGAGTGGTTTCTCCATACCTCCAGACCTCCTTTTTCCCTGATTATATTTTTTTTCTTCCTTTCTGAGGGAGACCTTTATAGGATCCCAAGGACCCAGGAGATTAAAAGACCACTAGAGAATACAGGGAGACTTAAGTAATAATGTAGAAACCTGGACCTGAAGCCAGATCCCTGGGTTTAAATCTTGAATTTACCACTAATTATTTGTACGAATATAATCAAAGTGCAAAAAACTTCTTGCCCATTCATTGTGTGTTTTTTTTTTTTTTTGTGGTGGGGGGTTTTGTTTTGTTTTACAAGGGTAGTGATAGTATTTACTACATGAGAATGTTGTGACAATCAAATGATATCATAATTTCTTCTCTTCCTCTCAGGAAAATAGGCAACTCAGTCTTTATAGCAGGGGAAACCATAGGAACTATGGAAAGTCCTGTCCAGTTCTGCATGCAGTTTGCTAAGTAGATGAACTTACTTATGGAAATCACTCAACATAAATCAAAAGAACTTTGATATGAGTTAATCACCAGTCAGGAGTGTTTTGCCCCAAGAAAATGGGGACAGTGATAAGCAAAATGCTTCTGACTTTGTAATCTTTTAGGATGTCGGTCAATAGTGTGTATGCACCATAAGAAATAAATAGGATTGATTTAATGTTAGAGAGTGGTTAGGATCAGCAGGTGAACATATCAAGAGAATGTGGAACAATACCCTGAAGGCTGAGTGAGGAAATACTTTACATTTATGGGATGTGAATGTAAATACATATTTCAGTTTCATCATATCTCAGTGTATATTAGTACCATGTCCACAGGCTAGTATTTTCAAAGTCTTGTTCATCTTCTTTAAAGATACAATTTGTGCGATAAACATGTGTTCCCAAACATGTTTCTTGGTGATGTGATGCTTCTCACCAGAATAAAAAGGCAGTGTGAAGCTAAGTTACTAAGGATGAGGGAAGTTGAGAATAACCCAAAATTCCAGGCTGGTGAAGGAAGAAATGGAAGAAGCTAAGTGTGTCTTATTCAGCCTTTCATTTCTAGTGCCTAATAAAATACCGGGAACGTAGTAAAAATATAGTAAAATAGTAAAAATCAAATATTTTTGAATTAATATATACACTAGAAATGATAAATTTCTTCACAGTTATTTCTCCATGTATTTGTATTATGGTGTAAGAAATTAATTTATTATGATACCCATTTATTCAAATTATCCACTGCAGATAAAACATTGATCATTATATTATTATATCAGAAATACTATTTTTGAATATTTTAAGCTGAATTACTTACATTCATAGTAATTTATGCTTGTTCCTAGTTGTCTCAGTGTTCTCCATTTTAAGCCTGAGGAAGGTAGAAATACAGTTTGGGGTTTGGAAATAGGGTTTTCAAAGTGAGTATCTCCAACAAGCATTCCAGTCTGCAAAGAACAATTTTTGAAGGTACAAACAGTTAATCTTGAGAGCACCATGCCTGGAAGATGTAGAGCAAAGAAGCCATATAGTAGGAAGGTTGGCACTATTCTGACCTAGGAAAAGAGATTAAATCCCTTTCTAAGATTGGAGGGAGGGGCCTAGTGGGAGAGGCAGAGGGAGGCAGGAATGTGGTGTAGAAGCTGGCCTGCTCCTTGCCAGCAGCCCGCACACCACACCTGTTGCCCTGCTCCAAGTGCCCTGAATGAGGTTTTTGTAGAAAGCCTCTGATAGGCTAGGTATAGTGTATACTGAGACTGATACTGATGTCCTCCCTGCTTTATATGTCTAAATATAAGTACATAAATTTGGTTATGTTTTCAAGAGAGAATCAGCAATTTTTTTTTTGGTTTTGTCTTGTTTTGTTTTCTATTTTTATGCCTTTCTTTTTTTTTCTTCTTTTCTCTTTCCCTTCCTCAGGCTTCTTTTTTCTTAGACAACATGGTGTCTTTGAGTAGATCTTTTTCTGGTTCCATTTTATAATATTAACCCTCTTTGGAAGTACTGGGATTTTCCTGGACCAGCTATTTTGGGGAGGTCCCATGGTAGCAGATTTCATGTCATGATCTCATTATTGTGGGTGTGTCTTTGTCAGCTTTTTTGTCTTCATGGCAAACTGGAAATGTCAGCATTGGTAAAAATGCTGTGTTTTCTCTCTATACTAATACACAGTTTGCTTTCTATAAAAATGACTTGTCTGGGTGCTTACATTTTACCTGCCTCTTCGGACTTGCTAAATAGGGTCTATGGAATTCATTGCTGCAACCCTGCCCTTGGGTTCTATTGTTGAAAATAAGGAATTGATTAGGCCCACAGAATGTAGTTTTCATGCTGAAATCCTAACTTTATGAGACTTATAATCATGAGCATCCTTATCTGTCTTCACTAAATGTGTCAGTCCTTCCTCATTTATTAAATTTGGTCTCATGGTTATATCAGAATTTCTTTGAAGATGGTGTTTTTTAGTCACTAATTTTTTTTGTTTGTTTTGTGTGAAATCCAGGAAGAAATGGGGTATGTTATTCTTTTTTTCTTTTATAACTGCCATTCTAAAACTGGAACAATGAGATTAAGTTTAAACTTGTACGTGGCAAAGTGTCTTACATGGAAACTCTTTTTCTTCTCAAAAGGAATATAGAGATGATAAGCAATGTCCATTTGCAGTAATTCCTGCTGTACTTTTGCTTATCAATCATATTATATAAGTTTTGATTTCCTATTAAGATTAATAAATCTATGTTTAATAAAAGTTGGCACAATTGAAAATGCTTAAACTGATGAGAAACTCTGTCTTTTCTAACGAAACATGCCTCACTAGTCTTCCTAGGTCATACTTAATTGATTAATCATAGAAATTTTACATATAGGGCATGATTTCTGCAGATTGTTGTCTCATATTATCTTGTGAGTATTAAACTCATCTGAAGAATAGTATAATGGATCTTTCTCTTTCTTCAGGAAACTCTCCATGGAATTCCTGGCTTTTGATTTATTTGGAACTCAATATTTTCTTTCCTTGAAGAACATTTTTTTTTTTTTTTGGTACTTGCTTAATTATCACAATATTTTACTTTAGTTTATCTCTGTCATTGATTTAATTCTTATTTCTCCCCCGCGCCTTTTTTTTTTAAACATCCTTATGATGTGGTTTTCTTGTTCCTCCTTAAAAGAGGCTGATTTTATGGTAGACCAGTCTTTGTGGGAGAGTGAGTGGGCTACCACATGCTATATGAGGCATCTCTGTAGACCTTTACACAGGGAATGGAAGTATATTCCACTTAAAGCATGTCTGTTTTTTGTTCATCATAATCATAGTAGCAGACATGTAAGAAAGCAGGTTCTAGAGGGAGCATAATTCCTAAGAGGGTGAGACCGACACCCTGCTCCAGTGAAGCTAACCCCAGATATGATGATGGTATCTCCCATGGAAAGCAGAAGCTTGAGTAAATGCACAGGCTGCTGGAAATCCAGCCTGTTCCTCTTTGTTTGAAGAGGTGACTGAGTGACCGTAGTTTCTCTTGATTTGGTTCCTCCAAGTGTCCTGATTTGCTAGTCCTTCCATGCCATGACAGAGAATGGTATAATTAGGTATTTGCTCTCTACTCCTGTCCCTCTGTATTTCATTCTCTAATTACTTACTGTCCTTTAAATAATAAGGTAATTGTGCACTTCATTTAACATTAATTGGACACCTATTCTCTTCTAGGCATAATACTGGAGTAAAAAAGAATACATGTTCCTCAGTAGTTCACAGTTTGTTGGGAAGAAATACCTGTAAGTAATTAGAAACTTGATTTTTAGGTGTTCTAATGGATATATATGTGTGTTTCATCATAGAATAACTAGAATAATATAATCACTGTGATAGCTGGTGTCTTTAGTTAATTATTTAACACTAGCTATAGGTAGGTTTTAAGAAGTGTTATGGCGGTAACAAAGTTAGCTTGTTGTTGCCTTGGAGGCGTGATGCTTTACCTTTTGCAAGATCAAAATGGCAGCCTACCTATTGCTTAGGTAGCCCCAAGTGTCTTAATATCTGAAAAACTCCCAATAACCTAAGAATCAGCTTTACAATGTGCGAATAAGAACATGTTAACAACTGTAAAAATGTCAATATTTTGCAAACCCACGAATGATAACCTTTCCCTCTTTTCCCTCCTCTCCCATTTTTTGTTCTGATTTGGGCAGACTAGTAATGCAAAAGAGGGAGAAGAAAATATTGTTAAACAAAATTAAAATCTAAACTGGACACTGAAGGTATGTTTACCATAAAGATTGTTAACTTTAAAAGATAAAGTGCTTTATAAACCAGAAAGTAGTTGGCACCTTAATTCTAATAAAGTGCAAGATGTAAAAATAATTAATAAGAAACAGAAGGCAAATGACCAATAACCATGAGACATAATAGTTACTTTAATGAATAAGTGAATAACGAAAATTTTAAAATGAGATGTAATTGTCACATATCTTACTGTAAATTTTTTTAACCTGGATATGCCTGACATAGTGAGAGAAACGACACCACATTTAAGAATTAATATTGGCACAATACTAAAGAATTAATATCAGTGTTACTGAAATTGAGAAAAACTAAAAGCATTCTAAATAATTGACAGTTTTAGAATGGCTACATAAGGTAGTACAATATGCATAAAATGGTGATTATTGTTCTTTGTAAGTCATAAACTAGTAACATTTTGTTTTGTTTTTATTTGAATAGAGTTAGTGCACAATGTTATATTCATTGCAGGTATACAACGCAGGGATCCAACAACTCTATCCATTTTTATATACTCATTACAACTGTAGCTACCATCTGTTAACCATGCAACCTATTAACAGAACCACGAACTGTATTCCCTTTTCTATATCTTTTATCCCCATGATTACCCATTCCAAAATTAGAAGCCTTTATCTTCCACTCCACTTCACCCATTTTGCATAGAGTATTACTATTAATATCATATAGAAACTTTATTAGACATAAGGCTGCCATGACTCTGACAAATATAGAAAAATATAAGCAAGAACAGGCTACAGAAGTATTTATCAGTGACGATATAAACATTAAAAAATTCTTTCTTAAAAAGAAATATGATAAAATGTCCACAGTGGATTTTGGTGGCTAGCAGGTCTTTGGGTGATCTCTTCTGTACGTTTAAATTTTGTAGTTTTCTGTGAGAAAAATTTTAAAATAAAAATGAAATCAACATATATATGTTTAGAGCTTATCTCCTGAGTTTGGCAGTAGCCCATTTATAGGAAATGAGGATTTCAGTTAAGTAATATGGGACACTTCAGTGACTGCGGGTATGATGTGCTGTTGTGATGAAAATGGCAGGAAGTTAAATGTAGAAAGACAAACCTGTGCTGTCAGCAGGGATGGTTGGGAGTTCAGGGCCAGAATTTGTTTGGTAGCCTCAGACTTTTCACTATATACTAAGAAAATGAGTTATTCGTTGTCCGATGGTGAAAAGGTCAGTTTTGAAATTAAGTTAGTCAAGTTCTTGATTTCAATATCTGATATAGTTTCTGTGATTTTGTTAACCCAGTTATTTTGTTACGTTCTCACTGAAGCTCTGGGGAACATGAAGTTCTTCCCTGATTTGAACTTTTCCCCTTTTCGACAAGGGTTCTTTTCCTTTTTGGTTTCTACTAATAGATTTTTTTCCCCCGCTATTGGCATTAACCCTTTTTCAATTTTACTCTCCTTCTCCCTCTTTTGTATAGTAAGCTGTTTTAGAGGTCATTAGAACTTTGAAATATGAACTAAAATCAACTAAAGATTTGTCTGCAATATGATACCTGGAAAAATAAGGACCTACTTATAGGATACAGATGATATTGTTTTTGCAATATGTGCTAAATTTCTTAGATGGTTGTTTTAAGGTGAAGTTTGAATAATTTATATTCACAGAAGCTTAATTGAAAAGACAGCCATGTCCATTACTTTCCAGCGGCCCACCAGTAGTGCCCATACTTTTAAACTTTTTTGTGACATTTATCAGAGTTGTCACTGTCCTTTTATCACTAAAACATATCTCGCTTACGGGTATCGGTTACAGCTTTATTAAAACAGCAGCAGAACATTTCTTTTGGTCGTACAGCTTATTTTTCCAAATGAAACTGATGTTTTAAGGGAGACATGTCCTTGAAAAAATAAAATATTACATTTTTACCACATGGTCAAAATTTATCATTTGGATGAAATCATTTGTTCCTGTATCATAGAAAGAGACAGAAGACCCCAAACCTCTAACTAGCTTTCTTTGCTCTCAAAAATCAAATCAAATTCCTGTGCTGCCAAAGCTCCGGTAAATACCCTTGCCATGGAGCGTGTCCTGAGTTCATCACTCTCCTGTTCTTGCCGTGACAGAGTGTAAAGAATGCTTTCACATTTACATTTTCTTCTGGGGCTTGAGGGAAAAGGGTGCAAACATCACAACAGTCACAGCAAAAAAGGTGATTTTAATATCTTGACAATTTTTCCCTGAAACATTGTTGAAATGCTGCTTGCCATGGTTCTCTGAGTAGCATTTCCCAGCTTGGGTCGCGTGCTCATGATCTTAGGGGAATGGGCGCCTCAAAAAGAAAACCGAAATAACTCCCACCCAGGGAGCTTTAAGCATCGGCTTGAGAAGCTAAAGGAATGATAGATTTGGGCTTTGTTTCTGACCTGACTCTCACAGTGTCTCTGTATTTACACAGCTGAAGTGAGCACAGGGAGAGAATGTGCTGTCAAAGAGCATTTCTTTTATCCAGTATGTCACCCGTGGAAAGAAAGAAAAGACAGCTTTCATCTAATAGCTGGTCAGGACCCAGAGCAGAAGGTGCATTCTCTGTTTGTTTCTCTTTTGCTTCCTGTGACTTGGGAGACATGGGATGAATCAGCATTCGTTTCTACATTTATCAGAGAGATTCTGTAAACCATTAATCATTGGTTTTGGTGTGATTTAAGGCATTTAGAATAAGTTGTTGAATACAGGTTATAGAAACTAATCACATCATTGCAAAAACAGCTATTTGTTCAAACTGGAAGATAGTACTGTAATAGAACATTTGTTTTTAAGTAAGGTATTATCTGATTTGCTCTGGGCAGAGATACTCCAGTATGTAGTTTATTTTCTTCCATAATGATGAACCATCTCTTTCTCTAACTTAGCTGGCAACAAATCCTTTGGAAAGGGAATGTTTGGCTACTTCCTGAGTACAAAAAGAGAAGGGAGAATAAACGTGATTGTTTGTATTACAGTAAAAGGTAGGCTAGTGTAAAGTATTAGATCTGGAAGGGTACTAAATACTAAAAGGCCAATTCATCCAACTGCTCATTATGAAGATGAATAAACAGAGGCATAGGATATGTAAGTGTTTTGCTCAAGGGCTTTGAGATTTTGGGGCTGGGCTGACATTGTGTCCTCCACAATACCCAGCATCTCATATTTATAGAATTCTAGGCTTCTGGTTGCATCCTGGTTATCTAATAACAGCCTTCATTGCCATTAAATCTATTCTGGAAAATCCATAAATAATATCTCCTGCATTGTACTTTCTTTGGGCCAATTTCATTTTCATCCTTGATTCAGTGTTTAGTTTCTACTATAGAAGAACATGAGAAGAATCCATTAGAGAGCAAGGACATTACCTTGGAACTTAAGCTGTAGTAATAATGGCCAAAGGAGACTGTGGCTGAGATAAAAGATTTCTTTATGAGCACAAATACCTTTATTACTTACAATGTATTCTATTATTTACTTGGAATAATTTGAATAAATGTGAGTAATAACACGTATCTGAAATGTGTTTCTTTGGTTCCTAAATATCATAGTCATACAAATATGTGTACTGGTAGATATTAAAACAGTATTGGGGTATAATACTATATTTTTACTCTTCTAAACTTAGTTTTGAAGTGTGCTTTAAAAAACCAAAATAGCATTCTGGTTTCAATGTAGGCATTAGAATATGCAAAAAGGAAAACTATCATTCAATAGTTAACTAAGTACCTGATTATTTCTTAAATACTGCATTAGTGTGTAATTGACACCTATTTTTATATTAAAGTCCACATTACAAAGATTTGAACACTGACACAATAACCTTGTTTTTCACCCAGACAAGTTATTTCCTTACTGTCTGTTGATGACTGAAATGATGGGTATATGAGGAAGTCCTCATATATATATGATGAGTTATATGTATTATATATGTTATATATAACATATGTATATTATATAGTATATAATACATATTATATGTTATAATATGTTGCATATATATAATATATATGCTTGATATAGTGAAATAACATATATAGTCTTCGATTTCCAAATTTAATCAAATTAATAAGATGTCATCATTTAAAGTTATGTTTCTTAGACATGTTATTCCATTTCCTGTATAATCCTATGCCTATACAATTTTAGGATTTGCTGGAGTGTTACAATACCCCTTTTAAAGTCTGTCCCTGGATTCTTCTTATTTACAAGTTAGTCCCTGTTCTGTCTATGAACTAGCCTGTGCTTTTCGATGTGAGCCAATGTGTTCTTAGTCTACTAAAGACCGGTATGTGGCAGAGAAAGTACACAAGCAATATCTGGTCTTGCAAAGAGCCTGTAGGTCAAAGTATGCTGAGCACTGGTAAACCTGCTGTGACTAGTTAAAGAGTCTTTGATTATCATAAAATATGTGTGTAGAAATTAGTTCTATTTGCTGTGATAATAAAAGCTATGTGTAGCTAATGGCCCAAGTTCTGCTAAGCAAACACAGATGTTTTTCATTTAAATGAATGGGAAAATAAATTACTTATTGCTTAATCAGTGCTGATTAGTGGCAGGCATAATCTTTCAAGATGTAGAACTCAGTGAAGAGATATTAAATGATGGCTGTTGGTGAATTAGTTAGGAATTACTGCTTTAAACCCTTTTTCTTTTCTAATACTTGATCCAAGGAGCTCCCATATCTGTCACAGAACTGTCAAATCAGAAAATGGGTAAGTGCATAATTAGGATCCATTTTATACTTGGCTCTGAAAGGCCGCATAAAATAATGTGCCTAAGTTACAACTATTATTTGTATATGTAAAATCTCAAACCAAAATCTAGTGTGTAATTGAGGGTCTTAGATGCAAAAGAGTCAGTTAATCATATTAGTTAATATATATTATTTTGCAACCAGAGTGCTATATGAATTTTAGTTTCAGATTTGGTCACTCACTCACTCCTTATCATATGCATGTGCCCTTTCTCCACAGCTAGTTCAGAATTTACTTACACATGTTTTAAAGATGAATTTCTCAATCCAAGATTCATACGCGGGCTGCTTCCTGTATGTTGGTTGATTTACCCATTCACTAAATACGAGAGATGAACTCAATGCTAAGGAAAAAAGCCAGAGCGCATTTCTTAAGGTGCTTACAGTCTAAAAAAGCGAGTGACTAAGAATTATGATCGAACTAATTATGGCATAACACATCATAACAAATAATAAATAAATAAATAACAAATAAGTTGAAGCCCAGTTACTCAGAGTTCTGAGACTAACATCAGGTGCTGACAAGACAGCAATTCTCACAGTCATGAATGCTTAATTTTCAAACATGTAATACCTTTCAGCATCTTTATGGTTATAATATTTAAGTATTACCCATCATGTAATAATCCTTACATTTTCATCCCAGTTAATTTGAAGTAATTTTTTTAAGTTAGTTCTAAATTATGATGTAATGTTACCAAAAACAGTAAATGGCTTCAATTAAGTATTTCAGGTTGTCATCTGATAACATTTTGGGATTAATTTTCTAGGCTCTGTGTAGAGCATTAAAGACTGTTTTCTTTTAGAAACAGTATTACTTGGATATTGCCAGAGATAGAAGCGAACAAAAGATCTCATGTTAAGTAATATATTCCATATTCTCCATCTCCCTTCCAAAAGCCTATGCTAAAAGCAGGGTTCAGGAAGTAAGGTCTTAAAACGGTGCCAAACATTAAAGGATGATCTCCCTTGTTTGGGCTAATGAAGGTCTGAAATAGATATTTTCCTTTTCTTCTTGAATGAGGCATACCATTTTCTCTGATGAAGCCTACTGAGTTCTTTTAGAAGAATTCTGTTCTACATTTAATATTCATTGACATCAAGTTAAATATCCTCATTGATAGAATTATGGGCCAGACAGCTTCTTCTTTTCTTTTTTTCCAATACAGTATTGTTAACTATAGTCACCATGCTGTACATCAGTTACAAATACAACTGTGTAACTTACTGTACAAATAAATATTTTGCACAAAACCACACAATAAATGACTAAGTCTATTTTCTTTCTAACATAGGATATTTTTAATCCTTGAAAAACTTCCCAGTAAAATATGATTCTTGACCATGACCTATGATTCTTAAGTGATTAATTTACAATTGGGGAACTTGATTGGAAGGAAATGAATTTTTTTTTCTAGATAATCTTCATTATCTTCCTTAAACACCACATCGGTGTCTTACTATCTTACTCAATAATTGCCTAGTAGTAACAGATACTAGGAAGTGAGCACCTCATAATGATCCTGACTGCAATTATTATTATCTTCATGTTATAGCTGATAACACCAAGACTTGGAGATGTTAAGTGATCCTTGCAGGGTCATACACATTGTTTTTGATTAAAAATATAATTGTTTCACTTCAAGAGATTCCCAAGATCTTGAGGCCTTTGAGTAACTTCTTCCACTTCACATTTTACCAGTCTTTCACTGGGGCTCATCTATTTGTTCAGCTATCATACAGGGTGACCAGCTGATCTTACACCCATCACACAGAAATAGCTTATACATGTTGTGTGGTGTTACCTCTGCTGGCTGCCCTCATCCTTGTTCTTCCTGAACCTACCGCTTCCTTTTCCTTCATGTCTACACTCCCTTAGAAAGTCTACCTTGATTGGTGCTCCTGATTTTTCATATCCTCTTCTTTTATGTTTGTCTCTTTTCCTTGCGCATGTGAGTCTGCTTCATGATGTTCTACTTTTGTTGATGTACTCAATGCCCGGACCTACTCTGTTGGAATCTCTCTGTGAAGAAAACATTAAATGACACAATTCTAAGCTGAATTCAGTTCAGGACTCCATGAAAACAAGGCACTTACTGTAAGGTGGTACCTGGGAATTCTTTAGTGTGTTGCAAATAAGAAAAAAGCTTACTAGTAGTGAGCATTAATTGAGCTATTCAGAAAGGTTTCCTAGAGAGAAAGATAAACATTATTCTTTATACTGGTAAAGAACTATGAAAATGGCCTAAGTAATAAATTATGTGTTCAGACTCTTTCCTTCTGTAATACTATTATATTTCATGGTGTCAGAATGATAGTTGAAATAGAATTTAGTGAGTAGTTATGTTTATTAAGGACTGACAATATTGTATTTGGTAAAAATAATACCTTGCCTCTGTCTACTGCTTCATAACGTGTAATACAATTTCACTGCCTTGCCATATTGAATCCTCACAGCATCCCTGAGAGGAAAGCAAGGAAGAAAATTCTAAAGGGTGTACTTTATAAATCTTCTTAACCTGCTCCCATCAGCATAACCATCTTTTCCACACCCGTCTCGCCCTCCCTTTTTGTGTCTTTCAGAGTTTGGTAAATTATAATCACAAACTTTAGATAAATAGATGCCATCTGCTTTAATGGAAATGTTACTTTAGTTCACACATAAAATGAAAAAAGAGAAAATTTCAGGTTTTTCAGCTTGTTATGGAGAACCTATATTATACCTGATTCGGTCTCCATCACACTGGTCAATACAAAAAAAAAAAAAAAATCCTAAAATTTTGTGTATACAGCTCTAACAGGAGCTTTTTATTAAATTTAACAGCTATCCTGTTTTAACTATCTATGGTGGATGATGGATGGCTTTAGTTTCATTAATGGAGAAATTTGGGACAAGCAGAGGGATAGAGTACCATTCTGCAGGAATTGCTGGGGGAACAGTAGTAAGCAGCGTATTGCTTTGCTACAGATCATATCTGAGTGGTTGAGATTTCGCTGCCCTAAAGCAGGTTATATTACAGTCCATTTATTTGTCAGGGTAGGATTTTATTAGTAACCAGTTCCAGGCCTTGCATGAGAATGAATCTTCTCACAGCCTGAGCATAAAAGACTAATGGAGTTCAAAATCAACACCACATCCGAAAGCTTTAGCCCAGGATCAGTGAGGTGAGGAGGTTGAAGTTAATGTTCCATCCTGTTCTGCTCAGATGAAGCTGATAACAAATACTACACGTGTGTATGTGTTTTCATCTCGATTTGTTGGTGTTGAGCATTAGCTCTAGATCTATTTTAGCTTATCCACATGTTTGTGCTGATGGAAAATCAAAGTTGTAGCTCAGACATGAAAGGAAAATTGTGACTTTAGCCATTTTAGAAAAGGCAAAAAATGATGGGGTTAGGCATTTGTTATAAAACATTGAAATTGCACAAAGGCTTGGGGAAGCACTTAGAGCTAATTCAACCTCTCAAGGCCACTGGAGGGTCAGTTGGCAAGACAAAAAAAAAGACTTTATGTAAAATTTGATCAAATTACTCATTGGGAGCATTCTACATCTGTATACTAAAATTTTAATGATACCCTGTTTTGTAAGAGTAGTAAAAATTGCTAAGACTGCTTTAAAATTTTTTCTAGGTTAGAAACAGTCTATTTATTTTATAAAATCATCTAAATAAGGGTATCTACTGAAGAAGGGGAAAAAATCCTCTTTAAGTCCCATGGAAATGTTTAAGGATATTTAAAGTTTTCTGCTCAAATTTCTTGTATAAGATCCACATTTCCAATCGTGAACAGCAGGAATCCCATTCAGATATAACACACCCTATATTTTGAGTTGTGTATTTTATCTTAGGGGTGGTGTGCTGGAAGGTAGTGTGTGGAGAGACGTGAAGGAGAATGCAAGCATCATGGTGAAAAATGATACTGGTGGGATTGATATATGAGCAGTAGCTCTGAGAGTGAGCTGTGGGCACTCTACTTACGTAGCTAATGGTACTGTATAATACTGCATTTGAGTACATCCTGATATGGTGTCACACCAACTATCATCTCTTTTTATTATTTTTAATTTTTTAAAGATTTTTATTTATTTATTTGACAGAGAGAGAGAGAGATCACAAGTAGGCAGAGAGGCAGGCAAGGGGAGTAGGGAGGGGGAAGCAGGCTCCCTGCTGAGTGGAGACCATGATAAGGAGGCTCCATCCCAGGACCCTGAGATATGACCTGAGCCAAAGGCAGAGGCTGAACCCACTGAGCCACCCAGGCACCCCCTATCACCTCTTTTTTTTTTTTTTTAAGATTTTATTTATTTATTTGACAGACAGAGATCACAAGTAGGCAGAGAAGCAGGCAGAGAGAGAGGAGGAAGCAGGCTCCCTGCTGAGCAGAGAGCCTGATGCGGGGCTCCATCACGACCTGAGCTGAAGGCAGAGGCTCAACCCACTGAGCCACCCAGGCGTCCCCCTATCACCTCTTTTTAAATCACTGCTTATAACAAGGAGGAGGGGACTATGAGTTAAGGGGGGAAAAAAAAAGACCTTAGTACCTAAGCTGCAGCACTCTTCTATCCCTGAGTTATAGTCTAGAAAGGAGAGGTGTTTGCAGGAGAAAAAAGGAATGGGTTACAAAGCATCAGGAGGTTCAAGAATAAAGCACCAACCAGGCAAATGGGAGAAGAGTTACAGGAAAACAGTGGCAGTCTCACATCACTGGTGGTTGAGTTGAACACTGCTGACATTTTCAAAACTCAGGAGACATGAAGGCAAGCAACAAAGAGAACACACACACACGTGATCACAGAACAGTGGTGGTCCTTGTGATTAGCTGGTTTGTGAGACAAATTATCACCCCACATTGAAGACTGTTAAAGAATTATCTAAATGGGGAAAAAGTAATGCGTATCTCTTGTCAGAGTGGAATTACTAATGCATAGGAGGCATATCCCACCTACTAAAGTAATCTTTCAGACAGACCCTCAGACCAATGGTCCTTGAATCTTACAGATGCTGCTTAAGCCTTTGCAGCCAGATGATTCCTTGATAGTTCACTGCAATAATAAAGTCTCCCAGATGCCTGCCCTCATCTTGAAAGAAGACTCAGAAGCCTACCCACACGGGAACTTTCCACACACAGAATAATTTACTTCTAGTGTACAACATGGAAAATCATTTTGTTTACCATAATCCCCAAACTCCTCAATTTCAGCTTCCTCTCTGGGCGTTTCTTTTATCTCTTTGCTTTGAATAAAAGCCGTTTTTTATCGGAGGAATTGATTCTCATCATGCCCTCACTAAAAGACATAGCTATGAATTCATATCTCTTAAACCTCAGGGTTGGAATGTGGAGCTGGTGCCCATCACCTTACCACACTGCACATTCCCAGGCATTATTTTCTGACTGTCTTTTAAAATGCTTAGTGTTTGGTTTATTGACTGTCCTCTATCCTTTGTTATCATACCGTTTGTCAATCACCCTGCCATTCTTCTTGATTCAACCAAGATTTTGGTACCTGGCTTACCATATTTTACTTTACTAAACCTGGCATCATGCTGGATGAGTTTAGTATCAATTTTAATATCCAAGTAAACTAGCTATTCTTAACTTCTTGATCTCCAAACACTTTTTTTAAATTAAAATTTTTTTTAATAAACATATAATGTATTTTTATCCCCAGGGGTACAGGTCTGTGAATCACCAGGTTTACACATTTCACAGCAGTCATCATAGCACATCTCCAAACACTTTTTGACCCTCTATCTTAGCTACCCACTTACCTGCCCATGTTCTGTACACTGTAATTATACATTTCTAATTCATCTCCAAATATCTTTTTGTCAAGCTTTGCATCCTGCAATTATAACTTTTTATTTTTCTGTTTTATTTGTCCAGTTACTCCCACCTCTGGGAAGCTTTCTTTTACAGCTTCATTGAGACTTTAAGTCTAACATCCTTCGATCTGTTCAAAATACATTACTTAAATCTTCATGTTATCTCCTGTCTTACCCATCTTACTTATAATCTTATTATGTCCTTTTCCATTTCAGAAAATATCACAGCATGTTTTTAAGAGCATGGACTCTGTAGCCACAAAATCTGGGTTCAAATCTCATCACTGTCTAGATGGTTAACTTTGTCCTTGGATTTCTTTTCCTTAGCGTTTTCAATAATGGTACCTCTTTCGTAAGATTGTTGTGAGGCTGAAATGATTCACATCTGTAAAATACTTAAATCTTGATTGGCAGAAATTAGCATTAAAGTATATGTAATTTGTATTTGAGCATTTATTATCATAAATTACACAGTTTGTCAAATTGGTATGTAAGTATAAATACTTATTTGCATATATTTAATTATAAATGATATTCTTACTAAATCATTTTAATTTTTATATTAATTTATTTAAAATTAGAAATTTTGGCAAAACTATAGGGCTCCCTTGTTCATTCATTTTTACCCACACCCTATGGCAAATCTCATAACATGCATCAAGCCAAAGGATTCATTCTAGCCATACCTCTTTCTGGGTAGCTGACTCCTGCTGGAAAGAGTTATGTATTTGGTACTATTACAACTCTGCGGTCAAAAAATGCAAGGCCCTAACATTCTCCGGTCATTCTTATTGTTTCTCTCCTTTTCAACATTCTCACCCTCCCTTCTACAACTGCTTATTCTTCACTCTTCCCAAATTCCTAAAATGCCTAAAATTTCCCCCCATATTTTAGTCAGGGGATATCATCTTCTACAAAGAAAATACTTAAAAGGCAATGGGCCAGTAAGTATGAGTTCTGTTAATGTCCCTCCACTAAGCATACTACCTATTTCTATTTGTACCCTTCCTCATTCTTTCTTCTTGTAATGGAAGTGATGCCTTACTATCTAAAATTAATCCTGCCACATACATTTTGATCGATTCCTCTTAACCACCTTAGGAAAGTATACATTTTTTTTTCTGTTTGTGTGTTTATTAACCGTTACTTCTCCATTGAATCTTACACATTGCTTGTAAATGTTTTCACGTTCCTTTTTGCATAAGGCAACAACATAAGCACAGACCTCAAACTTCCAAATGCTAATCCCTATCTCTTTATTTTCTTTTTATTTATTTATTTATTTATTTATTTAATTTATTTATTTTCAGCATAACCGTATTCATTGTTTTTGTACCACACCCAAGTGCTCCATGCAATCCGTGCCCTCTCTAATACCCACCACCTGGTTCCCCCAACCTCCCACCCCCCGCCCCTTCAAACCCCTCAGATTGTTTTTCAGAGTCCATAGCCTCTCATGGTTCATCTCCCCTTCCAATTTCCCCCAACTCCCTTTTCCTCTCTAACTCCCCTTGTCCTCCATGCTATTTGTTATGCTCCACAAATAAGTGAAACCATATGATAATTGACTCTCTCTGCTTGACTTATTTCACTCAGCATAATCTCTTCCAGTCCCGTCCATGTTGCTACAAAAGTTGGGTATTCATCCTTTCTGATGGAGGCATAATACTCCATCAGAAAGTGTATATGGACCACATCTTCCTTATCCATTCATCCATTGAAGGGCATCTTGGTTCTTTCCACAGTTTGGCGACCGTGGCCATTGCTGCTATAAACATTGGGGTACAGATGGCCCTTCTTTTTACTACATCTGTATCTTTGGGGTATTTTCTATTAAGAAAACTTCTGATAAGAATTGCCTTTACTTCTTATCTCATAATTTCTCACTTATTGCTCAGTTAACTTCAGGTTGGTTTCTGACAAATTATGATCTCGGTAACTCATCAATATACATTTTTAAAAATTTTATTCTTTCTTGACTCATGGGCAGCATTCATTGATTTCTTCCTCCTTCTCAGAATAATGTATTTACTTGACTTCAGTAACACCTTCGTATCCTCCTGGCATCCTCACAATTTATGTCTTACAGGCTAATTCTTACCTCCCAGCTCTTACAAGTTGGAGTTCTTGAAGATTTGGTCCTAGGTTTTCTTCTCAATACATAAGCTCTTTCTCCAAAAATCACCTCTTCTTTACTCTTTAATTAATACTTAAAATTCAAATGACTCACTGTTTCATATCTTTAGCCTTTGCCTCCGCTGAGATTTAGACCCTTATATCCATTTGAAATGTATTCTTTGGTGTCACTTAAACGACATATGCAAAAAGAAGGATGATCATTGACTATTTTGGATCCTTTTTCTAAACGAATAGCAAAGCTATCTAGTTATGCAAGTCAAAATCAAAGAAACTATTTGGGTGTCTTCTTTCCTCTCATTTCCCATGTCGAGTTCATCTCTCAGTTCTCTAAGTCATTCTATGATAAATCTTGATTCCATTTCCTTTTCTACATTTTACTTATTCCCTTTTCCAGTCACCTCTCACCTGTATTCTTTATGTAACCTCTTAACAAGTTTCTCCACATCAAGTTTTGCCCCTCTTCAATTGGCTGTCTTTATGCAGTCACAGTGATCCCTTATCTTTTCAAAAAGCAAATTTGATGTCACTCCATTCCTTCTCCTTCCCAAGGCTCCAGTTGCTTCCAAATTCACTTCCAAAAAGATCAAGATCTCCTAGGAAATTATGCATACTCTTAACCCACTATAAAACCCTTCAGCATTATTTCAGATGTCTCAACTTTTTCTCTGGGCTCTTATTTTTGGGGGGTGGGCAGAAGGACTGGCTATTATTTATTTAAAACTATTTATTGAAATTTTAAATACAAATGTACATATTTAATGTGTACAGCCTAAATGGTTTGGATATATGCAAATACCTTGGGTACCATTACCGCAATCAAGGTAATAGACATATCCAATGTCTCCCAGAGTTTTCCTTATGTCTCTTTTTTTGTGTGCCTATGTGGTTAAGAGCACTTAATAGGAATTTTTTTTTTGCGGTGCACAGTCCTGTCTTGTTAACTATAGGCACTATGTTGTACAGCAGATCTCTAGAAATTACTCATTTTGTATGACTGAAACCTTGTATCCATTGAACAGCAAGCAACCCACCTTTACTGGCAAATACCATTCTACTTTCTTTTTCTAGGAGTTTGACTATTTTATATGCTTCGTATAAGTGGAATCATGAAGTATTTATTTTTCTGTGACTGGCTTATTTCACCTTGTGTAATATCCTTCTTTAAAGTCCATTATGTTGTCACATATTACAGGATTTCCTTATTAACAATGAATAATATTTTCTCATATATATATGTCATTTTCTTTATCCCCTCATACCTTGATGGACATTTAGGCTTATCCTTTCCATTGGCTATTGTTCTTGGCAAACACGGGATTGCAAATATCTCTTGGAGATATTGATTTCAGTTATTTTAGATAGATACCCAGAAGTGGGATTGACGGGTTATATGGTAGTTCTATTTTTAATTATTTGAGGAACCTCCATACTCTTTTCCATAAAAGCTATAACATTTTAGATTCCCACCAACAGTATACAAGACTTCTAATTTCTCCACATCCTTGCCAACTCTTACCTTTTTTTTCCCCTTGAGGTTATAACTAACATCCTAACAAGTATAAGGTAACCTCTCATTG
The DNA here is from genome assembly GCF_010015895.1 of Lontra canadensis. NCBI lineage: Eukaryota > Metazoa > Chordata > Mammalia > Carnivora > Mustelidae > Lontra > Lontra canadensis. The sequence continues at coordinate 7,937,334 of NW_022631013.1, read as the reverse complement.
CGGTTTTGATTTATATTTCCTTGATACTTAGCATCTTTTCATTTATCAAATAATTTTGTTAGAAAAAAGCTACAGATTAAAGAGGGTTTTTTTGTTTTTTCTTTGTTTTTACATTTAGTACTGTGACTCACTTATTTTGAGCTTTGGAGTGTCAGCACATAATATATAATTATGTATCGGTCTATGAAAATACTTAGATTTTGCATTAGTTAAATTAATATCTAAATAGGAGAAATGACATTCTATTGACTTCAACGTGATGAAAGTCCAATTAGAATTTTAAGTGTAATTCATATTTTAGAATGATATAATGGCATTTATTTTTTATTATTTCTGGTATAAATATTTTATCACATTTTAGAAGTGTCATACAACGCAAGTGCAATGTAAAGGAACACAGAGATAATTAGCATTATTGAAAATCTTTGTGCTTATGTAAAAATCATTTGTTTCAATTTCATAAAATATAACAGAATGTACACATAAAGTGAAAAAATATATAGCAAGTTTACAAAAGGGCTGTTGTTAGAAGTAGTAATTTGTTTGTGAATATGATTTTGGCTCCTAAAAGCTTTCATGTATTAGGATGGTTCAGAATTAGACACATAGCATTCCAAACAGCAGTCCTACTACTGACTCCTCAAAGGAGAAAGCAACATACACGAAACTAGGTAAACTCGTTCCCTTATCTATAAAGAAGGAGTATTAATACCTGTCTCACTGAGGTGTTAAAACGATCATACTTAGGTGACTTTGACTGTAAAATTGTGGTCAGAATTTGAAGGAAGAATCTTTCACCTGTATATGCATATGCATTTTAGCTTTGTTATCTACATTTTGTTTGGCTTTGTTTTCTCTATAACTCACTTTTTCCCTCTGTTATTTGTAGTTTAATGACTGTTCATGATTTTATACTTGTATTAGATTTTAATTTTTTTAATTAACATATAATGTATTATTTGCTTCAGGGGTACAGGTCTGTGAATCATCAGTCTTACGTGATTCACAACACTTACCATAGCACATACCCTCCCCAAATGTCCATAAGCCAGCCACGCTATCCTTCATCCCCACCCCACAGTAACCCTCAGTGTGTTTCCTGAGATTGAGAGTCTCTTATAGTTTTTCTCCCTCCCCGGTCCCATCTTCTTTCATTTTTTTCCCTCCCTACCACCCATGACCCCCTGAACTGCCTCTCAAATTCCTCTTATCAGAGAGATCATAAGATAATTCTTTTCTCTGATTAACTTATTTCGCTTAGCATAATACCCTCTAGTTCCATCCACATTACTGCAAATGGCAAGATTTCAATTTTTGATGGCTGCATAGTATTCCATTGTAAGTATATACTACATCTTCTTTATCCCTTCATCTGTTGATGGGCATCTAGGTTCTTTCCATAGTTTGGCTATTGTGTACATTGTTGCTCTGAACATTCGGGTGCACATGCCCCTTCGTATCACTACGTTTGTATCTTTAGGGTATATACCCAGTAGTATTGCTGGGTAGTGCAGTTTCTGGGTCATAGGGTAGCTCTATTTTCAACTTTTTGAGGAACCTCCATACTGTTTTCCAGAGTGGCTGCATCAGCTTGCATTCCCACCAACGGTGTAGGAGAGTTCTCCTTTCTCCGCATCTTTGCCAACATTTGTCGTTTCCTGACTTGTTAATTTTAGCCATTCTGACTGGTGTGAGGTGCTTTCTCACTATGGATTTGATTTATATTTCCCTGATGCCAAGTGATGTGGAGCACTTTTTCATGTGTCTGTTGGCCATGTCTTCTTTGCAGAAATGTCTATTCATGTCCTCTGCCCATTTCATGATTGGATTCTTTGTTCTTAATTGTTCTTAATAATTGTTTGTATTTCTTTGGTGTTGGTCGTGATCTCTCCTCTTCCAGTCACGATTTTATTTATTTGGTCCTTTCTCTTTTCTTTTTGATAAGTCTGGCCAGGGGGTTATCAATCTTATTAATTCTTTCAAAGAGCCAGATCATAGTTTCATTAATCTGTTCTACTGTTCTTTTGGTTTCTGTTTCATTGATTTCTATTCTGTTCTTTATGATTTCTCTTCTCTTGCTGGGTTTAGGCTTTCTTTGCTGTTCTTTCTCTAGCTCCTTTAGGTGTAGGCTGATATGTGACCCAGGATGTGATTTATTCTGGAGAGTGTTCCATGTGCACTAGAGAAGAATGTATATTCTGTTCCTTTGGGATGGAATATTTTGAATATATCTGTGATGTCCATCTGGTCCAGTGTGTCTTTTAAGGCCTTTTATTTCCTTGTTGATCATTGGGTTAGATGATCTGTCCATTTCAGTGAGGGAGGTGTTAAAGTCCCATACTACTATTGTATTAGCATCGATGTATTTCTTTGGTTTTGTTATTAATTGGTTTATATAGTTGGCTGCTCCCATGTTAGGGGCATAGATATTTAAAATTGTTAGATCTTCTTGTTAGACAGACCCTTTGAGTATGCTATAGTGTCCTTCCTCATCTCTTATTATAGTCTTTGGCTTAAAATCTAATTGATCTGATAGAAGGATTGCCATTGCAGCTTTCTTTTGATGTCCATTAGCATGGTAAATTGTTTTCCACCCCCTCACTTTAAATCTGGAGGTGTCTTTGGGTCTAAAATGAGTTTCTTGTAAACAGCATATTGATGGGTTTTGGTTTTTTATCCATTCTGATACCCTGTGTCTTTTGATTGGGGCATTTAGCCCATTTACATTCAGGGTAACTATTGAAAGATATGAATTTAGTGCCATTGTATTGCCTGTAAGGTGACTGTTACTGTATATTGTCTCTGTTCCTTTCTGATTTACCACTTTTAGGGTCTCTCTTTGCTTAGAGGACCCCTTTCAATATTTCTTGTAGGGCTGGTTTGATGTTTACAAATTCTTTCAGTTTTTGTTTGTTGGAAGCTTTTTATCTCTCCTTCTATTTTCACTGATAGCCTAGCTGGATATAATATTCTTGGCTGCATGTTTTTCTCGTTTAGTGCTCTGAATATATCATGCCAGCTCTTTCTGGCCTGCCAGGTCTCTGTGGATAAGTCTGCTGCCAATCCAATATTTTTACCATTGTATTTTATAGACTTCTTGTCCCGAGCTTCTTTCAAGATTTTCTCTTTGTCACTACAACTTGTAAGTTTTTCTATTAGATGATGGGGTGTGGACCTATTTTTATTGATTTTGAGGAGGATTCTCTGTACCTCCTGGATTTTGGTGTTTTATTCCCTTTGCCATATTAGGAAAATTCTCTACTATAATTCACTCCAAAATACGTTCTGCCCCCCATATTTCTTCTTCTTCTGGGCTCCCAATTATTCTAATATTGTTTCGTCTTATCGTATTACTTATCTCTTGAATTCTCCCCTCGTGAACCAGTAGTCGTTTGTCTCTCTTTTTCTCAGCTTCTTTATTTTCTGTCATTTGGTCTTCTATATCACTAATTTTCTCTTCTGCCTCATTTATCCTAGCAGTAAGAGACTCCCATTTTTTTATTGCACCTCATTAGTAGCTTTTTTGATTTGAAGTTGGTTAGATTTTAGTTCTGTTATTTCTCCAGAAATGGCTTTTATTTGTCCAGACAAGGGTTTCCCTAATATCTTTCATGGCTTTTTCAAGCCTAGCTAGCACCTTGATAATCGTCATTCTGAACTCTAGATCTGACATACTACCAATGTCCATATTGATTATGTCCCTAGTCTTTGTTACTGCCTCTTGTTATTTTTGTTGTTGTTGTTGTTGTTTTTGTGGTGAGTTTTTCTCCTTGTCATTTTATCCAGATAAGAATATAGGAATAAGAGAATAAAATACTAAAAGAATGGCAAAGACCCCAGAAAAGTGTACACTAACAAAATCAGAAGAGACCCCAAATTGGGGGGAGAAGAATGGGGGTAAGAAGACATTTAAAAAAAATTAAAAAAAATATATATATCTATATTAGACTTATGACTAGAAGAGAGCCACCCACTTCATTTTGGGTGTATTTTGGTCTCTTAGAAGAAACTACCTCCCAAAATTTTAAAGAAAGAGAAATATATATCTATATCTATATCTATATACATATATATAGATATAGATATCTATATATATGTATATAGATATGGGTAATTATGAAGGGGTGGAATATCACTATAAAGATGAAAATTAAAAAAAAATTCTAAAAAGAAATTGATAAGTTGGTTAGAAAAAGAAAGAAAAAGAAAGTGGAGAGAATTTGCTCAGAATGGAGAGTAGAACGAAGACCTATGCTAGATTTAGGGTATGTTTTGATCTATTAGAAGAAATAGTATTACAAAATTTTTTTTGGAGGAGCAAAACCTATATGTATACACAAAATAAAGTTAGATACAAAGAAGGATAAAATATGAGTATAATAATGAAGGTTTAAAAAGTGTTTTTTTTTTTTTTTTTTAGAAAGGTATTGTTGAGATAAACTAGTTAAAAACATTAAAAGAGGAGGGGCGCCTGGGTGGCTCAGTGGGTTAAAGCCTCTGCCTTCGGCTCAGGTCATGATCCCAGGGTCCTGGGATCGAGCCCCACATCGGACTCTCTGCTCAGCAGGGAGCCTGCTTCCTATCCTCTCTCTGCCTGCCTCTCTGCCTACCTGTGATCTCTGCCTGTCAAATAAATAAATAAAATCTTTAAAAAAAAAAAAGAGGAAAGAGGAAAAGTTAAAAAGAATAAGAAAAAAATAAAATTAAAAAATTTAATTGACTTTGCAAGAATAAAGAATCATGGGGAGAAAGCCATGAATTCCATGCTTTGCTTTCCTCTCTTCTGGAATTCCGCTGTTCTCCTTGATCAGTGAGCTTGGTCTTGGCTGGCTGTTCTTGCTGATCTTCTGGATGAGGGTTCTGTTGTAATGATTCTCACATATCTTTGCCAGAGGTGGAATTACACCACCCTTGCCACAGTCCAGACTAAGTAATCTGCTTGGGTTTGCTCTTGGGAGCTTTTGTTCCCTGAACGCTTTCTGTAGAGCTCTCGAGGATGGGAATAAAAATAGTGGCCTCCCATTCTCTGGCCCGGAGGAGCCGAGAGCTCAGGGCCCCACTCCTCCATGTGCCCTCAGAGAAAAGCGGTCAATCATTTCTGTCTTCCTGGTCTCTGGCAGCACTCCAAGCTCACCGGGCCTGTTACCAAATGTTTCTCTTTCTGGCACACCGACCCATTTGGAGTCTCCAAACCTAACAGATTCCTGCTGCACTGCTCGTCTGGCAGAGGAAGGTGGGTCTCCCCGTATTTGCCACTTGTGGGGTCCCTGCTGAAAGAGCAGTGGCCTGACTGTGCCACAGATCACAGTTTAAGGTAGCCCCAAGCTGAGAGCTCAGTCCTCTGCTCTCTCTCTGTAGTCGGCTTCCCCACTCCAATACCTGGCAGCTCTGCTACACTCAGTCACCCCCGATCCTTCTGTGACCTTGCAGGACCTGAAACCATACTGTCCCTGTGAGGGCTCCACCCCCAATTAGCCTCTGGAGTGACATCCCCTATGAATCAGACTTTTAAATGTTCAGATTTTGTGCTCCATTGCTCCACCGCTTGCCGGGAGCTGGCTCCTCCCCCAGAGGTCCAGGTTTCTGTTGCTTCAGATTCACTTCCCTGCCCATCCTACCTTTCAGAAAGTGGTTGATTTTCTTTTTCTAGAATTGCTTCTCTTCTTCTCTTCAATCTCTTGTTGGGTTTCTAGGTGTTCCAAATGGTTTGATAACTACCTAGCTGAACTCCTGCAACCTGGTGTCATCTCAGTCTGCTACTCCTCTGCCATCTTGACTCTCCTCCTGGATTTTTAAATTTTTTTGAGGGAGGCTTGGATGTTTATGTATTTCCCCTTTTGGACTGATGTTGCTGTATCCCATAGGTTTTGGACCAAAGTGTCTTCATTCTCATTGGTTTCCATGAATAGTTTTTTTTTTTTTTTTTTTTTTTTTTTTTAATTTCCTGGTTGATCCGAACATTCTTAAGCAAGGTGGTCTTTAGCTTCCAAGTGTTTGAATTCCTTCCAAACTTTTTCTTGTGGTTGAGTTCATTTCAAAGCATTGTGGTTTGAGACTGTGCAAGGAATAATCTCAATCTTTTGGGGTCGGTTGAGCCATGATTTGTGACCCAGTATGTGGTCTATTCTGGAGAAAGTTCCATGTGCACTCAAGAAGAATGAGTATTCTGTTGTTTTAGGTTGGAATGTTCTTTATATATCTATTAGGTCCCTGGTCCAATGTATCATTCAATGCTCTTGTTTTGCTATTGATTTTCAGCTTGGATGATCTGTCTGTTACTGAGAGTGGCATGTTGAGATCCCCACTATTAATGTATTCATATCACTATGACTTTATCTTGATTAACAATTGTCTTATATAGTTGGCTGTTCCCATATTGGTGGCATAAATATTTACAATTGTTAGGTCTTCTTGGTGGATAGACCCTTTAAGAATGATGTAGTGTCCTTGTTTATTTAGTTTAAAATCTAATTCATTTGATATGAGAATAGCTACCCCTGCTTTCTTTTGAGGCCCATTGGCATGAAAGTTGCTTCTTCATCCCTTCACTTTGAGTCTGGATGTATCCTTAGATTCAAAATGGGTCTCTTGTAGACAGCATATGGATGGGTCCTGTCGTTTTGTCCAATCTGCAACCCTGTGCTGTTTTATGGGAGTGTTTAGGCCCTTCACATTGAGAGTGATTATTGAAAGATATGTTTTTATTAACATCATGTTGCCTGTGAAGTCCTTGTTTCAATAGATTGTCTCTGTAAATTTCTGTTTTGCGACACTTTTGCGTTCGTTCTTCTTTCTTAGAACCTCCCTTAATATTTATTTTAGTGCTGGCTTCCTGGTCACATACTCTTTTAAACCTTGTTGGTCTTGGAAGCTCTTTACCTCTCCATCCATTTTGAATGTCAGCCTTGCTGGATAAAGTATTCTTGGCTGCATGTTCTTCTCATTTAGTGCCCTGAATATGTCTTGCCAGATCTTTTTGGCTTTCCATTTTTCTGTGGACAGGTCTGACCTTATTCTAATGAACATTCCTCTTTACATGAGAAATCTCTTCCCCCAGGTGCTCTCAAGAGCTCTTGTCTAAAATTATGATTCATCAGTTTCACAATGAGGTGTCTCAAGGTCTTTCTAGATTTGTTGATCTTGGGTGGGGGAGGATCTTTCTGCCTCTAGGACAGGAATGCTGGTTCCATTCCCCAGACTCGGAAAATTTTCATGGAGTATTTCTTCAGCTATGTCTGCTAGTCTTCTTTCTTTCTTCTCTGCCTCTGGGATCCCAATAATTCTGACCTTGGACCATTTCATGGCATCATTTATTTCCCTAATTCTGTTTTCATGGCTTTTAAGCTGTTTGTTCCAGACCATCTCCTGATCCTTTTTCTCTATAATTTTGTCCTCTACATCACTAATTCTATCTTCTTCCTTGGTTACCATAGCTGTTAGAGAATTTAGATTAGATTGGATCTCATTGATAGCATTTTTAACTTCTTCCCAGGTGGCATTCACTTCTGCCCTAATTGATTCCATGTCGTCATTAATGGTTTCTCCAACCTAACCATTGCCTGGATAATTGTTACCCTGAACACCCTTTCTGACATACTGTTTATGTCCATATCCAATAGCTCTGATGGAGAGGACACAGTCTTTGAATTTTTCCTCTGTTGGGCATTCCTCCTCCTAGTCATTTTGGTGAGAGGTGGTTCAGGGGATTTGTAGCTGAATATATCAATTGTGATCCAGGCAAAGGGTACCCTGGAACACTTCTGAGCTGTCAGAATTCATACCAAAAAAGAAAGAAAAAGGTAAAAAATAGAGAAAGAGAGAGGCAGAAAAAAAAAAATGAAAAGACCCAGCCAGAATGAGCCCCAAAGGTATGATTGCCCGATTCCACCAGTTTCCCCTTAAGATCTTTTCCTCTTTTTGAGTGCTTTTTACTAGACTCCAAGCTAATGCTGGTCCCCAATCACAGGGTACTCTTGTATTGGAGTAGTACTTTCCATTGGGTCGCTTCTGATGGCTCCCTCCCCCTTCTGTTTATCCTCCAATATCAGTCCGATTCCCACTGCTTTACCTCTCGACTGCTGTCTTCTGCCTCCGTAGAGATCCAGAAGTGTATAATCCTACGTCTTAGTCTGATTTCGTGGGTGTTCAGAGTGTTTTGGTAGATAATTAGTTCACTTTAGGGGACTGGTTGAAACAGGGTCTCCTACTTCTCCACCATCTTGCCATAGCCTCTCTGGATATAGTATTCTTGGCTGCATATTTTTCTCGTTCAGTGTTCTGAATATATCATGCCTGTCCTTTCTGGTCTGTCATGTCTCTGTGGATTGGTCTGTTGCTAATGTAATATTTTCTACCATTGTATGTTACGGATCTCTTCTTCAGAGCTGCTTTCAGGATTTTCTCTTTGTCACTGAGACTTGGAAGTTTTACTATTAGATGACGGGTGTGGACCTATTTTTATTGGTTTTGAGGGGGATTCTCTGTGCCTCCTGGATTTTGATGCTTGTTTCCTTCACCAAATTAGGGAAATTCTCTGCTATAATTTACTACTATATACCTTCTGCCCCTCTCTCTCTTTCTTCTTCTTCTGGGATCCCAGTTATTCTAATATTGTTTCATCTTATGGTATCACTTACCTCTCAAATTCTCCCTTCGTGGTCCAGTAGTTGTTTGTCTCTCTTTTGCTCAGCTTCTCTATTTTCCATCATTTGGTCTTCTATATCCCTAATTCTCTCTTCTGACTCCTTTATTCTAGCAGTCAGAGCCTCCATTTTTTATTGCACTTCGTTAATAGCTTTTTTGATTTTAACTTGGTTAGTTTTTAGTTCTTTTATTTCTCTAGAAAGGGATTGTATTTCTCCAGAAAGGGATTCTCTAGTATCTTCCATGCTTTTTTCGAGTGCAGCTAGTACCTTGATAATCATCATTCTGAACTCTAGTTCTGATATCTTACTAATGTCTGTATTGATTAAGTCCCAAGCCGTTAGTACTGCCTCTTATTCTTTTTTTTTTGAGGTGAGTTTTTCTGCCTTGTCATTTTACGCATATAAGAATAGATGAATGAGTGAACAGAATAGTAACAGGGTAGCAATGACTCCAGAAAAATATATACACTACCCAAATCAGAAGAGACCCGAAATTGGGAAGTAGAAAGGAGGAAAAAATATATATATAATATTTATATATTACATATATTATTATCTAATTTGTGTATTAGACTGGTGAATAGAACAGAGCCACACTTGATTTTGGGCGTATTTTGGTCTGTTAGAAGAAGCTGCCTCCCCAAATTTTAAAGACAAAAAAGTATGTATATACAAAAATAAGGGTAAACAAGAAGGGATGGAGTATGACTATAAAGATGAAAATTAAAAGTATTCTAAAAAAGGAATTGATAAGATAAGAAATTGGGTGAAAAAAGAAAAAAAGAGGAAAATTATGATCGGGCTGGAGAAAGCCCTGTGCTAGATTTAGGGTATATTTTGAGATGTTAGAAGAAACTGTATCCCAAAAGTTTATAGAATGAAAAACCTATATGTATAGTAAAAATAATGTTAAATACAATGAAGGGATAGAGTATAAGAAAGAAAAATTAAAAAAATAATTTTTAAAAGATATTGATAAAATAAAATAGTTTAAAAAAACATTAAAATAGGAAAGAGGAAAAATAAAATACAATTAGAAAAAAATAAAATTTAAAAAATCGAACTTTGGAAGAATAAAGGATCATGGGAAAAAAGCCATGAATTCTATGTGCTGCATTCCTGAAGCTCTGAAATTTTGCAGTTCTCATTGATTAGTGAACTTGGTCTTATCTGGAGGTTTTTGTTGATCTTCTGGGACAGTGGCCTGTTACAGTAATTCTCAAATGTCTTTGTCTGAGGCGGAATTGCACCATCCTTGCCAGGGGCAGGCTAAGTAATCTGCTTGGTTTTGCCGTCAGTAGGTTTTGTTCCCTGAATGCTTTCCATACAGCTTTGGAGGATGGGAATGAAGATAGTGGCCTCCCAGTCTCTGCCCCCTAGGAGCTGAGAACTTGGGCCCTCCATCTTCAATTTGCCCTCAGAGAAAAGCAGTCAATCCCTCCTGTCTCCCTGGTCTCTGGCTGCACTCCATGCTCACTCCGAGCTTGTCTATCTCTGGCGCATGGCCCATTTGGAGTCTCCAAACCCAGCATATTCCTGTAGCACGCTACTGTGCCATTTCTCCTGGAGGAGGAAGGAGGGAGTTTTCCCAAATCTGCCACTAGTGGAGTCCCTGCTCAAAGAGCAGTGGCGTATCTGTGCCTTGGACCATGGTTTAAGGTAAACCCGAGCTGAGAGCCCCAGCTCTGTCTCTGCAGCCAGCTTTCCTACTCCAATACACTGAGGGAGCTCTGCTGCCTTTAGGCACCCCTGGTATTTTTGTGACCTTGAGGGTCCTGAGACTACACTGTTCCTGCAAGGGCTCTATCCCACCTCTCCTCGCTTAGCCTCTGGAGTGATGTTCCTCAGTGGAGCAGACTTCTAAAAGTTCCGATTTTGTGCTCCTCTGCTCTTCCATTTGCCCGGAACTGGCCCCTCCCCACACTGTCTATCTTCCTGTTGGCTCAGATTCACTTCTCCACACGTCCTACTTTCCAGAAAGTAGTCACTTTTCTGTTTGTAGAATTGCTGCTCTTCTTCCCTTCGATCTCCTGTTGAGTTTGTAGGTGCTCAGAGTGGTGTGATAAATATCTAGCTGAACTCCTGGGACTTGATGATATTTAGGTCTCCTACTGCTCTGCCATTTTGCTTCAATGGTCTATTAGGTTTTAATTTTTATCATTTTTATACACATTTATGTATATTATTTAACTTGAATCACATAACAGCTCCATTATTACTACAGTTTTAGGACTATAGAAAGTAAGATTTAATATATTTCTGAGAAATGGTTCTTGAGATCCTGCTAGGAAGTTCTAGCTAATTCTTTACCTTAACCAATTCTTGGCCAAAGAACTGATCTCAATCTGGGTAGACTGACCTCTTTGTCAGAGAGTGCATATTAATAATGGAGGTAAGCACTTAGCTCTCAGTGTGACAGATGGCAGAACATCTTCAGTCTCACAGTCAGTCGTAAAAATTAGGAAATTTTTCTCAATGTAATATAACTGGTAAGCTGGAAATCAGCTTGACAATTAAAATAGTCTGTACCCTGGTTTGCTCTAAAATAATACCCATTGCATAGAATTGTGGGAAGTGCTAAGTGTATATATGGAACAAGCTTTATATGATGCCTCTTGCATGGTAGAGGGACTATAAATATAGTTTCCCTTAATGTTGAGGCAACTCCAACTGAGAAGTTCTATTTGTTTATACAGTGTGCCCCCAGAAGTTCATAACTGTGTCACAGCCTGAAAAAATATTGGGCAATGCTGCCCCAGGGCAAAGAGAAGAATCTAAGACATTATGCTGCAGCATGTCACACAGCAGGCAATTTAAGATTTTAGGTTCTGAAATCCATCTCTTGAAATAGTTCCTAGAATAGATATAGGACATTTATTTCAAGAAATTCAAAACCAATCTTTTACCTTATCTCATTCATTCTCACTGCACACCATGAGAAATGGGAAGGTCAAATAACACCAGCCGCAGATTTTTGATATGTAGATCTGATAAGTGATTTATTTAGAAACATAACATTTAATAGATCTCAAGCTTCTAGTTCCCAAGGCTTTGCAGGGTTTCCTGGCTTAATGAATTAACTTTCTTCTTCTTTTTTTTTTTTTTTCCTTTTCTTATTTCGTGAAGAGGGCAATGATTAGTTCCTATTTTTCTGGCCTTTATGGATGCAGCAGTTTGAAATCTTGGTCGTTTATTTGGAACATGTTCACAACCTTGGTCGCCCAGGGTCTTTTGGGGATAGCTCAAATAAACTGCATAGATTCCTGAAGTAAGTATTAACATTGTCAGGTTTAAATTACTTTGTTCATATTAGTTTCATAGGACATGTGGACTGAAAATTCCAACGCTATCATGCCAGTGGAGATTTGTAAGGATTCCTTTTTCATAGTCTGGAGGAGCAGGAGCATAACTGCAATTGTCCTGAATCCTCACACAAATGAATAATGAATGAAAACTTACTTAAAAATAAGATTTTAAATAAGAAAAGACTGCATTGTACAGAAAGAGCAGTTTTACTTACCCTTATTAGGATGGCATTTATTATCTCCAGGAATATCAGTATTTCTCGCTGATCTGTGTTAAACCATCACTGATCAACTCCTTCGGTGATTGGTAAAACAGGTTGAAATGGAATGAAATGCAGAAGTTAACATTTGGATGTGGAGAGACATCACTGTCTTCACAAGGAAGTTAAACACTGAATCAAGTTCCAAAGTAGAAATAGAACATGCAAATACTAGCAGATCACAAAGCTTAACAGTATGAACTTTGGAAATACATCTAAACACCCAAAGTAAACAGTTAAAAAAAAAAATCCTTTTGAGGGAGGGAATTGTCAAGTTTAGGAACAAGTACTGCTTAGCATTATAAGGTACAGCACTAATTAAGTGATGGCCTAGGGAGAGATCCAGAGGGATAGCTAATGTAATTTACATTATAAATAAATAGGAATTTAGGAGAGAAAAGGAGCAACTGAAGGAGAAGGGGGACCTAGGGAATGTTAGTTATTTGAAATTATCTGAAACCTGGGGTTCCTAGGTGGTTCATTTGGTTAAGCGTCTGCCTTTGGCTCAGGTCATGATACCCAGGGTCCTGGGAATGGAGCCCTGCTCAGCGGGGAGTCTGCTTCTCCATTTACCTCCTTCCCTACTCTCTTGCTTGTACTCACTTTCTCTCTCCCTCTCTCTCTCTCTTGCAAAAATAAATAAAATCTTTAAAAAAAAAATATGAAGCCTCTCGAAAAGGTAGGAATTTCTTGGGTCAGTGATATAAACAAAGAAATTGTAAGAAAATTTGCTTAATATGCAGTCTGTTAAACCATTAATATAAATTATTGATATAAAATTCCTTTCCTCACAGGATATGTATGTATAAGTGTGTGTATAAAAGGGACAGCCAGCTGAGTTAGACTTAAACAGAATCATGGATAAATGAGGCTTAGTTGGGTTGGAAAGTTACAAGGAATCAGAATCGTGAAGTCAAAAGCCATAAAATATGAAAATCATGAAAATACAAGTTCTAAAGTCATATAAGCCATAAAATATTTAGGAATCTTGGGAACAGTGTACAACAGACACCTTTAGTTATCAACTGGACAAAGCTAGTATCAGTTGAAATCTGCCTTTTTGCACTTAAGAGTTGCTAATTCTATGTGAGAATTATTTTTCCGTTTTCAAATTATGTTTAGTTGGAATTTCATTTCTGTAGTTTGTGCCATTTGTAAAACAGTGACTTCTGTTGCATATCACTGTCCTTTAATAACATGTTGCTGAATTTTGTTTTGTTGACCAATGAAAGACAAAGCTGTAAACTCTAAAATAATGTGTGTTTATAGATGTTAAGGATTATAATCCAGGAGACACAAATTTGACAAAATCAGAGGCAGGCTTTGGAGAGACAAAGGAGATTAGAGTTTTTAAAGAAGAGAGAGGCATTTTACATAAACTGTTTTGAACAAAATTTTATTGGTGCTAATATAGGTACAGTTGCACTAATCTATACATGGTTGGTGCTAGGCTAAGTAGAAAGTGCATGTATGTCCACTCTAACATGTAGCATATATCTTGACTTTTAGCTGAGTTCAGCAATGATTTCAAGAATTTGAGACAGAAGACATGCAAAGCCCCAATTCCTCAATGTCCTTCTGCTTCCATTTTAAATAAGTATCTTAGCAATGCTTATTTCATTCATTCTCTTTGTTATGAGTTTCCTGTTGTTGTTTTTTTCTTTTTCTTTTCTTTCTTTTTTTTTTTTTTTTCCCCCCCACATCCCTTTCGCTCACTGGTCTGCTTCTTAAGGATAATTCAGAATAATTGGTTTTAGCTGCCATCATACCCTTATTTATCATTTTCCTGTTTTCAGTTTCCTTTTACTCCATGCCTTTCCCCATGATGTCACCAAGTATCCTTCCTAAAATTTTATTTAATATTTCCCTTTTTAAGCAACTGTGATACAATCGCTTTATGGCAAAATATTTTGACCTTTTCATTTTTACACCAAGGGAATTTTGACTTCACTGCTTGACTCTGTTTCATCTTTGCTCTGCTACTGGTAGGAAGAATTATAGCACCATGTACAAAGCAATAAAAACGCTGGTGAAGAAGTGAGCGAGTGGTAGAACACATGCAGTTTGGTCAAAAGAGCCTAAGGTAGTTTGCCATATTTGTCTCATTGGTTAAATAGGGAGGAAACACTCACTACCTCTCTCATAAAGAATATGACTAGCACCCATCTTTAATATAAAGTAAAAAGAGTAATGACCAAAACTTCTCTTTGTAAAAATGAATTTGGCAGTATTTTTACCCTCAGCTATGAGATATGATACATAAACATACATGCACACAAACTCACAATAGCAGAGGCTATAACGAGTAAAATTTAAAGTGAGAAAAATCAAAATGGTGCAAAAAACAAAAAGCTTAAAATATTTACAGAAAATAACATTTCAGTAACATTAACTAGAATAAATGAAAATGTAATAGATGGAAATGTCTTAATGTATTTTCTTTTATTTTTTTTGAGATTTTATTTACTTGACAGAGAGAGAGACAGAGACAGAGCACAAGTAGGCAGAGCAGCAGGCAGAGGGAGGAGAAGCAGGCTCTCCACTAAGCAGGGAGCCTGATGCGGGGCTTGATCCTAGGACCCTGGGATCATGACCTGAGCTGAAGGCAGACACTTAACATACTGAGCCACCCAGGCGCCCTTAATATATTTTCAATAGAGAATAATTAGTGTCAATATAGTTTTAAGTATTAAACTGGGTCTTTAAAAATGTATTACTAAAATGCTGTCAGAGTCAAAATGGTGTATGTAAATACTGCTCATTCTCCTTATTGCTTAAAGAGTTGTTTAAAATACAAAATTCAAATAACTTTCCCAACTAGCCTCAGCCAACTTCCCAAACTATATTTCCTAATTCCTTTCCACTTCCTTAAAATAGAAAGAACACACTGCTATGAGCATATTGAGATTCTTAGTTGTGTTTTTACAGTCTCGTACTTTATAGTCCTGAAACGTTTTCTCTTCTTCATCTTCCCCCATCTTTCTGCTTGGCAAAGAGTTATCTGTAAAGTCTCCGTTTACCTCCTTGACCGCAGACAGAATTGATTAATTACACTTTAAGAGCATACTACTGACATGGTATTATTCACATTGAATAGATGTCTGTTTCTCAACATATTCCATCCACCAGTAATTTTGAATTCAATAAAGGCCAAGAATCAAGAACCAAGATTTATACTTTCGTATATTTCCTTCATTAGTTTGCAAATACTTTGTGCACATTCCAAAACATTTGCTAAATAGCTAAAAATTAACAGTATTTAATTTAGAGTAGAGTGCTTTATTGTAGAGTATTTTTTTTTTAAGATTTTATTTATTTATCCGACAGACAGAGATCACAAGTAGGCAGAGGGGCCGGCACAGAGAGAGAGGGGGAAGCAGACACCCCGCCGAGCAGAGAGCCCGACGCGGGACTCGATCCCAGGACCCTGAGACCACGACCTGAGCCGAAGGCAGAGATTCATAATGGATTACCATGTGCCCTTTTAGAATTATCTTAATCTTCATTTGTGTTTAGGATTTTGATTTGTTTTGCTGCTCTCATCTTTAAATGGTGATGGTCATAGCAACCTAATTGAATTAATATATACATGAATGGATGCAGAGGACTTAGAGCTGTGGTTGATGTAAAGTAAGCACTCCATAAATTTCACCTATAATATTTTTAAAGTAATTTTATGTCTTGAATATTTATCTAAGTATTTTTAAATTTTTTTTCTTTTTCTTTTTTTACTTTTAAAATACTTTTATTTATTTATTTGACAGAGTGAGAGATCACAAGTAGGCAGAGAGGCAGATAGAGAGACAGGGGGAAGCAGGCTCCCTGCTGAGCAGAGAGCCAGATCTGGGGCTTGATCCCAGGACCCTGAGATCATGACCTGAGCCGAAGGCAGAGGCTTAACCCACTGAGCCACCCAGGAGCCCTTTGAATATTTATGTAAGTCTTAAGTGGAAATAGGAATACACAGAAAGTTCTGGAACTTCCTACCAGCTCTGAGATTTCCTATGGCTACTCAGTAAAAAATCAGGGATATAAAATTTGTTCCACTGTTGTTTGCACATTGCGATGTATTGTACAATGTAAATGGGATTTTAAAGTCCATGTAACTACAATTTTAACTTCTGTATGATGGACCAAACCATTAAAAATTATAGAATTCAGTTTAAAGGAATTATATGTGTTGGTTTTTTTCAATGAACTAGTTTAAAAGTTAATTGCTTTTTCAGTTAATGGTTTTACCTGGGAAGTAGCTCTTCAGGAAGGTTGAAAAGCATCATTTGTTTGACTATGCTTCATCAAAGTCCTTTTACTCTTCAGTCACTGTCTGACCTATTAAAAATAAGTATTGAATCATTTGATGAATACAAGACTTTGAATAACTACCTGGGGGGATTATAACTAACTAACTAACTTCAGAGACAATCATAAGGCTTGATTTCTACTATATAATGGCTCCAGCATTTGACAGTTTGTTTCTTAACATCAAACTGAAAGCAGACATTTTTAGGGATTACTTAGTGTGATAAGAAAGGAGAACTCCCCCTTCTAAATTCTAACCTTTAAAAACTATACACCTTCATGGATCTCAGCTTTCGGTAAGGAAAACCACCATGGCAGGTTTTGAGGTTGTTCTCCGTACCTGGTTAGTAGTTGTTCTGGGGAAAGGAAGAAGGACTATATCTTCTATGAGTAAGAGATTTTTATAGGTGTTTACTTTTAATGAGGGACAAAGATGTTTGGATTCCCTTGTGGGTTTTTTTTTTTGTTTGTTTGTTTTGTTTTGTTTTGTTTTTAACATGACCTATAACAATACTAATTCAGAAAAGGACATTACCAGGCAACATAAGCACATTCACTTCTGGTGAGGAGGGTAGCACAGGTATCCTTAGAGTAAGGTGGTGTCTGTTATAAATAGATGAATACATGGTTGTATTTTTTCCAAAATAGTATACCTCAGCTATTTTTTTGGAAGATAACAATGTGAGTTTATGACATACCTTGTAAACCTGTGCTGACACAAGTAGTTTTGTAAAGCCATTTATTTGAACACTCATTCATTCAGCAACCTGTTCTATAAAGAGGTTGTAACAGAGAGAAATCTCGGGAAATGTAATGATCCCAGAGCTGTAGAGGGTTTGTATGTAGCTAATTTTAAAATTTGTCATGGACTATAAAAACAACAGATTTGAAGTTTCATTAGTGTTTTGGGAAATGATCATGCATCTTGGCCTCTTGGCATTTTCCAAAGTCCTCATAGACATGGGGAATTTCACATAAGTCCTGTCTTCCCAGGCAGAGATGTAACTTGCTTCCTATCCTTTTTTGAGGCTAGGTAGCAGGAATGTGGCTTATCTGCCACTCAGATAGATCCACATGAGACATCAATTCAGAAGGGATCAATATACAGGCCGCACCACGATATTCATTTATGGTGTCATGGCGCACTGGCACACAGAAGTCTGGTGTTCAGAAGTAACAGGAGCATTTGGGATTTTCCTATACAGTGCTCAGGATGAGCATTGTGATCTTCAGGGTACAGGGTGCATATCTAACAAAGGACAAGGTAATTAGATCCTATCAATGAGTCTGAGAACCTTTAAATATCTTCTAATTTTCCTTCTCAAACTAATGATTGTCTGCAGTCAGAATCCATGATATACCAAGATATCAACAGAAACTTATAATTTGACCAGTTTCTAGAATATATAAATAATAGTGACCACTAGCTTGAATTATAGAACTATGTAAAACTTGAATATAGACTTCAGGATTGCAGTATTTTAAGGTCCTGGTGAATAAGTAGTTTTTTTTTTTTTTTCTGTGTTTGTTTGTTTGTTTGTTTGTTTTGGGGTTTTTTTTTGGGACAAATTAAACACTGTCATGGCTCTTTGAAGATCATAATTTTTATTTTAAAGTGTCAATACTGATAACTTCTTAAATCAACATTTGTTAGGGTTAAATAGCATGGTTTTTACAAAATGAATCGAAGATACCTAGAATATATATAATGGTCACCCAATTGTGGCTGCTGCTACTGATATATTGCTGGTAGTGTTGGTGGTGGTGGTAGCATAACCTTAGAAAAGTTCTTTATTAGCTCACCTATCTTCACAGAAACTCTAGTATTAGAATTTTGTTTTACTGATAAAGAATATGATGTTGAAGTTGGAAATACCTCATCCACAATCACACAGATTTACCTTTATTCCTAGTAATTGATCCATTTTTCTGCTTCATCTAGTCTGAAGTTGAACCCCTCTAGTGTATTTTTCAATTCAATTATTTTATTTTTGAGCTCTGTGACTTCTCTTTCCACTCTATTTTCTTTCTTCTTTAAAGTTCTCATTATGTTCATCCATTCTTCTCAGTTTGGTAAACATCTTCATGACCAGTACTTCTAGCTCTTCACTGAGTAGATTACTTGTTTCTGTTTCATTAAGATCTTTTTCTGAGGTTTTGTATTCTTTTTTCATTTGGGGAAGTGGGAATCAGTATGGAGGTTTCTCAAAAAATTAAAAATACAGCTATCATGTAAACTAGCTATTTCACTTCTGGGTATTTATCTGAAGAAAACAAAACACTAATTTGGAAAGATACACCCTTTTGATCATTATAACATTATTTACAATAGCTGAGATAATGGAAACAACCAAAGTGTTCATTGATGGATAAATAAAAAGTTGTGGGATACACACAGACACACACACAGATACACAAACACACTAGAATGCTACTCAGTCTTGAAAAAAAATAAAGAAGGGAACACCGTGGATGGACCTTAAGAATATTATGCCAAGTGAAATAAGTCATACTGAAAAAGGCAAAGTCTATATTACTTCATTTATATTTGGAATTTTAAAACAGAACAAAACTCATAGCTACAGAGAACAGATTGGTGGTTATCAGAGGAGAAAGGGGTTGTGGGGTGGGCAAAATGGGTGAATGGGCTCAGTTGTATGGTGATGGATGGCAACTAGACTTATGGTGATCACTTTGTAGTATATACAAATATTGAATTATTAGGTTGTATACCTGAAACTAATGCTATATGCCAATTTTATCTCAATTAAGAAAAATAAGAAGAGCAGAGTCGAAATTTCTCCAAAACCCATGCTCCTTAATACCATCCAGTATTGTCTACCAAAATCAAAGTCTGACAAACACAAGATATGAGGTAGTATCAGTGGTTGAAGACTGCATGAGAATTGATGAAGAGAAGCAATCAGGGCAGGTGTGTATTGTTCCTAGAATAAAAAACTAACATTTTCAGAGGACTGACTGTGCTCCAGGTCCTACTGCAAACTTTTGACATGTATCCTTTATTTAATTTTCACAACAAACCAAGAAAGACACATTGTATCCAAAAAGTGATTATCACCCATTGTGAGAAGATGAGCATGTGGGAAGATGAGCAGGTGGTAAAGCTGGGAACTGAAGCTAACCAGTCTACTTCTGAATCTGTATTATTTAAGTAATTGCTATGCAATCTCAAATTTGCTGTGGTGAAGAACTCTGAAGAGTCAGTCTAACCCAGATAGCTATGTGTGATATAGCATATGTGATATATGTGATATTAAGACATGATGATATGTGACCATTTTCATTATTTAAGGGGTTAATGTTTCTGGAGGGGATCTTTTTTGTTTGTTAAGTAGACACTAAATATGCTTCCTGCTTTTCAGTGGCAATTTTTTAGATTTTTTTTTAATTGAAGTATAGTTGACATGCGATGTTTCAGGCATATATCATAGTGATTGGACAAGTGTATACATTACACCATGTATTACCTCAAGTGTATTACCTCAAGTGTAGCTATCTTCTGCCACCATACAATGCTATTACAATACCTTTGACTAAATTCCAAACAAAATGTTGATGGGGGGGTGCCTGGAGGGCTCAGTGGGTTAAAGCCTCTGCCTTCAGCTCAGGTCATGATCCCAGGGTCCTGGGATCCAGCCCCGCATCAGGCTCTCTGCTCTGTGGAGAGCCTGCTTCCTCCTCTCTCTCTGCCTGCCTCTCTGCCTACTTGTGATCTCTGACTGTCAAATAAATAAAATCTTAAAAAAAAAATGTTGATGGGATAGGGAAACACTGTAGGGAGGATGTCTATATTCCATGCAGTAATGGAAAAAAAAATAGTCTGTGGAGGTCTGGAGCAGTGGAGACTGTTACCCTGATTCTTGGCAATGCCCAGGGCAGATGGTTAAACCTGGGTAATGATGGTTGTGTGGGGAAACAAGAAGAAAAAGATTCAGGCCTTGGGGCGCCTGAATGGCTCAGTCGGTTAAGTGTTGGACTCTTGATTTCAGCTCAGGTCGTGATCTCAGGGTGCTCTCTTGTTCTCTCTAAAAAAAATAAATATTAAAAAATCCTCAGCTTCACAAAAGTCCCCAAATTTCAAAGTTCAGGCTTGGCAAGGAAATACTGTAAAGTCAATTATGTATGTGAATTATAATTTATATATACTACATAGGGAAAACAATCATTGTGTGTGTGTGTGTGTGTGTGTGTGTGTGTATTTGAGAAATGATATGGAATCTATGGAAGGGAAAGCACAGGGACTGATAATTCCAACTGTTTAATACATTTTAATGATTTTTATTGGTGCTTTAATCATGGATTTTTTTCTGTGTTTTTTTTTGTTTTTTTTTTTTTTTTTTAGTGAATGATCACGATTAGAATGTAAAATATTTTAATTTAAAATCTCAAGATCGGGTGCCTGGGTGGCTCAGTGGGTTAAGCCGCTGCCTTCGGCTCAGGTCATGATCTCAGGGTCCTGGGATCGAGTCCCGCATCGGGCTCTCTGCTCAGCAGGGAGCCTGCTTCCCTCTCTCTCTCTCTGCCTGCCTCTCTGTCTACTTGTGATCTCTCTCTGTCAAATCAATAAATAAAATCTTAAAAAAAAAAAAATCTCAAGATCACAAATGTCTGTACTCCTTACATTTCTATATATCTTATATTTTTCACTAAATTTCCCCTTAATATTCCTTCTCGACTTGTATTCCTCTCTCTGTGTTTTCCCTAGACTATAATTATCACTCTCAGTGCAATCTAACTTTTGCAAAAAAAAAAAAAAAAAAAAAAAAATAACATCTAGGTTTGTAGAAGAACTTTTGGGATATAGTTAAATAGTAATTTTTAAGTTATTCTTGATGCTTTACTCTAAGTTGATGTATGAATATATGGTGGCAATAAACTTACTTCTTTAGTAGTACAGTTTCTGTCCAATTAAAATATGTTTATTAGCATGTGTTTGAGTTATGTATGAATAACTGCATACAAATCTTCCATTTGTGTACTTACAGCAGATGAAACTAATAGGAGTACCTAAAACAGATGAGAAATAATCTGGCTGCAGTTCAGCTACAGAGAGCCCATAAGTCTTCTCTTGTCTTAAAGCCTTCACGCCATTAAACTGTTATTTATTGATCCTGCTGACAAGGGCAGCAAAGCAGAGTCATTTTACATCTCAAAATGAAAAAAAAAAAATTAAAAAATCCCTTTTCTGATAGATTGTGCATAGCCAGTGCTAAGCATTCCATATTTAGGTTTTTCTAGTCCTTGATTTCCTTATATGCCCAGAAGTAATATAACCATAAATGATATAAATGTATAGAAGTATCTTCTCTGCTTTTTTAATTGATAGTCTCTTGTGTTTAATTCATTTATCAAAAATATTACTATCAGGAAAGGAGAAAAATCTAGTAAGCCAAATGCCACATTAAAGGATAAATTCTTAATTTTATTTTCTAGTATCAATTTGTTAAGCTTGCTAAGTTATTTCAAAAAAATAGAAAATTACTAATAGGAAGTGTAGTAATTATGGTAATGATTAAAATGATTGTTCATCTTCTTCTGTTTTTATTTTTGTTTTGTCTTCTTCCTCTATTCTTTATTTTCGACTTATGGAATCTACAAAGAAGCCTCAGTGAGCAGCCATGTGAATTGATTCCTTATCAGTTTGGAAATAGATTGATTTGGAAATTTTTTAATTGAGCAGTTATGACCTGTGATTTAGAAAACGACAGTTAAATGTGAATTGTATGTGTTGCTTTTTATTTTACTGGCTTTTATTTATAATTTTTTTTAGTGATCCTTACTATAATTTTCTGTGCAAATTTTAAACAGGATTTTCATTTAGGATACTGCATTTTCTACTAACTTACAATGCAGTTGACATACTGCACGGTTATCTTTTTTCCCTCTGTACTCATTTATGTATTGAGAGTGCTGAAAATTTGATGTATTAGTTCAGCATTTTATCATTGAATATGCTTCACCTATGGGCTTTTCAGTTTTTTACTGTGCAAGAATGCTAAGGTTTCTATGCTCTTGTTGGCTTGATCAGTCTCTTCAGTGATGGTCCAGAAGAAGCAAGTCCAGATGAAAGAATCTCTGCCCCAGGGAACACCCAAATTTCCTGCTAGCAGGCTTCTGTACCTTGGTACAGCTTGGTAATGATGGGGATGCAGACTTTGTTCAGCACTTTCTGCTGATACACTAATGTCTCATTTTCTGCAACATGATTCTTATTGAGCCAGTTGATGATTTCATTGTCCTTGTCAAATATTTTCTATTTCTCCTAATCATTGATAATGTTTTCGGTATTTTTTTTATCTTCAGCCATGGCTTTCATGCTGAAGTGTAAGATTTAAAAGAATGGTTAGAAGACACCTTTGCTTCTCTGCTTTGCATTTCAGCTTTGTGGTTCTTAGTGTCCTGAATTGCACCTTCAGTGTCTTTGCTCAAAGGAAGATGTTTTTATGATGGAAATCTTGTTCTTTTTTTTTTTTTTTTTCTGTGTTGTTATCACAGACTGTAATCTGAGATATATTGTGGAAAACAGGTATATGCCTATGCCAAGCAGGTTGCCATGGCATATTCACCTTTATGAATTAGAGGAAGCTCACTGAGCTGGTTGTCTAAGTAGTGAAGGTCTATGTCTGTTTTGGGGCATGTTGCTGTTGTGTTTGATCATGGCAATTGTGACCCCACCAGGAGTTTTAATACCAGTGGAAAACGTAGTGATATCCAAGAGCGACAAATGTTGAACCTTGTCAGATGTGTCCCTGGGCTGGTGATTTGTAAACAATAGCCTCACAGGGGTTTTGTTCTTGTCATTTATTTTCCACTGAAGATAATGGAGGTATAGGAGTCAACACTTGCTTAGAGATATCTTTCTTAGAGATGTGACTGTTTGCCTGCTTTGTGGTATTCTGAACTCTGCATAGAAACCCTTTCAGGATCAGGACATGTGTCTGTGGCTTGTCTAACTTGGCATTGTGAAGGGCTTTCTCTGCAGAGTCCAGAATGCCACAGAACAAGCTAGCATTCAGTTTTTCAAACTAGTACAAGTAATGGAGTATGGAAGTCAACACTTTCTTGAAGAGAATCGATATCAATTTTGCCCTTTTTAAAAGAAAGTATGTTGAGCATGTTCAGAGTAGTACACAGGCTACAGTCAGAATGGATTATAAAATATCTCCTTCCTCCTAATACCTCCAGCACTAGATTTTAGCTACAGGTTTTAAACTTTGTCATGTTTGTCATGTCATGTCATGTCCACTGATAGTGGAAAATTTATACCAAATAATTTTAATTTGCTTTTACTTGAATACCAAAGATTTTGAGATGCTTTCTATGTTATTTTGGTCACTTGAATGCTTCCTTCTGTGAAACACATGTTTATGTACTGTGAATACTTTTCTACTTGGAAGACGAACCTTTTCTAATTAACCTCTAGTTGATTAACTTAGTATTTCTAGTTACTTAACTGCTCTTCCCACCATCAGATTTGTTTTTACCCACTCTTCTTACATGAGGCTTGACCATGTGATTTGCTTTGGCCATGAAATGGGAGTGGATGTGATAACTGGTGATATGGAGTGGAAGCTCTGGGAGTCTGTGATAGTCCCACTATTGATCTTTATCTCCGGGCCGCAGGAGCCTTTTCTCCTAAAGAGACTTTTTCTTTTTCTGCTGACTTGCAGTATAACACAGATGTTTGGTGTAAAGCACTGAGTTTTTGGTATTGCTTCATTTATTTATTTATTTTGAGAGTGGGAGTTAAGGAGGTGTGGGGAGAGGGCAGAAGGAGAGGGAGTGTCTTAAGCTCCACATCCAGCATGGAACCCAACACAGGAGTTCGGTATCACGACCCTAAGATCATGACCTGAGCCATAATCTAGAATTGGATGCTTAACTGACTGAGCCACCCAGGTGCCCATGACATTGCTTTTTAATGGAGTGTAACCTAGCTTTAGCTGAATGATATACATTTATTTTAAAATATATTTGTATACTTAGGAGTAATGAGTCCCTCTGTTGATATGATTGGGTTTTGATTCTATATAGCATTTGTTTCCAACAATCTTGCCTACCAATGTAGAATTAAAATACTCACTGAATGTAAACTTTCAATATTTCAGTTTTTATTTTTAGATTAACACAAAGTCTAACTTTTTGCCCTAGTAAGCATATGCTATTTAGAGTTTTAAAAAATCCTTAGATGAGTTTATAGTCATATGGGTGTTCTGTCTGACAGTGTTGTGTATATATATATTCATGTTTCTCTTTAAAAATTACAGATAAACTGACACCTAAAGGAAAAACAATTAGAAAACTCCACGTTATTTATGTCATTGCAAAATTATTTTTTGTTGAAAAAGGAAATATCTTTGCTTTCCTTTCCTCTCCATCTACCACCTTTGCATCTCCTTAGGTATTTTTTTTTAATGCTTGTGACCTGGTAATCCAAATTCTTCTCATCTAGTGGGACCCAGTTTAAGCTTTATTTTCTCATTAGTACATTTTTTCCTCTGTATTCTCAAAAAATATTAGCTAGCAATGAATATTTAAAATTTATTATGAACTGAATTAGTTGATGATAAATTGGTTCATATTCATAGTATTTATCCAAGAAAGTAATATTCCTGATGTCAGAGATGATTTTAACCTTAGGAATTCAAAATATCAGCCGTAATACTAGCCAGAGAAGCGATGGCCAATAAATTTAAGATTTGAAGCAAAAACGTAAATTCTTCATAGATGCAACCTCATCACAAGAAAACATTGTGAACTTAGAATCACATATATGCCAGAAATGTGGAAGTTTAATGTCTTCTTCTGAGTATAAGGAAGAACAATAGATAATAATGTCGGGGTAACATCTTTTTTTTTTTAAGATTTTACTTATTTGACAAAGAGAGAGCAGGAGAACACAGACAGGGGGAGTGGCAGAGGGAGGGGGAGAAGCAGGCCTCCAGCTAAGCAGGAAGCCCTATATGGGGCTTGATCCCAGGACCCAGGATCATCACCCAAGCCGAAGGCAGACACTTAACCGACTGAGCCATCTGGATGCCCCAGGGGTAACATCTTAAATTTGTACATCAGTTTAAGTAGATATGTCACTTTTTTAAAAATTACCACCTTAGAAACTTAATCTTACTAAAATTAAATTGAAAATGGAAGAGAATTACAAATATTCCTTATAAAGAATCTGGAATATTAATGTATCTTAATTTCAATAGAAATTTTAGATACTTCCAGTTGAATATCAGACAAATGTCAAAATATTGGCTTAGAGGGAAAATATATGAAAAAATATTTGGGGCATTAATTTCTTTTCATTTTAATTGACTCGGAGTGAAATTAAAAATATTTGTGTTTAGGAAAAGAAAGTAAGTACAGTTTTCATTTCAACTTAATTTAAATGGAAGCCTCCTACTTATGAGTGGGTTGTATTCTAAATAGTAATGTGTCAATCAATTATTTGAAAAGTGGAATGTATTTTCCATTGCTATAATATAATTAATAGTGGTTGTGTTACTTATAAGAACAACTCCTCAAAAGATGGCAGAGAAGTAAGGGACCCTATTTCAACCAGTCCCCTGAATTGAGCTGAATATCTACCAGACCACTCTGAACACCCACAAATCAGATGTAAGAAGATATATCTGGATATCTACAAACAGAGTATCTCTGGCAGGTGGTCTCAAGATATGAAGGAGGGAGCCGTGATTCTGGAGACAGATATTGGAAGATAAATGGAAGGGGGGAGGGAGTCTCCAGGAGCCTGTGCTGATGGAGCACAAAAGCCTCCTGCGCTGGCACTGGGCACAGATTTGCAGATTTGCAGACTGGTAGCAGTGGGGAAGGGACTTTACAGCAGCCCCGCAGACTGAAACCAGGAGGTACTGGACTGTGGCATGTGAACTGAGCGTGGCTGGTGGTTTTAGAAGCACAGAGGGCAGAGACCTGCCTGGATCTGGCAGTGAGGGCTGAGAGTGCTGCTGTGAGGTGCATAACCCAGGACACTAGTTTTTAACAGCACAGACAGAGAACGAGACAATGTGGCCTGGAAAGCACAGTGAAGAGTAGACTATAATTTCTCTATTTTGTGACAGTGGTTTAGATATAGTCATATCTGCTCTGACTCTTGGAAGAGACACGGAAAGCTGCCAGAGAACAAAAGACCCCCCAAAATGGTTTTCACTGAGTCCACCCCCCTCCACACAGGGGGCAGCACAACTCTGCCCTAACGGGGTTGCCTGAGTAAGCAGGCAGGCCCCACCCACAGAAGACAGGCTGGAAGAACAAGAGACCTAAGGTTCCTATAAAACAGGTTCATCTTGCTTGGGTTGTGGTCAATAATTTGGACTCTGTACATTCCCTCAACCACCCCTCAACAGAATGGACAAGAGGAGGAACCCCCAACAAAGGAAAGAACCAGAGAATGTGGCCTCTGCCACAGAACTAGTGCATATGTATATAACCAAGATGTCAGAAATTGACTTAAGAATAACAATTATCAAGGTGATATCTAGGCTTGAGAAAAATATAAATGACAATACAGAATTTCTATGGGCAGAAATAAGATCTAATCAGGCTGAACTTAAAACGGCTATGAATAAAATGCGGTCTAAACTGGATACTCTGACTGCCAGGGTAAATGAGGCAGAAGAACAAATTAGTGAGCTAGAAGATAAGATGATAGATAGGAAGGAAACTGAAGCAGCATAGGAAAAACAAACTAAAACCCAAGGAATCAAACAGAGAGATTAGTGACTGAATGAAATGTTCCAGTATCAGAATTATTTGGATCCCTGAGGAGATGGAGAGAGCGAGAGGTCTAGAAGATATATTTGAACAAATTGTAGCTAAGAACTTCCCTAATCTGGGGAAGGAAACAAGCATTCCTGTCCATGAGGCAGAGAGGACCTCTCCCAATATCAGTGAAAATAGACCTATGCCATGACATATAATAATATAATTCACAAATGTTAGATCCAAGGAAATAATCTTAAAAGTGGGGAGAGAGAAAAGATTTTTTACCTACAGAGGGAGGAACATCAGAATAACATCAGACCTGTCCACAGAGACCTGGCAAGCCAGAAAGGTCTGGCAAGACATATTCAGGGTACTAAATGAAAGAAACATGCAGCCAAGGATACTTTATTCAGCAAGGCTTTCATTCAGAATGGATGGAGAGACAAGGATCTTCCAAGACTGGCAGAAACTGAAAGAATATGTGATGACCAAGCTGTTCCTGCAAGAAATATTAACAGGGGGGTTATATAAAAGGAGAAAGACCCCAAGAGTGATACAGAACAGAAATTTACAGAGACAGTCTGTAGAAACAAAGACTTAACAGGCAACATGATGACAATAAAATCATATCTTTCAATAATCACTCTCAACGTGAATGGCTTAAATGCTCCCATGAGATAGCACAGAGTTGAAGACTTGATAAAAAGACAGGACCCAATCGTATGCTGTCTACAACAGTCTCATTTCGAACCTAAAGATACATCCAGACTGAAAGTGAAGGGATGGAGAACCATCTTTTATGCCAACGGACCTCGAAAGAAAGCTAAGTTAGTGATTCTAATATCAGGCAAACTAAATTTTAAGCTAAAGGCTGTATAGTTAGAGATACAGAAGGACACTATATCATTCTTAAAGGGTCTATCCAACAAGAGGATCTAATGAATATAAATATCTATGCCCCCAACATGGGAGCAGCCAACTACATAAGCCAACTGTTAACCAAAATAAAGAGACATATTGATAATAATGTGTTAATAGTAGGAGACACCCTCAGCAATCGATCATCTAAGGAGAAAATCAACAAAGATACAAGAGCTTTGAATGACACAGTGGACCAGATGAACCTCATAGATATATATAGAACATTCCACCCTAGAACAACAGGATACTCATTCTTCTAGAGTGCACATGGAACTTTCTCCAGAATAGACCACATACTGGATCATGAGTCAGGTCTCAAATGATACAAAAAGATTGAGATTATTCCCTGCATATTTTCAGACCACAGTGCTTTGAAACTGGAACTCAATCACAAGAAAAAAAATTGGAAGAAATTCAAACACTTGGAAGCTAAAGACCACCCTGCTAAAAAATGTTTGGGTCAATCAGGAAATCAAAGAAGAACCTAAACAATTCATGGAAACTGATGATAATGAAAGCACATCGGTCCAAAACCTAGGGGATACTGCAAAGGTGGTCCTAAGGGGGAAATACATAGCCATCCAAGCCTTCCTCAAAAAAATAGAAAACTCCTCAATACCCAAATTAACTTTACACCTTAAAGAAGTGGAGAAAGAACAAAAAAGCCTAAGCCATGCATGAGAAGAGAAATAATTAAGATTAGAGCAGAGATCGATGAATTAGAAACCAGAAATATAGTAGAGCAGATCAATGAAACTAGAAACTGGTTCTTTGAAGTAATTAGTAAGATCAATAAACAGCTGGCCAGACTTATCCAAAAGAAAAGAGAAAAGACCCAAATTAATAAAATTATGAATGAAAGGCAAGAAATCATGACTACCACCAAGGTAACAGAAACAATTATTAGATATTTTATCAACAACTATATGCCAATAAATTAAGCAACCTAGAGAAATGGATGCCTTCCTGGAAACCTATAAACTACCAAGACTGAAACAGGAAGAAATTGACAAACTGACTAGAGCAATAACCAATAATGAGATTGAATCAGGGATTAAAAACCTCCCCCCAAAACAAGAGTCCAAGACCTGATGGCTTCCCTGGGGAACTCTACCAAACATTCAAAGACAAAATAATGCCTATTCTCCTGAAGCTGTTTCAAAAAATAAAAACAGAAGGAAAACTTCCAAACTCATTCTTTGAGGCCAGTATTATTTTGATCTCCAAACCAGGCAAAGACCCCATCAAAAAGGAGAATTTCAGACCAATATCCCTGATGAATATGGATGCCAAAATTCTCAACAAGATCCTAGCTAATAGGATCCAACAGTACATTGGAAGGATTATCCACCATGACCAGGTGGGATTTATCCCTCGGATGCAAAGGTGGGTCAACATTCACAAAACAGTGAGTGTGATAGAACACAGTACTAAGAGAAGAGATAAGAACCATATGGTCTTCTCAATGGACAACTGACAGAAAAAGCATTTGACAAATATAGCATCCTTTCCTGATTAAAACTCTTCAGATTATTTGGATAGAGGGAACACTTCTCAATTTAATAAAAGCCAACAGCAAATATCATTCTCAAAGCTGAGAGCCTTCTCCTTAGATCAGGAACACAATGAGGATGCCTACTCTTGTCACTGTTGTTCAACAGAGTACTAGAAGTCCTAGCAACAGCAATCAGACAGCAGAAAAAAAGTTATTCAAATCGGCAAAGAAGAAGTCAAACTCTCTCTCTTTGTAGATGAAATGATAATTTATGTGGAAAACCCAAAAGACTCCACCCCCATATTACTAGAACTCATACAGCAATTCAGTAATGTGGCAGGATACTAAATCAATGCACAGAAATCAGTTGCTTTCCTACACAATAACAACGTAACTGTAGAAAGAGAAATTAGGGAATCGAACATTAAATCATTAAAAATGATTTACCTGGCAGTGCCTTTTTCATGGGAAAAAGCTAACTCACAGCACACTTGGTGTATATCTGTTATTACAGTCTATGAGTCAAGGACTCAGGCACATGTGGCTGTTTATGCTTTTATGTACATCTTTACTCCTAGCCTAGGCACCTCCTTCGGGAAGTATCCTAACTGGAGGGAAAGCTTGAAGATATTTTTCTCCACTCAAACTCAGAACCAAGTACCATTTCCTTTCCAGCCCTTCTCCTCTCCATCTTCCCTGGTCCCCATCCATAAGATGGCAGGAATATTTTATTTAAAGGTTCTCACCTTCTGCAGTGAGAAAGAACACCTGTTCTAGTCCACCTCACCCCTACCCAGTGCAGTTCCATGGGGAAGAATGAGACAGTGGAGGAACAGAAGAGGTGTTCTTTTTTCTAACCTAGCCTCTTACTTATGCTGTAGAAGTAAGTGACTAATCACTTACTGGCTTGGCTGTTACTTTAATTTTGGCCTGTTGTTTTAATCAACTCTTCCAGTACATGGCAACTCATCTCACTTCAGCTCAGTTCTGCTTTGGACAATATGTACTTCTCTTCAGCTCAGTTTTGCTCCTCTATGTACTCCTATTAAAGAAATATACTTGAGGGAGCAAGCTGGTTGTCTAAATATGACTGTTCATAGTACACATATATAACTCAACTGTTGAAAGAATAACCCCTAAAAAATATACATCACCTAGTTCTGGTATTCTGTAAGTTATGGTGCCTTTAGGGGACAAAATAATCTTTCAAACTGCTTAAATATAGTTATTACTTAGAAGATGTAAAATACATATCCAGTAGGAGGAAACACAGATGATGAGCAATGATGAACATTTTCTAAGCCTACTCAGAAGGGTATGCAAGGTATTTATTACAACAATAATATCCACCTACTGGAAGATTAATAATGTTCAATCAATAACACAGGTCATTGAATTAAAACGCATAGTTTTGAAGACTAATATCCTACAAACTGCATGTATAAAGAAATATGATCTGGGGTCAACTTGATATATTCAATTTAAATAAAGTTGGCTTAAACTCTATTCTATATCCTGTGAAAAATATAATACCCAATATAACATGTCTACTAGTGGCTTACATTCTCATTTCCAAAGTGCTCTCTTATCAATATCTTATTTCCATTTTAATAATAATTACATTTGCAATAATGCCTAAAGCCTTCTCTGTGCCATAAGTTTAGTCAAATGTGAAACCCATCCCCAATTCTAACACTTGTTAAAAAAAATTAAGCATTTTTTTAGTATAATTTTAGATTTGAGAGAAAATATGAACTATAGTCTATCAATAAAAATATATAAAATATTCTCCATTTGTAAACAAATCTTCAGTCATATATTACCACAGAGAATTTCCATAGACTTGCTTTTCTCCTTTATTATCTTTCCCCATCATACTTACTTTTCATTCCAGCTCATTCAAAACAACTCTGAAGGATGTTATTTTTGTATTCATCCATATTCATTGGACATTTTTCTAAACACAGGTAGTTCTCTATATTAGGAAGGTACTTCTCTCTCTACAATGACCTCTTGATTATTTATTTCCTGTAATACCATTAGGGCATTCTCAAGCAAGAGCCATAATTAACTAACGCAATCCATTTAATAAAGGTTACATTTGAGGTACAGTAATTCTCAGAGTAACAAATGCTTCAATGTTTTAAGTAGTGGGAGAGTACACACAAGGAAATGTGCATTTGTACACACTGAAGTATATTAGGGACTGTGGCAGGAATCCACTGATAAATAGAAAGCTAATATTTATTATTCATCATTTTTGGTGTGCCAGACAGTATGAGAACATCATCTATTTTATTTCTTTTAATACTTACAACCACAGTCTTTGTCAATATTGTAATTTCTATGAACATATTTGTGAGAAATGATACCTAGGGTAGCTAAGTAACTTCGTCATGATCCCACACCTAAGTCAAATAACAGTCAAGAGTCAAAAAAGTATGTATTCTCATTACAGATCCCACACTTATATATAAAGATCAGGATTTGGGGCTTTTGTGTGTGTGTGTGTGTGTGTTTGTAAAAGTACTTCATGAAGATAGAAATGCTTTTGGGGGTGCCTGGGTGGCTCAGTCACTTAAGCATCCAGCTCTTGATTTCAGCTCAGGTCATGATGTCAGGGTCAGAGGTTAAGCCCCGCATGGGGCTCTGCACTGGGCATGGAGCTGCTTTAAGAATCTCTATCCCTTCGCCCCTCCCCCACCTCTCAAAGAAAAGAAAAGATGGAAATGCTTGTAACAGCGTATTTCACTGGAATCAAGAATAGTACTGAAGGTACAAGTTAGAGAATATTTATATTTTTAAAGGTATATCGATTATTCGTATAATATGATCTGTCCTATATTTATTAGAAAGTCAGTAAACAACCTTAAAATCTTTTATATACTATTAAGTAATTGTTTTGCTTTCTCCACAGTGAAATATGCAGTCTGAAGTAAAACATTTAAAGGCTAAATTGAGAAATGGATGTATAGTTAGAAGAAACATGTTGAAAGTACACAGAATATCTTTATCTTATGCAATTATTTTCCTGTCTTTGCTCTCACATACTTTATTATGAATCCTCTGGCTTCCAAATAAGATGGATTGATGAGTCGATTACAGGGGTACCTGAGCACAGATTGTGGGAAGTCTCAGTGTGACTCAGTATGCCATAAATCAAACAGTAGGTGAGTGTTTGGGAAACACAGTTCCCTGACTCCCAAAATCTAATGATGAAAAAAATAAGTAAACTATATTCATTTATTTAAAATAACCATTAATAACTTTGGTAATATATGAAATGTAGTTATCCACACATACGTAGTCCTTTTATTTACAAAATAAAAAAAATTAACAATATTTGTGCTATTATACTAAGAGCTAGGAGATTTAAGTATGAAAACAAGGTACTTTTAATACATTGCCATCAAATAGTGGAAACTACATATATCACTATAGCATAGAGTAGAAATTAGCAGCAAATGTTTATTATCATTTGGAAGAGAAGAAATTTACATTCCCTGGGGGTAATGATTTGAGATACAGAGAAAGAGTCCTAGAAGGTGTTTTATGCGTAGATCCTATGATGAGAAAAAAAAAAAAAGGCATTCAAAATGGAAATAGCAGTGTGAGCATGGCTTCTCCTATTTTCACAACAGAGGCACTCAAACAAAGAAAAACAATCTTCGATTTCTTACTCTCACATAGTATTTACATAACTTAGACATCTATTGCTATAAATTCCCTTTTCATTAATTCCCTCCTTTTTTAAAATTGAAGTATAGTTAATATGCCATGTTACATTTGTTTCTGACACACCGTTTTTTTTTGTTTGTTCGTTTGTTTTGTTTTATTTTCATTTTTTGATTCCTTAGTATATGCCAGGCATAATAAGCAGTGGGAGTGGAGAAGAGCGAGCAAATCTCAATCTCTTTTCCATGTCAGAAATGCCTACAGATTTTTCCCTTCTGTCCATTTTGTGGTCATTACTTTAGTATATGTTATCATCACCTGTTTATAGATATTTTGACTAACAGTATTTTAGACTTTTCCAACTTTAAACCAAAGTACACATTGTTGAGAATCATTTTTGGCTCATTCTGTTGGCAAGAGTAGAAATCAAGCAAGATTATTGAGATCAGGATATCACTGAAGAAGGACATGAACCCAAATGTAGACAACAATTGTGTGCATAAATGAATAGTGGAATATGTGCGAAAATATCCATGTTATAATCTTCATCTCAGAGCTATTTATAATAGTGAAATAAAAGACATAACTTCAATTTCCAACAGTATTATGGTAACACAATAAACAGTATATATTATTCAAAATGATACATCTATAATTTCTGACCTAGAAAATATGTCTATGATATATTTTTAAATGTGTGTATGTGTGAGTGACAGAGAGAACCCTGGAGGATTATGTTTCAAATTGCTAAAATTGATTATTTCTCTATCCAAGAATTATGGTTAGCAATTGAAATTTTTTCCCAAGATCATTCATTATAAAATTTATCAAAATCCTAATATAAGTACATTTATCATTATAACTTACATACAAATGAATATATTCATATTTTTTACATAAAAACATTATAATGCTGTTTGATATAGTAAACAATGTAAAACTTGGAGTTATGTATACTTAGAAAAATATACTTGGCAGTTTTCCCATTTACTTATGTGCATTATAAAATAAAAATTCTTTCTGCCACTGTTTTTGGTTAGATTATAATTATTTCATGATAAACATTTATTATAGAGATAGCACAAAGTGCCCAGAAGATTGAGGGTGCTATTATTGAGTGAGGAACTCCATCAAATATAGAAAAATATGTTTGTTGACAAGTTTATAATTTTATGCAAGTGAATTTACCGTCTTTTCTTCCTTCAACTAAAAGATACCTGAGTTTTATTGTTTTAAGCTCTCACCTATGAAGATCTCTTTATTTTTCTAAGTATCTTACAAACACTTAGGGGAAAAAAACTTTTTAACATTAATGGATGATTTAGATATATATTTGAGGAAAAATTTACATGATAAAATTTTTCTGACAGTGATTAGTAATATTAGGTCACATATAACTAGGGTGAAAAATTCATGAAGTTTAGGCAATAATATGGGATCACAATCTGAATAGCCCTTTGGCTTATTTTTCTCAAATTGTACCGTATTTTATCTTGGTCATGTTATCACAGAGCTCAGAAGTCTCATTTGCAAAGAAATCATCATGAAATATTGGGGGGCTAAAGGAATCCACATCTGAGTATAGGCAAGAACCAAACAAGATCTGTATGAATTTCTATCATTCCTCCCATCCTCTTATAAATTGATGGATGCTTTATTATTTTCCCAATTTTTTTTTGATTCAGTATAATTCTGGAGTATATTTGGGATTATGATTTTACTACTGGTTAGGTTGTCTTTCTTTTTTAATATTTTACATAAATAAAATATTTTTGACTGGTTAGGTTCTAATTCAACAGAATTGAAGTGTTCTTCCACATCTTCCTTCTTCTTATAGCCCATCAGTTTCTAAGTTCATTTATCTTCCATAGTAACTTCCTTCCTTTCTTTTATGACTTGTCCTCTGTCATAGTAAAACCCCTCTTTTCTTTCCTTTAGGTATTCTAATTGCCCATGTTGGGTCACTTGAAGTTGTCGTACAGTTCACTACAGTTTTTTTTCCTTTCTGTGTGTCATTTTAGAACATTTGTATTATATCTTCAACTTCAGTAATCTTTTTTTTTTCTACATTGTCTAATTAAATTTTTTTAACATATGGAACACAGTTACTATAATAGTTTCAATGTCCTTGTCTACTGATAACTGTGTTCTAGATTGGTTTCAATTGATTGCTGTTGTCTTCATTATGGGTGTAATTATGTGAAATAGGGAATATGTTCTCCCAAATTAAAACTGAACCATGGAGAAATGAAGAGTGGGTTGGATTGGTAGAGTATTAAAGAATAATATTCCACAAAAAACATGTGAGAAGATTTTGTAATCTTGGAGTAATTTGGGAAGACTTTTTTTGTTGAAGGAAGACTAGTAGGTTCTTTCCTTTAAGTTCAAAGGAACTTTGATGTTAGGGTATATAACATTTGCAGAAAAAAGCAGAAGGAAATGTTACTTACTTCTCTGTTAGATTTTTAGGACTGTAAAGACTTGGGAGAGGTAGAGCAGTGTTCACTTAAAACAATAAAAGCAATAAAAAGTTAATTTCTAGCTAAAATAGGACACAATATTATGTGCATAAAGGTGATTGGAATATTGTAATTCCTGGTAAGTGATTAAAGGAAAGGACTTCATACTTTCTGAAGAAGTCTTCATTTGTCTTTGCACATTTATTTCTTACCTATATGATTCTGACAGATTGCATCAGGATATAACCATCTTTCTCGTGTTTGATTTGATAGTAACCTTGTAAATAGAAATGATGGTGTATGTTTCTGTATGAAATAGGTCAAAGATGGCCCAGAAATGAATTTACATTCTGCTCTATGATAAGATTCTTAAAATAGTGAAGGCATCAGCATTGGTGTGGACTCCTTATGCTCATTTTATGATTGTTGGATATAAAATTTAGAAAGGTTAAGTGCTCAAAGTCATAAAATAAATCTCTGAAGTATTCATATAAAACCCCACAATTTCTGGTTTCAAAACTAGAAATTCTGCCCTCTGCCTCAGATGCTTTTAAGCTTCTAAGTTAGAGGCAGTAAAGTTCTGCTGTTTTAGATAGCATTAATGAGATATCATAATTGTACACTTGATTATGTTTAATGTACAAAGAAACTTTAATCTGTATTCATGTTTTTTAGCTAAAAGCTTTAGTGTGAATATTAATTTCATTTAAAGAATATTCATAGAATTTTGGAGAAAATTAAAGTCTTGGAGAATACAGTCTGCATTTGCTTTAACAACTAATTAGTTTACATATGTAAAATAAGTACCTTTCTGTATAGTATATAATTAAGATGCATGCTAGGATAGCACTGACTGCTTAATTAAAGCAATTAGGTTATTAGCGGATCATGGCACAGCTTACCTTAAGAGGTGTGAGCAGAATATATCACAGATTATAATACAATAAATAGTAACTGAGTTCAAAATACTTTCTATACAATAAAACATAAAGAATATTTGAGTGCTTTAATTAACATTTCATTCATTCTTAACACTGTAGATGCATTAAAGAGGAAAAAAAATACCTTACAGCTTACCAGCTTTTTAAGACTTGGTGCCTATCTTGTCAGTGGACTTCCCCACATTGTGACCTATTATTCAAAACAATGAAGTACCTAATATAAAGTACTTGTTTGCCCAGAGTGTCCCCTATTGTATCTGTATTAGAATCTTTACCAGTGAGTGATAGGTAGCTGGCTAAGGGTTCAGAGAGATAAACCCTGCCTGTGCCTCTGTCTTTCCATCAGAGAGCTATTATCTCCCTCACTGTATTTGAGAAGAGTGGTGACATTATTATGGGCTTTGAAATGACTTAATCCTGGATTCAAATTTTAGTCTCAATAATTATTTCCTGGTAAATTAGGGTTGGATGCTTAATTTTTCTGTCTTGGTAATGATAAAATTTTATCTGCTTAATAGGCAGGGACAGATCTGGGTTTTGTGGGACCTAAAGCTACCCTTTGGGGAGTGCTTTTTAAGGAAAAGAATACAAAACAGAAACGACTGTGAATTTAGAATTACCAAAGAGAGTACAATGAAATTAAAATTTGAATAACCTGACAAATTCCACATACATAAGCAGGTCTAAACTTTATTAACTGCCTGATACATCCTTTATTATACTTTTTCTTTGGTTGTATGTTCTCTAATAACTTCTTTATATTGTAATGCTTTTGAATTCTTTAGTGAGAACAGAAATATAATTCCATCTTTGTACTATCATGATTGATTATTTTTAAATTAATAATGGCAATTTAAAAGGGGTCTTTCATTTCACAAATAAGTATTGATTATCTCATGTGGATTTTGAAGGTTATTGTCAAACTTGGGATACTTCTATGGAGTTTGTTTTGTATACGAAAGAAATACTTTCAGATGTACTTTCTGTACTGTTATTACAAGTCTGTGTCCTACCAACACAGCAATTTTAATAAATACTATTTCGTAGAATTCTCATTTTTTTAAATGCATGGTGCCTTTGTAGTCATATATATTATTGAGTCTATGCTTGACAGAGAAATTGTGATTCAGTGCTAATAAGAACTGAACACTCCTCTTGCAGTTTTGTACTTAAGACTGTAAGAATATTCCAACAACAAGAACAACAACAAAAACTTTTGAGCTTTGTATTTTTCATACCTCCATTATTTACATATGTCTGTTGTTGAGTATTCTCAACAACACTTTTATATACTATATGGGACACATCTATATACTATCATGATCTATGTATGGCCTTAACCCTTTGTGACATGATGATGGGTGACTCAGCACAGTGGCCCTTGGGTGGATTCACCATGCTTATACTGTGTATTCAGAGTGCCGTAACCAAACATGAATGGGGTTTTATCTACTAAATACAAGTTTTATGTATCCCCAATTCAGTTTCTGCCCGTCAGATAACAAAAGTGCCTATGGCTGCTCCAATGCATCCTGATACAAGAAGAGAAATGACACAGATGAAGTTGTTGTTTAAGAGATCATCAGTCTTAACTAACTGTGGTTAAAATACGTAAACTGTATAACCTTAACATAATTATAGGGCCATGTGAAGCTATTGCTAGGTTCTTACCTTTGGAAGAGGTTATGTAAGCAAAGGTCCCTGAAGTTTAAGGTTCATTAGGTATATGGCAAATTTGCTTCTGGTTTAATGTTTACTTAATGTCTAAATAAAAGTATATTTAACTGTAAGATTTTTAATATTATCCCCACAAAAGCTGTTGATACATAATTCCTTAGAAAGAATACCATCTATTATTTTTCTATTTCAAATTTAGAAAGTCTTACACAGATTGAAACAAGCTCTAGTTAAGATTTCAGTAAGGTGCTTCTTAGTCCGCATCAACAAAGAATAAAATATTTCCAGTTTAATGTTTTTTAAGATTTTATTTATTTTACAAAGAGCACAAGCAGGGGGAGCAGCAGGGAAAAGGAGAAGCAGGCTCCCATTGAGCAGAGAGCTGGACATGAGGCCAGATCCCAGTATACTAGAATCATGACCTGAGCTGAAGGCAGATGCTTAACCTTAACCGACTGAGACACCCAGGTGCCCCCCAGGTTAATTTTTTTAAGTAAGCAAGTAACACTTTATTAAAATAATACAATATATATTTTAATTATAAACCTCCAACTAGTAATTGATTAAAATATACAAACATCTCAATAAAATTAAGCATTTTTTTTCTTGAATTTTTTTGGACAATTTTATAATGAAAAAATGATTATTGTACATGATGTAAAGAAAGTGATTTAATAAAAATATTAGGCCATTATTAAATTTTTTATTGTACTTTCACAATCCCTTAATAATGAAAACAGTCTCTTGAGAAGAATCTATTATTATTCTCATTTTTAAAAGGCTTCCTTCTGCTGGATAGTGGTTTCGCATGTAATTCCAGAAGTTCTCCAACATTTTTATCAGCTTCTTGAAATCTTGTGTGTTAAATAGAATTTGTCATTTTACTTGATAATCAGTTTTCATTTCTTTTCCATTATATTTTATGATATTTAACATATAGAAAAAGGTAGACTGGCTAACCAGGCAGGAATAGACATTATTGTAAAAGAGATGGCTTATTTGGGGAAGACTATTAGTCTGCTTAGGCTGCAATGATAAAATACCACAGATTAGGTGGCTTAAACAATAGACATTTTATTTTGTCACAATTTCAAAGGCTGATCGAGTGTCAGCAGGGTTGGTTTCTGGTGAGACTTTTCTTCTTGACTTGGAGATGACTGACTTCTCATTGGGTCTGCACATGGCCCTTTCTCTGTGCATGCATGGAGAGAAAGAGATCTTTGGTGTCCTTTCCTCTTACAAGGACACCAGGCCTAAGGTATTAGGACCCCCCTTTTATGATCTCATTCAACCTTAATTACTTATTTCAAGGTCTTATTTCCAAATATAGTCACATTGAGAGTTAAGGCTTCAACATATGAATTTTGAGGGAACACAGTTTAGTCAACAGCAAGGACTAACATTATGAATGCTCAGATTATTAATAAATATGTCTGTGTTATAATTATTTTTGCTTCTCAGTTCTGCATAATGTATACTTAGATAAAAAGTATCCATTATATTATAATGTTTATTTCAACAGTTAATTTCATTCCACACTCTGTCTTCATGTGTTGTGAAGAGAAATCAAATATAATTCTTACCTTTGTTCCTCTATAAGCATAGTTCTAGTTTTGTTTTTATTTTTTCCTCTGCTTCTTATTAGACTTTTCCCTTTGTTTTAGATTTTCTGCAATTTGAATATGATAGGCTCCGGTACATGGTGTTTTTATCTATCTATCTATCTATCTATCTATCTATCTATCTGTTTATTTATTTATTTTTTTGGTATATATCCTGCTTGGTGTTCTCTGAACTTTCTGATCCTGTGGTTTTGGGAAGTTCTCTGTTATTATTACTTAAAATATTTCATCTTCTTCTTTCTTCTTCCAGTATTTCCATTTTGTGTAAGTTATACTTACTGAAATTATCTTACAGTTCTTGCAAATTCTATTTTTTAATTTTCATTCCTTTCTCTTTGCATTTTAAATCAGTTTATAGCAGCCTGCTTTCAAGCTCACTGATCCTTTTTCAGTTGTGTTCAATCCACTACTCAGCTCCTCAAAGTCCTTCCCCATTTCTGTTGCAGTTATTTTTTTAAATTTCTAACATTTCTTTTTGATTCTTAGAGTTTCTCTCTGCATATAGCATCATCTATTCTTGTGTGCTGTCTAC
This sequence comes from Lontra canadensis, assembly GCF_010015895.1. Classification (NCBI taxonomy): domain Eukaryota; kingdom Metazoa; phylum Chordata; class Mammalia; order Carnivora; family Mustelidae; genus Lontra; species Lontra canadensis. The sequence continues at coordinate 7,896,754 of NW_022631013.1, read as the reverse complement.
TTTTTTCATTAGAACCATGAACATACTACTCATAGATATTTTAAATTCCTTCTCTGATAATTTCAAAATTTCTCTTACCTGAATCTGCTTCTCATTCTTGCTTTGTCTTTTTAGAGTCTTTTTTTTTTTTTTTCCTTTTGGCATGTCTTTTTGGCATAGCAACTCATGTAAATAGGCCTTTAGTGTAAGGTTTTATTTAATCTGGCTGAGATGTGGACTGTGTTTGTCAATGTTTTGCAGTTTTTTCAGATGTAAGCCACTATTAGTACACCAGAGCCCTGCTGGTGTGGTGGGTAATGTGTGAAGGATGGGAAGCATTGCTAATCCTATGATTAAATCTCAATTTTTTTTAGCAGGCTGGTATGTGTACACACCTTCACAGGTGTTTCTTAGCTCCCCATACCTTAGGTGAAATGGGAAGGTGAGGGGACTGATAGGAGTTGGAGAAATGCCTTTCCTACAAGGAGAAGAGGCTTTTAAGGGCTTTCTGCTTCCAGAGAATACTCAAGGCATATTTTAGTGGTTATTTTTCCTTTGCCAGCATCCTTTGGGGATCTTCTTGGCTGTTTACCTGGAGAATCTGGTAGGGTCCCAGGACATAAAAGCCCAGAAAAATGTGGGCTCCTCCTTAAGGCCCCAGGAGTTCCTGACTCTCAAGTCCGTGCTTACTAGCCTCTAGCAGTTCCTCAACATTACTCTTGAAGTATTCCTACCAGTTTATGACTCCAGGGACTTCTCCTCTGGTAAACAGATCTCTGATGTGACTCAATGGATTTGCTTGTCTCTCCAGGTTTCAGGGCAGCAGTTTGCCCTGTGACCTCAACCCTCTGATGAGTCCAGGAAAAGCACTGATTTTCAGTGACTTTTTCCTTTTTCATCCTTTCTTACTGTAAAGGGAGGATTGATGTCTTTTAAGCTTTTAGATGACTGATAGAGCTGAAACCAGAAGTTATATTGAAATTTTACTTCCTAAAAGTTATACCAACTTAAAAATTACACTGTATTAATTTTCCATCATAATAATGGATATCACTTGAGAGTTTACTTTGCATGAGTCATTGTGCTAAGCACTTATATCCCCAATTTGATAGAAGTCGTAGTTGAAGATACATAGTTTGGAGCTGGACTGTTTGGGTTCACATCAGGCTTTGCCACTTATTATGGGGCTTTGGGAAGGTTATTTAACATTCTGTGTCTCAATGTTATCATCTGGTTATGGGAACAATAATAAAACCTACCTCAAGGAGTTGCTATGAGGTTTTAATGAGGGAACATGTGAACAGTGCCTGACATACTATGAATGCTATGTATTTGCTTTTATTATGTCATTTAAGCCTATGATAATCCCCTAAAATGGATACTCTTTTTACAGAGAGGGAACAAAATCACATATAGTTTAAATAATTTGACTAAATGCTATTGAATGGCCAGTCCAGACTCCTAAACTATACCTATATTTCTTCTATAATATAGAAGAAAAATCTCCCATCCTAATTCCCATAATTGGCCACACAATTTTTATAACTTAATATAATGCTCATAGCCTGTAGTAATGGGGTAATGCTATTTAGAAATTAACTTCAATGTGTGTATAACCTGGATATTATGGGTTAATTATATGTATATCTCATGGCCTGGCTTTATTCTGCACAATTTTTGATTTGTAAAAATAGATTTTTATAAAAAAAAAGAAAACAAAACCTGAAGGACTCTTTTATTTATTTATTTATTTTTTAAGATTTTATTTGTTTATTTGGCAGAGACACAGTGAGGGAGGGAACACAAGCAGGGGGAGTGTTAGAGGGAGAAGCAGGATTCCTGCAGAGCAGGGAGCCTGATGCAGGGCTTGATCCTAGGACCCTGAGATCATGACTGGAGCCGAAGGCAGACACTTAATGACTGAGCCACTCAGGTGCCCCAAAACCTGAAGGACTCTTGAAGAGTTTCCATAATTTTCATTACCTGGTTAAGTATTCAGTTTTCAAGGGCCACTCATCAGATATCAATATGGTATTTAGAAATAACAAGATAATGCAAGCATATAGAGAGGGCCAGGCATTCTCCAGTCCCTCCATGAGCTCACAGTCCATTCCCTGGGGAATCAAAATATTTATTGTTCTTATCTGAATTATCCCTTTTTCATTGTGATTTTCTTTCCCACTTTTTTTTTTTAAGATTTTATTTATTTATTTGACAGACAGCGATCACAAGCAGGCAGAGAGACAGGCAGAGAGAGAGGGGAAGCAGGCTCCCTGCGGAGCAGAGAGCCGACGAGGGGCTCGATCCTAGGACCCTGAGATCATGACCTGAGCCGAAGGCAGAGGCTTTAACCCACTGAGTCACCCAAGTGCGCCTCTTTCCCATTTTTTAATCTTTCTATTTGGATAAAAGAAGTACCTGTGTCATGTGTCTTTTTCATAAGCTCTGCTTGTACTGGTAATGGGAGTAATAGACAGTCACCAATCAGATTTATACAATATGTATAAACAATCAATATTTACCTTAAAAAACTTCCAGCTTTCAAATGTCATTGTTATCATTGACATGGATAGCTCTTTACCAATTTTTGTGCTTACTGGAAGGTGTTAGAGGTTGTTCTGCTTTCCCTAATACATCAGACACTGAAAAGTATGGTTTTCGCTCTTAGGCAAACCCTAAAACCCTCCGTAAGATGAAATAAAACTGCCAAATTCTTCTTAGAGGGATTCCCACTTGGTGAATCTTTAAAAGCCCATAAATCCAGAATTATATTGCCTTTGACACAATTCTCTTTCAGGGGATTCACCACCTTCCTGAGTCTGTTAAGTATTGTATTAACCTCCTCAGATATACTGCACCCCAGTAGGATTTCACTGAACTTTGGTGAAATCGCGGGATACTAATAGCTCTTTCGTTCCAATGGATATTCAGACCTCCATTTTCTTCATCAGAATATGGCCCCCAGTCTATTACTCCTTGCATATATGTTTCATAAGAAATTGAAGGAGACGTAGCACTTAAACAGTTTTATCCTTCTTTCTTTCTTTCTTTCTTTTTTCCCAGAAAGCATCACTACCATTCAAAAAACAAGAAAAAAACTAATTAAAAAAAACTAATTTAAATAAAAAATGAGATACTCAGGGCACCTGGGTGGCTCAGTCGGTTAACTGTCGGACTCTTGATTTCCGCTCAGGTCATGATCTCAGGGTTGTGAGATGGAGTCCTGCCTGAGGTTCCATGCTGGGCATGGAGTCTGCTTAAGATTCTCTCTTTTCCTCTCATTGCTCCCCACCCAATCCTGCTACTCGCTTGTGCGCTCTCTCTCACAACAAAGAGAGATACTGTAGTGTGTGTGGAAGGAGGGATGCCCATACTTGCAGGAACACACACACGTATGTGCGTGCACCTAGTAGGGTTAGCTGAGCAGAGGAATGAGGTTTTCTTTTGTTGGTGTGTTGAATTAGGTACCATCCTTCTTCCAATTTACCAGTTTGAGTTAGAGAGTTTATTAAAGCTAATGTGTTTCATGAGGCAACACATTTTGCCAACATATATATTTGAATTCATTAATTCGTATAGGGAATCTTGGAAACCCCCAGTGAATAAAGGGTCTTGAATCTCTATCTAGTTAATGAAAACATGTGAAAAGAAATAAAAATGTTTGCTAGGGACAAAGAAAGGTAGGCACTGTGGGTAGAGTTGATGGATGTCTCCTTGAAGAAAATGACAGTGGCATTTCCTGAGAGTGAACCAGCATATTAAAAAGAAGAGTGAATCATAGGAGTAAGCTGCTTTAAGCATTAGGACTTCAGTATCAAAGTGTAACCAAACTCAAGGGGTTCGCTGCTTGGGATGCATGAAATTGAACATAATCCAAGGGAATTTTGAAAGCAAATAATTTTTTATTTCTTGTTATAAGAAAGGAGACCAGGAGATAGCTCTCAATATACTATCTCTCCTATAAAAGAAGCTTTTATTCAGTGTACTGGGGGGTTGGAGGCAGGGGGCTTATATAGGCACTTGTGGTTCCATTCATTCCTTTTCTGCTTTTGTCCCCTCCCCTTCTCTCTTCTGCTGGTAGTAGCTTTTATAGCATCCTAGCTAATAAAATGTTCATTTTTGTTGTTGTTGTTTTTGCTACCAAAAAAAGACCATAACAATTTCATTCCTGACCTGGTTACTGTAGAAAGCTGTGTGTGTGTGTGTGTGTGTGTGTGTGTGTGTGTGTGTGTGTGTGAGTTTATTAATTAAAGAGCAGAGTGGAGCATTTTTAGAGTTTCAGCTGGTATCTTAAGTGATGGTCATGATGGCTACAAATTTTCCTCAATATTGAATGGCATTTATTTTGACTTATCAATTCATTGCCTAGAGCAATTGCAAATTGAGAATTTAATGAAGAGGTAATCTCAAGTTTATTCAAAGCAGTTGTACACTGATAATATTTGAAACTATCATCAAAAGTGCCATTATAAGAAAAAAATGAGTTAAGCATTATAGATGTCACATTTATATTTGCTCTAGCTGACTTCTAGCAACATAGAAAGTCCACTGGGTGTGTTTTCATGTCTAAGTTCACTGACCTCACTGTCATACAAGCAGTGACAACTGGATGGTTCATTTTTTCGTCATTGTTGCTTGAAAGTCATTCCTTTATCCACAAGAGATTATAATTCAGAAAGGCATCTCTCTCATCCACTGCCTTGGGTTGTATTGTCAAAGTATCAGTTTTCTTGTCAACCAGCCTTGAATTTAAATCTATGTACTAGTTCAGCAACATTGGATATGTTACTTAACATTTCTGGTATGCCTGTTTCATTATATATAAAGAATATAGTGGAATAAAATTTTCTAAAACACAAGGGTATTATTGCAGAATGAGTTTAGTGAATTATGATGCAATGATTGGAATGTGATGCTATTTAAATTACTTACTTCTATCTTCCTGTAGACATCATTCCCAAGGCTTATGAAGTGGTATTGTCTAGTGGTACTCTGAGTCTTAATAAAACAGAGTTGTCTTGGCTACATATTGGTCCCTCACGAGGCTGTTGGAATTGTTGTTGCATTGAAATAGGGCACCAGGAAGAATTTTTGTTTGTTTATGAAAATAGATAAATTTTTTTAATTTCGAGTTTTTCTGGTATGTTGTAACATTATTAGCATTAACTCTACATACTCTGGTAACTCGTGCATCATTTAAGTCCTACTTATTTTTCTGCCTTATAATTTAGGAAACATTGAACTTGGCTTCATTCAGCCGCAGATGAGTTGGCCAGAACTGCCACAAATCTGATGTTGAGGAGCATATGATACAAACGGAACAAAAATCCGTACAATTTGTTTAGGTAATGAGAGTTAAAAATGGAATCAGTCAATTAAGATGTTTCATATCATAATCAGGATATGAAACACTGTATCAACTGATGAATTACTTTGAGCTCTCATTTAATTTCTTATAAGGATTGAATTATGAAGAAAATCACTTAAATAGGTTTTCAAATAATGAACTTTTTGGATGTTTCATTGTATTATTTTACTAATTGAACTTCCTTTTTCTTTGTTCATGAGATTGATGCTTTAGTTGTAGAGGCTTTAGTGATACATTTTTATATGTGAAATGGATCTTTATTTGCTCCACTGGTACTTATTAAATACTAGTGGAATACAAAGCAAGTCGAGATACTGGTTGATGATACAAAGATAATAAGTTAGATTTTAATTAGTTATATAAAAGGGACTGTGAACTTGGAAGTGGCCGAGTTTGAACTATGGGTGAACTGTGACATTATAAATTTTAAACTTGCAAAATCAGGAGCTCCTGGGTGGCTCATTTGGTTCAGTAAATGCCTTCTGCTCAGGTCATGGTCCTGGAGTCCCAGGACTGAGTCCCACATCAGGCTCCCTCCTCAGCGGGGAGTCTGTTTCTCCCTCTGACCCTCCCCCCTCTCATGCTCTCACTCTCATTCCCTATTTCAAATAAATCAAATCTTTAAAAAAAATAAACTTGCAAAATCATATAATAGAATCTTGACATATAAATGTAATTAGAATTAGGTTTTGCTATTTATGTTTTAAAAATAATAGAGGCTTATATGAGAGCAGTTTATTCTTGTCATACCTAAAATGTTGTTGGTTGAGGGTTGCTACGGTAACTCCAATATCATCAGCAACTGAGGTTTTCTTTTTTTTCTGTTCCTTGATCATAAATTACACATGGCTTCAATTCTCCAAAGTTACTGTCTAAAAAGTGGTCAGTAAATCTAGACCCATAAGCCAAATCTAGTATCTACCAATTTTTTGTGTATAGAGTTGTTTTGGAACATAGCCACTCCCATTTATTATGTGTTGTCTTAGGCTCCTTTCATGGTACAATGGCAGCCTTGCATAGTTGTGACAGACTATAGGCCTGGTAAAATTTAATATGTTTGCTGTGTGGCCCATTATAAAAAACACAGTTTGCTGAATCATGGTCTAAGACAGTGCTATCTATAAGAAATGTAATGTGAATCCCATATGTAATGAAATTTTCTAGTAGCCACATTAAAAAAAAATAAAAAAACAAGTACATTTCATTTTGATAATGTAATTCATTTAAGTCTTTAAAAACTAATGTCTAATAAATTTAGAAAATGAGATACTTTTTTCTAAGTTTTTGGCATTTGAAATATATTTTGATTTACATTTCTCTCACTTCAGTATTTCAGTGGTCACATGTGGCAATTGGCTACCATATTGAACAGGAGAGGGCTAGTATGTCGAGATGAATACTACCTATATCCTTTGCTTTCTTGATAGTAAGAAGGAGAAAGGGGAGAAATTTGGAGAGGAACAAATACGATGAGTATAAAGCACATAGCAATATTATATATTTAATAACATAGTCATTAATATTCACATTAAAGGTACATGATTTAAAGATATCAATTAAAAGACAGAAATTGTCCAGTGCATACAAAGCAAGAACAAATGCTGCCAAAAGGAAAACACCTTTAAATATAAACACACAAATAGGCTAAAAGTAAAAGAATGGAAAGAGATATACTAAGCTAACGCTCTTCAAAGAAGGCGAGATGATTAGCTTAATATCAAACAAAAAAGATTTCATAGGAAAAATATTACCAAGTATAAGGAGGTACATTTAATAGTGATGAGGCATCAGTTTTTATCACGAGAACATAGTGATTATAAATGTTTTGTTATCTAATAACAGAATTTTGACCTCACATTTGTAGAACACTCAACATGATGACAATAGAACAACTGTTTTCAGGTATATAAAAGAAAATTTACCAAGATGGACAATTTTCTGGACCATAAAAAGCAAATCTAAATAAAGTTCCATGAAATTAAATCACAGTAAATAAGTTCTAACACCATAAAGGTAATAATTTGCATGAATAGAAAATACATTTGAAAAAAGTCTCAAATATTTGGAAACCTAATACATTTTTAAATGTATAGGTCAGGAAAGCAATCAAAATGATGATTAGAAAATATTTTTCTCCCAAAGAGAATGCAAATACAACATACCAAAATTTATAGGATGCAGGTAAAGTATTACTTTTAGGTAAACTTATAGCACTGAATGCCTGTATAACAGAGGGTCACAAGTTACTGATCCTCCACTTAAAAAAAAAAAAAAAATCAAATCAAGCTCTAAGTAGGCATCAGAAACTATATAATAAATGTTAGTATGGAGATTAATAGATAGAAAATGGGAAAATAGTAAGTAAATCAATGAAACCCAAAGTATGTTCTTTCAGAAAATAATTTAAATTAATAAACCTATAATCAGGCTAACCAAGAAAAATGAGAGAAGACACATGTTACTAACATGGGAAATGAGAAAAGTGACATTGCTGCAAATTATACTGATACTAAAAAGATACTAATAGAATATTGTCAATAACTTTATCAACAAGTTTGACAATTGTTTAAAATGGATAGATTTTATAAAAATGACAATCCCAAAGCTCACCCAAGAATAGATCAGCTGAATAAGCCTCTCTGTATTAAATAAATCATTTGTGTGGTTTAAAAGATAGGTCCAGGTGACTTTACTTTTGATGTCTGTAACATTTTAAAGAAGAATTAGCATCAATTCTGTATAAATTTTCTCAGGTAATTGAAGAGGAAAGAATAATTCTAACTCTTTCTATGAAGTCAGCATTACTCTAATAACATAAGACAAACTTTTCCATAATGGTTCTGGACCAATTTTAGGGATATAGATAAAGAAATTGATGTATGTATCTATACATACATGTATGGATACAAAGATAGATAAACTTTGATCCATACTATGGGCCATATTCAAAAATTAATATAAGACCAAGTGTAAACCAAACCTTTAAAACTTCTAGAAGACAATATAGGGGAATATTTTTGTGATATTTGTGAGGCAAAAAATTCCTTTGGTATAATATCATAGGCATGATTGCTCAAAAATTGATAAATTGGATTTCATCAAAATTAGTCATGTCTGCTTTTCCAAAAACATGTTAAAAGATGTTAAAAGATGCACAGACTGGAAGAAATTCCTTGTGAATTAGATGTTAGACAAGTGGCTTATAATTTATAATTAATTATAATTATATGTGCATATATATATATTTCTCAAAAAAATATAAATCACTAAAAAGAAAGTGAGAAAAGATTTAAACATACACTTTATTAAAGAAGATATATGGATAACAAAACAAATGATAATATCTACATCAGTACTAGTCCTTATGGAAATGCAAATTAAAACTTCAAAAAGATACCACAACACATCTAATGGATTGTCTAAAATTGAAAAAGCCTGACTATATGTAGGAAGTTCAGGAAGATGTGGAAGAACTAGAATCTTCCTGCACTGATGGTGGAAGTGTACATGGTACAAGTATTTGGAAATCTTTTAATATTTCTTTATACATATACATATATATACCTTCCATACTACTTAACAGTTCCACTCCTAAATATTCAACCAGGGGGCATGAAGGCATATATTCACCTAAATACTTATATACAAAAGTTCATAACAACTGTATTTGCTACAAAATGGATACAACAGATGTCCATCAGTAGGTGAATTGATTAAATAAATTGTGGTGTGGCTGTACATGAAATACTACTGAAGAATAAAAGGAATAAACTATTAATGTGTACTAAAACAACGGATGAAGTTATACGTGATTTTATTTACTGAAAAGAGGCCAGACCAAAAGAAGTGTAACTGTGATTGTTTATTTTTATAATATTTTATAACATGTATCTGTAGTGGGGCGCCTGGGTGACTCAGTGAGTTAAACCTCTGCCTTTGGCTCGGGTCATGGTCTCAGGGTCTTGGGATTGAGCCTTGCATCAGGCTCTCTGCTCAGCGGGGAGCCTGTTTCTGCCTCTCTCTCTCTCTGCCTGCCTCTCTGCCTACTTGTGATCTCTGTCAAATAAATAAATAAAATCTTAAAAAATATATATATCTGTACTGACAGAAGGCAGATTAGCAGTTGTCTTGAGATGAGGAAGGATAGAAGTGATATTGCAGAGTCATGAGAAAGAAGTTAAGGGTGGTAGATATATTATCTTGATTGTGATGAAGGTTTATCAGGCATATTTATAAGATATGCTAAATCTTACTATATTGCCCAGTAAAATTCCTGAGAAAATATACCATAATACCTTTGATTCCACCATTCTAAATGAAATGCGTTTGAATATAAAAGTCACACAGACAAACCGTGAGAGACTGTGGACTCTGAGAAACAAACTGAGGGTTTTGGAGCTGAGGGGGATGGGGGGTTGGGTGAGCCTGGTGGTGAGTATTAAGGAGGGCACATATTGCATGGAGCACTAGGTGTGGTGCATAAACAATGAATTTTGGAACACACACACACACACACACAAAATAAATTAAAAAAAAGTCATTCAGAATAAATTAATGCTAGATATCCAAATGTATATGATCATGGACTGGCAGAAGAAAAGTTGTGTTTTTTCCCACCACAAATTCATGGGAAATAACTAACTGGCTGTATAATTGCTATGGGCAGAACGGTGTTCTCCCCAAATTCAAGTGTTGGAGCCCCAACCCCAAATGTAACTGTATCTGGTGATAGGGGTCTTTAAGAGGTAATAAAAGTTAAATGAAGTTATGAGTGAGGCATTAATCCAATAGGACTGTAGCTCTATAAGAAGGAGAATAAATCTCATTTTTTCTTCTCTCTCTCTCTCCCTCTCTCTCTCTTTGTCTTTTTCCATGTGGTCACACAGTGAAAAGGTGGTTATCTGCAAGCCAGGAAAAGAGCTCTCACCAGAACCCAACCATGCTGGCTCTCAGCTCTCCAACTTGCAGCCTCCCCAGCTGTGAGTAAATACATTTCTGTTGTTTGAGCCACCCAGTCCACGGTATTTTGTTATGACAGGTCAAGCTGACTAATAGAGTCGTTACATATGCATAGGCATGATCTCTAAAGTGTGAAACTTAAAGTTTTAAGTTTTATGGTGATTGTCAAATTTGAGTGATCATCAAATTTGAGTTAACATTTTGTTAGAACGAAAAAGGATACTTGAAATTTATTTAGTTTTAGCCCAATTTTACATCAAAGAGTAGTAAAAACTAGTAGCCTTTTATTAATTTTGCATATGTATTGTTTATATTACCTGAAGATTACTGATGACTAAGCATTTCGATAATTTATTAAAATACAGTTTTGAGCATCAGGTTAAGTAACTGTGGTTGGCTCACTAAGTTATTAAGGATTTCAAATGCCCTTTGTCCTTTTTACTTCTATGGAAGACAGAAAAACTATATTCTTGCTTCTCTAGTCTCCTTTGAACCTATAGATTTGTGTGAAACAATTCTAACTCAACATAAATGGCAGTTTGGGGGAGCTTCTGGGAAGTGTTTTGCTTTTCCTGATAAAAAGAAAAAATAATACTGGTTTCTCAACCTTCCAGTCCATTTCACTTTCAGTGCAGTTCCAATATTGCCTGCTAGGGAAAGGAAAAATCATCACAGATATAGAGCTTCCAGCACTTGAGCAAGTGAATGAACTCCGCTGCACTTACTTCTATACATCTTGTTGTATGAAAACAAATATTTAAGTCACTGAAAGTTAAGTATTCTGTTTAATGCAGCCAAATCCAATCTTAATTAGTAAGCTTGGTGTATTTCAAAAATATTGTTTGGTGTTAAGATTACAGAAATGGAAAATGTTGATTTTAATTCTGTCGCGTCCGGCGCGACAAATCGACCAGGAACATGAGGGTAAGAGGATGCTGAAAAGAAATTAAGAGACAAAGAGACGGGGGCAGGAGGAGCACCAAGGAGGATGTCCAATAGTGCCGATTTTATTCAAGGCTGTGAGGCATTTTATAACTAACAGAAACAATCATAAGAAAAGTGTCTATTTTTAGCTGATTACTAAAGAGTTTGCAACAAGCACAGAAAATCCTTCAAGCTTTCCCATTATCTATTTCCTAGACATCAATAGCAGACCTTCTAGCGCCAGATGTACTGACCTCAAGGCCACTGAAGACGTAGTTTATGTAAGCACAGCACAGTCTTACAGGGGTGTAGTCTATAGCCCATGCAAGGACAGCAAGGACCAGCCAAGAATTTCTGACCCCGACCAAATCGTCTCTGTCTGACTAGCGAACGTGTGGGAAGTCACGTAGGCGAGTGCACAACACATAGCACAGACCCTTTCTCAGTGCTGCTCGACTTTATCGACCTCAGCCTTTTGTTCGGCTATTCCGCCTTTAAAGGAGGGACAAGTCAGGGCCTGGTTTGGTCCTCGTCTCAAGCCTTACCGTGGCCTCCCACACAATTCTGAACACTTTAGAGTAGCATGAGGGTGACAAGTAGAGAAATGGTTGGAGAGAGTTGGCCTTGTGAGGTGAAGATATGACACTAAGGGTCATTTCGATGACCATTACTCAGCCCACTCGGTACTGAGACTCCCTGGGAGTGAAGCCTTGGAAGGAAGAGTATTACTTAGCTAGACAAAAGGGATGGAAGGGTGTTCCAGCCTCCAGGAAGAATTGCCCATGTAAAATGTCTTGATCCTTCTTTCAAAATACATCTTTAAGCCTTCCACTTTCCTCCCTCACTGCCCTGTCAATCCTACTTCAGATCACAGCCTAACCTGTCCAAGTCTCCTCCAGCTTTTTCTTCTTCTGCGCTCACCTCCACCAGGAATCCTTTTTCCACTATCAGCGAGTGAGATCTTTTTAAAAGAAAAAAGACATCTTGTCACTCTACTACTTTCAGTCTTGCAATAGACACTACCATGAGTACAATGTTTGTAAGTTAGTTTATGTACTAAGTGTCTAGAAAGTATGAGGACGAGATAGAAAAGTGAAGCACATCAGGCAACCCAATAATAACCCTTTAGAATTAAACCTGGATTTAATGACGTGACAAATATATCAACTACAGTACACAAAACGCCTCTCTTTTAATGCTTTTTGCACAGCTACTATTTTGATTGTGGGACCTGTTCATTTTTGTTTTTATGTGAAATACTTCAAGGGAAGAAAGGGGAGAGTAGAAAAAGAAAGAAAACATTGCTGAACCAGTTGCCCTGAATGGCGTTAAGCTCTCATTGTGTGTGGTGTGTGAAAATGAATCGGACATAGTTGATGACAGAATCGGTGCCGTTGCTTCATGCAGGTGAGCAGAAAAACCTGGCGTGTGTGCCGACACCGCTGAAAGCATTTATGTGAAGGAAGAGCCAAGCACGCCGGCGTTTAATACACTCCATGATCTATTGTGGGAACAGGGAAGCTCAACTGCAAACAATTCGGAACACAGCAAAATCTTTTACCCATGACTTTATGTCGATGCTTTGTTTGCAAAACCTTTTTCACTTTGCCTCTTGAAATGTACTGAGATTTCCACACAGGGTACAGTGAGTAAAACGGTAACTTAGAGAGGGCTGTGATTTGGGGATGGGTCAAATTGGTTGGTTCAGCACAGAGACGACTCAAGATATTTTACTGGCTCCCCCTGCATTCAAGGGTCTGGGATCAAGAATCAAGTTACAAAGTTGTTTGCTTTCTAACTGATGGGGCTGGAGGGTAGCAGAAGGGAATGAATGATTATGAGAAAAGGAGGAAAACATGAGCTCATTAGCTAGAGACCTTAGTGTGGCAGGTCATACATGATCAGAGAAACGTGACCAATCTCCCTTAATGTTATGTTACCAAGAATGTTGTAGTTTTAATGTGCATTGTTCTATTATATCTCTTCATCTTTGCTTTTCTGATTTGCAGTTAATGTATGATTTGGATGTTATATACATATAATCAAATGTCTTTCATTAAGTTAATAGAAAAAAGCAACTTTAAGAAATTAACATGCAGTTTACTTTTTCTCCTTTGCAGTTTAGTTAAAATATTTGTACATATTTGTGCACAATATAGCAATTTCTAATTTTCAGATTTGCTGTCCTTGCTCTCACATTGCTTACTGGACTGCTTGTATTTTGTTATTGGTCTCTTTCCCCTTTCCTTTGCTAAAAACACATGAGTAAATGAGTTGCTTGCTTGTGAAACATGTGTATCAATAAATCAAGGGGGGAAAACGACACATATATTTGCAGAAATGAAATCATTATCACAAACCCTGTATTACTTATGATTCTAGTCAGATGTACTCAGTCACAGCACCACCTGACACCTTTTCTGCTTGCACAGAGTAAGGTCTGTGACCAGTGATGTATAACCCGTAAGGAAAGCAGGCAGAATTTATGTGAATGGCAAATTGAAATGGCCACATTTTGATTCAGGCTCCTAAAATTAGACAGCCATGCTGATCAGTTCCTAATATTACTAGTGAGGTTACAGAAATAGCCAATGTTATTAAATTCATAAGACACAAATTTAATGCAACAGCAGTCCTACATTCGCCACTGAACACTTTGTTCCTACCGGACATAAGAAGATAAGCAATTTCTCAGACCCAACCTTTCAATTAAGGAGATGGGAGGAAATCTGTTGTATGGAGCAATTCAAAATGAATAGAGAGAGTATGTTTTAAAGTGAAATAAAGTGGCTGAAAGGCATGGCCACTTGTGTCAAATTCAATCTCTTAACTGCAAATTTGATTGGTGTGATGTGGGATAGATTTCTAGGTGGGGGACGAGGTCTTTAGAGTCACTACATAACTGAATGAACTGAGACAAGCTTCTTCATCTAAGAGGAATTACAAATCTTATTTTTGGGTTGGTAAGGTTAAAATGAGAAAATCTGTATGAAAGATCTGAAAGATAGAGCACTAAATAAAACGCAGTTTCCTTTTTTCCTCCTTTTAGCTCAAGATTACCTCCTTGCAATTGGGAATAAATTATTTTTAAGAACTCCAGAACAATTCACTAACATTTGCTGATTTAACTAAGTAACTATGTAATTTACAGAAACTACATACACTATAAGATTTAGGGGTTAAAAGAACATGATAGAATTTCCATCGTCCAAAGAAATTTTGCATTGACAGTAACCAAAATGGAGTCAATCACTTCTACAGTGAAATATAGGCATATTTTGTTTTGGAGTCTCTAAAGAAGTGAAAAAATAAGAATGAAAATTATTGTCCAGATTGTGGTTATTGTTGGTGTAAAATGTGCTTTTTAATAAGTGGAAAACAGTCTGTAGGGAGCAAAGAAAAAAAAAAAGCTTCTAATCGAAGGTTAGATGAAATTTAGAGAAATTATTAAGAGCTGAGGTAATTTTCTTAAAGGAATAGCACCAGACATAAGTGGCCTAGTGAAACACTCTCCCAAAATTATCTAAACACTTAAGAAAATTAACAGAATAAAAAATGTCCTAAGATTTTTGGGGGACCTTTAAGCAGAGAAGCAGAAAGTTTAGTTCAATATAACACAAAAAAACATGTGTTATTTATCAATCGGCAAATACGGCATTGAACAAGATGTAGTTTAAAGATGTTTTCAGCCCCTGCCCCATGGAATCTAGTATCTCAGTGAGGAAGAAAGGCAAGTCAGCAGATAATTCCAAAGCCATCTCATTTTAAGAGTTTTCTACAAAGATCCAGAGTGTAGCCTCTTTGAAGGCAGAGATTTTTGACATTTTAATTTTGTTCTGTTTGCCTTGTTTTATCTTAATTGATAAGCTTACAATACCTCAGTTTATGTAATTGGTACATCATAGGTATTAAATAAATATTTATTGAATGACTGAGTAATCAAATGAGAAAGGAAACAACATTCTATTTAAAGGGAAGTAATTTTAATTTTTCATAGATATGTCCCAAACTTTACAGCATCCTCCCTATTAGTAAAAATATGTACATAAACATCCCCACCCTAGGATATGAATATTGATATACATGTACTACTGTGCAAATATGTTAAGAACATTAGAGAGTGGGGCACCTGGATGGCTCAGTGGGTTAAGGCTCTGCCTTCAGCTCAGGTCATGGTCTCAGGGTCCTGGGATTGAGCCCTGGATCGGGCTCTCTGCTCAGCAGGGAGCTTGCTCCCCCAGCTCCCCACCTGCCTCTCTGCCTACTTGTGATCTCTCTCTGTATCAAATAAATAAAATCTTTTAAAAAAAATAGAGATTGTAAACAAATAGAGATAAAAATAAGGTAAAATCAACGGGAATAGAAAATCTAGTATTTTTCTTGGCATTCACTTGTAAATATTTTTGTGTGTTTCCTGGGATGTGTGGAATGAGTTTGTTTTATTTGGCTTTGTTTTGAAGGAACAAATATGGGAGCAAAAATATTATCTGATGTTTATTTGTGGTAAATTTAGGGTGATCTATAGTTTTTCAATATACAACAATATCTATAATTTTTGAGCATATATAATCCTAAAAGTGAGAACCAAAGGAATACATGCTTTTTAATTGTTAAAATTGAGTAAATGACCTGTACATTGCACTTGGGCAAAGTCAGTCAAGAAAAGATATGAAATGGCAGTTTTATTATTGATTGCATCCTTGAGTGAGTTAATTTCCAGTGTGGGTAAGGGAAAACTCTGCCTATGAAGATAATAGAAAAAAGTTTCCTGGTAAAATAGATCGTTTAACCTTTGAACATAGTTAAGCAGTTTTCTCTTTTAGTGCAGATTTGTCAGATCCCAATTAGGTAACTAATACTGAAGACAATACAGGAAATAAAAAAGAAACGGAATTACAGTTAGTGGAACTTTATTGGCAAACATAAAATTATGCTTGATTAGATTTCAACTTTCATTGAAATTTTCCTTTCAAAAAAAATTAGTTATCGGGGCACCTGAGTGGCTCAGTGGGTTAAAGCCTCTGCCTTCGTCTCAGGTCATGATCCCAGGGTCCTGGGATGGAGCCCTGCATCCGACTCTCTGCTCAGTGGGGAGCCTGCTTCCCGCCCCCCCTCTGCCTACTTGTGATCTGTCAAATAAATAAATAAAATCTTTAAAAAAAATTGGTTATCTTATTTCATGATTTTTTTCCCAGGTGTTGTGATAGAATGTGGCCAATATAACCCAGGCAAACGGATATGACTTACTTGATTGTAGTTAAAAGATGTGGTGGGGGAAAAAAAAAAAAAAAGATGCGGTGAAAGATACTATTACTACACACCAATCAGCAGGCTTGAAGATGTTCTTTGAAAAGCTCTTCTTACTATTTTGCAGGCATTGTATGAGCCTGCTGGTCTCTGTCATCTGTTCTGGAGATTGTGTTTACCTTTATGTGCTCTGGTCATAATACCTTTCGGGGTTGTTTTCAGCCAGATCTGAACATGGGCTGGCTGGAGTTATCGTAAGCCCGGGAAATCGACACCGGATTCTGCCTAATGGAGAGCACTCAGAGCGTCCAGGGCGAGTATCAGGAAACAAGCCCAGCATGTTTTGAGTGTATCCTGCGTGGAGGAGTCCAACCTCAGTTTCCCAGCTGGAGCATCACTCCAGCCAGCCTACTCTTAACCTGGGCTGAAATTTATTCCCAAGGTGTTATATTAGCACGTATTAGTAAATTTGATCTTGGGCGTTTGTGGCAATGGAACAGGTGGGATTTCCCAGCTGGATCCAAGAACACAAATGATGCTTGTTTCATCAGGGGCGTGGTTTTGTTTTCACTGGCATTATCATAGGATACCCTGGTAGCCCCAGCACAGTTGAGATTCCACCACCTTCATCATGAATAGTCTCAGGGATAGTCTCATTGTGAATAATTTCATGAAATTCCCATTATTGGGGTGTAGATGATTATATTAGGTCGCATGTATGTCTCTGCATATCTGCTGTGGCCGAGGAGATACAATGCTCTGATTAGCTAGATGCTATTTCCAACATTGAATGTGTAGAAGTAGTTACATATACCAAACCAGATGTGCTCTATGAGCCAGAGAGGGTTTTTCCCCACTGAAGAATCATTGTCTGTTATCTGAAGTCCACATGGGTGATGGGTAATGAAAATGATCGAATTTCCTCTATAAAGTAATATCCTCAGACACTTCTCTTCTCAGGGAAGAAATCTTGATGTAGCTTGCTGTGAGTCAGGTTACATCCTGTCTAGCAGAAGATATTTTTTTTTCCTAAATGTCCCCTTACAATATTTGTCATATATCTACCATCTTAAAACACACCTGTTTTTCAAAGGCAGTGGATATTTATTTTTATAGAATTATTATTCTCATCATTACATAATGCCTGATAATTGAAATAATTAAGAAATTGAATTGAGACTATCCCATTAACAGAAAAATTTATAAACATCTAATAGAGATATTTTTTTCTGCTCAAGTTATTTTTTCTCAAAGACCATCCTTTTGAATTGGGCATTAGCAAGTCATTCATGCTTTATGGCATTATATTCTTCTCAAATTCAGACATCACAGAAGTTAAAGAAGAAAAGACCTTTAAAATGACCACTAAGTCAAGCTTATGACTTTCTGTCACAGCAGGAGAGGAAAAGAGTTACTGATCTCTATAGTAAACAAAACAAAACAAAACAATTCTTTTAAAGTTATAATGCAGAGTAATGTAGAAATACACAATCACTTCCAGACCATTAAAGACAAAATTTTCAAACTTTTTAAAAAAAATTATTTATTTGACAGAGATCACAAGTAGGCAGAGAGACAGGCAGGGAGAGAGGAGGAAGCAGGCTCCCCGCTGAGCAGAGAGCACGATGCGGGGCTCGATCCCAGGACCCAAGATTATGACCTGAGCCAAAGGAGAGGCTTTAACCCACTGAGCCACCCAGGCGCCCCAACTTAATTTATTTTAAATGTGCAGTTTGAATTACCAAGGACACTTTAATTAGTAGCAGAAATAGAAAATACCTAATGGATTTCAAGTGGTTTTATATACATATGCTATATATAATTATGTATATGTAAGTATAGATGAACTTGTACATTTGTACATATTAAGAGCATATGTGTAGAATTGCTAGAGGAAAGATAACTAGATAGTATCTTCTATTGATTTAATTGGTATTAATAAACTATTTGAATTTTCTAAATTTTTAAGCTAGTGATACTTAGTAGGATATTTTTTCTTTGATTTTCTTCCAACAATAAATAAAAATATAACTTTATTTACTTTTTATGATAACCCATATTAAATCAAACCTTAGAAGCCTAGTAAATTAAGCTATCACAAGCAATATTATTTTTTTATTCTGAAATATTATATTTAATTTTATATTTGATGTAATTCTCTAAGTTATGAAAGTATTGGTCAAACAACATGTTGATCACTTGGACAGGACAATGTTATTTCAGAAAGCATAATGGTATTATCAAGACAATTTTTTTCCCTCTCATATTTATCCTCCATTGCACATTATCATAAAGCTGAC
Source organism: Lontra canadensis (assembly GCF_010015895.1). Taxonomy (NCBI): domain Eukaryota; kingdom Metazoa; phylum Chordata; class Mammalia; order Carnivora; family Mustelidae; genus Lontra; species Lontra canadensis. The sequence goes on along the minus strand of NW_022631013.1, from coordinate 7,877,977 downwards.
CTCAACATGAACTCATTAAAACTCACTTATCTAAAATTTATAATTCTTGAAACTCTAGGAATCTCAAAATTAGGTCAATAAATCTAGATATTGTATTATAAAATAAGTTGTCAGGAAACCCTTTAAGTTTACTTGAGACCATTTACGAATGTTTTATAAAGATTTTAACAAGTTTATCTATTTTCAATGCACAACTTTACTGAAACATTTAGATATATATACGTCTGTGTGTATGTGTGTGCGTGTGTGTGTGTGTACCACACACACAGACGTATATATATGTAACATGCAAATGGTACTCTTGTTTGCTAGGACTGTCATACCATTGTACCACAAACTAGGTTGCTTAAAATACCACAAATGTATTATCTTAGAATTCTGGAGTCTAGAAGCCCCAAATCCAGGCATCAGAAGGCCATGCTGCCTTTGAGACTTTGGGTAGAATTATTCCTGGCCTCTTCTTAATTCCAGGAATCATTGGTGTTCCTTGGCTTGTACCTATGTCAGTGTAGTCTCTGTCTCCATCATCATCACATGGTCATCTTTGTGTCATTTTCCCTTTGTCCATGTCTTTTTTTTTTGTTCAAATGTCTCCTTTTTATCAAGACACCAATCGGTTTAGGGCATCTCTTAATGATCTCATCATTAAGCAGTTACCGCCCACCATAGTTTTTCTAATTAGTCACCAAGGATCAAGAAGGAGTTTAAAAAGTATTTTAATGATAAAATCTTGGTGCCCCTGGGTGGCTCAGTCAGTTAAGCATGAGACTTTAATTTTGGATCAGGTCATGATCTCAGGGTTCCGAAATGGAACTCTGGGCTTTGCTTGTCCCTCTCCCTCCCCCTTCCCTGGTTTGTGTTCTTTCTTTCTTTCTCTTAAATAAATAAATTTTTAAAGAATCTTAAAAAAATATATAGAACCATTTTTAAAATCCTCAGTGGAGTCATAAATGCCGTTTCACATTTAGTTCTGATTATCTTATATCTGAGATTTTTTAGATAACCTGGATATAAGGAAAAGCATTCTAATGTTTTTTCAAATGTGATAATTTTCTACCCTTGTTTAAAACCTTTTAATGGCTTCTTTTTGTTCAGTTGTACCTTTCAAAGACCTGGAATATTTCACTCAGTTTTCCCCCTTTTTTTCCCTCTAGCCTCGTATTTCAATCAGCCCTCGACCCATTGTTACTGAAGTCCCCAGAATGTATCCCACTTTGTTTAACTTGGCATCTTTGCAAAACTGTTCCATTTGACTTAAACAGCTTGGCTCAATTCTGCCCCTAATTTTCACAGAAATAATTCCTGTTCAGTTTTCATATTTCTTTTTAGAAATCACTCAGTCCAGGAGCCTTAGTGGATGACTCAATATTGTATTATCATCCTTCCCAGAGTACTACATACTTTTCCAGAGTACTCTGGATATAGCATTTACCACCCACCATTAAAACCAACTGTGATCTTATATTCTTCCTTATACTACCTGACTGAGGACAGGACTATGTCTTGTTTATTGTCTTATTCCCAGAATCTAAACACTGCCTGGCACATAGTATGGGCTTAATAAATTAATTTTCCATACATTTTTATTTCTATATCATTTCATATACTGTTTCTAACACTTGTGTAGAGTAGGAGTGAGTTGGTTGAAGACAGTGTCAGTTCTTCGAAAGGATCTCAAAATAAATTGCAACCATGATTTTTTCATCTGTTGTCATGGTCTAACTTTGTTTATAATCTATAAGTGCATGTGATTTTTATCTTTTAAATTCATTATTAGCTATATGAAGTATTTATTTTTTCAATAGCTAGAGAAATATATGAAAAGCATGTAAAAGAATCTGAACATCCCACTTGCTTTCTGGAGTTCATTCACTCTGTATTCCAAAATATTTTATTCAAAATAATGATTGTATTTTATCATAGTGTTTATTTAGAGTGGTATGCGTTCCATATTTCTCAGAATACTGTAACTTAAGTGGTATTTAGCAGAGACTTGGATGGGTCCAATAGATTATATTTAAGAAAAATGTTTTGAAAACTCAAACTTTGTTAGACCTATTATCATTTTTTCTCTTAAATTTCAAATTTTGGCATGTGACTCACATACAGAAGTTGACATAATAAATTCTAAAATAATTTCTACTTCTGTAGAGTGAGTATCTCAATAGAGGTCACTTGCACAGTATCTCATGTTATCCTTATGGTACCATCATGCATTTTTTTATATATTGACAATAATGTTTATGATAGTTACATTCAGTAATTTAAGTAATATGGTTGTGATGTGGCAGTACTATTATACCAAGTATTTCTCATCTCCTACGTGCTAGGTCATTTTCTATAGGAGGATTATGTGATCCCTTACTCTTTGATGGCACTCTTGCTTATATGAATTAATTAATTATTAATTTATTAATTGTAAGCACGAGTGATGGTATAATGTCTTTTCTGAGCAAAAGCTGTCCCAAATTAGCTTAGAGCTTGTCACGTTACTTCTTCCTCTATACCAAGACAAGTGATATTCCAGATAGGGGCTGCTATGGCACTGTGTATGAGGCAGAGATGCCATTGACCACTTGAGAGTCCTCCTTCAGGTAACTGTAAGCTTTAACTCATTACTTAATTTCTCTGACCTCAATTTTATTATTTGGAGACATGAGTGATGATATCTTTTCATGTCATTTTTATGATTAGTTAAGCAAATATAAATATATCAGCTAAGTACCAGGAAATTAGTATAGAAACAATAAACAGTAGAAATCTCCATTATTAATCTTTGAAATTTAGCCAGAAAAAAGTTATTCTAGGTTTCTCTTTGGTATTAATATATGAATTTTCAACATTCAGAAAACAATGGGAAATAATATAAATAACCCTCATATATACATTCAAGTACCAGTACTTACTACTGATAAAAATAATTATGGTTATTATAACCTTATTATAATAATAAGTATTTATTAATTATTTAATATATTACATTCTTCTCCATTCATATATAAAAACAAAATACAAAATCATATCATTTCATCCATAAATAGATAAATATGTATTTCTGAAATTAAGGGTCTCCCCCAAAACAGTGCAATTATTATAGTCACCAAATTAATGACTCCTAAAGTCAGTTAATATCTCATGGATTTTAAAAATTATACTACTTGTTTATGAAATAGCTGTACATTTATTCTTTTAGGACTAGGATTTAAACGAAGTTTTTATATTATGTTTCTCTAGTTTCTTTTGTGTGTGAAACTTTTTGGGAAAATTTTTATATATAAAAATGTAGAAACAAGTAGAATAATGAACACCTGTTTACCTGGCAACTAGATTCAATTACTAACATTTTGCTGAATTTAATATATCTATCTAAATGTCTAACTTTATTGCTAAACTGTTTTAAAGTAAATTGCAAGGGTCCTAATACCCCCTAAATACTCAAACGCATCATGAAAAAAACATTCTCCAACATATTTTATACCATAAACACCTAAAATAATTTTACTTAAGTCTAATACCTAGTTCATTTTAATATTTCTAAGGTGTTTTTACTTAGCTGGGATGAGATGGCAGAGAAGTATATGCTGAATAGTGAGTGATTGAAAAAAAAGCCCTCATATTAGTCTACCTTCAGCCCTGGCTATCCCAGCACCCAGGTGCTTGTTATTATGACCAGATGTGAGTCAAAACCCCTAAAAACAGCTTAGAAAGGAGATATATAAAAGATGTGCATCATTCAGGGCCTGAAACTATAAAACAAGATAAAAGACAACCATTACTGGTAGGAAACCAGTAAAATACTGAAAGTAGACATTGAACTCTACAGGGAAGAATGAACAGAAGTAATTAGCGAGGAAGTTGTTTACCGAAGAGTGGGGTAGTATGAGAGGGAAAAGTTTAGCGAGGTGTACAGAATGAGAACCATTTATAGAAATGTGTGCCCATGGCCTTAGGAAGTTTTGGTTTTATTTTCTGAGACTCCTCAATGGAATTCCAGAAGCTATTATAAAATAGGCTGAGAGGCACCTGACTGGCTCACTTAGTAGAGCATGCAATTTTATTTTTTTAATTTTTTTAGCATGAGATTCTTGAGCTCAGGGTTGTGAGTTCAAGCCCCATATTGGGTCCCAGATTACTTAAAAATTAGAAAAAAAAAATTTGGCCTGGTAAGATTGAGTCCAGTACATAAAGCTATGTTAGAGATAAGCCAAGCTGGTGCTTACCAGTTGTCCCTCATCTCTCCTGCACCTTCTTGGTGCAGGAGAGAGGGCTGTCCATTCTTGAAAACTGGGAGATATAAAGACAGTTTCTTAAGTGCTGTATTTCATGGATTACAATTGTGAATTAGGTACTATAAAGAGCTGAAGGAGCGAAGAAATTAATAAAAGTTGAGAAGACAGAGACATGGGAAAAAGTGGGTTTCTGAAGACAATTTTCAAATAAAATTAATCCATTATGCTCCTGCTTAGGAAGGGTGTTCTTTTCTCCCTGGCAGATGATAGCACAGTAGAATTCCTTAAACCCTTAAACCATGTTGGAAGTGGCAGCACATGGTGATGGCTGCTGATGTATTACACTAATACTTTTTTAGAGTGACAGCATTCTTGATGATAAATTATAGTAATATTGTAGTTTATCACATGAGCGATACTCTGATGATGCATTACAGCAATATATCATCAAAGCAGTTGTGTTTATTTTCTTTCTCACTAATCTAAGTCAAGTCAAAATTCTGTTAAAAGGGTAAATCTTGGGAGTCCAGTGTGGCATTCAACCAGTTTGGGGGCAAAAAAAGTCTTTGAAAAAGAGTATGGCACTTACAGTTACTGGAAAAAAATGCAGATGACTACAAACATTTTTATTTTGTTTTAGGTCCTAACATTTGGATCTCAGAAACTTGCATTAAGAAATCATAGTATATATGTATTAAAGTTTTGCTTTGTATTGGCAGAAGAAAATTTTATATCCACTGTATCTATAATAACTTACATGTTCTGAGAGAAAACACTGAAAAACCTAAGAATCGAAACATTATTTTATGTAATTCGGGGACTGTGATGAATGAAATATGGTCAAATTTTTGTATTAATTGTCTTAATTTAAACTCAAACTACTATTGTATAAGGAGGACTTAGCCCCTAAAAATACAGAAACTTTGATCTAGATGATCTTGAGATTAAGAGAATCAAAAAGAATGACTTAATTCTGGATACTGGGGAGATACCCAGGTTTATTGGTCGGGTGAGCTTTGAATGGAGGGCAGGAGAGGAAAAAGAGAAAACTAGCAAGCATTGGAAACCTCAATTAGCAGAAAGTTTAGACTAATCAATTATGACACCAAAGTCAGTTTGCTTTGAAGTTTAATGTTCATTATCAAGGGAACTCCAATTATATTTGTAAATGAAAATTACCAAAATGACTCTTGTCTGAGAACTAGTCAGTATACAGAGGTGGGGAGCAGGGGAATAATCTTGATGTACAGGGAGTAAAGGACAATCTTTAAAACACTTCTGACAATGTCTCACCCACAGTAACTTTAGGGAAAAAAAATGTTTTGTTGGTTACACTGCATATTGTATATGTTCCTGGTAAGAGGAAAATCATCACAATATAGACCATGTAGGATAATCTATAAATGGAATGATTTAAATGTGGAGAAAAGAGAGCTGAGTACATAATTGTTTAATTCTAAAAAATATATATATTTCTAGAAGCTTTTAAAAATACCAACCTGTAATTTCAAATTTAATACCTTTATGTGACAAGAAAGTAGAAAACTTCAGATCAAAAAGTAGAGTAATGATCTTGATGGCCTTGATAATAAATCTAAGTTTTGCTTTTATATATTATAAAGATTCAAATAATAGCAAAAACATATGCACCAGAACATATTCTATGTATGGTGACCAATTCAGTTATATCTGGTGTCTTGATTTTATTTAGCAAACAGAAAATTTAAATATTAATCTGAATGTGTGGCAGTTAAAGACTTTACTATTTCATATTTTTTTGTTTTCTTTAAAATGACTATCTCAAAAAGTACAATATATAATCATGTAATGAGATCACTGAGCAGGTGTGAATACGTTAGTGTGTATTAAGTTAAGAAAATGACAAAAGAGAACAAAAGTCATGTATCTTGCAATTAACCTGGTTATGATATACTTAGGGAGCCAAAAATGTCATAATATGAAAGAAAGTTTTGCTCTATGAAGTGTTCTGAAGTCCATAATGAGTTTGTATTTTGTCCTGGAAACTCTGGAAGGTGAGTGGCACGTGGCTTAAGATCATGGGATTTGGATTCCAACAAATCTGGGTTTGAATCTCAGTTCTTTCATCTATCATATATGTGGTCTTCTGCTAGTTAAATGTGTAAGTTACTTTATATCTCTAACCCTTAATATTTGTTACCTGAAAAATGGAGTGTAGTAAGAATACATACCTAATAGAGATTATGAAGAACTGGGAGATAATATGATTTTTGAAGGCTTGCTGCAGTATTTCGGTCAATGAAAGTGCTCAGTATATACCATTATGTGTTTCTTTTATATTTTGAAATTAGAAAACTCAGGACCAAGTTTGTCAAAGGCACCCAGAAAAGAAAAGCAAATTGTAAACCATGTTTTTTGATTCCCACATGCCTTTTTCTGATACACAGTTCTGCCACTCATACAAAATTTTATCCCCCAGTGTTGGGGTTGATGGCAATGACTTAGTTGGTTTCTTTGTGTGGTTTTCTGAAACAAAGACCTCTGTGAGCTCACTGGCTATGTTAATATAGGGGTTGCTTCGTAGATGCATTTTCCATTGTTTCTAAGAACCACGGTAGGATAATTAATTGAATTAGTAATTAAAGTTTTCCTTTTCTTTTTGTACATAAAACCTGACTTCATTGGTGAGAATGAAAAAGAAACACCTACAATGAATGATGTGTTCTAGTTAGAATGGAACCCAAGGCTTGGAGTTGAAGATGGAGAGGTGACAAGATTAAGGTGAAGGAAAGTAGTTTCTATAAAAAGAGAAAGATATATTCAGTTTCTAAAGGGATTCACACACAGTACACTAGAAAGGCATTTTCTCGATAAAGAAAGGAAGGGAGAAAGTGGTGGGAATAAGCACTAAGAATTATGGGTTTCACGTAACTTTTTAGCAGACAAAGAAGCACAGGCAAGCCAAAGCTTTGAAGTGTCCGCTGTCCCATTTTTTGTGTAATGTGAGCATGAGCAATGACCAATGTGAACTACAGAGCCAGCGCACCCACCCCCATTTTCTCTGGACTATGTATGTACATAGGTGTGTGTGTGCACCCACACGCATGTATGCTTGTGTGTATGTGCATGTGTGTGTGTGTATAAAATCACATACATAACTGCACAGAAGGAGGAGTAAAGGAATCCCAAATAAACACTGGTATTAAATATCCTTTGTGGTAGGATTTAAAACAAATTACATTTGAACTGGTAAATAGCTTTGTTTTCTTATAAACTAGGGATCCTAGATACCTTGCTAGTTAATAGCACAAAAATCAATCGCCAGTTTGGCTGATGTCAAATTTCTGTAAGTTGTGGCATGAACGTGGACAAGTTATTTAAATTTTGTGTGCTTCAGTATCCTCATCCATAAGATATATTAACAATATCTATAATATAGATCTGTTGTGAGAATAAGCTAATTGATATTAAAATGGAAAGTTAGTGGATAATAACTTTAATAAATATTTGTATAGTTATGTGGGTGAAACAAAATAATTCCCCTTACTCATAAAGTAAAATCACTGTGTAATACCAGGTAATGATAAATTAGTATGTATTATAGCTGTAAGTGTAACAGGACTCAAGGACACAAGGGCTATTTCTCAGAATTATTTATGATAATTTGGAATAATTTAGTTTCTACTCACTGTGTGCCTCTATAAAACTAAATACTGCTTCTATAACTTAATAAAAAATGCAGCTACAAACCAAATACAAAATCTATTTGCATGATTTTATTAGTAAAGATAAACAATTATCTATTCTCCCTAGAATATAGTTTCTGCAAAAACAAAAGATAATTATGAAATTTAGGAAAATATAATCCTGTGTTTAGTTTGTGAACTTTTATTTACTGGGTGAAGCTATGAAGTCACTACAAATAATTAATATCAAATACTAACCTACCTTAATATTTTGATAATATATGTGGTCTCAGACTATGAAAGATTTTCAACACTTGTTATTTTGGGGCAGACTTCAATATAAAATTTTTTCCTAAAGAAGGAGCTTACATGTACATAGGCAACTTTTTATCTCAGAGTTAATTTTTTCTGGTCACCTCCCAAAATGATAATTGTCAGAAAATTAAAAATAAAATATTGATTATGGAATTATAAACATAACAAAAAACCTTTGATTAGGTAAGTGAAACTTCTCACTGTTATGTTTTTTAAAATGCCAGCCTCTGTATATTATAGACAAATTTTATATGAAAAGTTCTTTTGATGTATATATTTCCAATTACACAGATTTTAAAATATTTTTAGTTGTGAATATGTATTACAAAGCACAGTCCTTAAATTGAAAAATGAATTATATTTATGAAATTATGAGGTTTCTTTTTTCCCCTCTCTTTCTACTTAAATACAGTTCTTCATATTTTCTCATTTCCTCCCTAGAGGGTGATTTTTTTTTTAACTGCATCACGAACGACATAAGTTAGACATAGGGAATGCTATGTTCTATAGTTCTAGAATACAAAAGGTCATAGAATATTTGGCTTTGAAGTGACTTTTGCAGTCTTTTAATCCAAGCCCTCTACTTTATAGAGGAAAGAGCAAAGTCCCCAGAAAGGATTTGGAAAGTCAAACCAGCCATTGGCAGAGCTAGAACAGGAATCAGGTCTTTCTTTTCCCACTCCAAGTTGTTGGGGGGAAAAAAAAAGTATTTATTTTGTACTATGTAAAATTTCTGAAATGATTTACACAGTTATACTCAAAGAACTTTGAGATGGGAATGTTTGTGGAAGAAAGTGTTGAGGGGCTGGTGGTGCATCTTTCTTCAATGTGAATGGGTTCACTTGTGCTCCATGAAGGCTGCTGTGTGAACCGACTGTGGGTTTCTTCGCTGCCAGTCTGCCATTTCTGCCAAGGCTAGAGACAATGGAATGTTAGTGTACAAGACTTTGAAATTCCTTAGTTCCTCATGAAATGAGTGCTCATAGGAACCTTAGAGACAATTATAGACAGAAAGAAAATGAGTTTTATTTTTTATTTTTAAAGACTTTATTAGTTTGACAGAGATAGTGAGAGAGGGAACACAAGCAAGGGGAGTAGGAGAGGGAGAAGCAGACCACCTGCTGAGCAGGGAGCTGGATCCCCGCTCCATCCCAGGACTCCAGGATCATGACCTGAGCCGGAGGCAGATGCTAAATGACTGAGCCACCCAGGTGCCCCATTGTTTAACGTGAACGTTAAACAATGATATTTTACTTTCTTAAAAAATGTATAGATTCTTTTCATTTCAAACAATCAAGTTAAATGTTGAGTAGAAGGACATGATGAATGTAACCATTAGTAAGATGCTATTAGTGAAATGGTCTCTGTGTGGCCGTGAGCATGGCTCTACTTAGATTGTTAGGATTAAACATTATATTAAATGAAGGAAATAGACACAGCCTTAGTGTCCTATGTAACACCAACGCGGGCAGCGTGTAGTTATTTGAGAAATCAAATGTGACCTAAATTCTGCGAGATGGGCTGCATCAGTGCACATGTTGAGATAGCATGCTGCCCTTCTGAGTTTGAGTTAAGTATTAATGAGATTAGACAGAAGAGAAAAGGCCTCATCAATTTTTTCCTTTGGGGCCTCATTTTGGACTTGAAGTTTTCCCAGCTTCTCATTTATCTGTCTTCTGTGTCTGATCTCCCAAATTGTGTTATATCCAGATTCTAGGTTATTTTCATTTAGTTCATATATTTCCAATTCTGCAACCTACAGAGGTCATGATTTTTCTTTAATAGCCAAATAACCTAATCTAAGCTGCTTTCTTAGGTACTTTAGGGGAATTATACTGATTTATCAAGATATTTTCCCCCTGAGGACTTATGAAAATCCTTGGCGAGTGCTTTAGTATTTCCCGAAGATCTTTTGTTTGCTTAAGACCACTATGCTCCTTTCTACTCTAGTTTAAGAAAATGTTAATAATTAACATGTGGTCCAAGCTCAGGTCACCAATTCAGGACAGGGAAGAACTTTCGTAGTATTAATGCTTGAACTTGTTCTGTGTCCCTCTGCAGCTGCTTAAAGGTTTGTCCACTCAGATTTGGCCATATCTTCCTTTCCATCACAGACAGAACTGAGAACAGCACAGAATTTGCCTATAACCCTGTTCTTGACTCCTGCCCCTATCCAGACCCCCAGACTCCAAACTTCTTATTAGAGTCTCCAAGTTAGATTTTCTGTAACATCAGAATTTACATGACTGCATTTTCACAGGCAGGAGAACTCAATTCAAATTGTACTTTATTGCCATTCATATAACCATAGCATGAAAGTAGGCCAATTACAGCTTATTGAATTCTTAAATGATACAGAAAATGAAGTGATCAAAACATTGTTTGGGGTTATTGTTAAACTCACTGACTAGAAACTCTGCTCCATATTATTGAACTTCCCCGTAGGAAAGTACTGCTACACACACAGAAAGACAACATGAGCACATAGAATTAGAGTGCAGACAATTAAACACACCTGTGATAATAAATTTGCTCTCAAGTAGCTCTAAGTAGCTTTTCTTCCTCTAGTCCCATTAATAGTTGATTTTCTGGTCAGGTGCACTATTGATCGATTTGCACTGAAACTATTTCTTCCTCATTAGCTTTCCAAACTTTTCTTTGCCTCAATTTTCCTCAGATACAAAAGCCTCACAAGATTATAGAAGACTTGTTGCTTAGCAACAATCTCATTCCTATAACTGTAATGGTTCAGCACACAATGTCACCTTTTTGGGGGGAGAAGTGCATTGTTTTCCTATTTCTACTGTTTATTCCATTTAATGACCAAAGCAAGATATTTAGTTATTGCTAATTATATCTTTCCTACATGAACAGTTTCAGTTTTTGTAAGTATGTAGCTGTGTTGAGACATAATAATGCTTTCTATATCTCCTTTATAAATATATCCAGAAACTTATTCCTGTTTATAAAAAATACTAGCAAGAAAAATCCCTGTTATTTTTTATTTTCAAAAACTCTTTTCACACTTGAAAAGAGAAATTTTGACACTTCTTATAGCAATAATAGCTATCTGGTATTATGTCCTCACAGACTGGAGAGTATAGGTTATAGATAAACAAATTTCCTGTAGTAAAGTCCTGTAACAATAGAAAGTTACTTTTCATAAGTTTTCTGTTTTCTGCCCACATTTGTATACCATTTATGCCATTTGTATGTGCTTGATGCAAAGTAGCTTATCTTTTGTAAAATATTTAAATATAACAAGGGTATACATGAACATAACTGTGTTTTGGGATGACAATATTTTTTCAATATATTTTTATATAAAATCAAACATACACAGGAGTGGATTGTTGAGTAAGAAAAAAAAGAGATGGAAATAATATATAGCTGCCTTAAATAAATTAAACATTCTAGATAAGAAAATGGTGTACCTATCAGTGGCAACAGACCAAAGTAGCTAGTCCATTCTCTTCCCATATGGTAAAATAAATGTCAAAGAACTTGAATTTGCAAAATTGGGTTGATACCAATTTAGCATTATGAACCTCAACACAATTGACTGAAATGTAAAACAATTTATAAACTGTTTTTTTGTTTGTTTTTAATGGGGGGAGGACAGAAATTTGATAAGTAATTTAGGAGGTAATCAATCATGGAAATAGACTAAGTATCTTTATGTGTATTTGGTAGGTGATTTCTACATGTGGAAATCTGGATTCCCCTAATGTGTTTTTAACATTTTTCTCCTTTTATCAATCCATTACAGTTATTTATTTATTTATTTATTTATTGCATACTGTAGTTACCAGGTGATAGAGTTTATACATGCTTGTGCACTGAAATTGCTCTTGTCACATGACTTCCCCATGTGTTGAGGGAGTAGGGAATTCACTTGAATCAGTCCCCAGAGCTGATGAGGGAGTGAGGCATAACCATGCTGATCATCCTTTTATTATTTTTTTCAAGTTAGTGGCATGTTGGAAAAAAAAAAGGGGACAAAGTATGTCTTCCATAGTAATGTTTAACTGGGATCAATACATACGTTCATATGTATTTTAGGTATGAGGACTAGATTTTCTCATCAACATCAAAAGCCATTTATATTGAGATCTAAAGTTTAACCACATTTACATTTTTTTTTTAAACACTCCTGTTACTAGGTGACCAAAAGAATATACTATTATGTGTGGGAAGGAAACTGCTCTTGTCAGTTGCCTTCCTTGTTTGTTGTTTTGAGGAAATTCATTCGAATCATACCACAGATTGACAACAAGCATGGTGTAGCTGATAACTTAAGCCTGTAACTCTTGCCGAATGCCACTTACCAGTATTTTGGACATTTGATACGATAAGTGTGTTTTTTAGATGATATGTTCATTTACTAGGGATTCTGTAAATAAAGTGGCACAAACTGGGTGACTTAAAAGTGTAAAAATTTTTCTTCAGTTCTGGAGACTGGAAGTCCAAAATGAAGGTGTCAGTTGGGTGATGTGCTCTCCAAAGTCCCTAGAGGAGGACTCTTCCCTGCCTCTTACAGCTTCTGGTAGCCTCAAGGATTCCTTTGCTGATAGTAGTTTAACTCTAATCTCTGCCTCCATCTACACATCTCCCTGTGTTTCTCTCTCTTCATATAACATCTCATCATAGTGATGCAGGTCATATTAAATCAGTTTACTGTACTCTAGCATGATTTCCTCTTAAGTAATTAAATTTGCAAAAAACCCTCTTTCCAAATAAAGTCACATTCTGAGTTGCTGGGGTTAAGATGTCAGCGTCTTTTTTGGAGGACATAATTCTACCTATATCAGACGGTGATGGTCACAGACCTAAAAGAGGGCTATGGCTGGAAAGCTTTGACCAAGTGTCCTTAGAATTGCCACCAAGAAATGGAGGATGCAGTATTCAATTAAACTACTGCATTTTTATTAAAAAAAGAAAAAAGATATTGTCACAAGTAGAAACTTGATCATTGTTAAAGTTAAGAGGTGAGTACATGGGAACTTGCTGTATTTTTCTTTCTGATTGGGCATATTTGAAAATTATAATAATAAAAATTAAAAGAATAAACTTAGAATAAAATATGGCATGTGCCTCTGAAGAGAGGAAGACAAAAATCTATCAGTCATTTTTTTTTCCCTAAAATTGATAAAGTTCCTTAATATCACCAAATGTTTAGTCAAGGATCAAATGTCAGCATTTTTTAAGCTGAGGTGTACAGTATATCCATTTTGACAAAAATGTGCTATGGTGTAACTATCACCACTGTGAAGATAGAGAATGATCTCATCACTGGGCAGATTGCTTTAGGCTACCCCTTTGTGATGCACTTCTCCTGCACCACACCTACAGGCCCCAGAAAAGCAAGCAGCGGAAATCTATCTCTGCACCTAGACAACAATTACACCAGGAGAAACTAGGTAACTGTTTTAGAACTCTGGGGTCTGTTGAGTGCTTTCAAGGGGAGCAGAAGGTTTCATAGTAAATCCCAGTTAATTTTGTCAATTTCATCTCTTAGCACAGGAGCAGCAACCCAGCCCATCCTGCTGCTCTTGACTCTGTTGCAGACAGCTATGTACCTACTCTTGGAGCAGTTTTCACACAGGTTGAGAAAAGCAGGGTAGGCAAAGAGGAGCCAGCTTTCCACTTATCAGAGGGTTGTGCTCTGATGGCTGACCAGAACTGTGTTTGCACTTTCCCCTATTTTTGCAAGCACTTCCTTCTGTGGCTGAGATACTTCCTGGGGATTTAAAGGGCTGGTGTCTTTTTCCCCCATTTTTTCTTTTTTTTTTTTCCGTCTTGGGAGCTGGATTGAAGACTGATACTCAAAAGCAACCACATGAGTGTGGGAAATTAGAAGTCATGATGCATGCCCAGGACAAGTTGCAGGCTCAGAAAAGATCTGAAAATACCTTAAGGAATGCTCTAAGGGAGAATCCATTTCCTTATCTTTCTAGCTTCTAGAAGCTGCTTGTATTCCTTGATTTGTGGCCCCATCCTCCATCTTCAAAGCCAGCAACCAAGTATCTTCAAATCTTTGGCTCTCACACTGACTCTCCTACTTTCTTATTCATTTTAAGGACTTTGTGATTATATTGGCCCACCCAGATAATTGAGGATAATCTCCCCATTTCAATATCAGCTGATTAGCAATCTCAATTCTATGCAACTTTAATTTCCCCTCCTCACAGAACATTACTTGTTCACAGATTCTGGGGATTAGGATATGAGCTTTTTTTCTTTTTCTTTTCTTTTTTTCCCCTTTCCTTTTTTTCTTTTTAGAGAAGGGAACATTTTTTCTGCCTTTCATAGTGAAAAAGGCAAGGACATAGATTTTCTCCTAGAGCCTCCGGAAAGAACTGCAGCCCTGTTAAAACCTTGCTTTTAGCCTGATGCATTGGACTTTTTAATCTGTATAACTGTAAGATAATAAATTTGTGTTTAAACTACCAAGTTTGTGACAACTTTTTACATCAGAAATAGAAAGTCAATATAGACACTTAGGGATGGTAGAATTAATTCAATGATATACACCTGGAAGTGTGAATACTTTCTGCTTTTATTTTATAAGACAAATTTTTATTTTTTTTTAAATAACCAATAAGCTTTCTAAGAAATTTTTCAGGGTTTTATCTTAGAACAAATTGACAGAAACATAATAGAAGATTCTTGAAAAGAAGAAAAGTGACAAAGATCTTGCCTGAGTCATTCAGGATATTGGGAAATTTAAACTAGAAGTTAGGAAATTTGGTTCGGGAATATACTTTTTGTACTAATAAAAGAAATCTATGACTCATATACTAACTGGACTATTAGTGCTGGCTTGTCACAGAGCTTTCAGTGTTCTCTTATTCAGAGAGTTTTTAGAAAGCTTTAATTTATTCGTTTTAAATAATTTGTTCTCTTTTGTCAGGTTATACATTTTCTTTATAAAATATTGACAAGATCACCATTAAAATTGTTATATCTTTATTCAAATGTTATAAACAGTTGTGAATTTTAACTGAATGTCTCATGTGATCATTTAATCTCTTGCATTTCAGTTTCTTTATCTATAAGCTGAAATAGGATCCTTCATTTTCCAGCTCTAGTGTTCTTTGCATGCAGGAATGAGTTTTACATTTTGCATTTGTTTGTCAGCATACAGACTAATTTATATATTTCCTGTTGAATATACTCAATTTGTAGATCTCACTTGGAAGATTGTTCTTCAAAATGGCCGTTAATATAGCAAACATAGTAATAAATTATATCCCTGTATGTCAACCCTGAGCAGAGCTATTAGGGTGAACAAAAACAGGCCAATTTATCTTCATGTAGACAGAATCTACTTTCTTATTTTGTGGTCTTTATTTTTGGAACCCTTTTAAATTTTCAATAAAGTGTTCCAGATCATCATATTAGTCTAATTTATAGAAACTGGATATTCAACTCAGATAATAGAACTACAGGCCCAGTTTTCCTCCTTTTCTCACCCTATTTCCTGAGTAAGGAGGTTTCTTCTTAGTTTACTAGTATAAATGTTATAATTTTACTACAGTAGAGTATTTAAGTACAGTAAAGTCTCTTTCTAATGTTCAGCATGCTTTTACTGAATGCTATTTTGTAGCTATAAATGCTGTCTTTTTTTGTACTTCTGTTAGGTTAAAATATTCATATGTGAGAAACAAATGCGGATAGGTAACACAAGAAAAAAATTAGAGTCACAAGATTTGAAAATTTATGTTTTATTTTTTAAAGAAGAGGATATACAAATGATTGCCTTAACCAATGCATCTAACTAGGATCCTAAGAGATTTAGGCCAAATAACTTATGCACTCATATTTCCAGGAATAAATGAATGGATAAATAGATAAATTGATGGATAGGTAATGAGTGATTAGATGAATCACAAATGAGTGATTGGATGAATCACATATTTATTGATTTACTGAGTCTTTGCCAATCAAATATGCATTTATTTTCTAAATTCCATAGTAGAGGGACACCTGGGTGGCTCAGTTGGTTAAGTGTCTGCCTTAGGCTCAGGTCATGATATCCCAGGGTTCTGGGATTGAGGCCCTGGTTGGGCTCCCTGGTCAGTGGGGAGCCTGCTTCTCCCTCTCACTCTGCAGCTTTCCCTGCTTGTGCTTTCTCTGTCTCTCTCTGTCAAATAAATAAGTAAATAATCTTTAAAAAAAATAAAAATAAAATTCTACATTAGAGCCTCACACTTTAAAAAAAATCATGCAATGGCATAGACCAGTCTATTCCTAGTACAAGGATTTTATAAGATTTCAAAATTGATTTTCTCATATTTGCTCTATCTAGACAGTTTACATATGTAACTATATTTCCCCTAGAAAACATTATTTTGAGGTCAGTAGTACCATAATTTTTATTTACTTTATCTTACTACCTGTTTATTTCCTGTAGATATAAAAGGCATATAGAAATAGTCATAAAACTTATAAAGTCTGGGAATTTATTAATAGTGCATTAATATACATAGGCACTAGTTATCCTGCCAGCATGCTTTGGAGCATTTAGAATTCTTCTGGGTAATTTGTTTTGCTAAAAATATATAGCTCAAAAATTCATACCGCTCATGTATTGAACTTTTCATTTTCATTTTAAAAATAAATACAGTCATTGAAATTACGAAAATTTCAAAGAAAAGCCATTAAAATACTTTCAAAAGTCATTAAAATATTTACTCATCGAACATCTTCTACAATGATTGTGAATTATGGGTCAGAATAATAACCATCACTGAATAAATACCAAATTCCCATTATGCACACAAGACTCTCTCATTCAGGATTGGAGAACTTGATGTTCACACCCAGAAACTTACTCTCTAATGAAATGTGCAAACCTAATCCACAAAAGTTCATTGAAGAAGTAATTACGTGACCTATGTATGTATTTTTAAAGTATTAAATCAAAAGAATCTGATGGATTTTAGGAAAACAATGGGAGTTTGACTCTTGAAAGTGAGAAAGCATTAGGCAAGATAAATAATAAAAGTAGGTAAAACCTCAAAATCACAAATAGGCAGGAATATGGTGAGCTGTGTAGGCTTAGGGTAGTTTAGAGACCTGTTTCATTAAAGGGAATAATGTGTTTCGGACGTTATTGCAAAATAAATTTGGGTTGCCTTATGAAGGGTTCTGAAAGTGAGAAAACAACACATTTTTGTAGTGTCCGAGATGCACTGTTTTATTGAATGACCTGACTTTAGAAAATGCAAATATGATATTAACATATGACATTAATATTATAATATTACTATATCAATATTAACTATCTAATATTTAATATTAATGTTATTACATGTTTTTCCACAACTCTAAATTTGAGTGTTACCAAATTTTTATTCCTTACTTATGGTTGAAATAATTATAGATACTTTTAAGTTTTTCATTTGGTTTCTGTGTTATTAGCGGTTTTATTTTTGGATGGCCTTACATTTGCGAATCTGCTTTGGTGATTTGTGAGGGCATGTAGTGTGTGTGTGTGTGTGTGTGTGTGTGTGTGTGTGTGTGTTTCGGATGGTATTATGATGTTTGGATAGTTCCTTAGTATATGCAACAAATTCATTAGTAGAGACCTTCCTCCAGTATGAAGTCTTCTAGAGAGGAATAGTTTCTGATGCTCTTGGTTAGTTGATCATATAACTGGTGAAAGTGCTTGGTCTTTTCCAACCCAGGCCACTCTTTCTCTGTTCTGTTACTACACATATTCTGGTAGCAACCTCTAAGTCTTAGGTATTTATTCTAGGTACCAATTGTTACATCTTTCATAGTCCAAAAGAGATTCCAAACTCTTCTATTGATTCTTCTATGACATCATTCAATTTGCCTGTGAGTATTTGGAGCAGACACTATGCTCCATCAACAGTATAGCTAAGAAATCTGTTTTTTAAAAGATTTTACTTATTTATTTGTCGAAGAGGGAGAGAGAGAGCACCAGTAGGGGGGGGCGGCAGGCAGACAGAGAGGGAGAAACAGGCTCCTTGCTTCTTCTTCTTTGTGGGACTCCATCCCAGGACCCTGGAATCATGAGCTGAACTGAAGGCAGATGCTTAACCTACTGAGCCATTCAGGCATCCCTAGCTAAAAATTCTTAAGACAGAATTTCTTTTTTTTTTTAAGATTTTATTTATTTATTTGACAGACAGAGATCACAAGTAGGCAGAGAGGCAGGCAGAGAGAGAGAGAGAGAGAGAGGAGGAAGCAGGCTCCCTGCAGAGCAGAGAGCCCGATGTGGGGCTCGATCCTAGGACCCTGGGATCATGACCTGAGCCGAAGGCAGAGGCTTTAACCCACTGAGCCACCCAGCTGCCCCTAATGACAGAATTTCTGTATTTTTAACATCTTTGAGTCATTTCTTAAATATTCACCAAATAGAGGTAAGCTGATGCTACCATAATTGCCTTTTGATATATTCTGTAAAAATATATTGGAATATATACTATATGATTTTTTTGTTTTTATAATTTGGGATTCAGACAAAATTGTCATATTGTGCATCTTCTATTTGAAAAATATATTGGAATATGTACTATATGATTTTTTGTTTTGTTTTTATAATTTGGGGATTCAGATAAAATTGTCATATTGTGCATCTTCTATTTGAACGTACAGCTACACTAGCAGGAAACAGTCACTGATTTTGGAGTAGATTAAAGATAGACAATTTGGTGATAATATTATCTAACAAAAGAAAAAAATAGTATCTCTTATTCTTGAATGGTTTCTCAGTTTTTCTATTTAATGATCTTTACATTTTTGGACAAATACAGAGCATATTTGTAGAATGTCTCTAAATTTGGAGTTGCCTGATATTTTCTTATGATTAAATTCTGATCATGAATTCTTAGCAGAGCAGCACAGAAGTGATTTTGTGTTCTATGTATCATATAATGGCACATGATTTCTCATTTTCCTGGTGATGTCAACTTTGTTACTTAGTGAAGGACTTGTCTGTTGGATTTCTCCATAAAACATTTACGATTTTTACTTCATTAAATTAAATATTATGTGTGGATGTATGTCGAAAACAAATATCTTAGGGACACTTGGGTGACTCAGTAGGTTAAGCATCTGCCTCTAGCTCATGTCATGATCTCAGCATCCTGGGATTGAGTTCCACATCAGGCTCGTTAATCAGTGGGGAGCCTGCTTCTCCCTCTGCCTGCCGCTCCCCTGGCTTGTGCTCTCTCTTTCTCTGAAAAATCAATAAATAAAATCTTAAAAAAAAAGAATAAAAATATCTTTTATCCTACTTTCACCCATTCATTTAAAATTCATTGATTCTTAGTCTCTGAATTATTATTATGTTGGTTGCTAAATGACAAATTTCTAATTTCATAATTTTTAATATATTTATCTTTTGACATTCTTCAGTAAGTACCAACTTTCCATTCTTTCCTGTGTATTTATTCATTTATGTGCAATTTGATTTTTATGGATTCTTAGTTTATTTGATGGAATGCCAAATTGTCATGGATTTATCTAGTAATAGAAACTTGAAGCTGGCTCCTGTAATTTTTTGGCATATCTTTATCATTATTTGAACACATTTTTAATTTCTGACATAATATATTACAGGTCCATTTTGTACTTCCACTTTCTTAGCCCCAGAATTGGTCATTTCTCCATGGAGGTCTCTTTCTTTCAGTAAGAAAAATTATTGGGAACTGGGAACTAGTGGTGCTCAAGTTTACTGGGTGCCATTGCATAAAGAACTTTTTAGTTAAATAGAAAATAAATGTATGGATGTATTGGCTTATATTTGTGTATTTAGGTAAATCTCAATCACTCTTAATCTATCCATCTATTCATCTATCTTATCGCTATCTATTCAGAATAAATACAAGTCTATATGTAGAGCAAATTCTTCTTAAAATTCACACTAATATGTATTAAAAACATTAAAAATGCACTTAGAGAAATGGAAAATTAGTGCATTTAAACAAGGAATTTCTGCAATGTGTTTTCATTATTCATAATAGTAATGCTCTATAAAGTCACTGCAAACACTGAATTCATGAAAACTGAAACACAAGGTTAGGTTTGTAAAAGTCTCTGGTCACATTTTCATCAGCTGATCAAGACGTAACCTTGTTTAATGTGTGTTTCTCTTTAAAGCCACTTTAAAAAAATATACTCTTGATTCATTAACATTGAAATCACAGCCAATAACTGTAACATATGTATTTTTTCCGTAAAGCATACCACAGCCTTTCTGCACTTGAGAACATTAGCCAGTACCTCAGCAGTACACTTGGGAGTCATTTTAAACCTCAAATTCACAAATGTAAGCACAGGAATATGGGGGGAAAAAGTGCACTAAACACACTGTGAAAAGAACATTTGTTTATAAGGTAAAGATTGAAATAAGAAAGCAGAGCACTACCTTATTAGACCTTACTTGGAAACATGCATGACTGGGCAA
This sequence comes from Lontra canadensis, assembly GCF_010015895.1. Lineage (NCBI taxonomy): Eukaryota > Metazoa > Chordata > Mammalia > Carnivora > Mustelidae > Lontra > Lontra canadensis. Next base: position 7,857,326 of record NW_022631013.1, on the reverse strand, counting down.
CTCACATTTTTTGCACTTGTATATGTGTCTGTGAATGACTGAGAAAACACTGTGAGCATTGATTTTGGGGTTACAAATAAATTTTAACAAATAGGAAAATTCTCAGATATGGAATCTGCAAATAATAAAGACCAACTGTACATTTATATATCAGTTTTTATATACTTTTTATTTGCTGATTATAGTGATATTGTCACAGGTGAGAGACATGGATAAGGAAGAATCATTACCCTATAGGAACACAGAAATTAACAGAATTAGCAACTAGGATGGTTAGTTTAATGTGTCAACTTGGCTGGGCTGTAGTGCCCAGATATTTGGTCAAGACCAGTCTGAATGTTGCTGTGAGGTATTTTTATATATGATCAACATTTAAGTCAGTAGACTCTGAGTAAGGCAAAGTACCTTTCCAAAAGTGTGTAGGCCTCATCCAAATTATTGAAGGCCATAAGAGGAAAGACTGAAGTTCCCAGAAGAAAGAATTTTGCCTGTAGACAGCCTTCTGACTTGAACTTCAATATCAACTCTCTCCTGGGTCTCCAACTGACAGGAATGCCCTGCAGATTGCTAGCCTCCAGAATCTTGTGAGCTTATTTTTAAAACGTCTGTGTGTGTGTGTGTGTGTGTGTGTGTAAACATACACATATACTGTTGGTTCTGTTCCTGTGGAGAACCTTGACTAATAAAGTAGCAAATGTCTGCTATCATGTTATACCAAATCATTTTATTTTTTTCTTTATTTTTTAAAATTTTATTTATTTATTTTGACAGAGAGAGATCACAAGTAGACAGAGAGGCAGGCAGAGAGAGAAGGGGAAACAGGCTTCCTGCCGAGCAGAGAGCCTGATGTGGGGCCCGATCTCAGGACCCTGAGACCATGACCTGAGCTGAAGGTAGAGGCCTTAACCCACTGAGCCACCCAGGCACCCCTACCAACTCATTTTATATGCAGGAATAACAAGTGTTAACAAAATAGTGGACATTTTCCATAATAAGAATATATAAGGAATAGAAAAAATAAATAAAATTACAGGTAATTCACAGGTTAAAAAAATAATTAACCTTAAGGATTTGATATTTGATTTCAGATATGCTCATATGTCACCCACTACCATGAAGACTACATAGCCAGAAATAACTCTTTGGATATTTTGTTTTCCTAATTTATCTCTGAGATGTCCTAATATTAGGTAATGAAGAACTTTGTACACTGAAGGATTTGGGATCTGTACAATTGTATAATGTAAATTACTCTCTATTGCCATGCTTTCTTGGTGTAGGGTTTCTAGAAGTATATTTTCATTAAGTCCTTTGAGGACCATTATGCATGGGATGGTGAAATTATGGCCATTTGCTTAGAAAAGGCCAAGAAATAAAATATTGTTAAGAGCATGAAATTCTTTGTTGTGACTTGCTCAACTGTGGTGTAATCGTGGGATATAACCTTCGATATAACAAAGCATATATATCAAAGATTGGAGTTTGTATTGATGTTCCTTCTTGTAGTAAGGTAACCTATCCAATAATTTATAGTCCTTGAATTGATATCTTTGTGTCTAAAATTGCCACCACTTACTAGTGAACTCTTAAATTCTATTGATCTACTTTAATGCACAATTTGTCTTCCTTCTCTGATTTATAGTACAGCAATGGATTATAGGAGCTTACTTGTAAAGTGAAGGTAATCATCTACATGAACAAACTACACCCTAGTTGTTAACCATGAGCAGATATGGAGTTACAATCCTGGGATTTGTTTTAATTATCTGTCTGGAATCAAGGAATAGCACCAATTTACACAATCCATAGCTAAGAATATGTATCTAGTAAACATCAGTTAAATGTTGAAAGAATTAATTCATGACCAGTTGGTAAATTACTATGAAAATGTAGGCTCTGAAAAATATATAAGAAATAATTGCAAGTTTTTGTGTCCAAAAGTTAGTGGTTTGCATAGTGTAAACTTATACCTACAGAAAAAGAAGCAATTAAGGTTATTTAAGAATGTAGGAAAGCCTGAACTATTGAGTTCATAGGAATCGTCAGACTGTGCTTGGATCAGACATGGAGGATCTCAACTAAGTTTAGGCAAGATAATTGACTTGGAAAGCAAAATAGGAAATACATTTTGACAGAATTACATAGAATGAATTATAGTGTACAAAAAATAACAGAACATCACAAATTTTAAATGTATTAAGAGAATATATAGAATCTTCTAAAAAGGAAAGTGTGTTAGAGAAAGATTTTAATTAAAAAAATTTAAAAAAAATTTTTTTAAAAAAATTAGAGCTGGGTTTAATTCATGTTCTTCCTCTTTCCTCAAATGGAAATTATGAAATAATGAAAGGGAAAATGTGAGGCTTAATCAAACAATGTGGTCCTGAGTCTGCACACACAGACAAACCCCCTTAGAGTGCAGTTTGTGGCTTTATCACAAACACTTGAAATTCATCTTAATTCAGTCTGGTTTAGGAAACTCCAATCCTCCATGAGAAAATTAATTTCAAATCCATATTTTCATAAGCTAGATTGTGGTATCTTAGTACTTGAAGTTCGGTAACCTTGGTCCTATCCAATTCCTAGGGAGTAAGAAGACCGTTTTTCTCCATTTCAATATGTTCCTTCATAATTTTTATCGAAATGCTGGCTTGCACACTTTCTCTGATAGTAAAAGACTGTAGCTATCCCAACAAATGAATAAACCAACTCCATCTCCCTCAAAGATGTTGAAATGCTAACCTCTGAATGTGACTTTATTGGAAATACAGTTTTACAGGTGATCAAGTTAGGATAACACTGTTAGGGGACCTCATAAAAATATATCCAAAGGAAAATTTGTACGCAGACATGGAAATACATAGGGAGAACACTATGAAGACAAGAGAACGCTATCTATAAGCCATAGATCACCTGAAGCAGTCGGACACTGGGAGAGAAGTGTGGGACAGCTTTCTTTCACATCCCCCCAGAAGGAGCCAATCCTGCATACACCTTGATATATTTAATACATATTTGTGTAAGTGTATATTTAAGATATATTCATGTATATGTACAAATTGCTGTGAAATAAAATATTTTAATGGTAAATATAAAGGTTTTAAAATTACAGTTGTTGCGTTAACCTGAACAATAGTCTATGTCTACCTTCTATACATGTTAGCACATACTTTTAATATGACTTATGGAAGGGATGTCAAAAATTTTAGAGAAAATATTTTTCTATTTAAGATAAAATCTGGAAGATTCAGGTCAATGTTCTGTGAAAGTTTGAGGTCTGTTTAAATTTATGAAATCTGCTTATATCATTCTATTTCTGAGCAAGTTTCCAGATCAAGATATTTTTTAAATAAGCATTGTGCTAACATATCTTCATCTGTTGTTTTCACTGAATTCCTTTCTCAGCTCTTACATAATATAAATCTGCATATGAACCTCTATTTTTCTCAGTAGTTATTTCTGGGACTATGGTCAATTTTGCTTTGTATAAAATGAGTCAAACTTTTGTTCATTATCTGCTCTGTGATTCACATACTGCTCCTTCCCCTCAGGATTCCAGAAATATCTCTTAAATTACTGTTTATTCTTTTAAAATCTTATTTAGTGCTTTATTTTTTAGCGATTAAAATAATTTTACATTTTTCATGTATTGTTTTCCCTTTATAAAAATGCCAAACATCATCTTTCCTCAGCACAATTTTTAATTAATGTATTCCTTGTAGTATGTGATACTTCCATTCTATTAATTTTTACTTCCTTAAGTTTACATTTAATTCCCTCCAGATGTTTTGCATGAAAGCACTGGCAAATGTTTGGTAGTTTGTTATTTGATGCTTTGGCAGCAAGCGTAACGATAGTAAAAAGTTAGCGAGTGTGGTGGGCTGAAAAATGGTCCCCAGAGATATCCAGATCTAATCCCTAGAACCTGTGAATGCTCCCCTATCTAGCAAAACTCACTTTACAGTTATATTTAAGGTAAAGATTTTAAGATGGAGAGACGATCCTAGATTATTGAGATGGGACCTGAATGCTATCACAATCATGGTGTCCTTATAAGGAGGAGACAGAGGCAGATTTGACTACAAACAGAAGATGAGAAGATAACACAGTGTTGCTTCAGGCTTTGAAAACAGAAAGGAACCATGGGCCAGGAAATGCAGCTCTAGGGAGTGAAACAGGCAAAGAAACAGATTAGAGTTGCCAGAGGAAGCATGGCCTTGCTAATAGTTTCACTTGGGCTTATTGAAACCATTTTCTGACTTCTGGCTTTCCGAATGGTAAAATAATAAATTTTTGTTTATTTGAAACACTAAATGTGTGTTGTTTTAAGCTACATCAGTAATAATTTGTTATAGATCTTAGAAAACACAGCAAGGCTTCTTGGGAGGTCACCATAACTACATAGGAAGAATATGGAGTCTCCCTGAACTTCAGACCTTTCATGCACATCTACTCTGTGGGTTAATTTGCATCTGAAAAAGGGATGGAACAGGAGATGAGACTTGGGAATTGAACTGTAGGGATGAGGTGGAGAGAACTGAGAAGCAAGAGTGGAATGAGAGGCTTATTAGTGTTGCTTGGACTTGTAAAAAAGGGTTGTCAGTACAGCCTTCCCCACATTGAATCCTCTATGAAAGAGCTTTTATTAGTTCTCAGAAGAGTTTCTTTTTAAGTCACAGATTTGGGTGGCCTTGGAGTATTACTTGGATGTTTAAATGACAAAATATAACACAGAAAAGAGGACAAACTTACCCTATCACATTGGTCATAAAAATGAGCACAGTTTTTAAATCCAATAAAAAGTAACAGTGAAAAAAGATTCCCTTTGTAATCATAAGAAATCTGTAGTTTGGAGGCACCTGGATGGCTCAGTTGGTTAAGCTTCCGACTCTTGATTTCGGCTCCGGTCGTGATCTCAAGGTCGTGAGATCAAGCCCTGCATGGAGCCCCATGCTGAGTGGGGAGTCTGCTTGAGGTTCTCTATTTTTCTTCCCCCACCCCTTTCTCTCCCTCTCTCTCTCAAATAAATAAATAAATCCTTAAAAAAAAAAAAAAAGAGAGAGAGAAATGAAGTCTGCAATTTTAGCACTTCAGAAGATTGACCATTGCTGCTAAATCCTTATTATGATGGTTGGCTCTATCCATGGCAACTGTGAAGCATTGTCCCTAAGTGGATTTCCAGGCAACAAGTTTAACTGATAGGACCTGGAGCCAAAGAATCTGGGAGATCTGTTCATCAGCTCAAGTGTGTCAGACATAAGAACTCTAAGTAATAAATGGATGAGATTTTAAAGGAAATGTGAAAGTCCTGATCATCAAAAAGGGGGAAGAACATGTTGCTGGGACATAGTCTGAGCTACTTGACCCCTCTTTCTAGACTTAAAACTAAATATTTGATTCTAATAGACTTTTAGTTGTTGTTTAGAGTCACAAGGGCTCCTTTCTTAAAAGTTGCATGGTGGGGCATACAGTGTTTTTCAGTCAATTCCAGACACTGGTCAAATAATTGTCAAGGGAAGCAATACATTTTCAGTATGTGAAGTTAAAACAGTAAACGTACTTGGCTCTCCAAAATTCTGATGAAGTATAACTACGTTTAAGGAACATATCACTAGTTAATGAATTATTCACATCCAGAAGAATATTTCAGCAAAATATGTTTAGTACTTGTCAAAATGTGTACTCTCTGTTTCCTCTGCTGTCTTTTCAAACTCTTCCTAATTGAAGTTCACCAACTTTCAGGCAGGTAACAACAGCCCATGCTGTGTAGTAACTCTGGCATGAATGGAAAGAGCCCATAAAATCTATAGTCAGCGCATTAGGATTTATGTTCTGGCTTCTAGAGAATAATTTTCAAACATAAAATTATAAATTTTATATAGTGGTCACCATCTCAAGGCTTTTATTTAACACATTAATTGATGAAGGAACCGATAGTGTGCTACATCAGTTCAAAGGAATATCTGAAGAGCAAACACACAGATACAGACACAAATGGGCAATCAGAAACGACAAACCAAATTTTCCTAAGGTGCAAAATATTTAAAGTCTCTAGGGCTATAAAATATAATGTTTGAAAACACCTTTTTCAGTAGAAAACAGTTGTACCTCTGCCTTAAATTTGCATTTCTATGGGCAGAAAAAAAGACCCACTTGCATTATCTTCAATTTTTTATAGAGTTATATTCAAAGAAAATGAAAGTTGCAGATAGCAGAGAATTAGTCCAAAAAGTGTAATAAAGCCCAAGATACCATTGAAAGGACCCCTACCAATCTTTTGCCCATCTTAAAGACCTTCACTTTTTCTTCTGACATGTTTATTACATACCAATTATGTGAACACTGTCTAGCCATTAGAACTCTTTGAAACTCAAGCTCTTGTACCTAAGAATAAAATAATTTCCAAATCACAAGACTGTAATGTAGAATAATTACTGTGTGTAAAAATCATGTTTTATTTCCAATCACCTTATGAAGTAAATTTTGTGCTTATAAACATTCTATATTTAAGTAACAGTTGGTTGAACAACTTGATCCACATTTCCATGTAAATGCCTGAAGTCCAGTTTCCAGAAATTCCTTTTCAGTACTGAAGAGTTTATTAGCATGGTTTCTAAAAGTTACCATGTTAACCTAACATACAAGTTACAAATAATTTTTTAAAAATAGAATAGTTTTTATTTTGGGCTCCTGGGTGGCTCAGTCAGTGAAGCGTCTGCCTTCAGGTCATGATCTTAGTGTGCTGGAATCGACACTCACATTGGGCTCTCTGCTTAGTGGGGAGCCTGCTTCTCCCTCCCTGTTGCTCCCCCTGGTTGTGCTGTCTCTCTCTCTCTCTGTGTCAAATAAAAATCTTCTAAAAGAATCATTTTTATTTTATGTTTTACATATTTTATTATTTATTTGACAGACAGAGATCACAAGTAGGCAGAGAGGCAGAGAGAGAGAGAGGAGGAAGCAGGCTCCCCATGGAGCAGAGAGCCCGACGTGGGGTTCGATCCCAGGACCCTGGGATTATGACCTGAGCTGAAGGCAGAGGCTTTAACCCACTGAGCCACCCAGGTGCCCCAAGAGTCATTTTTATTTTAACAAACATGTTATAGTTTATATCTTAGATGAATTTATACCATATACTAATACCATTGATACTGAAATGTTCTCTAAAGATTTTACTTTTTGGAACTCAACAAATACATTAGAGATTAATCAGATACTATTTTAGGCAATAAATTTAAAAAAATTTGGTCTCAAAAGGGTTACTGTTTTTAAAGGGAGGGCATAGAAAACAAAGTAACCAATTAATGAATTATTTATAAACTGAAGTACAGTTAAGGAACTAGGGTTTTTTTTTTTTTTTTTAAAGGTTTGTGAAGGAACTATTTCAGGACAATATCTCTGAATATTTAACATATCAACCAAGAAGACTAATAAGAAATATAACCCCTTCAAAAGCAGATGAAACGCTTTTTGTGGAGTGAAAATAGAAAATACAAAATATTTTAAAATAAGATCTTGATATATTAAAGAATATGAAAACAAATGAAGTAAAAAAGTCAAGTGACCCAAATTTGATGAAGAAAGATGATTAAAAACAGATGAAGTCACAGAAGTCGATATGGACAAAAACATGCAAAACTTTCAAGATTTTAGTAAGGCCTTGTTGTATTTCATCCTAGATGCAACAAAAAGCCACTGACGATTTTTAAGTAGTGCTGTGACTTAACCTTTGTTTAATCTTTGTTTAAGGTTTGGATTAAAAAAAAAAAAGCTAAATTGGGGCTAGTGTGAGGAAAATGGATTGGCAGAGTGAGTTTGATTTATGTTGTTATCAGGGATCAATTTACAAGTTGTTGTAGGAATAATCTAGGTATTTAATAATAGTGTCTGAACCAGAATATTGAGATAGAAATAAATGGTTAAATTTGAGATTTACTTTAAAAGTAGAAAAGAAATGATTTCTTCATGGAGTAGATGAGGTGAAATGAGAAAAAAGGACCAAGGATAAAATTTTAGCTTTCTTGACTGATGTGACAAAAAAAACAACCGTTTACTGACATAAGGGTGAATTAAGGTGGTACCAGGGAATCTGTGTGTATGTGTGTGTATGTATGAAATGGCAAAGCAACTTGGAAATTTTAAAGCTTAGAATGTGGAAGACATCCAGATGAGGTTAAAAGTAAGGAAATGAGGCATCAGAACATTTATTCTCAAACATAAAGAAGGTATATATGCTTGATAGATAGTGACTCAAGAATGGCTCACCAATAAAGATAGGAAGAAAAGAGCATGTGGAACACGTCCTGAGGTACTCAATTTTTAAAAATTTATGATAATAGTATATATTTGAATGTTAAGGAAACTATTTAAAAAGAAGACTCCTTGAGGATGGAGGAAAGAGGGGATTGCCAAAGGAAGATACATTTTTAAATGTTTTATTATGGAAAAATTTATATATAAACAAAAGTAGAAATAATAGTGTAATAAACTCCCATGTGTCTCTAACCTGGTTTCAAGTTTTCAACATATAGCTAATCTTGTTTCATCCATACTTCCTGTGATTCCATCCCCCTCCCCAGATCCCAGCTGTTATTTTTAAGAAAATACCCCAATTGTATTATTTCTTTCATAAATACACAGTGGAGTTAAATCTTGAGAAAGTAAGCAAAAATGAGACCCAGAGCTCAAAATGTTGTGTCCAGGTACAAATGCCTGGTCAGAATTTGAAATAAAAAAGAGTTTATGATTGAAGCTTAAAGATAATAGCATAATTCAGAAGCAGCTACTATAGGGAATAAGAGCAATTATAAGAGAAGAACTTTTCAATATTCTTTGAAAGGATCACAGCTATTCTTTGTATGAAAATATAACTTTTTCACTACGAAAAATAAAAATAAACCTAAATACTAAAGAGAGGCAACATTTACACATTATGAAGATGGTGTGTGTGTGTGAATAGAGTACTGTCTGTAGTGTAAATACAGGTAAGGAAGTTGATGATTGTGTTTTCTAAATTTTTCTTTGGCATCTCTGAGAGTTTGATTAGGTCAATACATTTCCATAAATTTCAGTTAGCCTCTGTCATAATTACTTTCTACATAACTTATAAATTACATTGACATTTACCTGTCTTTTGTAAAGATCATCACCCTTTAAAAAGATAATTAGGAAATTTCTTTAGAAACCACTTTTGAAACATGAGGAATGACTCCTCTCCAAGTAATAAGATTGACTGATAGAGAGGGAGATATATAGATAAATAGATTTGTAAAAAATCAAATGTCAGGATATAAAATCAATGCACAGAAATCAGTCGCATTTCTCTACACCAACAACAAGACAGAAGAAAGAGAAATTAAGGAGTCAATCCCATTTACAATTGCACCCAAAACTATAAGATACCTAGGAATAAACCTAACCAAAGAGACTAAGAATCTATACACAGAAAACTATAAAGTACTCATGAAAGAAATTGAGGAAGACACAAAGAAATGGAAAAATGTTCCATGCTCCTGGATTGGAAGAATAAATATTGTGAAAATGTCTATGCTACCTAAAGCAATCTACACATTTAATGCAATTCCTATCAAAGTACCATCCATTTTTTTCAAAGAAATGGAACAAATAATCCTAAAATTTATATGGAACCAGAAAAGACCGCGAATAGCCAAAGGAATATTGAAAAAGAAAGCCAGAGTTGGTGGCATCACAATTCCGGACTTCAAGCTCTATTACAAAGCTGTCATCATCAAGACAGCATGGTACTGGCACAAAAACAGACACATAGATCAATGGAGCAGAATAGAGAGCCCAGAAATAGACCCTCAACTCTATGGTCAACTAATCTTCGGCAAAGCAGGAAAGAATGTCCAATGGAAAAAAGACAGCCTCTTCAATAAATGGTGTTGGGAAAATTGGACAGCCACATGCAGAAAAATGAAATTGGATCATTTCCTTACACCACACACGAAAATAGACTCAAAATGGATGAAGGACCTCAATGTGAGAAAGGAATCCATCAACATCCTTGAGGAGAACACAGGCAGCAGCCTCTTCGACCTCAGCCGCAGCAACATCTTCCTAGGAACATCGCCAAAGGCAAGGGAAGCAAGGGCAAAAATGAACTATTGGGATTTTATCAAGATCAAAAGCTTTTGCACAGCAAAGGAAACAGTTAACAAAACCAAAAGACAACTGCCAGAATGGGAGAAGATATTTGCAAACGACATATCAGATAAAGGGCTAGTGTCCAGGATCTATAAAGAACTTAGCAAACTCAACACCCAAAGAACAAATAATCCAGTCAAGAAATGGGCAGAGGACATGAACAGACATTTCTGCAAAGAAGACATCCAGATGGCCAACAGACACATGAAAAAGTGCTCCATATCACTCGGCATCAGGGAAATACAAATCAAAACCACAATGAGATACCACCTCACACCAGTCAGAATGGCTAAAATTAACAAGTCAGGAAATGACAGATGCTGGCGAGGATGCGGAGAAAGGGGAACCCTCCTACACTGTTGGTGGGAATGCAAGCTGGTGCAACCACTCTGGAAAACAGCATGGAGGTTCCTCAAAATGTTGAAAATAGAACTACCCTATGACCCAGCAATTGCACTGCTGGGTATTTACCCTAAAGATACAAACGTAGTGATCCGAAGGGGCACGTGCACCCGAATGTTTATAGCAGCAATGTCTACAATAGCCAAACTATGGAAAGAACCTAGATGTCCATCAACAGACGAATGGATAAATAAGATGTGGTATATATACACAATGGAATACTATGCAGCCATCAAAAGAAATGAAATCTTGCCATTTGCGACGACGTGGATGGTACTAGAGGGTATCATGCTTAGCGAAATAAGTCAATCGGAGAAAGACAACTATCATATGATCTCCCTGATATGAGGGAGAGGAGATGCAACATGGGGGCTTAAGGGGGTAGGAGAAGAGTAAATGAAGCAAGATGAGATTGGGAGGGAGATAAACCATAAGTGACTCTTAATCTCACAAAACAAACTGAGGGTTGCTGGGGGGAGGGGAGTTGGGAGAGGGGGGGTGGGGTTATGGACATTGGGGAGGGTATGTGCTATGGTGAGTGCTGTGAAGTGTGTAAACCTGGCGATTCACAGACCTGTACCCCTGGGGAAAAAATATATGTTTATAAAATTAAAATTAAAAAAAAATCAAATATAATTTGTGAAGGCGATATACATAATTAGACATTGGTATATTTAGGATATTTCATTGAGGAGACAAGGGACATTAATTAAGTAGGAATACTAATTCCTAAGTTCACCGTTATCCTAATTTTAGTTCTTCTAATGCCAGTATTAGATGTGCAAAGGAGTTATAAACTGGGGTAATCAAACCCTGCCTTCCCTCAGTGTGTCACAGTCATGTTCTGTTCTGAAGAACCTAAGATTTTGCTAAATACTTGTTATGGTGGTTCTAGGCATAGACACATGAAGAATGACTCAGAATTATACAGAGTTTCTTTTTTTTTTTTTAAAGATTTTATTTATTTGTCAGAGAGAGAGAGCAAGAGTGAGCACAGGCAGATAGAATGGCAGGCAGAGGCGGAGGGAGAAGCAGGCTCCCTGCTGAGCAAGGAGCCCGATGTGGGACTCGATCCCAGGATGCTGGGATCATGACCTGAGCCGAAGGCAGCCACTTAACCAACTGAGCCACCCAGGCGTCCCCATACAGAGTTTCTAAATGAGCCACCTAGGAATAATTTCACCAGACCTATGATCTGGAAGAATATTGAAAAAATACAGGCATTTTGATTAAATATTAGGTATAAGTTAGATGGAAATATATTTCTATATAAAAATCCATATAATCCATACAAATATCCTAGTGAGAGACATACAGAGCACAGACACAAAAATACAAAGGGTAGCAACGTGGAGGTGAAGACAGAGATTGGAGTGATATTAACATAAGCCAAGCAACCGCAAAGCATACCTAGAGCCACTGCAAGAGCCAATTCTCACTCTGAGGATTCTCGCTCAGTTTCCTGAGGGAACACAGCCCTGATAATTTCTTCCTTTCCTCCTTTTCCTACTGTGAACTTCCAGAATTGATTCCATCTCTTTCTTGATTTCTCAGTTAGCCATACCAATAACATGTTAGCCCACGATTTCCCTAGGTTGATGTTTCATACTCATTAGGAAGAAATTTTCTGGCTAAGTTTTGCAGCAGAACCACTGCTCCTACTTTCCTTTGTGTGCCTGTTAGGTGTCTGGGTGGGAGTGGCACCAGGTAAAGGATGTTGCACTGGATTGTGTGTGTGGAAGAGACCGTAGAAGTTGACAGATCCAGATGGTATTACTATTACCCATGGTATTACCCAAGAACCTTTATACAGGAAAGTGCTGGGTTCTTGGGGAATTGAGCACAATCCCCCCGCCACCCCTTGGTGATTTAGTGTATTTAGTAGTCTAATATAGCAGGTTGATATATAATCAGAATTCTTGATTTTGAGTCCCTGCTTTCCTATTCATAACCTATATATACATGGTACATGTTTGAATGTTCTTGAGATTCAGTTCCCCTATTAAAACAAAACAAAACAAAACAAAAAAACAAAAGAAAACAATGGTGGAAAGAAGAGTACTTATTCCCTAGCTTTTTTTTTTAAGAATTTTTTGATAAAAAATGTACATTTTTTAATGTAGTATATGCCAATTTACTAAACTAAATTATAGCAGAGTATATGCCAATTATTCTCAGGTATTCTGGTAGAGGTAAGTAATTCTTTAACTATCATTATTATAACATGTTGTACTTATTTACTGAAAGGTCAGTGGTGCCTGGGTGGCTTTGTCAGTTAAGCATCTGACTGATTTCAGCTCTGGTCATGCTCTCAGGGTCTAGAAATTAAGCACCCCCTTCTCCCCTCCCCACCATCATCAGGCTCCACTCTGGGTGAAAAACCTGCTTGGGATTTTCTCTCTTACCCTCCCCTGCAAAATGAATGAATGAATGAATGAATGAATGAATGAATGAAATAAAATTAAGTAAAATAAATTTCCCATATATTTGCTTGCCTTTTATTTGCAACTTACTATACACAGGAGCCTACCTTTTGGCTACACTCAGACAAATCCATGGCCTACTTCCATCTGTCTGTGGAGTCTCTGATGGAAATAGCAAGTGGCATATTATAAAGGATTATGACTTTCTCCTCCCCTGTTGACTTCAGGAATTTGGCAGATGCTACCGAGTATTATAGTGAGCCATCATAGTCTCAGATAAAGGAGTTCTTTCAAATCTTAAAAACCTTTCCTTTTTTAATCCTATACTATGTTTTCAGAATATTAATTTTAATGAAATTTAAACAAATTCTACTTGTTATTTCAGCAAGTCCTGGTTTGAATGCTAGTTCTGCCAGTAGATACTCATTCCTACTTCATGGGGTTATCATAAGATTTAGATAATTAATTGGATGTGAAATCTGACATATATTTGTTGCCTAAGAGATGGTGGCTGTTTTTAATCTGTGCTTATTTGTTTTTACTTTTCTTCCCTTTTTTAAAATTTTTTCAAGTAACAGGTTTTTTTCCTGACTTCCATTGTTTCACGGCTTTGCTTAAATAAATTTTTATGGTTTAATGGATTTTGTTTTGTTTTAATAGATTTTAATCATTTTCTTTTAGTATTTTAGGCTGGAGAAGTGACACTTTGAAGATAAGATAGATAATGTCTTATCTGTCATTTAACTCATTAACAAGTAAAACATCATATTGTGAAAACAAGAGATAAATAACTGTAGATAAATCAAAGGCAGAGATGGATAGACCTATAGATGTATAAATAGCAGGTAGATTAAAAGAGAAAGAGATGGAAGACCGTTGTAGGGGCACCTGGGTGGCTTAGCTGGTTAAGCATCTGCCTTTGGCACAGTTCATATCCCAGGGTCTGGGATCTAGCTCCTTGTCCTGCTTCATGCTAAGCGGGGAGGCTGCTTCACTCTCTCCCTCTGCCACCTCCCTCCCTGCCACCAGTGCCCTGTCATGCTCTCTATCTCAAATAATCAATAGAAAATAGAAAATCTTTTCTAAAAAAGAAGATAGACTGTAGACAGATGATAGATATGTAAAAAATAATGGAAAGACGTGTAGATAATTGGCCCCAGATTGATATGTAGATGATAGGTAGAAAGGGTAGGTGGTACATGAAAGAAATAGAGACTAGCTAGATAAAACAGCTGAATGATAAATGAGAGAGGGAGTAATGGTTGAATATGGAGAAAGGTAACTGATCATAATGTATATATTATTTAAAAAACATGAATTAAACCTATTCATTTTCCTGAAATTAAAAGAGGAAGTAGAGAAATAAAAGAAATTAAAGTTTTAATAAGGTTTTTTAAACTGCATGAAGAGAGATTATTTCCTGAATAATTTTTTTACTGATTGTAATATCGTAAAAACATTAAGAGTGCAAAATAACTTGTAATTTTATTTTTCTGTAATTTAAGTTATTTTAATAATTGTGATATTAGCTCTTTACTTGCTGTGTTGAAAGTGGATGAAATTAATAATTCCCAAATCCACTCCGCCTTCCTCCCACTAATGTATTTGATTATTCATCTTAACATGACCAGAGATATAACATTTATATTCCTTTCTATAATCATAATTTATAAAGATGTTTTAGATTAATTCTACATTTAAATGTTTTCATTTCTGTATGAATTATTTTATATGCATGCTCATTTTTTTGAGTCAATATTAATATACTCTTATCGTAGTTTTGCATTTTCTTTAGTACGCATCCAGGGTTATACATTACTTTACTTCTTGAATGTCTAAAAATGCCCTCGTGGTTCTTGACAATATTTTTGGTTTATACTTTTTTTCTCTCAGAACTTTGTAAACAAGTTTCCATTGTTCTTTGGCATTAGATGTTCCTTAGGAGAAATGTGAGGCAGCCTGATTTCTAACCTTTGGGAATTATTTAGTATTTGTTCTCAGATAAGTAAATAACTCACTCTGTTCCCTGGGATGCTTGATGTTTTATATATGTGTGTATGTCAGATATGTGTATATCTTTAGTGTCAGTTCTTTATTCATTTTTCAGTACTTTTCTTCCATCCTCACTGTCTCTGTTTTTGTTTTTGTTTTTTTCTAATTAGCCTCAGGTGAATCAGCTTTGTCTCCTAATTTAGCTTCTTTATAATTATGTTAATTTATCTAGTGAAACCATGTTTTGTAAATGTTTCCCCTATGTCCATACTTTCCTTTTCCACCACAGATCTTAGTTTCTGCTTTATTAAATGTTCCTTGAATGATGTTGTTTTGGCCCTTGTTTATTTTCCTCAGTACTGATCATTGGTTTCACTCAATTCTTTTTTTTTTGTGAACTTATAGTTGATGTTTGTTCTATTTAATTCATTTGCTTTTAAGATACTCTACAGCATTGAATAAGCATTAAAAGTATTATATTGATTGAATTATATATTTTTTAAAATTATATTTTCTTCAAGTCTCTTTTGAGACTGGTCATTGTATACTATTCCCATTCTACCTTGATTTGTTGTGTGTGACTCCTTGACTTCCTTTCCAAAACTCATGGGGCATTTTATTTCATTTTCACTTTTGTTTTGATTTTGTGTATCCATCCCTCAGAACAACATACTGCTTAAAGTATAACCTATGAGAAATTATACTAGTTACCAAGCATGCTTAGATATGGCCTTAAGAAAAACATGTACTGGCAACAACTTCTCCCTCTGTGGGAGAGGACAATATTCGTCCTTGAAGCTGAGCAGCTGGGAATACCTGGCTTGCTCAGGACAGAATCCGGCCTGCTTCATTTTTCCATTATCTCCTCTTCCCTGGAGAGCATCAGCAGTTAGTCAGACAATCCTTTCCTTTGGGCTTGCTCACTATAGGTCATGTACTAAGTAACCAGACATATTTTGCCTTTCTTCTTACATATCTACAAGACTCATGGTCAAGTGTAATCTACTCCAGCTTCTTTGTTGATTGTTACTCACTTTCTAATAAATATGAGACTGAGGAGTTGTTTGGGGTAACAGTCTTTCCTACTGTTGTCCCCTGCTCCCATTCTCTTGCAGCTGACTTGTTTGTGCCTCATTCTTCTCCTGTGCACTGTCAGGAAGCGTCAATTTTGGACACATTTTGATCCTTTTTGAAATAAGGAAGATGGCTCAACATTCAGTCCTCTTTTCTGTGTCCTTATGATGATATTGAGTGTAGATGACTGAGAGATGGAGGAAAATTTGCTAACCAAAGTATTAACTGATATACTTATGAAGAGCATACCAATATCACTGTGAAGGTCATTGTTGCTCAGTACTACCAGCAAGTGATTATTTTTTAAGAATCAAGGACCCTGAGAGCAATGGGGATGATAGGATCTCAGAATAATAGAGGCCAGGTAGTGGTGTTTAACAATCAAAGCATCATGCTGATATTTTATAATGAATGGCCAAATCAGAATGGCAGCAGGAGCCAAAGAATTATGCAGATGCTTAATAGAAGAAGGTAAAGATGGGTAGCCAAGATTGATGATATTGTTCAACATACATTATCAAAAACAATCCAGGATAGACGATCAGGAGTCTGAGAAGCATTACAATTAAAAAACACCATAAACTCTTGTCCAGTTCCAGCCCTGATCCAGTTTTTAGACCTGAAACCTACTAACTGAAGGAGAAGCCAGATAATGATTTCCCTTGGTTCTTTCACAAATGGACCTCTGTGCAATTACTATGATATCTGCATAACATGGAAGGGAGAACACAACTCTAGTGTTTTGTATTGAAAGTTTGGGTTGATGTTAAAACTTTGTCCCTGTTCCACCACCACTACTCTGCCTTAGAGGTAGGATATATGAGCACAAGGTAATAAAATGGGTTACTGTCCCAAGTACAGAAACAGTGGATCCATCGAGTCTTGGTATGCTGTTGGACCTTGGTAGAGAAACATCTTACCGTAGAGTATCAAGTGACCATGTAATGAACTGTAGGTTTCAGACTTACTTTGTCTTAAATTTAAATGGAATATCAGGCCACTAAAAGATGGAAGTGTTATTTCATTGACTGGTCACAAGCAAAGTTAGAAAGCAAACATAAACTGCAGGAGTAAGTAGGCTAGACAACTGTTAATGACCCTTTCAGCTAAAACCTATGATATATTAGGGCAGAGGATTTCCATTATGAAGAATGATGAAGGAGAGAAGTTAAACTTGATTCATCAATGGATGGGATGGTATATTGTTACAAGCAAGAATGTATTGTAGCTCAGCTCAAAGATAACCTTAAAAGAGAAGGGTGAAAATAAGCCCTCACTATGAGTAGAACTTCTAATAGTTATAATGGCCATTCATTTTTGGAAAGATGTGTGTGTGTGTTTATGTGGGTGTGGATGTGTGTATGAACCACAGACAGTTGCAAATGACTTGGGTGATTGGTCAAGTCTAGAAGGGAAAGGATTGAAAATTTAGGGTCAAGAATTTCTATGAAAGAGACCTATGGCTTAATTTTTAAAATGATTGGAATGGTAGATTCACTTGGTTCAGTAAAAATAGTAATTATCATTATTTATACCACTTACATTTAAGTTGTTCTTCTGTTATAAATAGTATACTTATATGTATGATATTTGTATTGCTTTTGAAAGCCTGACACATCAAGTTTAAGTATTTGTTTCCTTAATAGATTCTCATGCTCAAATCCTTAGTTTAATTTAAATATTTCTAGTAATTTATTAAAAAACAAACCAAAACCTTCTCATCTAGTTATGTAGTTGGTCATATGTATTTTCTTAAAACTATTGATGGTATGATAATTTATTTTGGGATTTACAAGGTAGGATATGCTGAAAGAGATGAATGAATGTCATTATAGCTCATTATCTAAAATGACATGAAATTATAGAAACTGGTTTGGTAGTTTGTCTACATTTTTTAAACTTAAAAGTGAAATTTTATAGAAGGATGATTGTTCATAAAGCTATTATTTTATCAAAATTATTGCCATTAAATAGTGTCTATTATATAGTTGTTACAAAAATTATTGTATTTGATTAACCTATGTGTGGAGTAAAGCATATACACGTATATTCTGCTTCTTAAAAAATACCTACTAAAACAACAAAAACATATTTCAAGGAACTCCCCCAAATGGTCATTAATATTTATTTGGAATCAAGCTTACTACATGAGGGAACTTTAAAACTTTCTATAGAACTAGAATCAATATTGAGTTAATTTGACAGGAGAATAAACAAAATTATGTTAGCATACTAAAATTACCATGTATCAGAATTGATTATGCCATGTAATTTTTAAGCTGATACTTATAACCTTTGTTAACAGAATCCTATCTTTCTCCTTAGGAATATTTTATTTTTTTTGTTGTTGTTGCTTCATCTAACTTAATTAACAGTACTTTAATTTGCTATCTTTTTTTCCTTCATATGGCAAAGAAACACCTTACTCTGATTTGTATGATTTAACAAGAGTTTGGGTCTCCAGTGGGTTTAATCTTTAAACTAAATTGTTGCTTGAAATTCCAAAATAAATTAACCTCATCTAAAAGTATATGTAAAAGGCTGAAATGTGCCTGTGTGCTTATATTTGACAATTTATAAAGAAACGTTCAAAGGAAGTTAGTTTCCTCCAATGTACAAGGCATATTCTTTTTTCTTTTTTTTTCTTTATTCTGTGACTAGTTTTTAAGTATTTTTACATAATTGAGAAGTCATTTGAGGGGGCCATTAATAATAGCAATAAGCGGTAACAATGCCTATATCAGGACCTGTCAGAGTCCATTTTTAGTGGGATATAACAGTACATTTGCTTATTCTGTGTAGTTGCATTGAAAAAGAATGACAAATGAAAAATGAGAGGAAGAAAGAAAAGGAAATTGATAAATTGGGCTGATAAAACAGTGGGAAGCAGGGGTGCCTGTGTGGCTCAGTGGGTTAAAGCCTCTGCCTTCAGCTCAGGTTATGATCCCAGGGTCCTGGGATCAAGCCCTGCATTGGGCTCTCTGCTCAGTGGGGAGCCTGCTTCCTTTCCTCTCTCTCTGCCTGCCTCTCTACTTGTGATCTATGTCTGTCAAATAAATAAATAAAATCTAAAAAAAAAAAAAAAACTCAGAAAGCTATGTAAGCATATATTTAAAAATAAAATTTATTTTTGGAATCTCATGGTAAGAAATGTTTAGATATTATATGAAATACTTTATTTCCATTTAGGAGTAGTTACAATAAAATATACAAATTAACATTTTTGACACGTTTTTAAGGTTTGATAAATATATTAAAATAATAATAATAAAAGTATATTGTTCAAATGTACTGGCAATCTCCTGGAATTGTTATTAATTATTGCCAAATCTAAGTTGATTAAATACAAAATAATACAAAATAAGGCAGTCTAAAATTTTAGTAAAACGTCATTATATTATCTTTACATTATCTTTAAAAACTTTTACACAAAAAGTTTAGAAAGTGCAAATAAAAGAAAATTCTCAGTTGTAATCAGAATTCTGGCCTAATAAAAGTTAATAAATATAAATGTACACAAAATGACATCATTCTAAAATAAAATATTGAAAGTTTTGATATAGTGTATCAAAGTATAGGTATTTCCATGATTTTTTATATGTATGTGTATATTATATGACATAATATGTATTATATTGTATTTTATATATATAATGTTTTATTATATATGTTATACATAATAGATACTTTATACATATATAAAGTATATATTATATAATATATATTTCATTATAATATAATATACATTGTATATTTTATACACATATGAAGTATATATTATATAATCTGTATACTTTATTATAATATAATATACATTATATACTTTACACATATATAAGGTATATATAATATAATAATCATATGATTACACATGTATATGTATTTACATTCCTTTATATGCAATTATAGTACGTACTTTTACATAATCTCACTATTTCTATACTTTCTATTATTTTCTATTGACTTGTCTCTCATATCACAGAATGCTTTTCTAATATATACAAATTTACAGTAATTCTTAATAAGTAGGAGAGCTAATTCTCCTAACTTGGACTTCTTTCAAAAATTATCAATATCTAACTATGCTCAATAAACCACATACATATAAAATGTATAATTCAATGAGTTCTGACAATAGTTTCACCCATGAAAAAACAAAAATCCCAATCAACTTTCACAACGTTGATCACCCAAAAGAGATACCTCAGACTTTTTTTTTTTTTTAGTTTCATTTTTTTAATTTCAAGTTTTAATTTAATTCCAGTTAAATCCAGCTAGTTAATATATAATGTAATATTAGTTTCAGGTGTAGAATTCAGTGATTCATCACTTACATACAACACCCAGTGGTTATCAAAACTAACCTCAATACTCCCCTGCCATTTAACCCATCCCCCCTGCCCACCTTCCTCCAGCAACCCTTACTTTTTTTTCCACTATCCTTGAAATATTTTCCTATCCTTAAAATATTCTTAAAATATTCTCCCAGTCCCACCAATACTGACCTTTAAGTCACTATAAATTAGTTTCCATTTTCTAGTGTTTTGAAAATAGATTTAATATGAAATCATGTAGGATTTTTCTTTTTTTTCTGTATGGCTACCTTCATTTAGCTTAATGATTTTGAGATTTATCTATACCATCACATGTTGGGCTGTTTCCAGTTTGGCCTATTGCCTAAACCAAAGAAAAAGGAAAAAAAAAATGAAATAATGAGAGGAGAAAAGATAAATATTTCCAGAGAAACAAAAATTGTGAGAATTAGCTACTTATACCCTTAAATTAAACCATATATTAAATGGAGTTCTTTAGACAAGTAAAATAATGGTTCCATATAAAACCATGGTAATGTAGAAAAAATGAGCAATAAAAATTAAACATGGCACCAAATATAAATAAATATTTCCTTATAAAACAATGATTGATATGCACTTTGGAAGTTAAAATATATGTAGCATTCAAACATGTAAAATAATATAAAATAACACCCAAACTTGGATGGAGATATATGGCTTAATACAGTGTTCTAAGTTCCACTGTTAGTAAAGCAGGATTATTACCTTTGTATTGTACTATAATTAGTAAAGAATATATGGTTGAATCATTTACCAAGTAAAAGAACAACAAATAAAAGTTGTTTTATTTTAAAAGAATGCAAGGGTAATATTAAACTAAAATGATAAATAATTAAACTGATCCATCTAAAAGGAGGCAAAAAGGGGGAAAAAAGAACTTAAGACAGAGAAGTTAAATATTGCACAAATGGTGAGAATGTAGATATGAAACCAAATGTATCAATTAGCACATCAAATGAATAGGAAGTAAGAGTTTCAGCTAAAGATGAATATTTCAAATTGGAATTTTAAAATATTGCTTCTAAAAGACAGGCTTTAAATATATTGGAACAAAATTCTTTTTTTTTTTTTTAAGATTTTATTTATTTGACAGACAAAGATCACAAGTAGGCAGAGAGGCAGGCAGAGAGAGAGGAGGAAGCAGGCTCCCTGCTGAGCAGAGAGCCCGATGCCGATGCGGGGCTGGATCCCAGGAGGCTGGGATCATGACCTGAGTGGAAGGCAGAGGCTTTAACCCACTGAGCCACTCAGGTGCCCCGTGGAACAAATTTCTTGAAAGTAAACTGATGGAAAAAGATAAACCACATATATACCCACCAAAGAAAGCTGCTCTACATGTTAATATAAGATAGACTCTGAGGAATGAAGCATTACTTTTGGTAAAGCGTGATATTTTATATAGATGAGGGTTCAGTCTACCTGGAAGATATAACAGTTCTAAATAGGTATGCACAGAATTAATATGGACTCAAAACATAGATGGCATTCAAAGCAGGGGATTGACACTGGGATTTGCTGTTCTGCTCCTCCTGCAAAGGCAGATTTGTGCTCCAGTTACTGAAAGTCCCTATTTAATTGCCAGCCCATATAGGAATTCCCTCTGCTGCAGAAAGCCACCTCATGCAAAGTGACATAAAGGCTAAGTTCCTTGGGCTGGGACGTATGGGACATTGTTTAATCTGGTCCCTAGCCCTAATAAGACTGATTTGAGAAAGACCCATCTCTTTGCTTGGTATAAACAGAAACTGGAATCAAATCTTGTGATATTATGAAACAAAACAAAACAAAACTGCATCTATCCCTCTTCTGCCACCTCTTCAGAATTCATGGTTGCGGAAATAGCAGCAGTCCATCATCTGTCATGATCAGGGGACTGAAGTCTGAATCTTGTGTCTGCTTCTTTATAATGTGGTGGACTGATGACAATCAGTCTTCATCTGCCATCAGTGCATTAGACAAGAATTCATTGACCTTAGCACTTGATGGGGGCTATGCTTTATGAAACAGGTGTCATTTCTGAAATGGTTCTGCACTGCAGGGGGTCAAAATACAGTGAGGCATTTTTGAATATGTTAAATATTATCTCCCAGGCGTGCTTTAAAATTCAAAATAAGGATATCTGTAAGTGTGATATAGTAATTTAGAGTATCTTCAAGTTCAGATAAGCATCCAATAGATTCATCAATGTATATCATACTCTGAGGCATTGGGAGATACAGCAGGTCTCACTGTTTATTATGTAGTTTCCAGGATAATAAAAGTAGAGTTGTATCTTTTCAGAGATATGATCTAAAATAGTGGTCGGATAACTAGAATAGGAACTTGATGATAGAAAGTAAGGCTGAAATTTAGTTAGCAAAAACTAAATCATATTATTAGTATCTGGGGCTTTAAAATGGTGAGCAAATAGAATTATCAGAAATGAAACCCTCCTTAGAATAGAATTAAAATGTAAAGTGATATACTGTTGAGGTATATAAAATGAGTCTTGGACTACTCAGGTACATAAAATTCTAAAATCTACTTAAGGTACTAAGGGAAGAGTTCACTTAAAAGAGAAAGACCAAATATTCTCACTGGAAGTGCAAAGATGAGAAGACTACCAAGATCCTGGTTGATTTTATTAAAAGCCACTGTGCCTTCAGACTTTACCTTGGTCGTTTCACCTTAATAAAGGCTTAAATAAATCAGCTTAGTAGAATGTGATAATATCAATAACTAATGAATTATTTGATTACATAATCAATCATCAAAAACCAGTGGCTGTTACACACACATACACACACACACAGCCTTAGTGAGATGACCCCTTTAGATGTTTCCGTAGGTTACATTAGGCATGTATTTACTTAAAATTTTTCATTTTATTTTATTTTTAACAGCTTTATTCAGGTATAATTGATATATAAGGAACTGCACATATGTGATGTATACAGTTGGTGAGTCTGAATATACGCAAACACCCGTGATACCATTACTACAACCAAGGTTATAGACCTATCCACCATTTTCCAGAGTTTCCTTGTGTCCCTTTGTGGTGTGTGTGTGTGTGTGTGTGTGTGTGTGTGTGTGTTTATTTTTTAGTAAGAATACTGAATATGAGATCTATCATCCTAACACATTTTCATGTGAAGAAGACAATATTGTTAATTACAGGTACCGTGTTGTATAGTGAATCTCTAGCATTTATTCATCTTGCATAACTGAAATTTTATACCCATTATATATTAATTCCCCATTTCCCCTACTCTATAACCTTTGGTGACCACTTATTAAGTTTTCTCCACTCACAAATGTGACTCTTAGGTATCTTACATAAGTGGAATCATGCAGTATTTGTCTCTCTTTGGTTACCTTATTTCACTTAGCACAATGTCCTCCACTTTCATTTATGTTGTCACAAATGACTGGATTTCCTTCTTTTATTAGGCTGAATAATCTTCATCATGTATTTACTTTATCATATCTACGTAGTAATTAAAGTCAAATTTCCAAGATATTGTGGTTTTGATATTTAATGATTACATTAGATTAAAATTGTGGACACTTAAATCTGAATTCTTAATTGTCTTTGTGTTTAGATGAAAGGAAAGATACATTCCCCATCATAAATTTAGTGACATTTCTTATTTTGGGTAGATGATGCTTGTATAATTAAGTGATCATTAAAGTTTAAGTTTAGGATGCAGAAATATCCTCATTAGTTACTGTTAATGGTCCGTTATTTTTTACTGTGAAGTTTTATTTAGAAACCACCACAGACATTTTTACTATCATCAGAGAACACTTAACGAACAAGTGGCTAAATAAGGATGAGTACAACACTGATGTTAAAGTATTGGTATGGAACTCCTTTCTCTGAGAGTATAAAATATTGACTTAAAAGAGAGAACTGTAACTATTGATTTCTCTCTGAGGAGAAGTATTTAAGTTTATGTTCCCTGTTTCATTTACAAATACTTAAAAGTCTAAATTCTGCAATTTATAGCTGAAAAGAAAACACAAAAATCAACACACAGTAACAAGTGCAAATTTTTATATTACTATCAAGTTA
Organism: Lontra canadensis; assembly: GCF_010015895.1. Lineage (NCBI taxonomy): Eukaryota > Metazoa > Chordata > Mammalia > Carnivora > Mustelidae > Lontra > Lontra canadensis. Next base: position 7,832,862 of record NW_022631013.1, on the reverse strand, counting down.
CCTCTTTCTTCAGGCTGGCAAGATTCTTTGATATTATTAGTCTGACTGAGCTGCTGATCCTGCTACTCTTTGCCGATCATTATTTTATTTTATTTGGTAAAGCTCTATGACAGTTTTATTGCAGGCTGAGAGCAGAATTGATCTTAGCCCTAGTTTACTTAGACTATCTTTTCAAAGGTAACAGATATTTCCCATTAATGGGAACTTTGAAGAGAAATAAAATTAAGTACAATCTCAGACTAATCCAAAGCTCTTTCCTATGCCAATTTCTTCTCTCATTATACAATATCAACTCTCAAGAGTGATGTATCCATTAAAAAGAAAGAGAATTTATTTAGAAAAAAATTATATTAAACATCTAATTCTTTACTTGTATAACCTCAAAATGATTTTAAATTTTCTCATTCTATTTTGAATTTCATGTTTAAAAACCAGTCCATATGGTATGGAATACTGCATCTTGGGGCATTATAGCACCTGCAGGAGCAATCTGCTAACTTTGGTGAAGTTAGCAAAACTTACAGCAATTAGAATGTATCTGCACACTTACTAAAATAAGTTATTTGAGAGTGGGGTTTATGTCTTTTTTTTCCTTTTCTTATGTAATAGTTATTAGAATGCATGCTTATACCATTGCAGGTGCTATCTTAGTACTTAAAGTTGTATATGTCAATATCCTTGGTTTCAAAGACTAATGAACAGATATTTATCTACCACCATGACAAATGTGTTAGTAGACATATGAATATATGTCTTTAGAATATCTATGTATGTCTTTAGAATGTTTATAGAACCACATCTAAGCATGTAACTAAGGATAGGAGGGCAAGGGGCAGCTTTGTATAGAGAATGGTGGCTTCACTGAAGCTGAGCACATAAGTGAGAGTTAGAATCGGTCAGGTAAAGATTAATATTTAGAGGTAAGAGCTCAGGTGTTAGCCTGAGTGAAACCCTGAGACATGGGACACCATAGTAGGTTTTAATAGTAAAGGTACTAGAAGTATTCTTTGTGCTTAAGCTAAGTTAATAATTATGAAAGTACAATGAAGAGATAATACTCAAAGGATATTAAGAGAAAAATTGATAGAATTTCATGAGCAGAGGTAGGGAATTAAATGAATTTGCCAATGATAGCTCAGTTTCTTTCTCTCTTTCTTTCTCTCTTTCTTTCTCTCTTTCTTTCTTTCTTTCTTTCTTTCTTTCTTTCTTTCTTTCTTTCTTTCTTTCTTTCTAAAAGATTTTATTTATTTGTCAGAGAGAGAGAGAGAGCATGCAAGTGAGCAGGGGGAGCGGCAGGCAGAGAGAGAAGCAGGCTATTCGATGAGCAAGGAGCCCGATATGGTGCTCAATCCCAGAACCCTGGGATCATGACCCGAGGCAAAGGCAGACACTTAACTGACTAAGCCACCCAGGTGCCCTGATAATGCGGTTTTTTAGATTGACCAATTTGGTAGATGGCATATAATTCAACAAATCCAGAAATATATGTATGTGTGAGGTGGAAGATGGTATGGTCAGTTTTAGAACACATAGGAGGAGTCATTTAATATGTGCCTTGAGCCAGAAGTTCAAATGTGATATCCAAGCTAAAGAAATATTTAAGTAATTTATTTGAAAATAGTTGGTAATTTAAACAACGGGACAATGAATGAATAGAGAGTTACTGAAATAAATATAAGGAGGGGCACCTAGAAAACACTAAAATACATGGGCCAGGATATGGAAAATGATGGGTTCCATGAACCATAATTATAGAAAGGAAAGTAGGAATGGGTACTACTGGAGCAGATGAGAGGAAAGGTTTCAAAAGTAAATGGATTGTCAATCAGGATCATGAAGGCAGCAAGTAGCAAACACAAATTTGGTAATTTGAAAAGAATTTAATACAGTAGTAATTTTAAAAGACATAGGCAATGTATGCGGTAACAGAAGAGGTATCCCAGTTTTACAAAGAGGATGACTCTTATTATTAACATTTATTATTAACACTTACTATTAACACTTATTTTGTGTTACTTAAGGGGACAAGTTGTAGGAATGGTTCTTTTGACTGGAGAGATGCCACCTGACAGTCTGACTATCTTATTCTGCTCCTTCCTCCAAGTCTTGACTGGTGACCTTGATGAGAGTATTTATTGAGAATCAAATTACAGTGAATTGAAAAGTAACTGTGGAGTAAGGTAGTAAGAAATTTCTTGAAAATTTATTTTCCATTCTATGAATGAAAGAAGAAATGAAAAACTATAAAGCTATCAAAGTAAAGGTTACAGATGGAAGCAGGGGCACATTAAGGAGAACATCTTCCATTATTATTAAAATATGATTATAACCAAATAAAGAAAATAATACTTTCAGTATAGGATAGATATAGGTAGTAATGTTTTCTTGTTTTTATTTCCATGATGCCATGGCATGGTAACAAGAGGAATATTGAGAGATCAAAACAAAATAACCTGGACAAAACATATTCTTAGATTGCTTTTCTGATTCTGGATACTATAAACTTTCAGTAAAGTCAACGAAGTTCACCTTGGCCTGCTGTCATTCCATCACTGTCATTTATTCACCATGGGCTTACATTATGGGCAAAAGGGATAAAATTACTAACAGTATTATGTATGTATATACATTTTTGTCTGGAAATAAAGATCTATATCTGTATCAATCTATCTACTTATCTATCTTTCTAATCTCTCTGCATTGGAAAAGCTACCATTATGATAGAATTTACCGTAACATTGTCAAAATGTAACAAGCTTTCAATAATATGGATAAAAATGGCTTCCCAATTCAGTTGAATAACCAGTCAATTTAATCAAAGTGCATTAATACTGTTTGATGGCATTTTGATAGGGACTGCATTAAACATGTAGATTGCTTTAGGTAGCATAGACATTTTCACAATATTTGTTCTTCTAATCCATGAGCATGGAACATTTTTCCATTTATTTGTATCTTCCTCAATTTCTTTCATGAGTACTTTATAGTTTTCTGAGTACAGACTCTGCCTCTTTGGTTAGGTTTGTTCCTTGGTATCTTATGGTTTTGGGTGCAATTGTAAATGGGATTGACTCCTTAATTTCTCTTTCTTCTGTCTTGTTGGTGTATAGAAAGGCAACTCATTTCTGTGCTTTGATTTTATATCCTGATACTTTACTGAATTCCTGTATGAGTTCAAGCAGTTTGGAGTGAAGTCTTATACTCCACGTAAAGTATCATAACATCTGCAAGGAGTGATAGTTTGACTTCTTTGCTGATTCAGACGCCTTTTATTTCTTTTTGTTAACTGATTGCTGAGACTAGGACTTCTAGTAATATATTGAGTAGCAGTGGTGATAGTGAACAGCTCTGCCGTGTTCCTGAACTTAGCGGAAAAGCTCTGTTTTTCCCCATTGAGAATGATACTTGCTGTGGGTTTTTCATAGATGGCTTTTATGATATTGAGGTATGTACCCTATATCCCTACACTTTGAAGAGTTTTGATCAAGAAAGGATACTGTACTTTGTTAAATGCTTTTTCAGCATCTATTGAGAATATCATATGGTTCTTGTTCTTTCTTTTATTAATGTATTGTATCCCATTGATTGATTTGCGGATGTTGAACCAACTTTACAGCCTAGGAATAAATCCCACTTGGTTGTGGTTAATAAACCTTTTAATGTACTGTTTGATCCTATTAGCTAGTATTTTGGTGAGAATTTTCACATCTGTGTTCATCAAGGATATTGGTTTGTAATACTCTTTTTTGATGGGGTCTTTGTCTGGTTTTCGGATCAAGGTAATGCTGGCCTCATAAAATGAGTTTGGAAGTTTTCCTTCCATTTCTATTTTTTTAACAGTTTCAGGAGAATAGGTATTAATTCTTCTTTAAATGTTTGGGAGAATTCCCCCGGGAAGCTGTCTGGCCCTGGGCTCTTGTTTGTTGGGAGATTTTTGATGAATGTTTCAATCTCCTTACTGGTTATGGATCTGTTCAGGTTTTCTGTTTCTTCTTGGTTTGGTTTAGGTAGTTTAAAGGTCTCTAGGTATGTATCCATTTCTTCCAGATTGTCAAATTCGCTGGCGCTCATAATATGTTCTTATAATTGTTTGTATTTTTTTGGTGTTGGTTGTGATCTCTCCTCTTCCATTCATGATTTATTTATTTGTGCCCTTTCTCTTTTCTTTTTGATGATTCTGGCCAGGGGTTTATCAATCTTACTAATTCTTTCAAAGAATCAGCTCCTAGTTTCGTTTATCTGTTCTATTGTGGGTTTTTTTTGTTTGTTTGTTTGCTTGTTTGTTTTGTTTTAGGTTTTTTTTTTTTTTTTTTTTGCTTTCTCTTTTATTGATTTCTGCTATACTCTTTATGATTTCTCGTCTCCTGCTGGGTTTAGGCTTTTTTTTTGCTGTTCTTTCTCGAGCTCCTTTAGGTGTAGGGTTTGGTTGAGTACTTGAGACCTTTCTTGTTTCTTGAGAAAGGCTTGTATTGCTCAATACTTTCCTCTCAGGACTGCCTTTGTTGTGTCCCACAGATTTTGAACAGTTGTGTTTTCATTTTCATTTGTTTCCATGAATTTTTTCAGTTCTTCCTTAATTTCCTGGTTGACCCATTCATTCTTTAGTAGGATGCTCTTTAGCCTCCATGTATTTGAGTTCTTTCCAACTTTCCTCTTCTGATTGAGTTCTAGCTTTATAGTGCTGTGGTCTGATAATAGGCAGGGAATGATCCCAATCTTTTGGTACCTGTTGAGACCTGATTTTTGACCCAACATGTGATCTATCCTGGAGAATGTTCCATGTCCACTAGAGAAGAATGTATATTCTGTTGCTTTGGGATGGAATGTTCTGAATATACCTGTGGTGTCCATCTGGTCCAGTGTGTCATTTAAGGCCTTTATTTCCTTGGTGAACTTTTGCTTGGATGATCTGTCCATTTCAGTGTGGGGGTGGGTGTTAAAGTTCCCTACTATTATTGTATTATCGTTGACGTGTTTCTTTGATTTTGTTATTAATTGGTTTATATAGTTGGCTGCTCCCATGTTAGGGACATAGATATTTGAAATTGTTACATCTTCTTGTTGGACAGACCCGTTGAGTATGCCATAGTGTCCTTCCTCATCTCTTATTATAGTCTTTGGCTTAAAATCCAATTTATCTGATAGAAGAATTGCCACCACAGCTTTCTTTTGATGTCTATTAGCATGGTAAATTATTTTCCACCCCCTCACTTTAAATCTGGAGGTGTCTTTGGGTCTAAAATGAGTTTCTTGTAGACAGCATATTGATGGGTTTTGTTTTTTTATCCATTCTGATACCTTGTGTCTTTTGATTGGGGCATTTAGCCCATTTACATTCAGGGTAACCATTGAAAAGTATGAATTTAGTGCCATTGTATTGCCTGTAGGGTGATTATTGCTGCGTATTGTCTCTGTTCCTTTCTGGTCTACTACTTTTAGGCTCTCTCTTTGCTTACAGGACTCTTTTCAATATTTTCTATGGGGCTGGTTTGGTGTTGGCAAATTTTTTTAATTTTGTTTTGTCCTGGAAGCTTTTTATCTCTCCTTCTATTTTCAATGACAGCCTAGCTGGATATAGTATTCTTGGGTGCATATTTTTCTCGTTTAGTGCTCTGAATATATCATGCTAATTCTTTCTAGCCTGCCAGCTCTCTGTGGATAAGTCTGCTGCAAGTCTAATATTTCTACCATTGTATGTTACACACTTTTGTCCCAAGCTGCTGTCAGGATTTTCTCTTTGTCACTAAGACTAGTCAGTTGTACTATTAGATGATGGGGTGTTGACCTATTTTTATTGATTTTGAGGAGGATTCTCTGTGCCTCCTGGATTTTGGTGTTTGTTCCCTTTGCCATATTAGGGAAATTCTCTACTATAATTTGCTCCAATATACCTTCTGCCCCTCTCTCTCTTTGTTCTTCTTCTGGAATCCCAGTAATTCTAGTATTGTTTCGTCTTATTGTATCACTTATCTCTCGAATTCTCCCCTTGTGGCCCAGTATTTGTTTGTCTCTCTTTTGCTTTGCTTATTTATTCCCTGTCATTTGGTCTCCTATATCACTAATTCTCTCTTCTGCCTCATTATCCTAGCAGTAAGAGCCTCCAATTTTTATTGCATCTCATAAATATTTTTTTTTTATTTCAACTTGTTTAGATTTTAGTTCCTTTATTTCTCTAGAAAGGGATTTTATTTCTCCAGACAGGGTTTCTCTATATCTTCCATGCCTTTTTTGAGCCCAACTAGCACTTTGAGAATCGTCATTTTGAACACTAGATCTAACATATTACCAATCTCTGTATTAAGTCCCTAGCCATTGGTACGTTATCTCTCCCTCTCTCTCTCTCTCTCTCTTTTTTTTTTTTTTTTTTTTTTGTGGTAAGTTTTTCCATGTTGTCATTTTATCCACATAAGAATATATGAACGAGAGAATAAAATACCAAAAGGGTGGCAAAGACCCCAGAAAAATGTACCGTAACCAAATCAGTAGAGACCCCAATACAGGGGGTGAACCAAGGGGGTATAAAAATTTTAAAAAAATATATACATACATACATACATTCATACATGTTAGATTGGTGAATAGAACAGAGCCACCCTCTTGATTTTGGGGTATTTTGGTCTCTTAGAAGAAACTACCTCCTGAAATTTTAAAAAAAGAAGAACATATATATATATACAAAAATAAGGGTAAACACAATGAAGGGATGGAATATGAATGAAAAGCTGAAAATAAAAAAGAAAATTCTAAAAAAGGGATTGATAAGATAAGTTGGTTGGAAAAGAAAGAAGAAGAAAAAAAAAGAGGGTGCTGAGGCTGGGGACTAGAACAAAGCCCTGTGCTAGATTTAAGGTGTATTTTGATCTAGTAGAAGAAGTTGTATGTCAATTTTTTTAGGGAAAAAAAAAACTATATACGTATACAAAAAATAAGGTGAAATACAATGAAGGATACAATATGACTGTAATAGTGAAGGTTTAAAAAGATTTTTTAGAAGGGTATTGTTAAGATAAACTAGTTAAAAAATATTAAAAGAGGAAAAAGGAGAAGTTATAAAAATTAGAATAAGAAAAAATAAAATTAAAAAAATTTAATTTTACTTTGTAAGACTCAAGGATCATGGGGAGAAAGCCATGAATTCCATGCATCTCTTTCCCCTAGCTCTGGAGTTCTGTTGTTCTCTTTGATAGATGAGCTTGGTCTTGGCTGGATGTTCTTGCTAATCTTCTGGCGGAGGGGCCTATTATAGTGATTCTCAAATGTCTTTGCCCGAGACAGAATTCCACCGCCCTTGCCAGGGTCTGGGCTAAGAAATCTGATCAGGTTTGCTCTTGGCAGTTTTTTTTTCCCTGAATGCTTTCTGTAGAGCTCAGAGGATGAGAATGAAAATGGCAGCTTCCCAGTCTCTGGCCTGGAGGAGCCGAGAGCTCAGGGCCCCATCCTTAGTGTGCTCTCAGAGAAAAGGGGTCAATTCCTCCCATCTCCCTGGTCTCCAGCCATCTTTTGGGCTCACCTGGCCCGTGATTGAGTGTTTCTGTCTCTGGCACATGGCCCCATTTGGAGTCTCCAAACTCAGCAGATTTGTGCTGTGCTGTTTATCCCAAAGGAGGAAGGTGTGTCTCCCTGGTCTGGCATTTGTGGGGTCCCTGCTTGAAAAGCAGTGGTCCAGCTATCCCTTGGATCACAGTTTAAGGTAACCCTGAGCTGAGAGCTTACTCCTTGGCTCTGTCTTTGTAGTCAGCTTCCCCGCTCTGATACCTGGGATTTCTGCCACACTCATACTCCCCAGTGACCCTGCAGGTATTGAGACCACACTTTCCCCGCGAGGGCTCCACCCCCGCTTAGCCTCTGGAACAATGTCCCTCAGTGGAGCAGACTTCTACAAGTTCTGATTTTGTGCTCTACTGCTCCACCCCTTGCCAGGAGCCACCCCCACCAACCTCACCCCTCCCAACAGTCTGTCTTCGTCTCACTTCGGATTCACTTCTCCGCACATTCTACCTATCAGAAGGTGGTTGATTTTCTGTTCCTAGAATTGCTGCTCTTCTCTTCATTCTCCTGTTGAGTTTGTGGTGTTTGGAATGGTTTGATAACTATCTAGCTGAACTCCTGCAATCTTATACGTTTCAGTCTGCTACTTCTCCGCCATCCTGCCTCTCTCCCACATTTATTTTACTTTATTTTATTTATTTATTTTAAAGATTTTATTTATTTGACAGAAAGAGATCACAAATAGGCAGAGAGGAAGGCAGAGACTTAGAAAGGGGTAGCAGGCTCCCCATTGAGCAGAGAGCCTGATGCAGGGCTCTATCTCAGGACCCCAGGATCATGACCTGAGCTGAAGGCAGAGGCTTTAACCCGCTAAGCCCCCAGATGTCCCTCACATTTATTTTAAAACAAGATAAAGTGAAGTGATGACTAGTAAAGTTGTAGTCTGTCTCTTGATCCTGGAATTCTCTGTTGTTCTTGGTCTTCATCATTACCATGCAAAAGTACACACACAAGCACACACAGAATTCCTCAGGTAGACTGTTATTACTAAAGAAAATCATACCAAAAGAATTTTGCTGAATGATACCACATTAATTGTATTTTTGAAGTTGTACACTTTAATTGAAAATATACTTATTTGCATTAGCATTTATCTCACTTTGCATGTACCACTATATTTCTCTTTAAGTCTTAATAAGAATTATCATAATCTCTTTAGAGACCTCATTACATTCCCTTTCCATAGAATTCGTTTCTCCCTCTCATGAGATACATTTTATTTTATTTTACTTTAAAGATTTTATTTATCTATTTGACAGAGATCACAAGTAGGCAGAGAGGCAGGCAGAGAGAGGGAGGGAAGCAGGATCCCCGCTGAGCAGAGAGCCCAATTTGAGGGTCAATCCCAGGACCCTGAGATCATGACCTGAGTTGAAGGCAGAGGCTTAACCTGTTGAGCCACCCAGGTACCCCAAGATGCATTTTAAAGGAATATATTTCTTCATAAATGTGTTTTCTTCAGAAATCTAAAAAACAAATTTGGACTTAGTCTGATAAACTTACAGTGCCCACAGTTAGAGATCTGATCTTAATGCAAAAATAATTCTTATGAGAAATATTGAAACAAAAACAGTTAAGAAGAGTCTTAATCTTGAATCAAAGTATTAAAAATATTCACATGGGATCCTTGGAATTACATATACATAATTGTAGAAGGGAACATATGTTTGACGTTTTATCCCTTCATTTTCTTTTACAGTTCTAGATAAATTTAACTATGCTGTCTTAAGAATGAATAAGCTAAAATGGATTTATTAGATTTGCAATGAGAATAAATAAATATTTCTCAAAGAGGAGCTAGTGGGAGTTAATATGTATATAAAGCATTGCATACAGTTTATTTTAAATTAGGTAATTACTATTATTCCTATGTTTAATATTTTCAATATTGTGACTCTGCTATCTTATACAAATTTACGTAACTTATTTATCCACACAAATTAGCTGAGAGAAACTACATGTAAAGTGATGAATATAGTTTTTTGGCCCCTGTTGCATAGGGAGAAGTTTGAATAAAAGCAGCTAGAACTTTTACAGTCAGAATAGTTTTATGGAAGATGTCAGAATATCCAAAGTGTCCCTTTCCTAAGTATGTCTACTTATTATTATTATTTTTTTAAAGATTTTATTTATTTATTTGACAGACAGAGATCACAAGTAGGCAGAGAGTCAGGCAGATAGAGATGGAGAAGCAGGCTCCCTGCTGAGCAGAGAGCCCGATATGGGACTCAATCCCAGGACCCTGGGGATCATGACCTGAGCTGAAAGCAGAGGCTTTAACCCACTGAGCCACCCAGCGCCCAAGAAGGTCTACTTATAATGGAAATAGAGGGAAGAAACTTATGTAATAGGGAGAGGTAATGACCTACTGTGAATTTCTAGAGAGAGCTTATTGTTGCCTAAGATAATGACTCCTTAGAAGGTAAAAGACAGAGAATATATACAAGCCTCAGTTCACTTGTCTATATAAGTGTTCATCCATCCATTTACCCATGTGTTATACAATTTTTGGAGGATAAACAGGTATATAACAGAGAAAAAAAAGATAGTGTGTGATTTCTCTAATATGCACTTTGTTTACAGAGTGGCCATACAGGCAAAAAAAGGTAAATACAATATTCCATAATTTGATATACAAGTGTGAAATTCAAGAACATAGAATAAACAAACAACTTAATATTGGAAATAAAGGGAGGCTTTTCAGAGATAATAGCATCTAAGGTAAGAATGAAAAGAATTACCAGAAGCAAAGTTGATAGTTCTATATGAGGGGTAAAAAAATAAAAGGAGCCTGGAACAATGAGAAATTGTATATATTTTTTCTTATTTTTCTCTGTTTTTAAACACTTTAGCTTTTTAAATGATTTTATTTATTTTATTTATTTGAGATTTTATTTATTTGAGAGCAAGTGAGAGAGTGAGCATGAATGAAGGGGAAGGGCAGATAGAGAGGTATAAGCAGGGAGCCTGATACGGAACTCAATCCCAGGACCCTGGGATCATGACCTGAGCTGAAGGAAGATGCTTAACTGACTGAGCCACCCGGGAATCCCTCCCCCAACACTGTTATGCTGTATGAGTAGTCTTTTCCTTCTTTGTGCTCTGTTTTAGTTTTACTGTTGAAAATGAATTAGTATACTTGATAAAGTTTTGGCTCTAATCTCTTTTGGACCCAGAAGATCAATTGCTGTGTGTCATGAAGCCTGGCATCGTATGTTGTGCCAGTGTTTGAAAGATGGACTCAGAAACAGAAATCATTATCCATTAAAAATTATGAACATATAGAGTTTCATGGATTAGACAACTCAGTAGTCCCACAGACAAGTGATTATATATATTTTAAAAAATTAAGATGGCACTACCCCAAAGGCCATTATAATGATTCAAAAGTGACTATGTAGTATGTCAAATTAGAATATAAATAATTTGGCAGATTAATGGAGATAATTTCCAAACTACAATGAAACTGAATTTGGAAGGAGAGTATATAAAAATGAATGATTGTTGTCATCCCTATCACAAAATTTTGGGTTTCTTGAGAAAACAGTATGTAGAAGCAAAGCAGATCATATTTAGCATTGAAATGCTAGCCTGTGTGTTGGTTTATAATAGTATTGGATGGAAGAAATGTGTTTATTAGTAGAAATTTCTTTTCCTTGTTGCCATTATATTCTTAAAATGCAAAAACAGTAAGATAAAATAGAACTGTTAACTTATGAACTTCTAAATTTAAGAAAAACATTCAGGGAATTAGAAAAATATAATTAAATTCCATTGAAATATATGAGATCAATCTATTCTGAAGATGAGGATAAAAGCAGGAAATATGGGTTATTCTCTTGGTAGCATGTATGGTTGTACCTTGCTTTTAACCTTTGGAAAGATGCAGTAATGCATAAATCATAACAACATTTTAAAGGTTAAAGTAAAAATCTGAAAACCTTAAAAGGATTGGTTAGTATCAAGTTATTTTCCAGTCCTAAAAGCTTTAGACTTATAATAAGATAAAGCTTATCAAAGATTAAATCATTTAAAACTAAATATAATTGAGGTATTTTATAAAAATAAATGTAATTAAAATGATATATATTTTAATGAGAACCACTTTCATAAGAAGAATGTATTGATCTCAGTATTGGAAAGTATCAGAATATATGCTAATTTATATTCAATAGAATGGTCGGTATTCAGGTTGTTTTCAAACTCAGTGTACTGCAGTTAAACCACATGCTGCCTTCTCATTTTATCACATTGGGAAGGTATGAACAAAGATGGTCTATTTATAGTCTTATGAGATTTAAACAGACAATATTAATAAAACTTAACATCTGGAAGACGATTCAAATTAGGATAATTTTTAAAACTGATTCATAGTCCAAAAGGAAAAGTTAAGAAATTAATCATAAGATATCAAGTAAACATCAATATCATTGATATTTCTGAAAAACTGCAGATATATCAAAACATAAAGATGTGGAGTCTAAGTGAATGTGATGGTGAATCATTTATGTAGATAAGAATGCTGTTTTTGTTTTTTCATTTCAAAGGGAAGTAAATTTCTTTTAAGATCTATCAGACTTCCACTATCTTGTACTTAATAGGTTTTCTTATTGCTTTGATTTAAAATATGTTCAAAATGTTTTATTAACTTTTTAAATTAAATTTGACTCTCAGGCTTTTAGGGTATGCTATTAACATGTTATTGCTTCTTCACCAAGAGCAAAAACAAAACAATAACGTGTGTGTGTGTGTGTGTGTGTGTGTGTGTGTTGATGGATAAATAACACTTAAATGTACAAAATACTATGTAAATATGCATAAATATACATCCTTATACATCTGTACAAAACACTGAAAATATTCAGACACGGTCAGTGGAATCAGACTGCCAATATTGGGATACTGGCTCCCCTACTTATAGAGTAAGTGAGCGTGGGGCCAGGCCAGTTAGTCAACCCTACTTTAACATCCTCTCATATTAAATGGCAAAAGCATTAGTACCTGCTTCTCATTATTGCTGTCAGATTTACTAATATTAATAAATATGAAAAAATAAATAAGGGAGAATGCAATAAATGATAAGTATTCTAATACATAGATAGCAAAGTAGAGCTTTTGTGATGACTTTCCATTTAATTAATCCAATAAGATAGCTATATAGAACATCATGTTTTTAATGCTATAGTATTTTAAAATTGGGAAAAGAAGGTGAGTAGATATTTCAGTATATTACCCTGTTGTCACTTAGACCTTTGCTATATATTCTTAAATGTTAATCCTTCTAGGGAATTCATAGAAGTGATTATAAGGAATTAGTTAAGCATTAGTTTTTAGACTTGTAATATAGTATCATTTCTGAAAATTAGCCTCCTCCCTATTATTATCAACAAACTGCTACATATAAAGCAACCATTTCGATAGTGTTATTGGAATAGTGTTTATGGTGACAGATGATAGCTACCCTTGCGGTGAGCATAGCATAATGTATAGAGAAGTTCAATCACTGTTTCGCATACCTGACATTAATGTAAAATTGTGTGACAAGTATACAATAAATAAAAAGATAGATAAAGGGCGCCTGGGTGGCTCGGTTGGTTGAGCAACTGCCTTCGGCTCAGGTTATGATCCCAGACTTCCAGGATCGAGTCCCGCATCGGGCTCCCAGCTCCTTGGGGAGTCTCCTTCTCCCTCTGACCTTCTCCTCTCTCATGCTCTCTCTCACTCATTCTCTCTCAAATAAATAAATAAAATCTTTAAAAAAAAAAAAGATAGATAAAATAAAATAAAGTGTTTATTGCAATTAAGAGCTCCAAATCTCTCGACTTCATCATTCCTGAGTGAATGAAACTGTCACTAGCAGTGAGATCCTTAATGCCAAGTAGTGTCTGCATAAAGACCATTTTACAGATCACCTGATCTGTAAAAAGGTGATCAGTTAATGTTTGGTAAGTGAATCAATAAAGAATTAATTAATGAAGTCACTGGATGCATCTGCAATTACTAGAATTTTCAAATATGTTGCAAATGAAAGGATTTGGGGCAGGCTTGCAAATTTTAGTTGAACATCTGCTATGTACCTTTATTTTAAGATGAGTGAATTCTGCTTAACTATCTAAATGAATTGATCCAAATGTTTCTTTATGCTTCTCAAAAATTAGGTGGCATAACTGAAATAGAAATTTTACCTCCTTTAACATTGATTCTCCATAGTTAACTATTTCTAGAATCATTAACCTTCAGTAAGGGTGGTGTCACACAGGACAGTTTCTGATTGACCCCAGATCTAGGATACAATTAATCTAGTATAATATATAATTCCTAGTCTGATATAATTAATCTATTATAATATATACTTCCTAGTCTGCAGGGTGATGTACACGTATATGTATGTATAATAGTATGGTACAGTGCAAAGGGGTGAAATCTGTGATGATATAAATTTGTAAAGTAATGAATTAAAAGACATTGCTTTTTATCTCTTAGGGGATTTCTTTCTTTTTTTTTAAGATTTTATTTTAAGTAATTCATACACCTAATATGGGGCTTGAACTCACAACCCCAAGATCAAGAGTCACATGCTCTATGGACTAAGCCAGCCAGGTGCCCCCAAGGGGATTTCTTAAATGTAATGATTTCTAAGATACAATATTAATATCTCATATTTGGTTAAGAGTAGGATATTTCACTAAATTAGTATTACCCAAGAATGCATTTATTATGAGTCTATTTATGTATTTACTTGTTTATCAGTGTATTTCTGTTATTGAAATTTGTTTCTTAGGAATCAATAAATTTGTTAAGTCTTTGATTTGTTAATTCAGTAGATCTGATGTATCTGTTTTAGAGAGGTTGTTTTGATTTAATAAGATGTAAGTGTAGACACAAATCTTTTATCCCTTTTCCTGGGATATGTGTTTATAGGAATTTTAGCAGGCTGGAAAAAGAAAGTTATATAACAGGAATCAATAACCACAGGTTCTCTTTGGATCACATTCTTATATAGTACAGTTTCTTCTCTTTCATCAATCAAAGTTAGTCTACTCTTCTGCCCAATGTCACAAGGGCACTATCAATCAAAAAGGGATGTTTTCTTGAGCGAGCGAGTATCACAAATGACTACTCACCTGAGAAAACATTTTATACTATTAGAGACACAAAAGATCCCGTTGAATTTTTCTCTAACACAGGGGTTAAGAGACTGGGACTTCTGATTTATCTAAACGGAGTGAAAATGTTTTATGTCACAAGATTTTGAGCCTCATTGACAGTTAGGCTTGTGACTTTAGGGTCATGCTTTGAGGCCCACTGAAAACCAAAGATGATCAGTAGAATCAATGCTCTTGGTAATTTGGGTTAATTTCTTTACATCTCTGGCATCCCTACATCCTGATAAATTATGCAACTTGTATTAGACACATTTTATATTTTCTTTTAAGTAACTTTTGGGAAACTAACATTATTTCTGAATATACATGCACATTCTTGTGTTACACAATGAAAAATTAAGGAATAACCAGGGACTTTCCTTACACTGGCTTCTTCTTCATACAAATGTTAAAGTTATGACCTGACATTTATTTACTACATAATGTGTGGGCTTCACCTCTTTTTTTTTTTTTCCCACTGTGTCTTTGATATTTTAGATGTTTCCCTAAGGAAAACATCTAAATCAGACTTTATCAAAGCTGGTTTTTGTTCCATATTCCTATGTTACTGAAGTCCCAGATTATTTTTGTTTCATCCAATGAAGCTTCACATTAATGAATTATGTTTTTGTTTTTTCTTTGAGGGTGAGAGTTCTACTAATTTTGTGATGTTCAGTTTCTGGGGTACTTTTAATTTCTACCTCTTGCAACTTTTTTTTTTTTCCACTATTGGTTCTCTAAGAGATATGTCCTTTTCCAAGATATTTCTCTCCTCATGAAACATTGCCTTCCAAGATTACTGCCTCTCATTCCACTCACTTTGAAGTCCTTTCCTTTGGGTTGTTTAGTTGGCACATGTTTGCTCTGTCAGATCTCAGACTAGTTCTTGTTATTTGACATACGAGTTGAGACTCTCTTTCTGAGGGCAATTACATCTGTGTTTTGCTTCTGCTGGGATTTCATTGCCCTATTCTCTTTCCTGTATAGTGTCTCAGAATACTTGTTTGTCATGAGCTCTGAACCTAGCACTGCTGATTTTAGCTATTTCCTTCACTTATATATACATTGACATTCTCCACTCAGGTATAAGTTGAAGTTTAATGTTTTTTCTCCAATTATGATATAGACATAATTATTTGTATTCCTTGTTATATGGTTTTTTGAAGATTAGGCAGTCAGTATTATATCATGGGAAACTTAAAATTAAAAGGAACATATTAAATCATTACCTTTAGATCCAGGAACTATAGCCCAGTTAATCAACTTTATAAATTATTTACTTTTCTTCTATAACTCTCATCTACTATACTGCTGAAATATGTAAGTCTGAGGCTAAAGAATGGATATAGGGACTCAGAACCTCTTGAAACTCATCTCCCATGTGCAAATAAGCTTTATTGTAGTGTTCATTGTATTGATTCAGACTCCAGATAGATTCCTGTCAGTGGTTTTCATTTTTGGTAAGGTATTGGAATCTATTCAGAGGTAATTTGAAGGTACAGTTTCCAAGATCATAGTCTTACAGATTCTAACTCCATAGATCTAGAGAGAGAATAGAATTTATATATTTAATAACTGCTATGAGCTCTTTTTGATGTAAATGTTTCAGAAACCATACTTTGAGAACTGGAACAAAATAAATCATTTTTGGATATGTTTATCAGATATGGTATAAACCATGTGGGTATATGAGGAGGGTAGTATTCTGGACACTGAGAAGGGGCTTTGAGGTTAGAATATGCTACTACATTAGAGATTTAGTGATAAAGCCAGTGGAGGTAGAGTTCAATGAACAAGGAAAAGAATATCGGGAGATGAGATTAGAAAATTGGTCCAGTAAATATTATACAGCCATCAAAAAAAAAATTTGCCATTTGCAAGATGTGGATGAACTAGAGGGTATTATGCTAAGTGAAATAAGTCAATCAGAGAAAGGCATTTATCATATTATATCAGTGATATGAGGAATTTGAGAACAAGACAGAGGATCATAGGGGAAGGGAGGGAAAAGTGAAACAAGACAAAACCAGAGAGGGAGACAAACCATAAGAGACTCTTAATCTCAGGAATCAAACTGAGGGCTGCTGGAGGGGTGGGAGCATGGGAAGGATGGAGAGGCTGGTGATAGACATTCCGGAGGTATGTGTTATGGTGAGCACTGTGAATTGCATAAGACTGATGAATCACAAACCTGTACCCCTGAAACAAATAATACATTATATGTTAAGAAGAAAAAAAAAAAGAATAAAGTTCTTTCAATGAAGAATGTTATTAAAGGGAAAAAAAAAAGGAAAGAAGATCAGTTCAGTAGATGTATGTTATATAGAGCCTAATAAGATATGCAAATTACCTCTGATTTTATTTACCTCTGATTTCCACATTGGAAAATGTGGAGCATAAGGTTGACATATGACTTTAGGAATATCAGCTGATATTTGGAGAAAGAGTCTAGGAATAGAGTAGGGAAGAAGGTGGATAAACATTAAAAATGTTAATATATTAAACACAATTAAATATAATATCATTGACAAGGATGGTAGTATTGGTGGTGAGAAGTGCGCAGATTCTGGATATATTTGAAAACATAGAAAAATGTCTTTGTTGATGGGTTAGGTGTGGGTTGTAATGTTAAAAGATGAGTTTAGAATTACCCCAAGATATTTTGACTGAGAAATTAGAAATATGCTATTGCCATTTACTAAAATGTAGAAAATCTGAGATGAATTAGATTTGGATATGAGTGGTTAAGAGTTTGGTTTGGAATATATTGTCTTGAGGATGTTTACAAGGCATTCAAGTCTAGATGTCTATGAGCCATTGGTTATAAGAATCTGGAGTTGTGGAAAGGGTCAGGATTAAAGATACACATTTGGGAATTTTCAGATGTTATATAATATATAAAGCAATAGTTTTGATAAACCTCCCTATGAACTGGAAAACTCTGAAGACTAACTATTCTAGCATCAACATATGGAAGAACTGGGTGAAAGAGACTGAGGAGGTATGAGTAGAACCAAAAGAGAGTCACACACAGTTGAAGAAAGGATATCCTATTTATTAATTACATCAAATTCAGCTTAAATGTCCACTAAAATAAGAACTGAGAATTGAATAATTGTTTTGGTAGTATGGAGATTATCAATAACATTGACAAGAGCAGTAGTAAAGAAAAAAGCCTCTAAATGGAGTGGTTTCAAGAGTGAATGTAAGGAAGAAAATAAATTTAAATGGAGAATAAATTAGAGATAAATGACTTTAAATAGTTAGCTTTTAACATCCTGTAGGAAAACATCAATTAGGACACAAAGGTTAAAAGACTACACTAAAAGGGACAGGATTTCTTTTTTTTTTCTTTTCTTTTCTTTCCTTTTTTTTTTTTTTAAAGTTAAAAAGATTGTCGTTGTCTAGGACAATGTGGATGAAATTGCAAACAGGGATGAGATACAATAATAAAATCAGATCCCGTATCTCTGCATGTATTGACTTCTTTATTAGTGAGTCAAAAGTGAGGCAAGCAATTTGTGTTTTAAATAAATATAGGGAATTCCTCTTATAAGAGTTTTTGTTTGAAGGCTCAGAAATAGTCTATGAACCATAGATTGTTATTGGCATATGTTCCCTCTTTGTGTTCTACTCTAAAGGCAGAGGAGACAAATCCTGTCATCACAACAGTATTGCCAGAGTAACAATGATACAATCCTCATATTATATGACTCTTCTCAAAATTATACTTCTCATACCCTGCCAAACTGGTTCTTAGAGATTTTTTTTTAAAGATTTTATTTATTTATGTATTTACTTGATAGAGAGAGAGCATGAGCAGGGGATGACTAGAGGGAGAGGGACAAGCAGACTCCACACTAAGTGTGGACCCTAACTCAGAGCTCAATCACATGACCCTGACATAATGACGAGACCAGAAATCAAGAGTCAGACATTCAACTGACTGAGTTTCCCAGTTATTGGATATTTTTAAATGGCTTCTTTAAGCACAAGTTTTGTTTTGTCTCGTTTTGTTTTGTAGGGTAAAAATAAGTGGCTTTACTACTATAATTAATTGAAAGTGAATTTTTTGGCATTTCAAAAAAAATAACCCCCAGTGCCAGGTTAAACTGACTTCAAAGGTACCAGGACAGGTTGTTTTACTAGTAGCAGGCAAGGTCAGCTCCATTGATTATTTTTTTCTTCCTGGTATTCTTAATCTATCTGTGAAAGACTACTGAAAGACTACTGAAATATATTTAAGCAACAGTGAAATTCTGTATAGGCATGGTTTATACTTTGGGTAATGGGAACCATTCCTTCAAAAGACTAAAGATTTTTTTTTTAAAGATTTTATTTATTTATTTGACAGACAGAAATCACAAGTAGGCAGAGGCAGGCAGAGAGAGAGGGGGAAGCAGGCTCCCTGCCGAGCAGAGAGCCCGATGAGGGGCTCGATCCCAGGACCCTGAGATCATGACCTGAGCCGAAGGCAGAGGCTTTAACCCACTGAGCCACCCAGGTGCCCCAAGACTAAAGATTTTTGAAGACTGTTTTTTTCTTCTCTCAATAAATTATCCTGGAGTACTTGCAGCAAGTCAGTTGATCATATGCATAAGGATTTATATCTTGGTCTCAATTCTGTTTTATTGATATACACAAAAGTACTGATATTTTGATAAGAATTGTGTTTAATTTGAAGGTAAATTGGACAATTACTGGTAGTTTTAAAATGTCTTCCTATTCATGAACACAGTATCTCCCACTTATATAGATCTTATTTAATTTCTTTCAACAATGTTTTACCGTTTTCAATGTAAAAGTCTTATAATTTTTTGTTAAATTTATTCCTAGGTATATTATTCCTTTTGCTGCTATATAAATGAGATTTTTTTTTGTTCATTTTTTGAGTTATTACTTGTGCATAGGAATGCAATTACTTTGTGTATTTATCTCGTATCCTGCCATGCTGTCCAACTCATTTCTTAATTATAACATTTTGTTTTATTTAGTAGATTCCTTGTGACTTTTTATTTATTTAATCATGTCATCTTCAAACAGACATATATAATTCTTCCTTTTCAATATGGATGCCTCTTATTTCTCTTTATTGCCTAAATGTTTCTTCTAGAACCTTTAATAGAATGTTCAATAGGTATCGCAAGAATGGGCATTCTTGTTTTGTTCCTCATCTTATGGGGAAAGCATTCAGTCTTTTCCATTAAAGTATAATGTTAATTATAGGTTTTTCAAAGATCCCTGCTATTCAGTTGAGAGCTCCCTTACAGTCTTGATTTGTTGAATGTTTTTTTATCATAAAAGGTACTGGAGTTTTTTAAATTGTTTGATTGTGTGGATTCAAGTTAATCTTCAGTGGCCTAACATTTCAATCTAAGGGACGTCTTTAGTATTTCTTTTAGGGAAGTTTACTCTCAGTTTTTATCTAAGAGTATCTTAATTTCTTTTTCTGCTTTTGTATTTTTCTCTGTCTTTGAATTTTGTCAATTGGATGATGATATGTTTAGCTATGCATAACTTTGAATTTCTCCCTTTTGAAGTGTGTTGAGTTCCTTTAATGTTTCAGTTAACATTTGTCATGAAATTTGAGAAGTTTTTGGCCATTATTTCTTCAAATATTTTCTGAGGATCTCTCACTGTGAATGTTGGTATCCTTTATGATGTCCCATCGGTCTATGAGGCCTTGTTTATTTTTCATTAGTTTTCTTCTGCGTCTCAGATTTAAAAATCCCTATTGAGCTATCTTTATGCTTTCTGATTCTTATTTTCCTGCTCACTGAAATTTTTTTCTTGCCCAAAGAGCCACTCTAGTGGATATACTATTTGATTACTGGATTTTTCACTGCAGAATTTTATATGGTTAATTTTTACAATTTCCATCTGTCTTTTTTTTTTCTTATTCAAAGATTTATTTATTTATTTTAGAGACAGAGAGAGAGAGAGCGAGCAGGGAAAGGACAGAGGGAGAGCGAGAGAATATTCAAGCTACCTAGTGAGCACAGACCTGGACTCAGAGCTCCATCCCAGGATTCTGAGATGATGATGTGAGCCAAAACCAAGAATTGGACACTTAACCAACCGAGCCACCCAGGTGCCCCTACAGTTTCTATCTCTTTGGTAGTGTGGTCAGTTTTGTAAGATATTGTTGGCATACCTTCTTTAGACGTATTTTTCTTTAGTTCTTCAGACATGTTTATAAAAGCTTAAAGTTTTTGTCCACTAAGTTCAAAATGTGAGCCGCCTTAGTATTTTATGTCTCCCTACTCCCCTATATTTGTGGCATACTTTCCTGTTTCTGTTTCACATCTTATAATTTTTTGAACACTGGATATTCTAGCTAACATAATGACTCAGGTGTCAGCTTTCTCTGCTCTCCTCCTAAACGTTCCAAAGTTTTTTGTTACTGTATTTTTTTTTCTCTCCATTTTTCCTGCTTATTTGTTTGTCAGCTCTACTGGACTAATTCTGTAGATTCTGTGTTCCCTGTAGTTTGTGGCCACTGAGTTTGTTTGTTTTTTTTTTTTTTTTATCCCCTAATTGTGATTGTTAAGTTCTTCTTTTCCCTTTTTAAGCCTGGCTTCTCGTGCAGCACACCTAGTTCAGTATAGTTTTGTGTTCAGCCAATGATTAGTCAGACTATTTCTTTTGTTACTTAACCTGTAAGTTTTCTACCCTTTGCAAAGGGATCTGTGTGAGAAGAATACCCTCAAACTTGGAGCAGTTTATGACAGCCTTTCCTTTCACTACCTGCTTGTGTTATAGTGTCTCAAGGTCAGCCTTCTCCTTTCTCATGTCTTTTCCTGGGTATGCCCACAGCTTTGTACATATTATAAACCTTTTAGATCATCAGGTATGTGTTGGACCTTTCCAAAGTTCCCTGTTGTCATCTTATTCTCCAGACTTTGCGTTTAAATTTCTGGCCAAACTACTCCAATTGAAATCACAGCTGTAGGAAGCTGAGATGTTGGCAGCAATTTTATTTTGTTTCAGTAATGCCGTAGAAGTTGGCTCACTATACCTTGTGCATCTGAGGTCTGTGTCAAATGAAATAGGCTCCATACCTTGAGAAGAGATTTTCCAGGAATCTGAGAATGAGGACAAAATGTCCTCGGGGAAGGTGTTTTTAATTGAACTCCAAAAGAGGTTAGTCATCTTCTTTGGCTAAAAGCTGTTAGCTTTTCTCTGTTCTTCTCCATTTCACTGATAATGGGAGAGGGAATGGGTGGGAATAGCTCCAAGTTAAAATAACATAGACCCCACCGTCTTACCAAGATTAAGTATTTTCTCTGGGAAAACTGATTTTTAGTTCATTGTGTAGCATTGGTCAGTTTCCAGAGTTCTGCAAATGTCAGTTTTAGATATTTTGTCTACATTTTTGTTTGTGCTGAGGGAGAACAAACTTATAAATGTACTTACCTTGGCAATTCTGGAAGAAATGGCCTCCCTGTTCTTTTAATGACACAGACTACATCAGCCAAGTCCTGCCTCCTTTTATTAAGTATCTCTGTATCCTAATAGGATCCAGATGACACAAGTCATGCTTTCATTTTGGCGGCCATGAGGCTCCACTGCCTCAGCCAAAGTCAAGGTGATCATCATGCTGTCTCCTGATGAGTGGATCAACACATTTTCTTAAAGGGTTTACTTTCTTAGTCACTTCAATCTTGTCTCTTTTACCCAGTATTGATCAAGATGGACAACTTTATGCTGTGGTAACATCTTAAAACTTAATGTAATAATTTATTTTTCACACTGTTAATTCATTTAGGTTGATATGGATGTATTCTGTTTTCTCAGACACTCAGGGGCCAAGTGTGATAGAAGCCCCTCCATGAAATAGCTGTGCCATCTAGAACTTTCAGGATCCTCAGTTGCTAGGAAAAGAAGTGCATGAGATACTTCACACTGCTTCCCCCTGGCTTAGCCTAGAAGTGCTTCATGCCAAATTCTCTCACCGCATATTGGTTAGAATTAGTCACATGGCTTGGCTTAGCTCCAGGGACATTGAGTTTTATTTGTTGTTGTTTTGTGTTGTTTTGTTTTCCTTCCTTATGATTTAAAAAAAAAAAAAAAAGTAGAACCTACAATCTACTACACTACTCTTAAACTGGCTGCTGGTTAAGTGTTCCAAAATCAAGTTTAAGCCATTTTCTCTTAGAGTCCTCTGTAGATGGTCTAGCACTTTACTTTTGAATTGGGGCATACTTGTTATCTATTATTTTATTGTTAATCTACTTGTATCTAATCTGGAACTAAAGAAGGAGGATCTCATTTTACTTTCCTGCTACATACAGAAGAACATTTTATAGTTATAATATTTTCTTAGATGTGTTTAAAAAAAATGTCTCCACAACTGCCAACAAGAATTGTCACTCTATCCAGTCCTAGTCCAAGAATGAGAACAACACCCCTTCTTTTCATCTTTTTTCTTCCAAATTGGCTCAGAGAATAAGAGTTGCACTGATGCAATCTGACACTCTATCTGGCAGCATCTACCTAAATAAGAAATGGTTTTCAAACATTATTAGCAATAATTTTTGTATTGCTTTTTCTAAAATTAATGTCTAGCCTTATCAGCCACTCAGTCCAACATAGAGAATTTAATTTAGAAAGACTGTCTTGGCTAAACAAGTTTACTTGCTCACACTACACATGGGGCCTCTATCATCCATCATTCAATGATGCAGTAAACAGAGAGGTCTTATATATTTACTATATGCTAAGGACTCAGTTACAACCTTGGAATATAGTGAAGTGTACACACTTATTATTGTCATGCAAGTTTAATCTATTAAAAGTAGTATTATTAGAAGGTAATTATACTACATCACCTCACTCATTCAGTAATGCAATAAATATGTATTTAATATATTGGATATTTATTAGATGCTAGCAACTGAAATTCCAAAAGCAGTGGGGCATTATCTCTGTCCTTAAGTTTTAAGAATTATGAAAATCTCTTTGATTTATTCATTTCCACTTATAATAAGAAATGAACTCATATCAGGATTTCAAAATTCCTAATATAACTCTATATAGATTGTTTTAAGGTCCAGAAATTGTACCTCATTTTCCCCCTATATAGCATAGAGGGAACAGAACTTCATAATCGAAGAGTAAGGAGTTAGAACGATCTTCTCCCTAACAAAATAAACATTTAACTAGGGGAAATTATAAAAATATCACTTAAAGTTTCTAAAAATTTTCCTCAGTGCATATAGAAAATGGAGAAGTGTTTCTTTGAGAAAGTCTACTAAATCTTGTTAAGGACAGAGAGTCTGTGGCATTTGAGCCCTCCCCTGCTCTCTTCCTCACCCTCGAGATTGGTCTTATGGAAACTAGTTTGGATGGGTATGGCCAAGAATATGGACTTAACAAATAAGATAATCACTTAACAAATACATCATAGTCAAAATGTTGAAAGACAAAATGAAGATAAAGTCTTGAAAGTATCAAGAGAAAACCAACTTTTCGCTTACAAGGAACTCCAATAAGATCAATAGCTTATTTATCATCAGGAAAAAATGCAACCATAAGGCAATGTGATGTTACATTTAAAGTATTGCAAGGAAAAAGAAAAACTGTCAAGAATTGTATTCCTAAATTTTTAATACCAATAATAATACTTCTAGTATACTAATACTGATAATATCAAAAAGAATACTATTCTAGTGCCAGATGAAATCTACATTTTTCCAACTAAATGCTCTGCATACTGCAGCAGATAAAAGAAGATAGTGTAGTACAGTAGAAAGAACATAGTATTTGCACTTAAAGAAAAAAATGTTTGAATGTAATTTCCTTCATTACTTAGCTGTCTTGTAGTGGGGAAAAGTTATAGTCTCCTTATCTTTAAAATAGGAATGAAAATACCTACATCACAGGGTCATGATGAGAATTAACTCTGATGACGCATGTGTAGTGTCCAGCAGAGGTTGGATGCCCAGTAAATGTTTGCTCTAGTAAAGAAAACTACCATTCTTAATATATGATGGACACTGCACTAAGAACTTTGTGTAAGTTCATTTTAACTATTTTGTCCAAAAGCATTGGATAGATACTGATATTTATACTTTAAAGCAAATAAATATATCACAGGACTCATCCAATATCTTATATTTAGAAGACTTTTATGATAAGGTTCCACATACTTCTATGTTCTGAATTCTATGAATTTGGTTGCTTTTTTCACTGCTGTTTCCCAGTGCCTAAAACCATGATTGGAAGGTGCTTGATACCCATAAGTATTTCTTGAGTGAATGAATGCAAATCTTTATCTCATTTCAAATATAATACCAGCCCTGCTGAAACAGAGGGAATTGCTAAAAAAAATTCAGTATTCAGTAAAACATAAGCCTTTGTATTATTTAAATTAAAGGAAAATCATTGGAGGTTTCATGTATGCTTATAAATTTTGGCACAATATTCCAGTCAATATTCCAAAAAGTTAGTTTTTCTATAGTCAAGGGGAAAACAAAATCTAGCTATTCTAGACTTTTACCAGGCTTTACCTGAATAATAGTTTGATTTTTTGACCATCATAAATGTAATGTGTAAACTCCCCCCGAAATCTCACAAAATTCAACATGTTAACAACATGTGATACCCATCAATGAGGAATGTGTGATGTTAGATACAGTATGTAGACAACATATTAAATTAAAAGTGGACATTTTCCAATGACTCACATCAGTGTCATTCATCAGTACCTGTCCTTGCTTCCACAGGTGGTCAGGAAGTTCAAGAGATCACACATCAGTCAAAAAAAAAAAATCTTCAGAGAAACTAAATGTAATTTTATCTGATTAACAAAGTGTCAACACTCAGGGGATTTCCACAAATGCTCTATTGCCAATGCTTGACTATAGTAGAATGATACGATGTCGTAAAGTAGTCTAAATATTTATTATCTTAAGTGAACCCTTAAAATGTATAAATAAAGCAAATTCAGTTCTAAGTATTTCTTTATTATCTTAAGTAAACCTTAAAATGTGTAAATAAGGCGAATTCACTGTGTAATTGACACTTAAAAATAAAGTCACTGGAATTCTACCAGATCAGGACTTAGCAACAGAGTATAAATCGGTCACATTGACAATGATTTACACCTAAGTTTTCACAGTGACTTCAAGCTGCTTTTAAAATAGTCACTCCCTTTTATTACTGGGTACCCAGAAATGAAGTTCTCTGACCCTCTTAAATTTAGATGAGACTGTATGACTGTGTTCTTGCTAATAAAGTAGAATTACATGTGACATTTCCAGACCAGGACTTTATGAAGCTGGTGGGCCCACTCTGCATTTTCTTCTTCCACTGGTGGCGTTCAGGAAACACAAAGGCTTGGGGAATAGCAGAGTCACTAATGTTTCTTTAGCATTTTGTAGCAGCAAGATGACCCCCAATCAGATCTGTTATTAATGGATAAATGATTGAGCATAATAGTTCTACTATGTTTGATCCATTACATATTTTGGAACCTCTTTGTGTCTGACATTTTTTCAGTACAAACAGGGTATGCATTCATAAGCATGACATTAATTAAAGCAAACCAGTTTAATGACTGAAGTTAAAAGAATTTTGTTTATCTAGGGATTCCTAGAGTTGTTCATTATGTGGTGGTCAAGGGCCTACTCTCTGTTAGGCTTAGCATCAACACCAGGGATAAAATAATACATAACACTTGGTATTAGCTAATGAAGGTTTTATTTCATTCCCTGAACGGACAGATTTCTTCTAGTGACAACTCTACATTATGGAAGAGTGAGCATGAATTTTGGTAGACTGTTTATTGTCTCTGTTACAGATATTGTTCCAGAATCTATAGTTAATCTGTGGAGTACATTGGAAATATGTCTATTGATATTTTCAAGGTATTTACATCTTCAGTGTCTAATAAAGTAACCACTCTTTCAGGAGCCTTTTTTGGTTTAGCTCTTGTTTTAAAACTCTATATCCAGTGTTGATACTGTGAGAATTATGAATTATACTAACTCCAGTGAAATCTAACAACTATATTTTTTTGCTTCATTGTGATTGTGTGTGTGTGTGTGTGTGTGTGTGTGTGTGTGTGTGTTTGAAAGTGATATAACAAAAGAAAAATATCCATGATTGGTTTTGGAATACAGATATGTGATAAGCTTTTATGTTTTCAATTAACAACAGAATATTTATTATACTGTTTACGTTGGCAAAGCTAAATTAGTACAAATTGTTTTTATTTTGTCCCTTAATTACCCAGTGTGGGAAATGGGAGGAAATATATTAAATGGCAGGTGGAAGACAATCTAGACTTATACATTGTGCTATATGAACAAATAACATTCTATGTAAGGATTTATTTGAAAACAGAAGGTAATATAGTGGACTCAAAAATACCAAGTAGAGTGAAATCTTTAAAAAAAAAAGTAGTTTTTATGCATTTCTAGTTGGAGTATAAATGATGAAACCACTCTGATAAACTATTTTTCAATTTCTTATATGTTTTAACATACACTTAACTCTAACTCTACATTTCTATTTCTAATTATGGATCTAAGAAGAACGCTTAAGTCTGTAAAGTGTTTTATACAAGAATGTTTATATAACAGTTTTAGTGTTCATATCCAAACCAAGAAAAATTCCAAATGATTTTCAATGGGAGAATAAACAAATAGTGATGTCTTCATACAATGAAATACTACGTAGCAGTAACAACGAGCAGACTTCTAATACAGGTAACACTACAGATATGTCTGAAAAACATGTTGAGTAGAATAAGCTAAAAACAAACAAATGGAAACTGTGTGAATTCATTAACATGTAGCTTGAGAACTGTGGAGATTAGTTTATATTAACCTAGTATGCCTAGAAATATCTTTAAGGAGGTCATTAAATGGAAAAAGGCATAAGGAAACTGCCCACAGGTATGAAAATCCCTATGATCTTGGTTTAGTTAGTGGTCACTTAAGTGTATTGCTATGAGCAAAGTAAACATTAAAAACATTAAATAATAATTAAAATACTTTTGAAAACATATATCACATCTTCAGTTGAAATACCTGGGTCTCAGATTATTCATTTCCTCACCCATTTATTCTCTGAAAATACATTAAATATTTATTAAGTATTTACTTTGTCACAACCGCTTGGCTCAGTGGTGAGAATTTAAATGAATCAAGTATTGATTCTATCTTCAAGAATCTCCCAGTGTGTGAAGAAAATGAGTACAAGAATTCATAATAAATGATTGAATCCTTTCCATATCAATAGTATTTGGATGTGGTTCATCACATGTAAGATGTGTGATTATGACGGTAACAATGGGAAAAGTAAGGAAGCGTGTGTAACAGATTCCATCTTCAGTGTTAGATAATGTACATATTTATCACTTCCTAAAATAGCATCCCCCCCACCACAAAGCACAATTATGAGAAAGCTATGTGGCTAACCAATCCTGTCTGTATTAGCTCTTCTCCCTTAGTTACAACCAGTAGTCTGAAAATTAAGTTTCTTTATAACTAACACCAGCCACCAGGAAAAGGTGGATTTGTTTTGAAATGGCAGTTAATGAAATTGCTTTTGTAGACCCTCAATCTCAAATTCTTCATTGGAAATAATCAAATGGCATACAGGAAAAAAAAAAGTCTCTAACCCAAATTAGAATCTGAAAATTTAATAGGAACTTACAAAGAAAGTATCTAAAAATATATGATGTAACTTTGGTACTTTGAGAAGATTTTCCATTCTGGCTGTGAAGTAGAGGTTTCTTTCTTGCCATTGTATTCCTTATTTCTAGTCTGGAACATAATGCCTATTTTGAAATTCTCTTTTTCCCCAAATTCTGCTAAAAGTACCCGGATGATCTCTTCCACTTTTTAGTGGACCCCTCCCCTAGCTTTGGTTTCACCGCAGTTATTTTCCGTTCTAGCACTAGCTACCCCCTCCCTGCATTTTAAGTTGCAATGAAGGATGGCTTGATGCAAGGAGGGATGTTTCATGGGTCCTTTCCAGCTGATCCATGGTTAATGTGTAATATTTTATGTTCCTTTTTCAAAGAGTAGTTTTATTGTTGTAGTGTTCTGAAATAAAATGAGAATACATCGTTTATGCAGACTGTAAGCTCTGTCTCCTTAATTGCAACATCAATAACTTCAGTAAAAAATAAATAATTGAGCTAAGAGCTCTGGCAGAATAAGGGTTAGGCTTATTTTGAAATTTCTTTCTTCAAAGACCAAAGCATTAAACTGCATGGTTATAAACTCACAGTGCAAATAAAAAACTAAGTCATGCAGGGCAAATACTATTCCTGTAAAAAAAAGTCATATAAATAGAGAAACGCTGAATCAAGTGGAAAGCTTGGCAAATATGTAAATATGCTAACAAAAGCTATTTTCTTACCAAAGCCAGATTGATGCTCCCTGTAGTTAAAAAACAAACTATATTACTGCCTAGAAATCTCGAGCTTTATAAAAATGTATGGATACAGAAAGAATGATCTAGGCAAATGCACATCAGGTAATACTTGCTGAATTTTACCTAGTACTAAAAATTAAAAAATGTAAACCCACAAAATAGTGGATTTCAAGGAGATTTTAGAAACAGCGCTGAGTAGGTTCTGTTTGTATAACCATTGCCAGGTGAATCACAAACACCAGATTCTGCACAACCCCCCCCCCCAATCATTCACCCACTAGGAACTATTCAGAGGCATACACATCACTACTGGCCAAGAAACCATCAACTCAAAGCATCCAGGAGCCATGGGGATTGCAAATAGCTCTCAAGTAACAACTGCTACTTAATCTGTCAAATACTTTCAGAAGAAGTTGTGTTTAGCACATTACCCTGGGGGTTGGGCTATGGAAATTGTTCTCAACAGTGAGCAGCTCAGTTGTGTCTTTAGTACCTCACTGTAGGCCAAGAGTGGGAGTTCTGTTTTACATCTTCCTTAATGAGAAAGGACCTCTTGCAGTTTTCATCCACCATCCACACACACAGGCTGCTCCGTTGGCTTCAGGTGTGCGGGAGTTTGGTTGAAAGCATAGGAGGATTTGCTTGAGGTTTTGGGGAGGGGGCGTTGTCCCACTTGTTACCAATTTGTCTAAAAGCAAAGAAAGTCATTCCAATAATTTTGCAATGTTTTTTCTTTGTTGTAAAATAAAAAGCAGGTAATATTTCACCAGGGTGAATTGATTCTAGACATTTGGGTGCTTTCTTTTAAACTAAATACTTTCTTATCCTGGAGAAATTTTCTGTCATTTGGCCGTGTCGAATAAAATGATAGGCTGTGTGATGAAAATAAGGTCTTCAGAAATCCCATAGTCTTATCCAACCTGGTCTGCTCAAAGTGCTTCCTTTTATTCTAGCGATCTCAGAGAAAGTGTGGGAGTGCCCATTTGACCTTTTTCAAATAAACATTTAACATATTATAACTCTGATAAATACAAAAAGCAAAGTTTGTGTCCTTGCCAATAACCTTCTCATTGTAGGACAAATTAACATTGAAGCAAAAGCTTTCACTGAGTTATCACATCTATTCCATTTATTCTCTTGTCTCTGGAACTTTTCTTTTTTTTTTTTTTTTTTGCTTCCTCAACTCTGCCAAAAGATTTTTACTTCTGAAGAAAACATAAATTTATATTGCAGAACTGAAACAGTGCTATATTGTAGGCTATAGTTTTGTCATGGTAGACCAAGGTTCTTATAATATGTTCGTAAAACAGAACATCAAATACTTACTTTTCCTACATGCAGTTTAGTGGAAATTATAAACTCTTCTATTTACTTTTACTGTAAGGACTGCCTGTATTTCTTCAGTATTCGTTATATGAGTGTTTATGCTTTTATTCCTTTAATATTTTCTCTCCACAGTTTTAGATGTTCTCACCTTGGAAGCAGTAGTTTTCTGATAAGTTACAAATTCATCCATATTTTTTTCTGTTGTACTTGATAAATCACAAACTATATAAAGTTTTAAAATTAAGCATGAATAATCTGAGTTATAAAGATGCATGCTGATCTTCTAAGTCTATCCTTGTTTTTAAATATGTAATTATTTCAAATAGGTTATTTTCATGGAAGGTTGCTTGATGTTTCACTGGCTTCCATATACTGAATTTTGATATAGTAGGACAATACATTTGGTGATAGTTTCAAATTGATGGTGCACAAACTATCATACATTAAGTAGGGACAGTAGCAGACTGATAGACTTGATTACTATTCTTTTTCATAAGAAATTTCCCCATTAGGGGAAAAGTCATTCTAGAACATTTGATTTCTGATGAAACACCAATAAACACTCAAATCTATAACTTAAGTCATTAAAGCACTCATACCTTCTTCTATTTGTCAATTTTAGCATGAATTGATATGTATACTTTTTTTGTTTTCTAGATGAGCAGAGTTTATTATTTCTAAATGTATAAATTCCAGCATTATATACTATAGTTCACCCTTAGCAAAAATTATTTGTTATTGACCCAACAAATCCACTTTCTACCCATAAGTAAATTTCCTCTTGCGTTCCTTTAATTTGTTATCTATCATGTAGTCAGTAGTCCATCATTATAAGCACTCTTTTCCAAAAACATTTATCATCCTATTCTCTGTTTCCATTTTCCTAATTTAGCAACACAGCCATCTATTTTCTCCGTGTCTTCAAACATGCAGCTAAGTATTGATGTTGAAAATTCCACAGCTCCAGAAATTGATGTTTAGGGTCAAAACCACAAATGTTATGGAAATCAAATAGACAAGCAAAACTACCTCAGTAATGTGACTCTCCTAATTTCAAAGATGATTTTACATCTTTTTTCACATCTAAATCTCCTATCAGCCTTTACTTTCAGCCAGCATTAGCTTTACAGCTTTACTCACAATACAGAGTCACCAGGTTTGGCTTCCTGATCTTTGAGTCAGCAATTCCAAGCTTTGCAACTGCAATTCCATGCTACCTTGACTAAAATACCAGTCCTTTTATGACTTGAGCAGTACCTTTTATTACTTAACTCTTACCATGTTCTTACTCTTTCCATCCTTTGCATTTGGAGAACACCAGTTTGATTTCAGAGACAAATTAAACACAATAATTAAAGGGCTGCTAGTGTCAGAATCATATTATCAGCTCTGCAATAGAAGAGGCAATAGAATATGTGTATCATTAATTAATTAAATTAATTAATTACTCCCAAGATTAATGAAGGCAGGCATAGTGAGCATTTGCAAGCCTGTTGCAGAGATGTGATTTCTTGTTTTAGCATGAATTATTGATTCGATAATCCACTTAACAGATTACTTATTAGCCTTCATTCATTGTTAACTGAAACAAGGGAGACTTTAATCAATGATACAGCTGATGGGAATTTTTGACATATTTTTGGCTTGATGGGGAGATACATAAACAATAAAACCATCAGTAAAACCAAGAGCTATCTTTTTAAAAAAATAAATCATTTACGAATTTATTTAATAAAGTAAGATCTTGGGCAGGGTTAAATATAATCTTATAATTGGCAGCTTGACGATAGGAGGAGGGGTAGAAAGAAAGAAAAGAAAATACAGTGAAACATGAATATTTTCAACTCCTTCAGTCAGTTTGGAATAACATTGGGGAAAGAGGATTATTTGCAAGAGGGAAATATAGAAAAGGCAAAAATGAGAGAAGCTGCTGCAGTGTCCAGCAGACAGAGAGCAAAACATTTCCCTTACTTCCTGGTTCTAGCTTCCACAGGACATGTTTTACGCAGTTACTTACCTGCAGTTATTCATAAATGAATACTATAATATGCCTTTATACTACCCTTCACAATTAAATACCATTTTTTCAAGCTAGCTTTAGTTGCCTATGACCTTATAACCCAAAGAACCTGTACTATCTATACTCTCTCATCTATCACACCATCCTGATTCACTACTTAATAGCAGAAACTTACATACTATCTTCATAATAATGTTTCTATACTCTATAATTTAACTCTAGTATACAAATTGGGAATATAAAGAAAAATTTTACTGTTTCTGATAATGAAGAGAGAGTCTCTTTGTCAGGGCTCCTATGAATTTTAAAATCAACAGCACGAGAGAATTTCTTTAAACAGAAAATTTTTTTTTAAATGTTGTATATTTTGTGTTTTCCTCAAGGCAAATAGGTAGTGCCACTAGGAAACATTAGGGAAATATCTCACAAATTTCAAGTGCCTCTGTTTGTTAAGAGAAAAAAGTAGAAGCAGAAATAGAACTAGAACAGGCATCAGGATATAATGATTAAGGGGCGCCTGGGTGGCTCAGTAGGTTAAAGCCTCTGCCTTCCGCTCAGGTCATGATCCCAGGGTCCTGGGATCAAGCCCTGCGTCAGGCTCTCTGCTCTCTCTCTCTCTGCCTGCCTCTCTGCCTACTTGTGATCTCTGTCTGTCAAATAAATAAATAAAATCTTTTTTTTTTTTTAAGATATAATGATTAAGTAAATTGTGATATATATTCATAATAAAATATTGTATACAGCCATAAAAATGAATGAATTAACCCTATATGCAATGGGATGGATGAATGTTAACAACATAATGTTGACATTACGAATGCATAGAATATGATCTATTTGCATAATGTTCAAGTATAGACCAAATTAAACCACATTGTTTAGAGGGAACACAGGGAAATGGCAGAACTATGGAAAAGAAACGGAGTTTTTTCTTATAAATATTAACATGCAGTACTTTTGGCAAGGAGGAGAGATAAGTGATCAAAATGAGAGAGTTGGAGCTTCTGGCTGCTGACAATTTTCTGTTTCTAACCTGGTGTTCACCGGATATTTACCTGGATATTTGCTTTAGAAGAATTTGTCAGACTATAAATGTATGTTTTCTGCCATTTTCTGTGTATATTTTAAATACTAATTAAAAGGAAAAGAAAAAAAAAAGTATGGTATCATTAAATCTCCACTTTGAGGTAGCTCCTCTCATTAACCATAATATCACCACAGCACGACCATGTTATAGATGAAAATGTTGATGCTTACAGGTAGTATGCAACTCACCCAGGATCATTCGGCTAGTAAGAACACATCCGGGACTTTTGAATCCAGAGTCCAAATTATTATTATTATTATTATTATTATTATTTTAAAGATTTTATTTATTTATTTGACAGAGATCACAGGTAGGCAGAGAGGCAGGCAGAGAGAGAGAGAGGGGAGGAAGCAGGCTCCCTGCCGAGCAGAGAGCCCGATGCGGGGCTCGATCCCAGGACCCTGGGATCATGACCTGAGCCGAAGGCAGAGGCTTTAACCCACTGAGCCACCCAGGCACCCCTATTATTATTATTTTTTTAAAGATTTTATTTATTTGACAGAGAGATCACAAGTAGAGAGAGAGAGAGAGAGAGAAGAAGCAGGCTCCCTGCCTAGCAGAGAGCCCGATGTGGGACTCGATCCCAGGACCCTGAGATCATGACCTGAGCTGAAGGCAGAGGCTTAACCCACTGAGCCACCCAGGCAGCCCCCACAGTCCAAATTATTAATGATCACCTCTGCCTTTCCTAATATTAGAATTTGAAAATGCTCCTTTAGTCACATGGGGGAAGAAGTTTATACTCTTATGTAGCTTATAACAGACCTACATTCAGATTTGATAGTAATGACTATCTTTTTTATGCCAGCTTTTTTGTTTTATGACTACTTTTGTTATGTCAGCAATTGCTATATTCTTCTTTAATATCTCTGATGAAAGCTAATGTCTTAAAACACTGTTTTATTCTAATCTGGAGATTCACAGACCTGTACCCCTGGCGATAAAAATATATGTTTATAAAAAATAAAATTAAAAAAAACCCCAGAAAACAAAAAACAACACTGTTTTATTCTAGATAATCTACTGCCTTAAGACGGAGTCCTAAACATAAATATCCACGTACAGTGTTGTCACACTGGATAGGTTTCATTTTAATCTGTTTCATTTATCTGTTAAATACCTAGGGATCTATGTCTAAGTCAATACTCTGATCTTTTCAAATTAAATTATCCTGCTTTAGGGAGATAGCCTGATAAAAATGATTTAAGTAGCTCAAACAATTTGGGTTCATTTCCCTTTTCTAGTTTGAATCCTATTAAAATAAGTGCCTTTTTTAAAAATTCTTAAATTGAATGACTAATACCTGCAGACCTTGCTCTGAATGACTAAAGACTTAAAGTAGAAACATAGACCTTAGATATTTAGGTAGTTAGCTTTGTTTTTTAAACCTAATATTTGTTTTTTGAAAGATGCTAGTGATTCTTTATCCTTTCTTTCTTTATTGTTTCTTTACATTTGCTTTACAGTTTGTAAAGCCATTTCTCTGAAGATAATAATCAGACAAAATATTGCAAATTAATTGTTAAGTGACCAAATTTTGTTTGATATTTGAAGTTGTCTTGAGATGAATTCTCTTCAGAAGTGGAAAATCTCTTAGAATAAAAATTATCATCACTAAAAGTAGGTGGTAAGTTGACACATTCTGATTTAGTTAGTTGAGACTTGTCAGATGGATTTTGACTTTCCTTGAATAATTTATTAGCCAACATTTCCTGTCACATGTATTTAAGAAACAGAACAGGTTCATATTTTTAAGACTACTACTTGTTGGAGTGAACTTCAGATTCTACTACATAATAAAAAAGGACAATTTAACTGATTAAAGTCAAATGGCAAAATTGCAACATACAGATTTTTCTCTTTAACCATAATTTTTAAAAATTTAATTTTTTAACTTTAAAAATATTATGGGAGTAATATTGAAACCTTATTTGTCATGAGATAGGAAATAGTTAAAGGAAAATAACTCTTGCCTAGGGATAGCTTGCTAAAAGCTTTGCTCCCATGTGTCTTATTTCTGCTGGTTAATATTGGCAGTCAAGGACAGAATTATCTGTTAATCTGAAACAAAACCAGAAAGACATGAAGAAAGTGTGTCTGTGCACAGATGAAACCTGGGGAATGAATTGTATGTTAAAGACTGAAATTAAGTATGTTAAAGATTTAATTGGCTTTGTTAAGCTATTCTCATATTTTTTCTTTATAAAAATAAACAGATAATTTGTTTTAACTGGAACTTGCAAATCTATGTTCATTTGCTAATTCATTCCCCAAGAAAGGAATTCTCCAATGGACAATTGAACTCTGAACATATTGACTCAAATGTTCCAAATTCTTTCTTATTCCAAAAAATAACTGTAAATGAACATCAGTGCAACTATGATTATTTGTTCTTATTTAGATCATGGAGGATATATGTTAGAACAAACACAAATCCCTACCAAACTATACTGGGATAAATGAAGTTCATCAGCTAACAGCCTGTTTCTTAAAATACAGCAATATTTTTGAATTTTTTAACTAAGGATATGAATGGCTATAAACTCACACATTTAATACAAATATAATATTTATAAATACTTAATATTTAGAATTATATGCTTTCTACTGAAATGAGTACAGTCTCTCACTTAAATTTTGTAGTTGGTTGAGAAATTTTTTTAAAATAAACTATTTCTGGGGTAAGAAATTTCAAGACTACTTTTTTTTTTTTTTTTAACCTTCCTTTATGTTCCATGAAGTCTCTAAGCAAGATGTGGCTTTTAACTTTTTTGGGCCAGAACTCTTGATGCTCAAATCTATCCTTTTTTTTTTTTTTTTCCCCTCTTCTGTGTAATGTAGCAAATGGGCAACACAAAGAGTGGTAACTCTGTCACCATTCTAAGAGATGTTGATTTATAAATTCATCTGGTAGTTGATTGGGTTAATCTAAATCCTTAGTAATTTTTGAATGAGATTGTTAACTGGCTTTTGTAAGGAATGCAAAATAAATAATCAAGGTAAACCCAACCCAATCTAGAAATCAGTGTTACATTGTTCATCAAATATTTTTACCCAAAATTAATCATACATGTCCCTCTTACCTATTCCCTATTTGTGTCATGTAGTCCTGTTGACATTACTTTCTAACATCAGTTGAATACTTCCCTCCCTCATGTTTCCACTGTTACTGCTTTAGTTTATATTGCTGTCACAAATATTCCTGTTGAGAGTATTTTGTGCTGGGAATGGCCAGCAATCCCTGTAGGAACAGATGAAAGATTTCTCCAAACTTTGCTGTGAAAGAGAGGAAGGAGAAGGCAAGCGATTCAACTCTGGAGACCGAGACCCTCTGCTCTTCTTTGCTTCTGTTTTCATTGGTTCTGCAGGATAATCACAAGTCCTTATCACTGTTTCTCAAGCTCGGGATATTTGGCAAGGGGTCTTACTGAAACTGGGAGGATTTGTTTACAGGAAAGATACAATATGCTAGTCTGTGTGTTCTTTGAGTGCTGCTAAACATAGCCGAAGGGACAATGCATACATCTCTTAGATTGGGGGGGCGGCTCTTTGGGGTGAGAATGCTTTGGGGGAAGGCAACTCCTAGAGGCTTTCCAACTGCAGAGTGGTCATACAGGCCTTGGCATTCCAAAGGCCCACCCTTCTCTGAAACCTCCCTTCACCCCCCCACCCCCCCATCATGGCCTCTGTGTTACATTTTAAAGCAAGTCAGGTATTATGGCTGATTTCATGCTCTACATTAACTCTAACAATTTTGTCATGACTGCTTTCTCAAATTTAAAGTCTTCTCTCTTCTATTCCATTTTGATTCCATTTTCCATTTCGTTATCAGAATAATACATTTTGGGGGAAAAAAAAGAATAATACATTTTGTGGTTTTGGTATTTTTTTAAAGATTTTATTTATTTATTTTACAGAGAGAGATCACAAACAGGCAGAGAGGCAGGCAGAGAGAGAGGAGGAAGCAGGCTCCCCGCTGAGCAGAGAGCCCGATGCGGGGCTCAATCCCAGGACCCTGAGATCATGACCCGAGCCGAAGGCAGCGGCCCAACCCACTGAGCCACCCAGGCGCCCCCATTTTGTGTTTTTTTAGGTTATTAAGAACTATAAATCATTTGATAAAATTTTATTCCATCAGAATTATATGGGTGTTTTTATATGTTTATTATCTTATTTTTCATGTATTTATGTTTATATAAAATATGTTTTGTGGGTGTGGATTTGTGTATAGGAAAATTCAGAGAGTAAACTTTTTAAGATTGCTTAATCAGCCAACTTGTGAACTTTGTAGCGTTTTTTAAATAATTTTCTATCTTTTAACTAGAAAAACACATCAAAACATACCAATGTATTCTGTCCTCATGTTTCCAAATTATACCTGTACACTCAGCTCCTTATTGTATTACATTAGGATAGGAGAGTGATTTCTTTTTTTTTTTTAAATTTTTTTTAAATTTATTTTTATTTTAAGAGATTTTTATTTACTTGTCAGAAAGAGAACACAAGCAGGGGGAGTGGCAGGAAGTGGGAGAAGCAGGCTCCCTACTGAGCAAGGAGCCTGATGCAGGATGCAGGACTCATTCCCAGAACCCTGGGATCATGACCTGAGCTGAAGGCAGACGCTTAACCCAGCCATGCAGGTGTTGCTAGAGTGGTTTCTAAAGTATGTTCTGTGAAACCCATAGGTAGAAAGATGATGGGGCTGTGGGTTCATGCTCTTGTTATATCTATGTCAGTCTTACTCCTCTGTGATTCATGTACTGTATTTCTGCAAACAGTTTAACTTGACAAAAGTTTACCTCCTGAGTTATTTTTCATAAATATGTAATCAGAATGCATGTCAAGCATTTTCATGTATTTTTTTAAATCTTGATTTATTTTCCTTCTTACAACTATTTTATTTTACAATTATTTTTGTTATAACTCATAAACTCTCTTAACTGACCTAAACTCTATTTTAGAATAAGGAGAGTACTAAATACTTATATTATATATTAAGTGATATTACATTTTAATCAATTACACAGTAAAATAAGCAATTAGGGATATGCAGCTATCTTCTATCATGAACATATCCCCTTCATGCCTTCCAAATTCCTCCTACTGTTCAGTTAGAAACAGTTTCTCATATTTCCTGCTTGGAAAATTACATTTTCTAAGCTGATTATTAACAGAATAACGTATTTTCCATTTCTGTAAAATAGCCTTTTTCATGTTCATTTCTGTCATTGAATTAACCCTCCCTCTATCCCACACCAAGAGTTTCCTGGAATGGTTTTTGTGTGTGTGTTGTTTGTTTTTACAGTGGGTTTTGGTCACAACCAACATATTGTAGTTGACAAGTCAATATGGAATAGTGGCTAAGCTATGGTTATGTTGAGGAAGTGTTTTGAAAGTCATATTGGGTTACTATTTTACACACTGGTTATTATATAGTTTACGTATTTGGTAAGACTGGTACAATCTCATTCAAAACAACTTCTATATCATTGCCCATGACTCTTAAACTATATGGAAGCAACTAAGTACACAGTACCCAAAGCTTGAGTTGGTCATGTAACCATTATGAGGGTATATTTAGTGATTTAATATTAATGTTTCAAGTCTGGAGTATGTTAGTTTTCATCAGTAGATACAGTGTAATATTGGTATATGTTTTAACCTACAGTTTTTGTATGTTCATTTCGGTGATACGTTTTCAACATTCTGAGTTTCATCATTTATCCTCTGTAATTTTAGTGTGATAAATGACCTCAGTAAGTTTTATGAGGTAGTTTCAGTCTCTGCATTATTTGAAAGACTTAGCAGTTCACAGAAAATCAGAGATACATTTTATGTCTGTGCATTTAACATATCCACTTCATTGAAAATGAAGCCAGAGAGAAACTGGATCTTATTATATTAATGACAACTGTAACTATGAAAGTATAATTTAGATTCATTAATACATTCAGTTATTTAAGATGTTTATTAAGAACCTACTGTTTTGCCAGGCCCTTGGGATAGAACAATGAAGAAGCAGTTAATCACACATACTCGGTTATAATGGAGAACATATTTTAGAGAGTAAATACAACAGTATGTGTGTATGTATGTACACTGTGTACATGTATGGTGTTAAGGAATGATAAGTGCTGTAGGAGGAAAAAAGAAGCAGGAAGGTGAAGAATGAGTATTTAGAAAGGGGAGTTCATTTTTAAATGGGTTGGTTAGGAGAAAACTCACTGAAAAATCAGTGGTAGAATAAAAATGAACATGAATGAATCAGTGAAGATATATGATAGAAATTCCAGTCAAATTTGAGAGCCAGCTCAAAGACTATGGTGTTGCAATATGTATGGAGGTCATTACAAATGCAGCTGAGAAAGTGGGGGAATGAATAGTAGGTGAATCCAAAGAGGTAACGGAGTACTAGACTATCTTGATAACTGTGAGCAGTGATCCGATTGTGAGCAATGGCATAATATGACATATTATGGCATTATATATTATATATTATAATGGCATAATGGTTTAAAAGCATAGTATTGCTTCTAGAGTAAAAATGGGTGGATAAAGACCAGAACAGAATTAGGGAGATGAGTTGAAAGATTATGATAATAATCCTGATAAGAATGATAGTGATCAAATCAGCTCTGTGGTGTTAGAATCATTGAGAGGTTGTTGGGTTATATATACATATACCTATCTCATTTTATATATATAATATCTATCTTTCTAAATTTATATTGAAGTTAGAGCTAACAATTTTCTGAGGAATTAGATAAGGGATTCATGAAAAAGAGAGGGATCAAAGATGATTCCAAGAATATTTTCACAAGAGTAGCTGAGATCTGCAAGAATTTCAAGATGAGAAGGTTTTTGTTTGGGGTAAATGATGAGGAATTCAGTTTGCATATATTAATGTTAGGAAAACCAGGCAACATCTAAATGGAAATGGCATACAATGGATAGGAACCTAGAGCTCACACATAGAGGCCTGAGATGAAGTTATATATTTGGTGTCCTTCAGCATACACATGTATTACTACCTAGGAGACTGAATAAGATCACGAAGAGTGAATTTCAGTGGAAAAGAAAAGAATTCCAAAGACTGTATCCTGGTATACTCCATGTTTAAGAGGTTGTTTGGATGAAGCTATGGAGAAAAAAAGAGTCAGAAAGACAGCAAGAAAATTAAACAAGTGTGGTGTTTTGGAAGTCAAAGAAGAGTGTCTCTCAAAGAAGAGTGAAGAGTTGTATCAAATGTTGCTGATAGATCAATGAATTGAGGGCAGATAATAAACACTGTCTTTTTTAAAGGAGATTATTTTTCCACTTGATTCTGGCTTTTTAATTTCTTACTTGTGACCCACCCATTTCCAAATGGCAGATTGCCAAAGCAAGTGATATGTTTAAGCTCAGATGCAGGGGATAAAAAAATAAACTGCATTCACTGTTGGGAGGATATTTAAATTTATATTTCAAAAGAGTGCCATGCAGGGTTGGGAAGAATTATTGTGGCCATTTTTACAAACACTAACATGAACTGAGATGTTATAGCCAGAAAAGTTTAATAAAATGATATTGTGGGCATTATGCTATCAGCTATCAGAAATACAAATGAAAACAACAGTGAGATATCACTACTTACTGGTTGGTAAGTAAATAAGTGGAATGGTTGAAATTAAGAAGACAGTATCAACTATTAGCAAGGGAATGGAGCATTTGGAACTCTTCAGATGTTGCTAGTGGGAATGCAAAATAGTACAGCTACATGGACAAATAGGTTGTCAGTTTCTCATGAAATTAAACGTATACTTACTACATAACTCAGAAAATAAATTCATGGGTATTTTGTCAAGAATAAGGAAAATACATGTCTATATAAAAGCCTCTGTGTGAATGTTCATAGCAACTTTATTCATAATTGTCCAAACTGTAAACAACTCAAATATTCCTCACCAAGTAAATCAGTAAGTAAATTGTGATATATCCTTGCAGTGGAACGTTACTCAGCTATAAAAAGACCTATTAATACATGCATCATTGCAGGAGTGTTAAAAGTATTTAGAAAATAAAAGAAAGCAGACACAAAGGCTTACATATTCCTTTGTGTTAGAAATGCTACAAAAGACAAAATAATAGTGAAAAAAGATTGGTGGTTTCATGGGGCCAAGAGGTGGAGCAAGGGAACTGCCTGCAAAAAAGCACAAGGGCATTTTTTTTGGAAATAGAAATATTCTATATGTTGACTGTGGTTGTGGCTATATGACTATATACAATTGAAAAGACCGGTGGGTGAATTTTTAAAGTTACCAAACTATATATTTTTCATATCAATTATTCTTGGTCAAAAACGCATTGCACTGTGCATTTAGAATGGGTGGAATTTATTATATGGAAATTGATCATTATTATAACTGATGACATGCTTTTCTGTGTAATATATAGCTCATTGGGCACAATCCTTTTTTTAAGGTTTATTTTAATTCCAGTATAGTTAGCATACAGTACAGTAGTTTTGGGTGTATAGTGTTGTGACTCAACAATTGTATACAGTACTCACTGCTCATCATGGTAAGTGTACTCTTTAGTCCCCATCACCTATTTCACCCATCCCCCAAGTTACCTCCCCTCTGGTAAACATCAGAGGGGTGTGTGTTCTCTGTAGTTAAGAATCTGTTTCTTGGAGACACCTGGGTGGCTTAGTTGGTTAAGCATCTAACTTTAGCTCAGGTCATGATCCCAGGTCCTGGGATCCAGTCCCACATTGGGCTCCTTTCTCAGCGGGGATCCTGCTCCTCCCTCTGCCTGCCACTCTCCCTGCTTGTGCTCATGCTCTCTCTCTCTCTCAAATAAATAAAATCTTAAAAAAAAAAAAAAAGAATCTGTTTCTTGGTTGCCCCCCCCCTTTTGTTCATTCATTTGTTTTGTTTCTTTAATTCACATATGAGTGAAATCATGGTATTTGTCCTCCTCTGACTAGCTTATTTTGCTGAGCATTACATTCTTTACCTCCACCCGTGGTGTTTAAAATGGCAAGATTTTATTCTTTTTATGGCTGAGTAATAATAGACCACTGCACATATTATACCATCTCTTCCTTATTTTATTTTTTAAAAGATTTTATTTATGTGACAGAGAGAGTCACAGTGAGAAAAGGAATACAAGCAGAAGGAGTGGGAGAGGGAGAGCAGGGTTCCCACCGAGCAGGGAGCGCAATGTGGGTCTTGATCCCAGAATCCTGGGATTAGGACCTGAGCCAAAGGCAGACCTTTAATGACTGAGCCACCCAGGCACCGCACCTTTTCTTTATCCATTCATCTATCAATGGACATTTGTGCTGCTTCCATAATTTGGCTATTGTAAATAATGCTGCCATAAACATAGAGGTGCATATATCCTTTCGAATTAGTGTTTTTGTATTTTTTGGGTAAATACCCAGTAGTGTGATTACTAGAGCATAGGGTAGTTCTATTTTTTTAAATTTTTT
This sequence comes from Lontra canadensis, assembly GCF_010015895.1. NCBI lineage: Eukaryota > Metazoa > Chordata > Mammalia > Carnivora > Mustelidae > Lontra > Lontra canadensis. The sequence goes on along the minus strand of NW_022631013.1, from coordinate 7,789,870 downwards.
GAGGAACCTCGATACTTTTTTCCACAGTGGCTACACCAGTTTGCATTCCCACCAACAGTACACAAAATTTCCTTTTTCTTCACATTCTTACCAACACCTATTGCTTTTTGTGTTTTTGATATTAGTCATCCTGACAAGTGTGAGGCTATATCTCATTGTGATTTTGATTTGCATTTCCCTGATGATGAGCGGTGTTAAGCATCTTTTCACATGTGTGTTGGCCATCTGGATGTCTTTTTGGCAAAAATCTGTTCATGTCCTTCTGTCCATTTTTGAATTGGATTATTTGTTTTTTTGGATTTTGAGTTATATCAGTTCTTTATATATTTTGGATGCTAACATTTTGTTAGATATGTCATTCACAAATATCTTCTCCCATTTAGTAGATTGTCTTTTAGTTTTGATTGGTTCCTTTGCTTTGCAGAAAATTTTTATTTTGATGTAGTCCCAATAATTTATTTCTGATTTTATTTCCCTTGCCTCAGGAGACATATCTAGAAAAATGTTGCTATGGCTGATGTCTAAGAAATTACTGCCAGTGTTCTCTTGTAGGATTTTTATGATTTCTTTTCTCATATTAAGGTCCTTAATCCATTTTGGGTTTATTTTTGTGTATGGTATAAAAAGGTCATCCAGTTTCATTCTTCTGCATGATGCTCTCCAGTTTTCCCAATGCCTTTTGTTGAAGAGACTGTCTTTTTTCCCATTGCATATTCTTGCCATTTTTGTTAAAGATCAATTGATCATATAATCATGGATTTGTTTCTGGGCATTCTGTTCTATTCCATTGATCTGTGTGTCAGTTTTTGTTCCAGTACCACACTGTTTTGATTATTACAGCTTTGTAGTATAACTTGAAATTTGGAATTGTGACACCTTCAGTTTTGTTTTTCTGATTAAAGATCATTTTGGCTATTCAGGGTCTTTTGTAGTTCCATACAAATTTTAGGAGTATTTCTTTTAGTTCTGCAAAAAATGCTATTGGTATTTTTCTTAGGGATTGCATTAAATCTATAGATTGCTTTGGGAGGTATGGATATTTTAACAATATCTGTTCTCTTAGTCCATGAGCATGGAACATCTTTCCATTTGTTTATATCATCTTCAGTTTCTTTCATCAATATTACAGTTTTCAGAGTACTGTTCTTTCACCTCCTTGGTTAGGTTTATTCCTAACTATTTTATTACATTTGGGGCAATCAAAATGGGATTGCTTTCTTAATTCTCTTTATGTTGTTTCATCATTAGTGTATAGACATGCAACAGATTTTTGTACATTGATTCATATCTTGCATCCTTATTGAATCTATTTATCAGTGCTAGTAGTTTTTTTGGTGGAGTGTGTAAGGTTTTCTCTATGTAGTATCATGTCATCTGCAAATCATGAAAGCTTTACTTCTTCACCAATTTGGATGCCTTTTATTTCTTTTTCTTGTCTGATTGCTGTGGTAGGACATCCTATACTATGTTGAATTAAAGTGGTGAATGTGGGAAGGTCTTTGTCTTGTTCCTCATCTTAGGGGGAAAACTCTTAGTGTTTCAACCTTGAATATGATATTAGCTATAGGTTTTTTATATATGGCCTTTTTATGTTGAAGTATTTTTTCCTCTACACCTGTTTTGTTAAGGGTTTTTTTTTTTATCATGAATGGACATTGTACTTTGTCAAATGCTTTTTCTACATCTATTGAAATGATCATACGGCTTTTATCCTTTCTTTTATGAGTGTGATATATTACATTCTTTGCCTTGCTAATATTGAACTATCTTGCATCTCAGGAATAAATCCTACTTGATCATGGTGAATGATTTTTTTAATGTATTGTGGGATTTGGATTGCTAATATTTTGTTCAGGATTTTTCATTTGTTTACCAGGTATAGTGGCTGAAATTTTCTTTTTTTTTTTTTTTTTTTTGTAGTGGTTTTAGTATCAGGTTAATGCTGGCCTTGTAGAATGACTTTGGGAGCTTTCCGTCCTCTTCTATTTTTTTTTTTGAATAGTATAAGTAGAATAGGTATTAACTCTTCCTGAAAGGTTTTGGTAGAATTTCTCCGTGAAGCAGTCTGGTCCTGGACTTTTGTTTCTTGGGAATTCTAAAATTACTGATTCAATTTCATTGCTGGTAATTGTTCTGTTCAAATTTTCTATTGCTTCCTGATTCAGTTTTGAGAGGTTATGTTTCTAGGAATTTACCCATTTATCTAAGTTGTCCAGTTTGTTGCATATGATTTTTCATAATATTCTCTTATCCTTTGCATTTATTTAGTTTCAGTTGTTATTTTTCCTGTTTTATTTCCAATTCTGATTTTGTTCGTTTGGGTCCTTTCTCTCCCTCCCTCTCTCTCTCTCTCTCTGTCTTTCTCTTTTTTTGGATGAGTCTGACTAAAGGTTTTATCAATTTTGTTGATCTTTTCTAAGAACCGGCTCATTTGGTCACAGCCTTTAAGTACCATTTTCTGATAAAGGTAAGCCATCTTTTCTTTCCTTTTTCCATGCTACTTGGCAATATTTCACATTAGGGTTTCCCTCTTTTCTTAAAGAAATGATAAATGGAACAGTGCCAAACACCACCTAGAAAAACTGCAGGGAGAGTAGTTACATTCATACAACAAATCACCATCTAAATTGAGCAGGAAATAATCACAATTGCAAGTAGCTGAGCTTTGAAGGTCATTTATTACTAAGCATAGCTGCTCTATACATAAATCTTACTATCTTATTCATTGAACCATTGGGTATTTTCCATTATAATCTGACTGATACTGAGAAAGAGTTGAATATTAACAGAGAAAATTAATCCTAAGGATTCTAGGTCCAATATGATTGAACAAATATTTGTTGTGTTACTATTTTTTAGGAAAGTGTGCTGATTTATACAGAGAAAACTGAGATTGATTTCTTGTCTTAAAGGAATTAATAACCTAGTGTGGAGAAAATTCACAAATATAATTACTTTAAGATATGTTTCTGTAGTTACTACAGGTAAAACATAATTATGGTTCTAGAGGAGTACTGAGAAGGAAGGAGGAGATATTCTCCAAATTTACCATGAAGAGGTATCTCATGAAATAGAGGGTTCATAATGCCAAGAAAGGTAGGAAAGGAAGGTTGAAATGTTTGTAATTCCCCTTCCTGTGCTGACCTAACTCCTTCCTTTGCTTTCCACCTCAGTGTGTGCATCCCTTCCCCAGTGTGTTTGCCTTAGTAAGTACACATGATCACTAAAAAAGAGAGCCTGCAATCAGGTGGGAAAAAATACTAAAGGTAGAGTTGAGATTTAAACCTAAGTCCTTTTTAATTGCCATTGGAAAATCATATTACACATGCCTTAAAATGTCATAGCAATCCAAATCTTATCAAATAAATGCTGGAATATTCATTTTACCTTAAAATATTTCTTCCAGGGGCGCCTGGGTGGCTATTGTTAAGCCTTTGCCTTTGGCTCGGGTCATGATCCCAGGGTCCTGAGATGGAGCCCCACGTCCCATCTGGCTTCTTGCTCAGCGGGGAGCCTGCTTCTCCCTCTCCCACTCCCTCTAGTTGTGTTCCTTCTCTTGCTGTATCTCTCTCTGTCAAATAAATAAATAATATATTTAAAAAAATAAAAAAATAACATTTTTTCCAGTTTAATATTCGGTGGGAAAAAGCAAACAAGCAGACTAAAACTGAAACTCAATTAAGGGAGAAGGTATTTTCTTCTCATGTTATAAAAGCACATTGACATAAAATGCCCCATTTTTTTCTCAAGAATTAATAAACCATGTGGATTGTTACCTATCTGCATAACTTACTAATGTATTACTAAACGTATTCAATGCTGACAAAACTGTGTCCATTTCAGGTGATTAAATGTACATCTCAACATCTCAGCTGAGTTCATGTATCAGTTTTTAAAGTTACCATATTCAAAGCACGATTTCTTGTTTGAGTTAAACAAATCCCTGATATAAAATTATGTTCAGTGTAATAACATCTTTAGCATTATACAGATATGTCAGGGGCTTGACAAGCTAATTTATGGAATTGAAGTGTTGAAGAGTTTATTATAGATGATCTTTTATAACCACATCTCATTAGAGGCAAAGAAATTGAGGACAAGGGAAATTAAATTACTTTTTCAAAAATATAGAGATAATTAGTAATATAGCCAGCCTTATATATTCCTTTTTTTTAAAGATTTTATTTATTTGAGAGAGAATGAGAGAGAGAAAACATGAGAGGGGAGAGGGTCAGAGGGAGAAACAGACTCCCTGCTAAACAGGGAGCCTTAGGTGGAACTTGATTCTGGGACCCCAGGATCATCACCTGAGCCAAGGGCAGTCGCCTGACCATCTGAGCCACCCAGGCACCCCAGCTTTATATATTCCAGTATCCTCGTCTTTTCATTATACCTCATGTTTAGATGTAATATGGGTCAAATATTGTTCTTCCTGTTTCATCATAAACCTAGGTGGTTACAGGGCAACCCCAGCAGGTGGACCCTGAGCAGGATGGCCTTGGGGAGGTTCTGTCTTTTTATAGTGCTCCTAAAATCTTCATGTCATGTCTGTCCTGTTCATCTCTAGGCTGGAAGAGAATTGTTGCAGAATACTTTTTTTTTTTTAATCTTTTTTAAAAGGAGAAAGCAGTCTCAGAGGTCACTAAACCAATTTGGATGGAAATATTTTGTGCCTGTTTATTTAAAAAAAATAACCATAGCTGTACTAGCTTAAGAATATGTGCATAGCTTTATATATGACTCATTAATGTAGAAAAGCTAATGTATAATGACCTTGCTTTCCTGAGGTGAAAGAAAGTTTTGAACTTTCAGGGAGAGAGTAATCAAGACTTGTCATATCAAAGACATGGTTATGTGACTATAGTATTCAATCCATAGCCCTAGCCTCCATCTTGATCACTGTGAGAACAGATGAAAGAATGTATGTTAGTTTGGCTCTTTAGTGTTTTAGTCAACAGAAACTTCTTTCCTTCAGGGGATAAAGGCTAATTGCAAGGATATAAAAGTTCTGCAGCCTGGCAGAGAAATGGAGCATAATTTATTTATATTCAGGATTAAATAATACATCTGGTGGGCTAACAATATCCTTGGTTACTCTCTCTCTTGTCATCTCCTATGAAGTAGGTATTAATTCCCTTTTACACTCCTCATTCTTCTAATGTGTGCTTCAGCTTCTCTTGGAGTCTGAGTTTCTTTCTGCTTGTAGAATTCTTTCTAACTTTGCTGCATTCCCTATGTGAGTTTTACACTAAAAAAACTTGAAACACTGAGTCTAATTAGAATGTCCTCATATATTTGGGGAGCTTTACCTTGTTGGACATCTTAGTAAAACAAGATATTATTTCCCTAATCTGTCTATGGAAGTCTTTAGATAGTATGTTGGTTTTCAGTCTCATGTGACAAGGGGAACAAGGCCGTATGACTAAATCAGCAAAATAAACATAATAATGGTGATAATAATGAAAATAGCTTAGCTTAAAATTGAGCACTTTAATAAGTGCTTAAATACATGCCAGCCACATTTCCAAGCACTTTGTGTATATTAATCCATGCAATCTCAATGACAAATCTATGAATTTAGAACCATTACAATGCCCAGTTTATGAATGAGCCTCTGGATTTAAGTACTTTGTACAAGATGACATAAGTACTAAAGAATTACTTTTGATTTACTTATTTTTTTACATTTGTAGACAGGAACTTTGAACATACCATGTATTTAGCACTCCTCTGGATTCTCAAATATATAGACCAATTAAATCACTGAAAATTATTGTTATACTTAGATGTACACTATTTGTATTAGTGTAAGTATTCTACTGCTTATTTTTATTAAATTGTGTAATGTCCATGTCCACACGAGAGCAACTGTTCAGAACTTGTAGTATAGATAACAAGAACAAAATAGGAGATATAATGGCCATCTCTTGCTTCATTTTCTTGGCATCTCTTCTTTTTTGTGTGTGCAAGAGCACCACTCCTTGTATGTAATAGTCCATCAACCATCCAGTCTGGTCTTGTTACACTGGAAGTTACAAAGCCATAGTAATCCATTTGTGATCCAGACCTTGACCATCATGTTGTTGTTTCATTACTTTTAATACTGTAAGTACAAAAATGCAAGTGTACAAAGAATCATTTGTTCATTCATTTTATTCTTTCATTTAGGCAATGTCTGAAGCAGCAGTGAACAATAGCAAAATGCCTGAACAGATGAGCTTTAAAAGAAACTATTATAAAGAAGGCATAAATTATATACAATAAACTGTGAACTTATCATATATGGGAAATCAAGAAAATGCATATATTAGTTTTTTATGCACCTATTTTTAGTTCCTCACTCAGGGATTTGTGAAGCATGAGTACAAAATATTGCAAAGTGTAATATCCCTTTCTGGTCCTCAATGAAGGCATTTCAAGTATTATATTTTTCCCCTCAAGCTATTGTTTTACCACAAGGACTAATTTTACCTAATTAGTGTTCATTTACTATCTAAAAGTCAATAACTCTCCATAGAACTGGGATTAAAGGAATCCCTGGATTCATTTCCAGAGTACATGATCAATGAATACAAAGATGGGAATTTGAGAATTCCTCTTTCTGACAAATGAAATTTTATCACATGTAACTCATCCACCACAAGCTTGTATTCCTAAACCCTTGGCAGATTAAATATTCATTGCCTAAAATTGATTGTATCTGCTTTTAAAATTTAAGCTAAATGATCTTCTAATTTGATTTTAGAGTTACTGGGTTTTGTTACAGTTTTGTTTTGTTTTGTTTTTTTTAATTTCAGGCTATGGCATATTTCGCTCCCAGTTGTATTTTTCAGAGATGTCAATAACTTACCAAAGCATAGAGTGGAATATATTGGGCCTTGTTCTCTAAATTAGAATAAATGGTATCTTTTTTTATTTTTATTATATTAACCATTTTATAGTAATAATGGGTTTTGTTGCAAAATCATACAAATTCTATCAGAATCTGAAATCAGTAAATTCCAACTATTATTAATCTTAGTCCCCATTTTGGGATAGCATATACTGTATTATTATACAAATATTCTTCCCTCTTACTTGTGAAAATCTAGAGATAAACCATTGATTACCAAGGTCAACACCTTTATTATTCAAATGAAATGCAGCTGTCATTTACACAGAGCTTTGTGTCAATCAAACTATTCACTAATGTGTTTGCTTTGAAATGAGTTTCACATTTACTCCTATGCCCAAGAGTTTTTCATAAATCCATTCTTATTCATGCAAATTCAGGCTACCTCTCTTTCTGTTTTCTTGGCATCAATACCAATCAATACTGCCAACTCTTGATTGTCTATGTTAATGAAGTGTAATATTAATGCAGATAATCCAAAACAGTGGCAAAATATCATGTGCTTTGGAAGTCTGTTCCCATACTATTTCTGGGATCTTTACTCAGGTGATTGTATAAATTAAGCTATATTCCCTTGACATAGAGCAGTAGTGTGTGATATTAAATGTTCTGTATGATTAGGACATCCAGTATGAAATTGAACTGTTTGCGTGTAAACTCCTTTAGAAAATAAAACATTAAAATATGCCATAAGTATGTGACAAAGCTTGTCATAAAACATGAACTTTTTTGAAACCTGGGACACAAAGGAAAAAGGAAGTTATTTAGAGAGCTAAACATCTTGACCTTTTTCATAGGTCTCTGTTATCCCTGGGATCTCCTAGAGTTAAAATAAAACCATATTCTAAGCATTGACTCACTGTGAACTACTCTTTCCACAAACCCAGATTTCTTTAACAGCAACATGATGCACACGATTCCTGCTACAAAAAGTACTATTTTAATTTTATTAAAACTTGACATGCTCTACAGGTCTGCAATTAGGAACAGGTACAGAAGTGATGTTTATGTGAGTATCCCTGATTGTTTATCTGCCATGTTATGAAAGAGAATGTTCTTTTCATCCATTAATCACCTACAGAGAAATAATGGGAATCTTCCAGTGAGTTATGGATTAGCTCATGGTGTCTTGTCAGAATCAGATGTTTAAGACTGCTGGGCCTGAGATGTTGGCAAAATTACCATGTTAACGCAACTCTGAGGGTTGTTGCTATTGTGCTGGTTATTCTTTCCTAGGTAGCATCTCTCTAATTTGTTATGTAGCTTGTTGAACTGTACTCTCTGTAACTTGAAATAACTTTGAAATATTATATAAATTAATCATGCTATTATGCATTTTATTTTAACTGAGAAGGGCTATAAAATAGCAAGGTTTTAAAAATTAGTTTTCCTTAAAATGATACTGTATATAATAGAATTATTCCTTTTTTTGCATTTGATTAACATTCCAGAAGTAACTCAGAGTCGTGAGCTTTTGAGGATTTAAATAACTCAAAATTATGCTACGATCTATTTATCAGGATATGAATTTTTAAAGATTTTATTTACTTATTTGAGAGAGAGAGAAGGAGCAAGAGAGAAAGTATGAGGAGTAGGAGGAGCAGAGGGAGAGGGAGAAGCAGACTCCCTGCTGAGTAAGAAGCCAGATGTGGGGCTCGAACTCAGGACCCTGGGATCATGACTTGAGCTAAAGGTTGATATTTAACCAAATGAGCCACCCAGGTGCCTATAAATATGTATTTTGTAAGCAGTTAAGTTTGGGACATGTATTTGCCCAGCAATAGAAGCTAATAGAGATGGCTTATGAGTAACCTCAGGGACAGCTGAAATGATAGGCATATATCCTCCAGCACTGTGACTCCACCTTACAGCAAGGTTCCATTGGACTGCTGGACTGGAGACTGTCACACATGCTAACTCAGTGTTAACAGAGAAAATAAACAGTGATTTTTTTTGCATGCTCCTCACATTTTCTGTTTTAAGGGAGATCACTCCAAATTGCAGGTTTGTTTGTGATTAAGATGCTTCTTGCAGAGAAAGCTCTTTTTATTTAGCATTATCCCAAATAAGTGGCAACAGGAACTTCCTTATTTAAAGATAGTTAACAATCAGTTAGATGCACTTAGGATAAACAGTAGTTCCACGTAAAATGTCAGTGTCTTTTATCATAATTACTTAAAGAAAAACATCATGTCAGTGGAGGCAGATAAGAATACTTTTTCTGTTAAAATTTCAGCCTGCACTAAGAAAGTTAAATCTAGAATATAAAAGCAGTAGGGGGTTATTTGCCATGTGCTATTTGAAGCTTGTTAATATGCCTGTGTTTCCATAAATGTCTTCTATTGTTTCTTGACTTATATGACTTATATTTTTTCTTCTTTTACTTCAAACTTAGATAATCAGAATGCTTCCCAGGCTTCCTGGGTTCAGCATCATGTCCCTATGATACTTACACTGAAATTGGAGACCTTTATTTGATCACTGACACCTAAAAAGGATGATGAGCACAGCACTGGTGTCATTACGCAGGCAAGGCAGGGTGCAAGTCTGCATGAATTCCTGCGATATAGAAGACCGCATTAGGTTAGAACATGGAGGGGAAGCCTAGGCTAAATGGCCTTTACAAAGCATCATGAAAGAGGGCAGCTGTTTGAGAAGTATAAAGATATGTGATGTATGATACTGTGTTTGCACACAACCCTGTTCTTTTATACAAGCTATTTCTGCTTTCTGGAATTGCTTCTACTCCATATGCTTTCCAACGCCAGCAAAAGATGGTTTTCCTTTATTTTTTTAAATTTTTTTTTACTTCAAAGATTTTATTTATTTAACAATAAGAGATACAGCAAGAGAGGGAACACAAGTAGGGGGAGTGGGAGAGGGAGAAGCAGGCTCCCTGCTCTGACGGGACTTGATTCCAGGACCCTGAGATCATAACCTGAGCCAAAGGCAGACACTTAATGACTGAGCCACCCATGCGCCCTGAAGGTTTTCCTTTATTATTCAGGAACAGATAGTATGTGTTATAAGTACAGTAAGTACTGTGGGTCCATAGTACTTTATACCTAAATTAATTATTTGTAATAAAATAATAATTTTCAGTCTCCCTTCATTATAAGGAATATGAAGCTTCATACTTTTAAATCTGTTTTTAGTGTGGCACGAAGAAGATATTTAGTATTTATTTATTTATTTATTTATTTTCAAAGATTTTATTTATTTGAGAGAGAGAGAGAGAGAGAGCGCGTGCACAAACAGAAGAACAGGAGAAGGAGAGAGAGAAGCAGACTCTCCACTGTGGGAGTCGATCCCAGGTGGGATCTTGATCCCAGGACCCTGCGATTATGACCTGAGATGAAGGCAGACACTTAACTGACTAAGCCACCCAGGTGCCCCTCAGTAGATATTTATTTTCAAAAAGTGTTATTATTGTTGATTGGAAACCTGTGCAGGAGACAAGAGTTCATACTAGATCAGACTTGACTATGTCATTTTACATATTCTTGAACACAAATTTTAATATATGTACACTCACACTCCAGTATATATTCAGATTTGTACTTTAAAATACCAGTTTTGTATATCAAATTGTCACATGAGATTTTTTTAAAAACTGGCTACCTATTTTTTAAAAAAATATTTAGAGAGAGAATATGCATGCAAGATGGAGAAGGGCAGGGAGAGAGAGAGAATCTGGGGCAGACTCCACACTTAACATGGTGCTGGACTTGGACTCGATCCTATGACCCTGAGATCATGACCTGAGCTGAAATCAAGACTCCTATGCTCAACCAACTGAGCCACTGAGGAGCCACTGGTTTTCTATCTGTTAAGAACGTTTGCATTCTTATGTGTTCTCTGAAAATGAAAAGGAACATTGAATTTTCCAAAAGTCCTAGGAAGGTTAGTGACAACTAAATAAATAAATTCTCTATCACTAATTTTTCATTATAGAATTAAAGACTTCCATATGGAAATCAAGATAATAAACCAACATTTAAAAAAAGAACTCAAAGTTAAGAAAAAAAATACTGTAACCTAGTGTGCTTCAGAGAAACAAACAAGAAAATCAGATTTCTTCAACCTTGTGTCTGGTGTGTAAGTGCAGATTTATTTACTACTTATATACTAAGAATTTTAAAATGTGTTTTATTTTTTAATAGTGTTTACCTTTTCTCATAAAGAAATGCATATTCAGCATCAAAGGAAAATTCAGTAACCTGTGAATATTAGCATCTGGAAGTAAGCATTGTTTTCATTCTCATGTATTTATTTTTATATAAATGTAAACAGGGGCGCCTGGGTGCCTCAGTCTTGTAAGTGGCTGACTCCTGATTTCTGCTCAGTTCATGATCTCAGGGCCTGGGACTGAGTCACATGTCAGGCTCTACACTCAGTGGAGAGTCTGCTTGAGGATTCTGTCCCTCCCTCTGTCCCCCCACCCCTGTGCGCTCTCTTGTTCTCACTCTGTATATCAAATAAATAAATAAATCTTTACATACATCTAAACGTATCTCTTTAAATAGTAGAGATAATATTGAACAAGCATTGCTTTTTATGTAACATTATAATATACCATGAATAGTCCGCTATCATTGAATTAAAGGATTACATTTTTTGAAATATTTTCCAGATATTATTTGTATGAAAGGAATCTGGCATTATTTTATTTGTTTGGTGGAATTGTCTCTTTTAAAATGTCAGTATTAATGAATAATTTTTGAGAATAAATACATGTGTGAAGACATTGAAATTATAGAAAGTAAACCAGCTTTGTGGAAAAACATGCTCTGTTTTGTTAGTTATAACCATTTCGTTAAAAAGTGTAAATATATACAAAATCTTTAAGTATATTGCCAAATATTCATAGATCTCAAGATATTTTTCCTGATCATATAAATTCCAAGTTTGTATGCCATATTTCACAGTGAAAAAAAATATGAAGGATTATGATATGATGATATGATTATGATATGAATAACTCATTTTTAGATTACTTCTGCCTATGACAAAATTTATTCAAATTCAATCATTACTTAAGCCATTCTTCCTTAATATTTTAAAATACATTAATTTTCTAAATTCAGTGACAGATTATCCTGGTTCTGGGATTGAGGAGATTCCCAGGATTGGGAATTACAGTGTTAAAATCAGGATAGTCCCAGGCAAACCGGAACCATTGATGGACTTACTCTCGTAAGAATGTTTTATACTTTTCAGTGTTTTATGGTGGGGTTGTTCCCTTTTCTACAGCTTCCTGTCCACTCTTCTTCCTGGTCACAGAGCTGAACTCTAATTTTTAGCTCCTCATGCAGTTAAATGTGGCCATGTATGTTACAGAAGAGGAAGTACTGTGTCTTAGGTTCAGGCTTGGCCCACTGAGACCTCCCACACATGCTGATGGGGATGAGGAAGGTCACAGTAACCTTGGAATTCAGATGCTGAGTAGCGCCTTGGCCAGCCTGGGTTCCTGAACAACTGTTTAGAGCAGAGCAGAGCCTCCAACATAGACCCCTACTTTGGGCTATTGTATTCGAGGAAATAAACCATTGGGTTTGAACCATTATCAGTTCTGGATCAATATGTTACAGTAGCTAGAGTTAAAATACAGTTTATTTTATCCAGTTTTTCACAATTTAGCTATTTACTCAGTTATAAATATCACTAAGCTGTTTGTGAGTTTTACTTCTGGGGAAGAATGATCTCAGATGGTCATATATTTTAAAGAAATAAATTGCTGTAATTTGAAAAGGTAGTAAGTAGAATAAAAAAGAAGTTAGTTAAGTAATTGGAATTAGGCCAGAATGCTAAGGTTAAAAGCTCTTCTCTTCTATATGAGAGAGGGAAAAAAATTACAGTGAGATTTTTATTATTAGTACCAAGAATATAAGCAATTTAATAGCCAAAAATCATTGGTATCTCGGTTTTATAAATTTGTTTTAAGATCACCCTTCACAATTCCATCTGTACATTTTACAACTTGGTCATAAAATCAGATTTAAAATTCAGTCATTCAAAAAAGAAATCCAACCATTGCTAAAAGGAAAAGCTTGTTCTTAAAGTCCTTGCTGAAGGTCACAGCTATACTAATAGCTACAGGGGGCACCTCGGTGGCTCAGTGGTTAACAGCTTCCTGCTCAGCACTGAGTCTGTACCAGGATTCTCTCTCCCCCTCTGCCTCCCCCCCCCAATGTGCTCTCTCTAAAATAAATAAAACATTGAAAAAGAAAGACTAATAGTCACCAAAATATGAGGTTTAGAGAAAAAAAAATACTTTCAAAAGACCTATCCAAAAGGGATGAGTTAGGAAGTTTATTTTCACATTACTTGAGAAGAATATTTTCTGAAGGTAAATTAAAAGGATATAAATTAATAGAAAGAAGAATGGCCCAGATGCAACTTTATTCCAAATGAAGTGAAAGGTGTGTAGAGAAGTATGGCTATTTTATATTAACTTTCAATCTCTATTTTTTTTATTAAATACAAGATGTGAAATTAACATTGAGGAATATAAACCTTCAAAGTTAATAAAATTGAGTGTATTTATAAATGATAATTTAAAAAGTGGCTCGATCAATAAATGAACCTGAGATATTTTCCTAATGTGATTTCATTAGTGCCACATTTCTAAACATTCTTTGATGATTATTTTTTAAGATTGAAAAAAATACGGATTCAGCTTTTCTTTTAATATCCTTTGAAAGTGCAGGATTTGCTGTTATGAGTATAAGCAGTCCGGTGGCTCCATGGTTTCAGAAAGTTTCTCTATTTTGTTTTTATTTTTTCTCTTATCCCTTGTGTATTACCCTTTTCTTGCATGGCTTAATCTCCGACTCTCCATTCCAACAGCCTGTGGAAAATAAGTAAGGGGAGCAAGATTGTTAGAACAAATAAATAAGCAAAAGACCACAACTTGGATATTTGGAAAATAAGCACTTGAGTATTTATTTCTTCATTTAAATGTGACTGAACAACAATAAGACAGTATAATGTAAATGAAAAATAGACGGCAACAATTAATGGTGCAGTAAGGAGAACCACTGCCAGGAAGAATTAAAGAGAATAATACCTCTGAATGAGACCTGAGATAGAAAATAACAACAACAACAACAGAAGTTTTACAGAGTACAGTTTTGCATTTTCAAAAAGTTCAAGGTGAAATTGCCTATAAAAATAAAACAGTAACATAAGGGGAGCAAGCAAAAATGCAAAGACGTAAATCTGAGAAGCAGGTTGCAAAGAGCAAAAGAACTTGTTTAATTAAGAATGCAATGCAGGGAAATAAAAAATACAATAATGATTATAATTCTCATTGGACGCCATAAAATCTTGAGTGGAAATTGAAGAAATGGGAGTAGAAATTTTAGAAGGTAAACTTTTTTCATTCTTGAAGAATGATGGCAACAACAACAAAAAATACAAATATGAAAAGGGAAGCTAATCAAAATTGAGGATTAGTGAGGAAAATGTCCTAATTACAAATAGAATAGCAAAAGAAGTACACAGAACAAACAGATAAAGTAGAAATGAAAATTAAACAAAAATATCTCTATTCTAAAATAACCTGTTTCTGTAGGACAAAACTACTCACCTTATTGTTGGCAGAATCAATGCAAAACTAATGGACTCTGGAAAGATGCTTGTATTTTGAAGATTAAAGAAAAATAATTTCATATACTAAGCTAAAGAGGTTAACAAAAGAAACAGGAGAAAAAACAGAAATAAAACAATTTCCCTTTCTCTATGAAAAATCAAATGCCAGACAGCAATATTCACAAAAATTGCTTTTAATATTTGTAATCAGTAGGAAACTCTAACACAGGTATCTAGCTACTACTTTTTCCTTATCTCTGACTATTCTCCAAAAGATCCTTCAGGTAGAGCAAAACCAGCTTCCTTGCAGTTTGGACATGTCACGTGTCTTCCTGTCTCATTATCTTTTGTACTTTTTTATTCGCCAAATTAGTCTTCCTACAAATAGACATCTGACTCCTTCAGGTGAGACCTTCAGATCTTAGCTCAAATATCACCTTTTGGAGAGGTCTTTTATGACTAAGGAGCATCCTCCTTCACTCATCATTTACTCATTCTGCTTTGTTTTGATTCTTAGGATTTACCAATAACTAGTATCTCATTTAATGTAGTATTTATTTATGTTTTTCCCAGGGACAAACTTTGAACATTCAGTTATATCACCAGCATGTGAAACAGTGTCTGGAAAATAGTGGGACTCAAAAAATCTCTGCTGAATAAGCACATGGACAGAAAATATGTGGATGGGGGAATCACACAAATGAGTTTAAATGCAAACTAACTCAGAGGATTTGTTCACCTTCTGAGATTGAAAGAAAATAGAGGACTCGAAGTTATGTTGGCCTATAGAATAGATAATGCCAAAGAATGCCTGGCAAAAATAAGTAAAATTGTGAATAAAAGTCATTTACAACTTTTAAATAAATCATTAAGCTAGCCGTGTAAGGAGGAATCCAAAGAAAGACTGGGATGAAGGGAAAGTAGGAGAGTTAGAGGTTAAAAGATCATCAGGGTCTGGAGACTTTGAGGTTCTACTGCAATGACGTGGTAGCTTGAACACCTGTAAACATCTGTGTTCATACAGACATTTTTCTGAACAGAAGCAATTAGATATTCATTTTAAAAACAACTAAAAAGGTATTTTTAAAACTTAAAAATTCAACCCTAACCACAGATGAAAAACCAGAATAGAAATAAAGTATTAAAAATAATAACTGCAAGGGGACCTGAGTAGCTCAGATGGTGGTTAAATGTCTGCTTTCAGCTCAGGATATGGTCTCCGGGTCCTGGGATCAAGTCTCACATTGGGCTCCCTGCTCAGTGGCGAGTCTGCTTCTCCTTCTTCCTCTGCTTACGCTCTCTCTCTCTCTCTCTCAAATAAATAGAATCTTTAAAACAAACAAACAAGTAATAAATAAATAAAAATGCAGAATTATGTTTTAAAATGTCTGAAAGGTAAAGTTGTATTTAGATGGAAATATATAGCTTTCCTTTGAGAAACTTCAGCTAAGAGTCCATAATTAGATAATAACTAAAGGAAAGTGGAATAAATCAGACAATAGATAGAAGGAAATGTCAAAGATGAAATCTTTAATTAATGAGATTCTCTCTTTCCTTCTCAAATAAATAAATACATCTTTTTAAAAAAAGGAGGGAGGCGCCTGGGTGGGCTCAGTTGGTTAAACATCTAGATGACTTTTGATTTCTGCTCAGGTCATGATATCAGGGTTCTGGGATCAGGCCCCAGAGTTGGGCTCCCTGCTCAGCAGGGAGTCTGTTTGTTCCTCTGCCCCTCCCTGACTCATTCTCATGCTGTCTTTCTCGATTAAGTAAATACATTAAAAAAAAGAGAGAGAGAGATTGGGGCACCTGGGTGGCTCAGTGGGTTAAGCCTCTGGCTTTGGCTCAGGTCATGATTTCAGGATCCTAGGATTGAGCCCTGCATAGGGCTCTCTGCTCAGCAGGGAGCCTGCTTCCCCCCCTCTCTTTCTCTGTCTGCCTCTCTGCCGACTTGTGATCTCTCTCTCTGTCAAATAAATAAATAAAATCTTTTAAAAAATTGAGATTCAAAGCAAATTAAATCAACAAAGCTGAAAGTTGAAACATATAATAACATGAACGTCTTAAGATTGATCAAGATCAAAAGAGAAAGTAAAAGTAAAGAAAATGTAAATGAAAAAGGGACAGAACCATAAAGCTTACAAAAAATATAAATAAATTGAGGCCAGTAATTTAAATTTTTCAAAGAAATCGTTACTTTTAAAAATACCTTCTGGTAGTGGCTCTTAAAGTTGTTAAAGACACAAAATACTTTTATAGCCATGAAAGAAAATTATGAGCAGTTAAAAGTCTTACTATAACAAAAATACTATGGTTACCTGCTTCACTGGCGAAATCAATCATTGTGGAACACCTTTTACACAAAATTTTAGTCAATAAAAGAAAAGGACACATCTTTACACTAAAAAAGAGCATTTATAATACAACTATACACATATCACACTTAATTTTGAAATAATAAAGCCATTTCCTTTTAGTCAAAACAATTTCAAAGATGTCTATGATCTAACATATCTGTGCAGCATTGTCATGAGAAGAGGAATGTAATGTATTAAGTTTGAAAAGGAAAAGCAAAAATGTCATACTTTTCAAATAATAGGACAATCTATGTAGAAAATCCAAGATGATTTAAGGTTTTTTTTCCCTCCGATTTTCATATATTTTCTCGCCTTTTCTTGTCAGGACGTTGAGTAAAACATTCACTAGAAAGGACAATAGTGGCCCTTTCTATCTTAATGTTGATCTAGGGAAACCTTTCAAAATTCTGTCTTTAAGTACGATGTTTGTTTTAGTTTTTATTTAAGATATCTTTTATCAGATATTATAGTTTGTTTTTTTAGTGTGGTAGTTTTGTTTTTAATGAATTAGTATTTCATCAAATGATTTTTTCTGTATCTAGTAAGACGCTTGTAAGACTTTTATATTTATCCTGTTAATATTGTGCATTAAATGTTTTTGTTTTCTATTTTAAAACTCCTTTTCTTTTCATTAGATAGTAAAGTTAAGCATGCAATGTAATGTAAATGTAAACTAGTAAATATATCATGGGCAAAATGATTATGCCCCTGTCCCTGGAGACATGTACAGTTCTACTCATTTAAGTTCTGTCCATAATTGCCAAAAAAAAAGAAAAATAAAAGGGAAGCAATTCATCATCTATCAAAGGTACAGTGGAAAAACCCAATTTTGTTATACAATGAAGCACTAAAATGTATGAACTTCAGTTACATATATAGAAATGGAGAAATTGCAAGAAATTAAGCAAAAGAGCTAAATTGCTGAACAATACATATAATTCCATTCTTAAAATTTTTAATGATAGTAATATTAACTATGTAGGTAGTAAAATTATGAAGAAATGCAATAGAATTGGCAAACCATTTGTGATAATGGTTCCTTTTGAGAGGTAGGGTAGATAATTCTTTGGAGGAGAGACATAGAGAGTTATTACATGTATTGGGAATATGCTACTTCTTAAGCTGGGTATATATGAGTATTGATTTTATTATAAGTCTTTGACTTATTCTACATTTATATACTTTTCTAAATTAATAGTGTATACCACAATAAAGACTAAAATAACAAATCTATGAATATATAGCTGACTATAGTAAAATTTTATTTCAATTAGAAAATAAAACAATTCTGTAGAAAATTATTATTTTAAAAATAGATTATCCTCTCTGAAATAATCTGCTCTTATGTTTTCTTTGACATCTTATCACAGATTTTCATTATATATATTTTTATTTTTAACTTGATCTTGCTTGTCTTTTAAACCAGTAAGTTTAGGCTTCATGATGGAGATCATGCCTTAAATAATGTGTATAATACATGTAACATATTGTTCGGCAAAGGAACTTGCTCAATATATATTTGTTAATGGGCTGTTGCATTAAATAATAGTAAAATGCAAGTGGAGACATTACTAGATCTATCTATCTGTATCTATATAAGATATATGTATTTATAAAAGATATATATCAACATATATCTATATAAGGTTCCGCTTACATTGAGCCTTATACCTTATTACTTAGGGATACTTAACTTTTCTCTAACCAAGGACAGATATGATACAAACTAATTGTACTAAGTCCGATAGCCACAAAATGAGCAACAATAAAAAAATAAAAGATATTTAAAAATAAACTAGAAAGTATAAGCTTACTTATTTGGCTGACTTTCTGCAGCTGCATTTCATAGTTCTCTTTGAATTATAGCCCAATTTAAAGGAGACATTAGCTTTCTGCAATGTCTGCAAAAATGTCTTTCTGCCATAAAACATTAAAACATCCCACATTTTCCTGGGGGAAATATTATTTCTCAATTTGTTATTGCAATAACAGAGACCATAGCTGTGAGTGATAATCTCAGAATGGGGAATAAAATTACTGATACTTTTTTTCCTGTAATGATAAATGCCTCACCAGTAGACTGGTTTTATCCCTTTTCAACAGAAGCATCAACTCGTTTCACTGCTTGTCTTTGTCAGAAATATTCATATGGCCTCTGAGCATATACTATAATTTCAGTTTAGATCCTCAATGAAAAACTCAGAGCTTTAGTTAGTTCCCAATGATTAAACAATGATACAATTTCAGAAAGTTTATCTCCAGGTGCATTTAAGGGTTTTGCATTAGGGGTTCTTCATTCTCTTTAATCAATTCTCTAAAGGACAGACCACTGTCTGGTATATTTTCCAACTTCCCTTTTTGCTTTTTAGCAAATAATGAATATAGTTATTATGGTATTGGGTAGCCAAGAATCTTTTTTTTTAAGATTTATTTTTATTTATGAGAGAGAGTGAGAGAGAGAGAATGAGCAGGGGGAGTTGCAGAGGGAGAGGGAGAAGCAGACTCCCCACTGAGCAGGACCCAGATATGGGACTTGATCCCAGAACCCTAGAATCATGACCTGAGCTGAAGGCAGATGCTTAAACAACTGAGCCATGCAGGTGCCCTGAGTTGCCAAGAATTTTAAAGCTGCTTGCAACTGCCACTTTAACATCAATATTGGTAAGAGTGAAAAGTCAAACATAAATATACCTGACCACATTAAGCTACTTATGTACAGCTGACCCTTAAATAACAGGAGGTTAGGGACACCAAGCCCGCCATGCAGTTGGATTTTGTGTGTGAATTTTGACTCCCTCAAAACTTTACTAAGAGCCTACTATTAACTGGAAGGAAGCCTTACTTAGTCAATACCATAAACAGTCAGTTATCACAGATTTCGTATGTTCTGTCTATTAGATACTGTGTTCTTATGATAAAGTAACTAGAGAAAAAGTGTTATGAAGAAAATTATAGGGGCACCTGGGTGGCTCAGTGGATTAAAGCCTCTGCCTTCAGCTCAGGTCATGATCCCAGGGTCCTGGGATCGAGCCCGGCATCGGGCTCTGTGCTCAGTGGGGAGCCTGCTTCTTCCTCTCTCTCTGCCTGCCTCTCTGCCTACTTGTAATCTCGTCTATCAAATATATAAATAAAAGTCTTTAAAAAAAAAGAAAATTATAAGGAAGAGAAAATACATTTATGGTTTTGTACTGTATTTATTGAAAAAAAAAATCCTTGTGTAAATGGCCCCACGTAGTTCAAGGCCTTGTTGTTGAAGGGTCAATTCTATTTCCTGAATATACTAAAGATTTGGTGTTATTGTTAGTGCTTTTATAACATAAGGCTCTGCCCACAAATTGTATCCCATATTCAGGAAAGCCTCCCTGAATTATAAAATGCGAGAAAGTTATCACCACAGTTAATAGTATTAGGGGCGCCTGGGTGGCTCAGTGGGTTAAAGCCTCTGCCTTCGGCTCAGGTCATGATCTCAGGGTCCTGGGATCGAGCCCCGCATTGGGCTCTCTGCTCAGCAGGGAGCCTGCTTCCCCCTCTCTCTCTTAGAAAAAAAAAAAAAAATAGTATCAGACACTGAGTGGTAACCTTGTTGAGCCTATATAAGGAGAATGGGTATCTAATGAACTAGTAGTGCACAAGCCCTCTAACCTCTTGCTTGAGTTGATCCAGTATCCAAGTTTTAAAGTATTTATTAGGGGCAACTGTGGAAACTTGGTGGTATCTGTATCTAAGCAATTCCCCCAAAACAGATCTGATTCTTCACATGGGAAACTTTAAATAAAGACTGAGAGAAAAGAAAAGAAAAAAAAAAAAAAAGACTGAGAGAGCCATAAAAACATTAAAGAGACCTGGCTCAGTTGGTTAAACATCTAACTCTTTGATTTCAGCTCGGATCATGATCCAGGGTCCTGAGACTTGAGCCCTATGTCAGGCTCTGCACTGAGCGTGGAGCCTGCTGAAGATTTTCTCTGTCCTTTCCTCTTCCCTTGCCCCACCGCTGCTTGTGCGCAGGCTCTCATTCTCTATCTCTTAAAAAAAAAAAGAGAGAGAGAGAGAGAGAGAGAACATAAGATCATAAAAAGCATTTAAGACTCCAGGGCACCAACAGATCTGTTTGAGAGTCCAAAAGAAGATTAAACAATTCGGTGACAGCTCAGTGTTTTGCAGGATTTTTAATTCTTGGTTCACCTAAACAGATGCTTCCCTAGTTGTATTGCAGGCATCTGACAACAAAATGGTCAAAAGATAGTAAGAGGACAAAAGCAAATTTTGCCCCAAGAGCTTCTATGTCATCAACACAGAGCCTTCTGAGAGGAATAACTAACAGAGTAGAGGTCATATGTATCTGGTTAGAGGTGAGATCTTGAATAAATGCAGATGGGAATCATTAATAAATTTGAACACTGATGGTTATATGAGCTCTTTGTACCTACAGATTGTCGTGCCCTAAAGAAATTTGTGTTGCACTCATTATTTATAACCATATTTATAACCAAATGTTATAAATTCAGGCTATAGTAATTTAAATTGTATGATAATTGCTTAGAGTTAAATTTTACTATAGTTTAAATATACTGTTTCTCTGTGAATGATGCAAATTGATAATGTAGCTCAGATATTGGTTATTGGTAGGATTTAAGCAAATTTCCTTCATTACACTCAAGCATTTTATTTTACACATTTTGGAAGTAGCAGAATATTTCAAACATAAAAAATGGACAGAAAATATTTCAAAAACACCTTTGCACTCATACAGTTTTGCAAATGTTTATGTGTTAATATATTTACTTAAGATCTATTTTTAAAATAAGAATGGAGATTCCATTAAAAGAAATATTCTTTTTTTTTCCATTTTTTCTCCCCAGAGGCAACTACCATCTTAAAGTTATTAAGCTTCTTTGTAGCCTCTTTCTATGCCATCCATATTACTATGTTTGCACATATGATATACAGTATTGCCATATATATTGAAAAAATTGCGTTACATGCATAGAATTTATTTAATAACTGGAAGTTTGTGCTTTTGACCACTTTTCCTCTAGTTCCCTCTACCCTACCCTAAGCCTTTGTTAACTACAAGTCTGATTTCTTTTTCTAAGAGTTGGGTTTTTTGTTTTGTTTTCGGGTTCCACATATAAGTGAGATAGATCATACTGTATTAGTCCTTCTCTGTCTGACTTCTTTCACTTAGCGTAATGCCTTCATGATTCATCCATATCATCACAAATGGTAGAATTTCTTCTTTCTTATGGCTGAGTAATATTCTACTATTTATATATACCACAACTTCTTTACCCATTTATTCATGGACACTTAGATTTTTTCCAAGTCTATTGATAATCTGCTTTGAACATGGCAGTGCAGATATCTTTTCAAGTTATTCTGCATATGTTTTCATTTACTTTGGATATATTCCCGGAAGTGGAATTGCTAGATCACATGGTAGTTCCACTTTTAATTTTTTGAGAATCCTCCATCCTGTTTTCCACAGTGGCTATACCAAGTTTGCAATCCCACCAACAGTGCATCAGAGTTCCTTTTTTCTCCATGTGCATGCCAACATTTTGTTATTTCTTGTCCTTTTGAGGATGGATATTCTTATAGGCAGGAAATGATATCCCATTGTGGTTTTAATTTGCATTTCTCTAATGGCTATAGATGTTGAGCCTCTTTTCACATACCTGCTGACCTTCTGTATGTCTGATATGGGGAAATATCTTTTCAAATCCTTAACTCATTTTTTAATTGAGTTATGTGTTTAGCTATTGAGTTCTATGACTTCTTTATGTTTTGGCTGTTAGCCCTTTACCATATACGTGGTTTGCAAATATCTTTTCCCATTCTCTTTCTGGTTTGGTTTCTTTGGCTGTGTGGAAGCTTTTTAATTTGATGTAGTCCCACTGGTTTATTTTCTGTTTTGTTGCTTGTGCTTTAGGTATCATATCCAAGAATTAGTTACCAAAATCCATGTCAAGGAGCTATAATCTTTATTATGTTTTCTTCTCTTCCTTTTTTGTCTGAAGGCATTTTTTGTCTGTGGAACAGTGTTCCATTCTTGCTTTTTTATCTGAGAGCTTTTTCTTTCTGTGGAAAAGCACTCAACTCATCCATAACAGGCCAGAAATACTAGAGACTTAATACTCCTGGAGCAGCCCTAAACAAATGAAAGATTGATGGAAAACATGAGGCTAACACATACAACTGTGATTTCATAGTCCTTATTTCCAGGAGGAGAGCAAATAGTTAATGGATTTAAAGGAAAATTTTAACCAAATGATATTCAGGAGGATCACAGATAGAGCAAAATTCACAAAACTGTTTTGTGTGAACAATTGAAGAGCCCAAAAAGGAGTTTAAGGCATGGAGGGGAAAACTGTTCAAGGATTAAGGTTCTGAATTATGCTAAGTTCCATCTTTAATTGCTGTCTCTCATTTTCCTATTGATGTATTCATTCCACAAGTCTTATTTCACAACATCTTTGAGTGTTCCTGGAAGAAATAAACAAGAGTTGGCCACAACAGTGACACACTCATCGACACACTGTTTTTTGTTGCTATTTTTGTTTTTTTTTTCTCTTTATTCTTTTCTTGTTTTCCACCTTTTCTTCTTCTTGTGCTTATCTTGCAAATTACTTACCCCAAATCTTTGTCTGATGATATACTTTTGGAGGGTACCCCACACCAAGACATGTGATCTAAAATGCTCTGTATGTACTTATCTTCCTTTTATTTCTAGCCATTTATTTTTAGCCCAGGCACACAAACAGCAAACACACTGAGATCTTTGATATTCTGGAACAGGTGATAGTAATTTCCATCTCTGTATTTTTGCCTGATCTCACACATAGTCTTCAGAGTCCAGTGCATGCCAAGCATGTCAGGGGACAAGGCAGACCCTCACCCACATGCCTGTGTCTGTGCTCTGGTTATTACTTCTTGCCTGAAATGCCCTTTACCATTGCTTCTGAAGTTCTACTTCTCTTTCAGTATTTCACTTCACTGTATTCTCAAAGTGGAGTTATCTCCAAAATTTCCATATTACTTTGTCAAATTTAGAACTTATCACAGTGTTTTGGCTCAATATACTATCATTCAGTTACACATCTGTGCTTCTCAGTAAGTTGTGAATTCCTTGAGAGTACAAGCTGTGTCTGTAAGTATTCTTTACAGTGATAAATGGTATATTGATAACTGCATAATAGGCAATAATATCAAATTAATTATCTGTTTTGAAGATATATATTTTTTAAAGATTTTATTTGAGAGAGAGAGAGAGAGTGCTCACATGAGGGTGGGAAGGGGTATAGGGAGAAGGAAAAGCAAACTCCTCACTGCCCACTGAGCAGGGAGCCAGAAATGGGGCTCAATCCCAGGACCCTGAGATCATGACCTGTGCCAGAGGAAGACACTTAACCAACTTAACCATCTTAACTAATTTATCCAACTTAACCAGCCACCCAGGTGTCCCAGTTCTGAAGTTATTTTTAATAGTTTTGTAAGCTAGATTTAACTTTCTAAATAGACTTGGTAAATAAACTGTAACTACAGTTTTTAAATTTAATATTGTTACATCTCTTAATTATTCTGAAAAAAGTGACATAAGGTAAATCTTATATTTGATTTTAAATCTTATATTTGATTTATTTATTTATCTACATGACCATATTATTTGCACAGTAGGCAGGTGTGATAGATTGAAACACTCTCCATAATTGTTCATCTTTACCAATATCCATACCTTTGTTTTTGCTTCATCATATGGACAGCATTCCCCCGTATTTCTAGATTGTGGATTTAATTATGTTGTTTTGGACAAAAATATGTTTATGAAAATGACAATGACAATGAACCATTGATGAATCGAGATCATAAGGGGACTCTTAGGATTCTCTTTCTTTTTCTGTGTGTGTATGCCTCTAAGATTACCACGGGAACAGCTTCCCTTGTGTATCCCTTCAGCTTCAGACCCAGAATGATGAAAATGGTGAAGAACAATACCATTTAGTAGAACTGTATTCTGGAGAAGGGGACCATGGGCTGGGAGTCGAATGTCAGATTTTACCACCATTAGAAATTCTAATAGATTTTATCATGTAAGATATGTGAGTCTAAAAAATGGCATGATAAAAGAGTAAGTTCATTGTTAATGCCACTTTCCATAATTTTATTATTTTTGTCAATTTTGTTTGATTAATTAAACTGTCTATAGGTTCAGATAAGTGCTAGCCAGGTCATGTTTTCAGAAGTCTTTACAAAGAGCCTCAAAAAAGATGAATTATAAGCTTTAATGACTCTATCGTCCAGTTACAGTCAACAACAACGATATTTAAAAAGCTCTAGATGTTAAAAGGGAGAGGTATCATTGACTCACAATTATAGGTTTATCACATAAACAGCCATATTCCACTCAAATAATTCAGACATGCCTCTAGCACTGGAAAACTAATAATACTCTTTTTTTACACTTAATAAGTCCCATAAATCATAATGTTTAATTTTGTGGCATGCTATTCCATCTTATACATGATGGAAAGAAATGTAGCTTTCCTTTAGCAGGAAAATAACATAACAGAACTATTATTAGTAAATAAAAGAGACACTGGTCTATACCCTGCACATTGTTAGATTATGTCATTGTTTTGGTCACTTGTGGTTAATGTTAAAACCCCGAGTCTGTATTTTTCAGGGCCACTTCTTTATTAAAACTAGAATGTAACCATAATTCAAACCTGGAACCACAGCAACACTTAAGACAATTACACCCTTTCAAACCAAACAATTCTGTTCAGGTTGGTCTCTGTAGGCTCATTCCTGCATTTCAAAATAAGATAAGGAAGGCCTTGGAAACTTAGCTGGAAGAGAATGGCCTCTGTGAGAGAGGCTGAGAGTGCAGTTTGCTGCTGTTTGAGTTTCCTATAGTTTTGAAAGAGTCCTAGAAAGTTATCGAGGAGTGTCAGAACTTGTTAGTGTGGATCCTGGAATATTTTTGATTTTTGCACCTTTTATATTATCCATATTTTCTTTCTACTTTGAAAAATATCTATAAATATACTCCCCAACATTGTTAATTAGAACATTTTATTACCAAAAGACAAACTCTTTAGGATCATGGTGTCTCAGGGTTGGAGGACATATGAAAAATTATTATTATTTTTAGAATTTTATTTATTTGACAGAGATCACAAGTAGGCAGAGAGGCAGGCAGAAAGAGAGGGGGAAGCAGGCTCCCTGCTGAGCAGAGAGCCTGATGTGGGGCTCTATCCCAGGACCCCGAGACCATGACCTAAGCCAAAGGCAAAGGCTTAACCCACTGAGCCACCCAGGTGCCCCTAAAATATAATTTTTTAAGCATCTCCTTCACTCCTGGATTACAGGTGTCAGCAAACTACATGGCCTGAAGACCAAATCTAGATTGCCACCTTTTAGTAATGTTTTATGGGAACACAGCCACACCTGTCTGGGTATCGTCTCTGATGGCTTTTGCACCACAGTGACAGAGGGAAGGAGTTGGGACAGATGCTGAATGTGCTACGAAGCCTAAAATATTTACTACCTAACGCTTTACAGAATAAGTGTACTGAATCCTGCTATATTCAGTAATATCCAAAATTCATGCTTACTGTGGTGAAATTGTACACAGTGCAATGAATAAAGTGAGAAAATTGGATATTTAGAGAATTAAAGAGGTTTCTTAAAATACATAGCCAACTAAGGACAATTTGAGTACTCAACTGATACTGCATAGTTCTTAATTCAGTGTTTTTCCTCTGCTCCAAGAAATTGAGACATGCCTCGTTAAGCTGCATGACCTAGACATCATTTCAAGAGAAGACACTTATAAAAAAGTAGTCATTAGTGCTTTTATAGAGCTGAGATTTTCATTTGCATATAGATTATTGTATATATTTCATACAATAAAGTATATTTGGGGGATTGAATCATTTTGCTGCATAATAACCTTTATCATGATAATTGTTATCATGTTCTTGGTTGAAAGATACCTGATGTCAAAGCTCCTGACTACCATCTTTTGCCCATGACACTTATTATCAGGAGCTAAGCAATCCATCATTATTCATGGTTGCTAGATGCTTATTTGCAAAAGAGCAAAACTATAGATTTCTCTTTGAGCTTTTATTATACTCCAGATCTGTTCCCCAAAAAATATTTGTCTATCAAAAAATGCATATACCTTTTGATTCAGAAATTTACTTCAAGGCATCATAAGCTATTCTTAAACTTGCCCACAAAAATATATTTAGTTTTGTAGTAGGGGAAAAAAATCTTCCAATTACCTAAATGGTAATAAAAGAGGTAGTTAAATTGGTATATCCAGCTATTAAAAATAGTGAATTCATTTTTTATAAAGTTATATCTTTACCTGTTACATGTGTAATGTAATCAAAAGAGCAAGATGTGCAATTATGAGTGTCTCTTCTCCCTCATCTCCTCTCTCCAGTGTGATTGTCTATTTGTCTTCCTCTGTTTAACTTGACTGCATTGCCATGAGCGCAGTAACCCAAGCAGAAACCTGGTCCCCTTTGTACCTACTTATCCCTTAGCTATTATGGGTCAGAAAATTTGGTGAATAGTGTCTCCAAAAAGACTCTCAAGCTCAAATCTTCTACCTCGTTCCAGCTGTCACAACTCTAGGTCAAGCTCTTACTTCTCTTTGCTGAACTTCTGAACTCTTGCAATAAACTCCCAACCCCTATCCCAGGAAGCAATATTTTCAAGGCTTGCAGTGAATTCCCCACACTGCCTTCAAGCAATAGTTCTAAAGAATCACTTGATTACGTCAATCTCCTTGTTCAAAATGTTGAATCACCCCATTGCTCCATGATAAAGCCTAACCTCCTGCCATGGATTATCTTTTCTTTCATGACCTAGCAACCACTGACTGCTGTAGTGGGGGTCCAAAATCTCATGTCTCCAAGAACCAGGAAGGAGATGGAAATGAACACAATGCTCCTAGTGGGGTTCACACCCTGGTTCCTTTGGACAGCGCCTTATCTGCTCCTCAGTCTTAGTCGTTGTTCCCATCTGAGTGTATGTGTCCAGTCTCTGCCTTTACACTCACCAGTAACTCCTGTTATTAAATACGCAAGAGCAGCGCTAATATTACTTTCCTTTCACAGCTATCTCTGACCAATGCTTCCTCCATCTCCTGCCCAAGTTTATATTAAATGTTCCCTCATCCGTGTCCAGAATACTCTGTATATATTCTTATGATATTCTTTATTGCCATCTCTTTTAGGTATTATAGATAAGTCTTTTTTTTTTTTTTTCCCTTCCTGAAACGTGATCTCTGTAAGGGTAGCAAGCATAACATTTCTTTTGTATAATTCTTAGTGCTGAGGCCTTGGATATATGAGAAATAATTGGCATTTGAAACACTAAAAGGTATGAATATGAACAAAATGTTTCAAGAAAAGGGTGTGTTAATTCAGTCTTAACATCTGGGATGGTAAATACTTCACTAGGAGATGATTTTTCAAATGGATCTTGAAGAGCAAATAGGAATTTTCAGGTACAAAGTGACAGGGTGAAGGATGGGGGAAAGTGAGAGGAAAGGATTCTGTACTAAGAAAACAAGCATTTGCAGACTCATGCTGAGTGTGGCGTGTGCTGGCAAGGATGGCTCTCCACAGTGGTCACTTGTGTGGGATTGAGGGAGTGAGGATTAGGGATGGGAGTACAGCCTGAGTTCAAAGGGATAAGCACATTCCAAGTGTCAACCTAAGGTTTTAGGATTTTATTTACGGGATGTGGGAAGTCAGAGATGTTTTTTAAGTTTGATCTTGACATGATTTATCTTGACTGTGCTACTTAGGGAAAATATAGTTCTTTCATCTATGTGGAGTTTAACTTGGAAGACAAAAACACAGGTTGGGGGGAGGACACACTGAGGAGGTTGCTGAAAATATAAAAGGTACTAAGGATAAAGCACTGAGTTTGAAGAGTGACAGATCAGAGAGCCACAGATGGTGGACATACAGAGCTTATAGTTTGTAAATCTGCTATCTTGCCAATGCAGACAAGACTTTGCCAGACATTTTTTTCCTGGCTAGAAAACTGACTGCCCATGTGCTCACTTCCTACTTACTCTTCAACACACAGAGCCCTGTCGCTTTGGAGAGGAAGCATCCTTTGGGAAACTGCACCTTCCTCACCCTGAATCTATATGAGGGACTCCTGGTCCTCTGTGTTCTAGCCCTTCTGCACACCCCAGTAGTGCATGCGTTCATTCTGCTGTGTCTCTGCTAATCTTTTGTTTTAGATGAAACTGTCAGCATCTTGAGGAAGATGTCTGTGAGTTGTCTCATGGTATCTCTTTTTAGTACCAAGCACTGTAAGCAGCTGTAGAAGTTCACTGAATTAATAAATAAAAGAAGGACTGACAAAGTAATTGTGGCAAATAGGCGTCAGCAGATTGGTAGTTTAACTGGAATTATTACTTTTAAATCTTTCTAGCTTGAACTGCCTTTTTACTGTTTTGCCTCAATAATTTGAGATAATGTTTTCTGTAATGATTAAGTATACAAATGGATTGTTAACTTTTACTTAATAAAACACATACTGTGTTTTAAGTGCTACCTCATCAAAAACCTGATATAGAATCAGCTTTGAAAATTTAATTAAATTTTGTCTCATAAAAGCTGTCTAAAAATTACTCTATATAATGTAGCTATGTTATAAGAGAGCTCACACTGAAATAATGCTAAAGGTTTTCAGTCAATTGAAGTATAACAGAGAACAAAATGAAAATCAAAAATTAAGATAATTTGTTTTTTTATGATTGAATTAAAATTATAGGAAAATTTACATTTTGCAATCAATTAGCATATACATATATTCCACACATTTCAGCTTATGTTCTTTAATGCTTTAATATATAAAATTATGAAAGGATATTCAGTTCAAGGTTTTCTTACCTAAAATGGTTAATCTTGTGAACTTTACCTAAGGACCAGTTGCAGCAATTGTGAATAAGACTGTGGCTTGCATTAGTTAGCATCCATTCTCTCTGGGTGTTTAACAGTAACAGAAGTGCCCTGACCACCATTTCTAATGTATCACTGTCTCCTACATTTCTCCATACTACCCAGCTAAATACCATGAGGTCAATTTAATAATATCTATGTTTTCCTAATAATTAAAAAAAATCATAGAATATATGTAACTGAAGTGTGGACAATGAAAGATAAAATCACCCTGGTTTTGGAGGAAGAACAAACTGGATTTTAGAAAATGTGGTGTTATGTAACAAAATATTTATAAAGTCTTTTGAGGGGGTGTGAAGATAAATAGGCTGAGCATAGAGGATTTTTAGGGCAATGAAAATACTCTGAGTGATAGTATAAGGTAGATATATGTAATTATATATTTGCCCTGCCTCTCTGCCTACTTGTGATCTCTGTCTGTCAAATAAATAAATAAACAAAATCTTAAAAAAAAAAAAAAAGAATGAATTCTAACATACACTGTGGGCTTTAAGTGATTCCAATATAACAATGGAGGTTTATCCTTGGTAAAAATTTATAACTCTAGTGAGTCATGTTGATCATGGAGAACTGTGCACCTGTGACAGGAAGGTGCTTATGGGGAATATCTGTATCTCCTCTTACTTTTCTTATCAACCTAAAACAGCTCTAGAAAATACAGTCTTAAAAAATAATTACTGGAATTATTTTTCATAATGCCAGAGCCTAGAACATGAATTTGTGTTCCCATCTACCCAGAGTAACACTGAAGTACTCTGTAACTTAGAGCTAGGTACTGACACTGAAGAGATGAGAACAGAAAGCAAGAAAAACAAAAATGTCATCTTCTGAGGAGGGACTGAGTTCCTATAAGAGCGGGAGCACATGATACCATTTTAACATCTAAGCTGAAGTAGATAGAAGCTTCCTGTCAAAAATGACACTGAAGAAAGTTTCAGAAAAGGTGCAGCCTGTTTTTTTTTTCAAAGTGTGCATTCATTCCAAGATTAGAAGACCTTGTTGGCCTCAGAACCAGATACAGACATGTGGGATGCAGTCACTTCTGACCACCTGCACTGCAAAAGCCCTGGTCTGAACCCCCACCTCTCTGTCTGGACGACTGCAGTAAGCAGATTCCCTGTTTTACCTGCCGAGATGGTTCTCAAAACAGCGGCAGTGCAAAGACAGATCCTGTTGCTTCTCTGTCCAAAGCTGGTGCATTCCTACTTCTACAACCAGAAGCCACATTCCTTGAGTGACCTATCAGGCCCTGACTGATCAGCACGGCCCATCTCTCTGACCTCCTCACCTACAACTCTCCTTGCTTCAGCCCCTCTGGTCACCGGCCTTCTGTTATATTCCCTTAGGCTGAGGACCCTCGGATTCAGGCTGTGTGAACTGACGCTTTGGTTGGCCCATACTGCTCTTCCCGTAGATGCTCACATGTTTAACACTCTTACTGCTTCCATGTCTGTCCACATGCAACTGTCTCAGTAAGATCTACCCTAACTTCAAGATTTAATAGAACTTCATCCTCTGTTAAATTCTCCAAATGCCATTATGCTGCTTAACTTCTTTATGTTTTGTCTCTTTTGTCAATGTACAGTAACCTCCATAATGATAAGTATATTAGTCTGCTATATTCAATACCGAGAATCCTAGAATTTAGAACATTCTTTAGTAAAGCTCCTCTTTCTCTGCAGCTTTCCCCAGCTTTGGGTGGCAGCTGCTTCTGGGCTCCGGCTTCCCGTGGGCTGGATGGCCAGGCGATGGGGGTGGGGAGGGTGACCTCACTGTTCCAACAGTCCCATCATCCTGGTGTGGACTAAACTCAGTCTCATGGACCACAGGGACACTACTGAGAAACTGAAGGAGACAAGGCTGACTCCCACCCCCTACCCATAGGCTTTGGCCATGGCTAAGGAGATCAAATACACTCAGTGCTCCCCACCCCATTGAGGCCTCAAGACAGTATTTGGTGTAGCTCTCCCAGTGGTTCTCTGCCCTCCTTCAGTCAAGACAAGGAAGAGAAAATGCCAGCTGTTCTGAATGTCTGGGCCCCTCTACCCACTGGGCCCCTGTGCTGGCCTGTCCTCCTCAGAATCTTCCTATTCTTTGCTCAAAAATGGTGAAAGCCCTCCACTCAGTGCCAAGCTTTTGTTACAGATTAGTTTTTTCATAAAACCATTTTGAACCGATCAGGAATATTTAGGTTTTATTTGTTTAAAGTGTAAGACTTCAAACTCTCACATTAAATTAAAATTTATTCCTAAAATGGCAAACTTTCTTAAAGCCTTATTTCTCTAAAGCCTCTGTGGTCCCTCAGCTTGAGTTGCAAAAACACCTTGTCAGCTATGTTGCATTGTTGTGCTGAGAACACTAAGCACTTCACCATTAAAGATCTTTGTCTTTAAGGAAAGACTGCAACTTCCCAAGTTCTCAACTAGTTTCTCATACAAAAGCAACACAGCTTCCTTCATGAAATGTTGCCATCTAATCCTGCGTAGCTTATCAACCTTTGTCCATTCCCTAACACTGGATCCCATCTTTTTGATTTGATTTTGGAATGAGGCTTAAAAAAACAAAAAAACTTAGGGTATTCACTTTTGCTCAGATTTTGAATAGGCCTCTTACTCCTTGTGCCTCCCATGAAGTATCTGCTTTAGCTGTGGGCTGACGGGGGTGAGATGTGGGCAGCACCTATTATGATCAAAGAATAAAGACTGTATTTTGACAAAATTCGGCGGTTAATTTACACTGCATTGTACACATCATAATTAAACGGAGTAAAAGTGTCTTGCGTAAAATTTTAAAAGGTTAATTTCTGTCAAATGCAACCAGTGATGAAGAAGGATTGGTATTATCGGTAACTGTTTTAAGCTTTTCCTTTTTCTTAGACCTGCCTGTCATCCCTCCTGAAACTAGGCACTGAATTCATTTTTGAGGCAGTTACTCTGTGAGGGTTCTATAAGTCTGTGCTCTGTGCTAAAGTTCTGTACAGCTTGCCCACTGGCAAGAATATAAGGTTGGACCTTTCAGCCACTAAAACAAAATTTTTTAAATTAGTAATAGCAGAACTGTCTAGTGGTTTTACATTGATCTTTTGCTAATGCAGTTAGTGGGAGTTTTGCATGTGTGACTTAAATTCTTGAATCATAAAAAAATGCTAAGCAGAAATGAATAAGAAAACGATGAAGAGAGATCCATGCATTGTAGTGTAATTAAATGATACCTACGGATAAGCAAAAATATCTACAAAGCTTGCTGATAAAGTTTTTATAAAAATTAGAATCATTTTGACTCCAGATTTGTCTTCCACAAAAGAATCTTTGGGAGGCACTCAATCTAGCCCTCAAGGTTCTGAGTCAAAATACGTTCGAATTTAGACTTACATACTTACCCAGACATTATTCATGTAAGAATGCAGAATAAAGGTATTTTGAACAGTCGTAGGCTGAGGAAAGTTTTTCTCTCACCAAACATTTTCTGAAATGAATATTAGTCAAAGATATATGTTACAAAAATGAAACTGAAATATAAGAATGATCATAATTGTGATTCAGAAAATAGCCAGTCACAAGTATAATGCAATGAAAAGCAAAGCAACACAGAGAGGGAAGCAAAGGACCTCCATAGCAATTGGCTTAATTCAGTATGCGAAAGAAGTGATTGTATGATAAAGCTAATGAAAAAAACATAATGCTATAATTAAAAATATATGTAAATAGTGTCAGTGGAAAGGCATTTCAAAATCTCTAAGGTAGATGACCAAGCCATGTAGAAAATATTGAAAATATGGAGCATAACGATGACACAATTTTGAGCTTTCACAGGTGTTTTAAAAAAGCACACTCATCTGCTCTTCATACCTGCCCTGGTCTCTTTCAGATTTCATAAATACAGTCATATGAAATTATACACTATTTTGATTGATATGATCACATTACCCTGTTCAGTAGAAAGGTGTGTTTAAATTCCCATAATATTGGGGATGCTATTCATACTGTCTTTCATTTATATAATCAGCATTTATACAAGTACACTAACATACTTATAGATGAGATAGTCTATTTTGTAAATTAAAGCAGTATGAAATGATATATCTGTCTGGTATCTGAGTGGTGGAGAGGGAGGTATAGTCTTTGTACAGATGATGATGTGTGTGTTCTTTTACAGTAGTGCAGAGTCAATATGTTTGTTTAAAGATAATTATTCAGAATGGAAGTATTTAAATATATACTTAAGGGGAACCATTAGAACTTTAAAAACCCCACAAAATAGGAAATGGAGAAGCAGATTTTTTAAAAAAGATTTTATTTATTTATTTGATAGAGACACACAGAGAGAGGGAACACAAGCAGAGGGAGTGGGAGATGGAGACCCAGGCTTCCTGCTGAGCAGGGAGCTGGATCCCCGGCTCCATCCCAGGACTCTGGGAGTATGACCTGAGCCAAAGGCAGACACTCAATGACTGAGCTGCCCAGGTGTCCCCAGATTTTTTTTTTAAGACTTATTTTATTTATTTTGAAGAGAGAGGGAGAGAGCACAAGTGGGGTAGGGGCAGAGGGAGAGGGATAGGGAAAGAATCTTAAGCAGACTCCGTGTTGAGTGTGGAGCCTGACACAGGGCTCAATCTCATGACCCTGAGATCATGACCTGAGCTGAAACTAAGAGTTGGGTGCCCAACCAACTAAGCCACCAAGGTACCCCAACATCAAACTTTTTCTAAGGAGCTTAACTGCCTTATAGAATAGAGCTCAAAAATATTGTTAGGAATTAAGAAAAAAAAATCCAAAATCAACTAAGTGAAATTCATAGTGTCAGAAATCCAATAAAGGATTACCAGATTTGCAATTTAAAAGAAGAATATAAAGAGAAAAACAAATTCATCAAAATCAAGTCAGAAGTATTCAGGTTTTAAAAATATCAGACTAGGTGCATGATGTCATAGGATAGTTATTCCAACTCTACTCCAATTGTTCAAAAAGCTCAAGATCAAATATATTGTCAGGAGAAAGGAAATACGAATTAAAAATATCCCAATGAAGTTTCTGAGGATGAAAACTGTTATGTCTGGGATGACAGGTACAATGATAGGAAATAACTTGACTAAATAAATAGGAAGAAAAACAATAACAATTTTTAAAAAATAGGACAGAAGATCCTTTCCTAAGGGCAGTGTGGGAGAGAGGGGAAGAGAGTTTCAGTTTTTGTAGTGAAACTTCAAGGTGCAAAATACATACATAATTAGACTTTCCTAACAGAAGAGGAAGAGAAAAAACTAACCATGCATGATATTACACAAAACACATTAAAATCAAATTGTATAAAAGCAGTGATAAAGAGAGAATCTTAAAGGTAGCCAGAGAAAAATGGCTATTTCATGTATACAAAAACTGAAAAAATTCATAACTATAACAAGAAATACTAGAGTTCTAACGCAGAAGATAAATGATATCAAATATATATATGGGTATCAACAGATAAATAGTACAAGACGTAGTATACATATGGGTAATTTTTTTGATTACTTAAATATCTTTTTTTAAAAAAATATTTGCTTATTTGACAGAGATCACAAGTAGGCAGAGAGGCAGGCAGAGAGAGGAAGGGAAGCAGGCTCCCCACTGAGCAGAGAGCCCCATGTGGGGCTGAATCCCAGGACCCTGGGATCAGGACCTGAGCCAAAGGCAGACACTTAACCAACTGAGCCACCCATGCATCCTGGAGAACAACCTGATGATTACTGGAAGGGAGGTGGCTGGGTGGATGGGTGAAATAGGTAATGGGGATTAAAGTTGGACACTTGGAGTGACAAGTACCTGTGCTATATGGACGTGTTGAATCACAATATTATACACCAAAAACTAATATAACACTGAGGGTTAACTGATTGGAATCAAAATAAAAACTTAGAACAAAAAACTTAAATAAAGAACCCTTAGTATCAGTAGTCATCAGAGAAATGCAGATTAAAACCACAATACAACAATATACCTATTCCCAGGCCAAAATTAAAAAGATTGGTTATATCTTATGTCAGTGAGATTGATAGTTGTGTGAATGTAACATGGGCAAACAGTTTGAAAAGTGGTTTGTCAATTTAGTTATTTGTTTTTTAATGAAACACATACCATATATGAAGCCATTCCACTGCTAGTGAAAATGAAGGCATGAAAGCCTGTGTCCATTCACTGGCTTATACATGAACGTGCATGGCAGTTTTCTTTGTAACAGCCAAAATTGGAAACAATCCATATATCCACTGACAGATGAATCTGCTGTCACAAATCCAGAGTGGTGTATGTATTTATAATGGCATAATACTTGGAATTAAAAATAGAAATGTTAATACATGTAGCTAACATGGCTAAATCTTAATTATGCTGTGTGATTGAAAGCAGTAGAAGGTGGTTTTGTGGTTGCCTGAGGATGGGGTGAGGGTGGACAGGCAGAAGAAACAGAAAGGGATTAAGAGGGAATAGTAAGAGATTATTGCTATGTTAAAGATACTGATTCTGTATATTCTTCTTTCTGATTCAAATAATAAAATAGTGTGCTAATGGCCACTCTATAGAAGATGACCTCCTTGGCATATAGCTATAATTAGCCTTCACCTTATCCTAACTGGATATCTTAAGTGAATTATCATTGTGCTTTGACCTAGTCTCAGTCTTCCAGAAGCCTACATAGTTTTAAAATGTTCAGAAAATACCCCCCATTTTCTTTCTAGGTCCTCTTTTTCATGTCTCTTTCCACCCTTGTTAGTATCTACCCTGAGCAAATTGCCTAGGAACTCCCACTATCTTTAAAATGGAAAAACAAAATTGGCTGAGGGAGACCGGCAGGCTTTCATCCCAGGACCCTGAGATCATGACCTCAGCTGAAATCAAGAATCAGATGTTCAGATAACTGAGCCACCCAGGCGCCCCATGGAGAAGCAGGTTTATCTGGTGATAAACTCACTGAACAGCTCAGTTTTAATGCAGAGTTAGTGGAATGCATCTAAGTTTTATAACTTCAGGACAAGAGTCACAAATATAAAGTGTAAAGTTTTGATGATAATTACCAGAAAAGCTAAAAAGAGAAATGGTTAACAGTTAAAATGAAATATAGGTTTAGCATCTGAAAAATATGTTAATGTTAATTGTGTTCATTTCTAGTTTGTGGCATTTCAGATGATTTCACTGATCTTTAAAAAAAAAAAACTTTGTGTATTTCTATGTTTTTGCAATTAATAGCGAGAAAAAAAAATAAAATTATTAAGCTTAAGTGTGTTCTGTCTTATAAAAAATCTATACTCCCTGGTCTCAAAATTATAGGATTTTCTAAGAAATTACTGCTCCAAATATTTTAATCTGTTCTCAATTGTCTGGCTTGATCTGTGGTGGTAATAAAAGAATACATAAATCATGTACTGGGGGAACATGTTTATCAACAAGAATTATAATTCACTGTCTCAAGTGTGTAAACAATAGTATATATACATTTTCTAGATACCAAAGAAAGAGAAAAATCCAATGCTGACAAACAATTACTATGACCAGGGGTAAATCAAGAGGAGCTTCACAAAGAATGTGAGAATTTACTTGTGTTTTTAAAAAAGGAAGGAATTTCTTTATCTGAGAAAGGGAAGAAGAATATTCAGAAAGCATGCTGCATAAATAAATTTAAACACAATTCACAGCATAGAGGGATGGATATTTGTTAATTACTAGGTTACTAAGGTCATTTTTCCCTTATATAGAAAATAGAGTGTTACTCACTTCTTTAAATCAAATTTAACTGCCTGCTGGAAGGAAATCTAGGTCGTGTGCCTTAGTCAAAAACTGCAGGAGGAACACAGTGGCTTACTACTGCACACCTAAATGAGTATACTACAAGCTAAAATAGTATGTATATTAGCCAGATTAATAAAAAAAAAAAAAAATCTGTCCAAATGTGCTTGGGGGGCTCAGTCATCTAGCGTCTGCCTTCAGCTCAGG
This sequence comes from Lontra canadensis, assembly GCF_010015895.1. Taxonomy (NCBI): domain Eukaryota; kingdom Metazoa; phylum Chordata; class Mammalia; order Carnivora; family Mustelidae; genus Lontra; species Lontra canadensis. The sequence goes on along the minus strand of NW_022631013.1, from coordinate 7,752,066 downwards.
TTCTGATCTCAGGGTTCTGGGAATGAGTCCTGCATGTGGTTCCATGCTCAGCGAGGAGCCTGCCTCTCCCTTTCCCTGAAGCTCCCCGCCCCCCGTTGTGCACTCTCTCTCAAATAAATAAATAAAATCTTTAAAAAAAATCAGTCCTTATCAACTGTAGATGTGAAGGAAGTAGACTCTTAGACACTGCTAGTGGAAGTGTAAAACCATACAACCACTTTAGAAAGCAGACTTTAAAAATTAGACTACATTCTTAAATCCTTGCTTCATGAAAATTTGCATGATTTGCTCTTCCCTGATAGTCATGATGGGGAACTGATGTATTTCTGTGCTGTTTATACTGTTTTATATTTCAGTTATATACAAATCATTTATGCTTTTGCATGTTGAAGTTTATACATAAATGGTTACCCATTCCACAGCATAGTTTGTGTAAAAGATCTCCTATGTATGGCAATATTTTTTTAAAAAGCCTCAATAATCTAAAAATATTATTTGAATAATGCACTTTATCAAAAATCAAAACAATTAAAATATTCTAGCTTCTGGCCAAATATAAATAATGAGTGACCTTACGTTTCTTCGAAGGTAACAATTATTGAGTGATCTTAAAGCCATTGAGCCTTGAGCAAGTAAATTAAAGATACCATAACAAAGTGACTTCTTTAGTCTCAAAGGAATGGAAAGGGCTCTGCCCTTAATGTAACAGAGAACCCGCTTCTAGAGAAACAAAAATTAGCAATCGACCCAGATGCACCAACATATGTTTGCCTGTTTTCTGGGGGAAGAGTAAATGTTGAAGAAAAATTGGAATTAATAGAAATTTGTGCAAGATAAAGAGCAGCAACAAGCACGCTTTCGCTGAGAGTTGCAATGGTTTTACTGATTGGTATTATTTACTGATTTAAACTATTTTCCAGTATTTAAGAAGATATGAATATATGACATTTTCTTCCTGATTTTATGACCCATATCAAGCTATAAAATTTGTGTTTAACTCCAACTCTGTTTTAGTAACAAGTGATATAGCATTAGTAATACTTGTAAAAGTAACTTGAATACTATGCACAAGCAAGATGAATTGTGTGTTTTGAATAATAGACTTGTTATTCATTAATAAGCAACCATATTTAGTAGCAAAAATAATGTTTGAGAAATTATTTTCATTTCAAATAATGTTGAATCTGAGTTAATGTTAGTAGTTCTAATCAGTCTCAAACTGATTTTTTCAATACATATGATTATATAAAAAGAAGGGAAAAAAGAGAAAAAAAAATTTTTGCTTCCATAGGACCATGGATTTGTGCTTGAATTTACCATTAACCCAGAGTAATTTTTATTTCCTTTCCTTTATACCTGCCCGTTTCTGATAATCTCATACTGCTTGTCTATAAGGTCAGCTATTATGAATTAGTCTTTAAATATATCCTGAAATTAAATGTAACATTTAATATGTGATCAGCAAGATGTAGTCTTAATAAATATGTTATCATTAATCAATTATTAAACTACATAATCAACCTAAACTTGTCTTAATGCCCAGGACTATGCAGCTTGATGACTCAAATTTTATCCTGCAATTTGAAATGCAGGAGAAGTAAAAATAATTCTTTTCAGTTCTAAAAACATTATTCTGTTGATGTATAGAACATGGCCCATTTATGTTTTTCTATATTAAGACAATGCACTATATAAAACCAATTTAAGAATCTGAATTTATCCTATTGGCCTAAAACCACTACACCTTTAGTCTACTATGTTTTAACAGTAGAGATAAGACTAATATAAAGCAAGCTATGCAAATTTTTATTTTTCTGTGACTTCCTGGGTCATTACTATGATCTATGTGTAGAAAGAATAATGTGCCAAGTCTCCCTGATCAATGGTAAAGACCTCAGCATGTTACATAATAAAAGCAGTTCATAGCTTTCTTACAGCATATTTATTTTAAATTAATATTCATTAGCTTCTGAATTCTTGACACCAAGAAAAAAATGAATGCGAAAGTCAGTTGCAAATAAATTCCATACTGTCCTTATTAGCATATTCACGTTTACTAATGCAAGAAAAAAAAAAAGGAAAAGAAGAAAAAGAAAGGAGGAAAAAGGTGATGAGAAATATGCCAGGTTCCAACCATTCTCAGCAGGATATTATGCATATAAAAAGCCTGGATTTTATCCTGAGAAATAAGTTAATTAGTTTATGCAAATAAGATACAGCTTCTAACCATTAATAGGAAATAAAATGTCCTAAGAAAGAAAATGTGAATTCATGATCATTCTTGTTTTGTGTAGCAAAACCTTCCAAACATACACTTCCTAAACGGACTACTAATCAGTAAGTTATAATGTGAATGGCAGGCACATTAGTGTTGAATATACCTTGATATTCACATTTTATTTAGGATATCTGAAAAAAAATAAAGCTTAATATATTAATATTTTAAATACTACATACATATCATATATTTACATTATTTATGTGTATATATGTGTATATATATATATATTTTATTTAGAGCACACACAGATTTTCTAATCAAATTATTTTCACATGTACATTAAAAAAACTCCTACATGAGCACAGCTATGAATTATGAGAAATTTTAAATGAGTAAAGCAAGAATTCATAAGATTTTCTATAAAACATCAAACCAGAGAGATAATAAGCAATTGAAATAAAATGTTCTAAAATCTCCATGTACCTTAGTTGAGAAAGAAGGGGATTTTACAAAGTAAAATATATGATTATCAATAATTGTTGAGTCTTAAGCCATGAGTAAAATTTGTGGTCTCCTAATAACCTTTCCGATCCCCATCTTCCTCAAATATGGGAATAATGACATTAGCTTTTTGTTAAGATTGTGACAATAAAGAATATGTACTAAAATGTGTGGCATATTGCCTGGCACATAGAAGACACTACACATCACACAATAAATATCATTACTGTCATTAATATAATAAGTAGTTGTAACAGTAGTATAGTCACAGTTATATTTTCTTAGACTTGGAATATTATAATAAAGAGCCTGACTCCCTTTTTGATGTTTAACCCCTGACTTTTTTTTTAAAGTCTTTCCTTCCCTTTTGTTCCACATTTAGATGAGAAAGTACTCACATGTGTGTATCTTCTCCTTTGGTACTGATTCCTGGCCTCTTCCTAGCACTCCCATGCACAGGAACCTGTCCCCAGTCCAACCTTTCCCCAAACTACTCTTTGCCTGTAGTTTGCCCAAGTGAGACCAAACCTCCTTAAACCTGACCAGCTCTCACCAGCCATCCTTCTTGTGAAGAGTAAACTTTTCGTCAAATTTTACAGGTGTATGGAATGTCATCCCTTTTGATAGTGAACCAAATTTCAGGTGTCAGTCCGTTCTACTTCCATGGGGTGACCAAAAAAAGGCTTGGCCTACTGAGGAGGATTCTATTGGCATGCTTTAAGCTATGGCCACCATTCCTTTGACATCTCTTTTCTGTGGCTCTTGGTTTGCTCTGCACGTATGTGTGGGATGACCCTGCTGCTTGCTGATAAGCTTTCATTTTGAGTTGTGCTGTATTGTGCTGCCTTTGAGTCTTGTTGAGCCCCTTTCAAAATTTTGCTGACGTAGATCAAAAGTTTTGATACTGGAGTTTAAGGACATGAGCATAGGATTGGGGGCTGCATGATCCAGGGATATCCTGGAAATATCCCTGGATCATTCATCTCAGGCCAGACCTATCTGTGTGACACCAAATGAACTGCTTGTCTAGGACTGATGCTAGACTTAGAGAACACACTTGAACTCTATGATTGTTAGGCTGTGTGTTTCCGCTAAATATTGGCAGTCTATAGAATACTCAAGGAAAATACTGTTTTATCATGTGCAATATATGAACCCCCAGAAAGTTCTTTATGGCATAACAAATAGAGACACTCAAAAGTAAAACAAACAACAACAACAAACACAAAGGGAAGTGAGATAGAAGCAACCAAGGAGAAAAGGAGCCCTTGCCAGGCACCTAGCTTAGACTCTCCATTAATGTCAGGTTTCTGCAGATTCACTGGACCACTCTCACACAGAACATGTAAACATTCATCATTGCATTTGCCAAAAGGGAGTGGGCTCTTGCCTATGTAAGGTTCAAGGGCTTGCCATCTCATTACCATCTCATTACGATTCTTAGGTATCATATGGTCTAATAAGAGCTGCTTTATTCGTGATATAGTTAAAATGCAACCCCTAACTTTGTCAGCACTGACCATTGTCAGGTAAGCCCAACACCACTTAGATCTCTTTGGCTCTAGAAACAACATATTTCCCATTTATGTACACCACCAAAACCTATTTGTTTAGTCACCCATAAACCCTCCCACTTTATACGGTGCTGTTTATACCAGAGAGCCCAAGAGTCAGTACAGATGGCCACAGCGCAGGCATACCCTTTAGTACATCTTGGATACTCTTTTATGGAGGAAACTCTTATGAAGACCTGTGCTTCTTGGAGTCTCCGGACAACTCTTAAGGGCTGCAAGTTACTTTGCATGAAAAAATTGCTTTATTTATTCCTATATTACATGATGTTTGGATATAAAGTTACCAGACCCTCTTAGAAACTAAGGCTTTCATAGAACTTGAACCTGTGAGAGTCTACAGTTCACTACAACATTGTGGGTTGTGGTAACAGAACTCCACAAAGTCAACACAGCCACTGAGGCCTCCTTGCTGAGATGGGAGATTGCGCTTATATGGTAAACCCAAATCTGGGCCATAGCAGAGGAGATGGTCTCTTCTGCTCTCAGCCCTTTTCCAGGTATCATCCTGATAGAGAAGATCACCACTCTCCTAGATTCCTTGGCTACCTGAGGAGCCCCTTGGGGTCAACTGAGTGAAGAGTAAATGCGTTCATAATACTTTAAGAGAAGAAGTACCACAATCACACATTGTATAGATAGAGCTCATTAGAGAACTGCTGCTTTTCATCCCTAAACTAGAACATTCTTGGTAAAGGATGGAACCCAATACTAAGCACAATGGGCCAAATTCCAGGTAGTCACATTGCTATTGGAAGATGCCCAGGCCAACAATTGACCCAAATTATAAATCTTCACAGACCCCTAGACCATTGTCAATAGTCTATCTAGTCATTTGGTTGGGCCATCACCAAAAAAACTCCAAAAAACAACCACCATAAAAAAATACTTTTTGCTCAAGGCTGTCCTTTTTGGGGTAAATAATTGTAGGAATTCCTGACTTTCAGTGAACAAAGATTCAAATTAAGATTTCATTTGTCTCTGCCCACCTGAGGCTCAATTCAGTGCTAGAGCTGATATAACAACATATTCATTCTTGGTTCAAGACTTTATCCTCAAAACGTTAATGGTTTTATCATCCTTCTGAGCTAATTTATTACTTTTCCTCATATTTCTCCTCTTATTTTTACTTTTACCATCTGCATTTAGGGCTTTACTATATTCTCTTGAGCTCCTGTCCTTAAACCACACCAATCTTGTTTCCAAGTATACTGTATTCTTGCCAGTTACCCCATTCTGCTAATCACATTGTGGGACATGGTGCTGCTTTCAGAATCCACAATATTATACAAAAAATTTTTTTAATTGATGCCATTCCAGAACTGTTCAAAATAATACTCACAAGTCTGATTCAAACCTTTCCTACCCTCAAAATTATAGATGAATGTCTACCCTTTCTGGCATTTGTGGTTGCTGATAAAGGTCTAGCATTAGACTGTCCATCAGCCAGCTAAGCCTTGGAAATAAAAATACTAAAGTAAAATTTTCTAGTGACTGTGGGCATGGAGTTTGGGTGCACTGAACTTGTTGCTTCATATGGATAAGCAATACAAGCAAAGTTGCTCAGATGTTATAGAAAATAAGACAAGTTAAAGTCAGTAATGTCCCTAGGGTACTTAAGCAAGTGCCTTGAACTTCACGGTTGTCTTCTCCTGGCTCTCCTCAACTATCCAGGGTAATTGGATGCTTTTGTTCTTCCAAGGTCTTCTCATTTTCATTATAGATGGTTACACGGTCATATGGTTCCAAGGTTTGTCTTTAAATGCAACTTCAATTAAATGAGACAGGCACATGTCTGTCATCAATCAAACAACAGGGAGTCAATTGTAATAAATGTAATAAAATAAATGAGTCCATTATTGATATTTGACTTCTTCTATGCCTCACTCCCCTTTTCTCCTTCGGCCTCGTATCTGGACAGGCTGATGATAAAACCCAAGCACCTCCTCCTTTGGTGCATACAGGAAATTTAAACCACAGTAAGGAATTTTACTACAGTCCCATCTCCTCATCACTGTAAGTGCCCAGCCCACAACCTCTGCTTTGTCCAAGCCAGCTCAGACCTGCTAGTTTGTGTCTAGGTCTGTCCACCAGTACCCCATGTGATTAAATAATTTTCTCTCAAATTATCTGGGTATTTGGATATCATCAGCCTTTACATCTGCACCAAATTTCAGGTGATGTCTATCCTGATTCTGCTGACTGACTGCAAAACATACATCCACTGAAGCCGAGAAAAACGTTACTATCCAATGGAAACACCATTATAGGTTATTAATTCTCCAAAAATGTTTTATAGAGCATAGATTTTTAAAAAGTCAGGATAAATCAATTGTCAAGCTGAATACTTTTAGGAAACACAGAAGTAATATAATTAAACATGTTCTGTAAATATAGGTCTTCCCAGAGCCTTAACAATCTAATTTATAAATCTCTAAGAGAGGTATATATAAAGCAAGATTTCACAAATTCATATTTTCATAAAATTGAGACTGATACTCAATTAAGACCTTCTACGATTACCTTAAGGTGATTATGGCAATGTCTGTTTTGATTGCTAGTGGCCATGCCTCACCAAATATGTGTGTGTTCATATATGTATGTATACTTTATTGTCTATAACATCATTATACATATGTAACATGTGATATGATCATCTGCATGTATACATGCACAACACATGTAATATGTATAATATATATGTATGTGAGATATTTAATATATGAATATATATATATTATTATGTCATGGGATTATACTCAGTGGTGCATAAGCTAAACTAAATCTTCAACAAATGTATTTTAAGAAATCGTATTTTTGATGGTTATCAATCTTATGTATTAATATTTTTCTCAAATATAAAAGTCTCTAGTTTTCAGAAGACTATATTCACATTGAACTGAAATTGTCCTTTTGAAACTTCTAGCCACTTCCACTTTTTATTTAGTGTTGCATAATAAATTTCTTTTTATAACAGTCTGTTTCATGTATCTGTAGTTATGACTTTATATAAGTCTAAGGGATACATAATCCTAGGTAATCATGATGTTCAAGATGAAAAGTTTCTTTTTAATGATTAAAACACTCCACTACATTGGAGATCTTGAGAGATTTCAAATCGTGCAACTTTCTTTAGAAACTCATAAATTCCTCTTTCCTTCTCTCTAACCTGTAGTGTCTTATCCAAATACACATTTAAATGCAGAAGCATTTAAGATTCTAAATAGCATTTGCTATAGTTTGTTTTTACATCACAATTTCATTTTTTCATCTTAATTTTCTTCCTAGTTAATAATAGGGTCCTAGTGGAGGTAGGGGTCTGTGGTGATTGACTGTTGCTTCGAAACTTGAAAATCTAAAAGTATAGTGCACCAAAGTGACATGTGCCCAATGAATAGAAAACTTCATTTTAATATTTTTATTTCCATGATTTAAGATTATATTATTGTTTATATTTAGGAGACATTAGATGTATATGTGTACTATACATTACCTGAAGCTTAGGAGACATTAGAAAGTTCTCAACTGTTAGTACTCTTGTTGCGTACTACAAGATTTCACTATGAAATCTTGAAAACTCTTGTTGCGTGCTACAAAACTTCATTATGAAATTTTAGAGGCACAAAAGAAGCTAGGGAAAATGTATCACTTGGTGTCAACATCCATCTAAATTAGCAATGCCAAAAGATTGTCCCAAATAAGTCAGTTTTTATTAATTTTATGAGAAAAAAATGAGTTCCTTGTTAGACTTTATCAAATGAAATTTCTCTTTCTAATTTTACTTTTCATATATTTACCATTTTTCCTCAAGCCCTTTATCTTTCAATTGTCCTTTTATTGTATTTTGCCCTTAAAACTTTTTTATTGAAGTATAACCTATAGCGTTATATTGCTTTCTATTCTATAACAGTGATTTGATAATTACTCAGTGATCACCATGCTAAGTGAGTGTAGTCACCACCTATCACCATACAACATTATTACAATATTACTGACTATGTCCCCTATGCTGTAATTCTCATCTCTGTGACTTATTTTATAACTGGAACTTTGTATTTTTTTTTTTTTTTGGAAGTTTGTATCTTTTAATTCTCTTCCCCTGTTTCACCCGTTTCACTATTCCCTCCCCTCTGGCAACCACCAATTTGTTCTCTATTTTTAAGTCTGTGTGTTTGCTCATTTGTTTTGTTTCTTAGATTCCACATATATGGTATTTCTCTTTCTCTGTATGACTTATCTCATTTACTGTAATACCTTCTAGGTCTACCCATGTAGCAAGATATCTTTATTTTATGGCTGAGTAATACCACACACACACACACATACACACATACACACACATACATACAAATCACATATGTGTGTATGTATATATTATATATATACATGTATATATAATATATATTATATATATATCTCACATCCTCTTTATCCATTCATCTATTGATGAACATTTATTTTGCCCTTTTTTCCTCAACATCCAGATTATCCAGGTCTTATAATTCTGTCCACAAGTTTTGCCACACTAAGATCAATGAGGAGTATCAAGGAAAAATTTCCCTTCATTATTCAGTTTGCATGTTTACTAGACCTCCCTAAAGAGTACTCTTCTATCAGTGCATGTACTTATTCGTTTCAAATTGGTTAATTTATTCTTTGCAATCTGGCTTCCATTTTCAGCACTTCCTGAGCCTTTGTGCTGAATTGCCTTTGTCAACTCAGCACTGTTGCCTCCTTTAGCATTCTCCTTTGCATTTTGGGGAGAAGCTGAAGCCACGTTTCCCAGAATCTTGGCCCTTAGATTCAACCCATGAGAAGTATTTAATCAAATATTGAAAAGTGGAAAGGGAATAAAAGCCAGTATTTGTGATGGCAGATTCAGATAGGTAGTTTAGAATATCGGTTGTAGCTCCCCTTGACTTAGGACTCCTACCAAGAACCACTTGTTGTAGTACAGCAGTTGAAATCACATTGACTTGGAACAGACAGCTCCGAACATCAGCAGGAACTTTTCTTTGATTCTGGAGGTTTTCAGGAGAATCATTTATTTAGATGCTATAGAGAGCTGGGTTTGCTGGCTGCAGAGACTTGAGATACTTACACTTTGGTATTTCCTGAGAGCAGTCTACTGTCCTTTTTCTTCCAGTCCTTCCATAATTTGTGTAAACTCTCAATATTAAATCATTCTTTACTTAAAATGATTATATTTATTTGTCATCAAACTCTGATAAAGTGATTGGTAGTGTCCTAATTGTGTGATAACATTGACTTCCTGGGCCAAATCTTTTTCTTTCCCAACCTTCCCAGGATTTAATATAATTGACAAGATCATCCTCTTGAAGCTGTTCCTCCACCCCTTTTATATTTTATGATCATGTACACTTTTGATCACCTACTTCTTTTTTAAGCATTCTTTCTGACACACTTGTTAACTTCTCAAAGATAGGGTCAGTGAAATATCTATAATATTATTCCATATGTGCATGCTTCCTTTAAACAATACTGTGATTTGGCTTCTCTCCTTTTTATCTATTATAAAATCAGGTTTTCCTAGCAACTTATGTTAAATCCTCTTTTTAAAGGTCTCATTTGGATGATCCTATACATGTTTTAATGAAATAAATGTGGGCTTTAGGCAGAAATGAGTATAGAGTCTGCCTATAACTTTTATAATTGTATGACCTTAACTAAATTACACTATATTCTAATTGAAAAAAAAGGGAATAATAATATTTACCACATATCTTATTATATGATTAAATAATACTGTATGTTACACTGTTAGTAAACTTTTTGGCATGCAATGTTTTTAATAAAATGTACTTCTTATATTTACCAGCATTAAAATGACCTTCTTAGGGGCGCCTGGGTGGCTCAGTGGGTTAAGCCTCTGCCTTCAGCTCAGGTCATGATCCCAGGGTCCTGGGATCAAGCCCCGCATCAGGCTTTCTGCTCGGCAGGGAGCCTGCTTCCTCCTCTCTCTCTCTCTCTCTGCCTACTTGTGATCTCTGTCTGTCCAATAAATAAATAAATAATCTTTAGAAAAAAAAAAAAAAGACCTTCTTATTAGTTTTTTATAGATACTTATATTGGAATTAAGGAAGAACAGAATATATTTCTGACAAATCCCATTTTATAAATATCTTTGCTTTTTCATAATTGAACTATTTTAAGTCTTTCCACACCTATTGATTTACCATCTGTAGAAAGATGTGACACACATATGTAGTGATGACTATAACAGTACCCTTGAAGTTAAAGTTGAGAAGGCACTTGCAATACACTTTAATTAACTGTTCATGGTTTGTTGTGAAACTGCCAAAAATATAATATCAAAAATTGAAATGTCATATTTTCCACTTTAGTGATTTACAAATTTAGCCTAAGTCATACAAAGCAGTTGCTGCTCTTTTTCTGAATCTCACAAATCATAATACATTTTCTACTAAAATCAAAAGATTTCTAAATTGGGCTTGGTGCTTGGTTAACTAGGAATACTGCTTGAAATCTGTATCACTGTTATGGGGAATAATTTTGACCAATCTGATTATATTCTTCCTAATATTTCTCAAAATTCTCAAAAATGATGGCATATTAGTACATACTATCCCAATTTAGATTAAAAGTGTATCCCAAATATTTCTAATTATTTATCATGATCATGACATAGGAAAGTTATATATAAACATGAAAGGAGATTTTTATGATTTTATTGACATATTTACTTAATTATTTTATAGCAAGCTCATTTCAAAAGATAAAAGCATTCATATAATATTATTCCTGTGATGAACTATGTTGCAACAATAAGCCTCTATAATTAGTACCTTTCTCTCTTATGTAATGGTCTATTAAATTTGAAAGCTAATGTTATAATGAACTCAGATAATGACATAGCAGATGCATAAATGAAACCTGAGGTGAATAACCGATGAAATTATGGAAAATTGCTATTGAGTCAACATTTGTTGGATAATTTTTTAGTATACACCTGTGCTAGCAGGATTTTGAAATCAGGATTAATTAAGTCTGGGTGAGAGTCTATGCCTGTTCATTAAACAAATATTGTCATATAAAAGGAATGTTTAACAGGAAATGGGGATCCATAGGAGTCTAATCTAGTCAGTAGTATGCTGTGGCAGATACTCAGTGCTCAACAAATATTCCATCTTCTGCCATGTTACAGCCTCTCCTTCATTTAAAATAGGGCCTGTGACTAGTTCTGTCAGTGGATGGAGAAAAAAGGTAACATGCGTCACTTCTGTTTTGAGACACTTAAAAGCAATGAATGCCTTTTCCACCATTCTTTCTCACTAAAACTGAAAGTGAAATCCGTAAACATAAAATGATGAAAGGAGCCTGGGAACTTGAGTGACTGGAGAAAGGAGCGTCCCTGCTGACTCACATTAGAATCTCAGAAAATATGAAATTAATTTCTGTTGTTTTAGGTCACTGAAGTATTGTTTTTGTGACAAAATAGTGCCTATTTTCCTGAATTCTGATAATTAAAATGAAATAAAAATATGTAGCTAAAATCTAGGCTTATACCCAGTTAATTTTTGTTATTGACTCTGTGCTTTTAAAAGCTGAAACCAGTCAGAAGCAAGTCAGTCTCATTGGTTAGTTAAACATAGAGTGTGCTGTTTGGGTTACAGCTAACCTTGGTTTGTTTCTTAGGATATAAAGAATGAAATAGTCTCTTAATTCAAAGACCTTACATAAACATGGAAATACAAATTCTTAGGAAGTATTTTAGGTAGGATTTTATTTATTTATTTTTAAAGATTTTATTTATTTATTTGACAGAGAGATGGAGAGAGAGAGAGAGCATGAGTAGGCAGAGTGGCAGGCAGAGGGAGAGGAAGAAGCAGGCTCTCTGCTGAGCAGGGAGCCTGATGCGGGCCTCGATCCCAGGGTGGGATCATGACCGAAGCTGAAGGCAGCCACTTAATGGACTGAGCTACCCAGATGCCCCTTATGTAGGATTTTAATGGGAAAAAAAAAAATCATATAATGTGGTTGTGTTTTGATCTAATTAGCACATATTTTAAACATTATTACTCAAATTTATTTTTATTTTTGTTTTTATTTTTTAACTTTTTTTTAGAGAGTGGGAGAGAGAGAATCTTAAGCCCAGCTCGGAGCCCAGAGCAGGGCTCCATCTGACTACCCTGAGATCATGACCTGAGCCATAATCAAGAGTCAGATGCTTAACTGACTGAGCCAGCCAGGGGCCCCAGTACTCAAATTAAAAAAAAAAAAAAAAAAAGTATGGCACACTGTGAATCGATTCTTCTAAAGTTTATAATTTAATGGTCCTGACTACTAACACTATATTTAACTCCAACAATTTCCTATTCAGAAGTGCTCATGAAGAAAATATATGCTTATTAGAAAGGTAATTATTTAATTGACAGATTTTGTAGTCAAAACAGTATTGGTGTCCTCTGAGTTGATTAACTTCTTTCTTTTATCAGATTATCTGTGTGAACATATCTGCATTGATAATTTGACTACCATATTGATGAATTTATAACCTGTACTTCGAAGTACATCTGTCAGTAGAACTCTAGATCCATTTCTCTAACTACCTTCTGGATATTTCCATTAGATTGAACTATTAGACAAAAAACTCGAGCTCAGTTTTATTTACACCACCAACATAAAATGTTGCATGTGGCCTAGGTTATGAGTTTACATTGGTCTGTTGGTTATTGAATATTTCTAGTGGAATTCTTGTATACCTCTTAGATATCTAGCCATGGTCTTTTCTTTGTCATCTTCTAACAGATAGGCGCTCCCCCCATGCCATGTGTTTCTAGGCTTCTAGCAAGCCTCAGCAGATGCTTTATGAACAAAATCTAAATTCCAAGGATAGGGGTGGCTGGGTCGCTCAGTTGGTTTAATTGTCTGCCTTCGGCTTCCAGGACCCTGGGATCATGACTTGAGCTGAAGGCAGATGCTTAACGACTGAGCTGCCTAGGCTCTCCTGAATTGCATTTTCTTGATGATGGTTAATTTGAACACATTTTCAAATACTTGTTAATCATTTGTGTTTCTTCTTTGGAGACATGTTTGTTTAGGTCCTTAGCTCTGTTTTAAAATTTATTGTTTGTTTTTTGCTAATGAATTCCTTGTATAATTTGCATATTAACTTCTAATTAGATTTATGATTTGCAAATATTTTCTCCCATTCCATAGTATGTTTTATTATTTTATGTTTTGCTGTACAGAAGTTTTTAGTTTTATGTAGTCACACTTGCTTATTTTGCTTTTTTTGCCTTTGCTTTTGGTGTCAAATCCTAAAAGTCATTGTCAAGACCAATGGCAAGGAGTTTACCCCCTCTATTTTCTTCTAGGATTTTTAAGGTTTCAAGTGTCACATTCAAGTCCTTAATACACTTTAGATTGATTTTTGTGTATGGTGTATGTTGTATTTGGTGTCCAGTTTCATGCTTTTGCTTATAGATATCCAGTGTTCTAATACCATTTATTGAAAAACTATTTTTTTCTCCATTTGGTAATCTTGGCTACTTTATGATGAATCAATTGACCATGTACCCATGGATTTAATTCTGAATTTTCTATTCTGCTCCATTGATCTATGGGTCAGCTTTTATGCCAATACCATACTATTTTGATTACTATATCTTTAAAGTATAGTTTGAAACTGGACATTTCTGATTCTGTTTGAAAAAATACTTCTCTTTTCCTTCATTTTTCTTGACTCTCTGTTTTGGTGTCTGCACAATAGATAAATCAGCCCCTTCTTCCAGTCTTGGCAGATTGGTCTCCTGGAGGAAATGAACCTTGTCAATCAGATTGGTCTGAGCTCTTGGTTGTCTCTCAAACCTTTGTGACTCTGCAAGCGTCTGTTTTTGTTCTTCATGGCTTCCAATAGTTAAGGGTGTATCAAGACTCATCTTAGATGCAGGACGATTAGAAACTGGACCCTCAGGCAGCAGCTGGGAAGGTATGTAGTCAGTGCTTTTTTGGGGAGAACAGGAGATGGGCATTTTGTTTGCTTCTTGTGCCCAGGTGTATAGCCATGTGGGATGTGCTTGTGCCGACTAAAAACTGCTTTTTTATTTGCTGTATTCATGAAATAAGTGACATCCTATGTTGTACACTACTACAAAAGAGGGGCCCAAACTTTGATGAGTTTAAACAGATAATAGTGCATTTATAAACTCATCAAGAAATAATAATATGTAACTATGTACAGTATTTGAGCAGATACCTCTTAGTGAGTAAATAGATGTCTTGTGTATTTTCATCTAGTTTCTGATAAATCCTGAGCTTCTGATCTATTGCCAGAGCTGACAGAAAGAGCAAACCCATTTATCCATTTGTCCTGTTTAGAGCCAGCACTTGTTTTATGAATAAAGAAAATCTGCAGAAGGTTACATGCCATCCCATCAACATCAGTTATTTTAAGAACATAGGATTGCTTTTTGATCATTTCCTAAATAAATAAATAAATAAATAAAACTTTGTTCTTAAAAAAAGTTAGGAATTTCTCCAGGTGGCCACAGTCTGCCAAGGCAGAGATGAAGGAAAACTGTTCTTCACTTTGTTTCAGATTGCTCTTTATATCATACAGAGAACCACAGATTATTTAATCTGCCCCCCACAAAATACATACATCTACATCAAGCATATTCCTTCTCAATTTTTCTGGGCCTAAAGACTAGACAAGAATCCTGAGACTTGGACCTAATCATCAGCTAACAGTCACATAGCAAGAACACCTTTTGCATAAGAATAATCAAACTAAAAATATTTATTAGACCTAGGTAGATGTCCAGCAGACCTTAATTTTGGGAAAAAAAATAATTGAAGACAAATCAAAGTTCTTCTTATCCCACTCAAGAATCCAAAAATTATCTTATCACAAAGGGATTTTTCTTGCTGCCTGCCAAATTATATATCCATTATAATTTTTAATAATTTATTCAGTATTTGTATATTTATTAATTCTGTCTTCATTTTTCTAATTTTGATTGAGTGCCCAATAAAGATTACACATGGGCCCACATGTAAAGGATATAGATATGAGTAGATCGGCCTATCCTCTGTTTCCTGAGGCATGTAGTCTAGAGAAAAAATAGAAAATTTTTTGTTATCCTTGTGGCATTGTGTTTCAGCAACTGCCTTTCACACTTTACTTTCCTCATGATGCCTCCTTCCCTGGGTTGACGGAGTTGAAAACCAAGTTGAGTGATGCTATGTGGCTGCCGCCATGTTAGGCTAGGCTTCTCATTCTTCAAAGACCTTTTAGGGCTCCATTAGGGACTCTTTCACCATCTTCCTTTGTGCCACCCTTTTCTGTACCATGCCTTCACCCCAGTCACTGTCTGTCCCCGTACTCATAGGTAAAATGGCTAGGGTGAATACCACTGAAGGAGTAGTCTGTCTGTTTTGAACAAGTTTCTGGTTCAGCAAATTGATATTTGCTATTTGATGAGCTCTGAATTCACACAAAATCAGGGAGCAGATAAGATGAACAGTTGTCAGTGGGTCAATACACCCTGATTGCTTTACTAGTATTCTCTACCTTGCTATAATATGATAGACAAAGATTTCTAAACTCAGTAATGTTAATTACTGGTTGAGACAATATCTTTCCCATAGTACCTTCTGCCTGGTATGTCTATGGTTTTGCAAGGTTAACCAGAAGAAGATGGATATCAGGCTGTTAAACCTCAGTAGTCTAACAACAGATTACTCAAAAATTGTCAAAAGATCTTCCAGAAATGCTAAAATACATGTGATGAATTTCGCCTTAAAGAACAGACAGTTGTTATGTTGCTGGGTCGCTCAGTTATTGTCACAGATGCACCAAAGCATTGGAGCCCCAAGACCAGAATGGGGAGATGGAGTTTATTGAGTAGATAAGTATAGTACACTTTCAAAGGTGAAAGTGGGCCACTGCCGCTCCAAGAGTGGCAATGGCACAGAAAGTTCTAGCTATTTCCTTTTAAGACTGCTTTCTGCATATGTAAATTTGCTGTGATTGACAGCGGTGGTTATATAACGTTTTGGCTACTGCGCATGTGCCTACCCATGATGCACTGTGTTATAATTGAATATATTTATGTATTACATATTTATGAGTGTCTAATGAGCTTTTGTTGTGACGTTAACTTGTACTTAAGGGCAAGTTGCTTCCTTTGTGTGCATGCTCAGCTCTTAGAAGACCCCTTGTGGCTTTTGAGCCAGCTCTGTGGCTAGGACTTTCCAGTTCTGTTAGCCCTTAGAGGTGACTCTGAAGGTTGTCAACCCTGGGGGAAGGGGCTGGTGGGTGGGGGATTCTGAGGGTGTGGCCAGCATCTGCTTTATCGCTCCTCCTTCCTGTCCAACTAACTACCCAACAGTGTCATGATGTCTCCACCGTAGTTAGATAATTGTGGATGATGTGATAGTGGTGGTGATGAGGATGGTAATTCTTGGAATGTTACAGGTCAGGCATTTAACTGGTTTGTCAGATGTTGAATTTGATTCCAGTTCATGCTGTTGCAAAGCCCCTGTGTTCTTCCGTCATAATATGACTTAGAGTTAGTCTCTTCAGCTGTAGGAATCATTTTTTTAATTCCTTTATGTAATAGCCTGGTAGTTGTAGATTCTATTTCTCTACTGTTATTCCTAAGTACAGCTAAGAAACAGAAAAGAATGGAAAAGTAATGGCATGTGATTATAAAAGATAAACCTCGCTATTTTTAAGCAAAGTAAATAGAAGTTGACTTCTGAAAGGTCACATAGCAATCGGCTACCAAGTAGAGGAATCTACTAACTTACACAAGGTTCAGATAAGATTCAAAGCAATGAGACAGAATCTCTCCCTTCTCTCCTCAACACACCCTACCCCCACCTCCTCCCACACAGAAATGGAGAAACTTCTTGGGAAATCCACCTGGGTTTCTGACTGCTACATGTGTCCTGACAGAAAATGTTTAGAAGCAAGGTCCTCTACAACTTACAAAGTTTCCAAAGAAGCCTGTTTCCTCCATCTTTTAAAAACCCCTGTGTGAATTTGTGTCCATATTCTGCTTGCATTTGTTCTCTCAGTGGCACTAGTTCAGAGTAGTAGTGGGAAGAGATTTGCCATTATAAAAACAAGAGATCTTGAAGAATAGCATGTACAGCGGTCCCCATGATTTTCAGTAAGCCTATTTTCTGTTCAACAGTACAGTCTTGAAGGTCTCAACTAAAAAAAGCACAAAGAAGGTAATGAAACAAGACCCAAGCCCTCTAAGATCTTGCCCTGGAAGCTGCTTCCTTATCAAGTGATGAGGGATGAGACAAAGCAGTATTGCCTCTTTTCCTTGTGATCCTCTTTCCCCATCACATTAAATTCGCAGACATTCTGAATACAAACAATACCTGGGGGAACTTATTAGTAATATATATACAGAGGGGAAAAAGAAACCAGTCCTTAGATGACTGACAGAGGCTTTGAGGAATCAACAGTCATATAAAGCTAGAAGTCAATTTGGTGATAAACAAATGCACTGTCGGTGTTTACATTCTGATAACTTCTGCCCCAGCGGTGTCCCAGTTTCTCACCAATGCAAGGGTAGAATTCTCCTTTAAGTCAAATCAAGTTGTAAGTAACGTGGAGACATGAGACCATACTGTTGCTTCATCTTAGAACATTTGGCTGAATTTTCCTGAAGAACTATCACAGAAGGAAAACAAAACAAAGGAAGAGACAGGGATCATAATAACATGTTACAAAGTGTAGGTTTTGGTTCAGAGAGTACCTTTTCCTCTCTTAGGCCTCTGAGTGCCTTTGTAATTTCCCATTCTGTTTGAACTTTTTGTTCTGTTTACAAGAAGACAAACCTCAAATAACTCCAGCCATGTTAGGGGTATTCTCTTATTGACCAGAATGCAGTTCTCTGGACGGCTGATTGTATAGTCAGTGCCTGGAGTGAGTCAGGGCCACACACAGACCTTCCATTTCGTCTTAAGTTTTTGTTAAAGGAACAAGTTTTTTTTTGGATATTCTATTTTGTTTTTGGGAAATGTGCAAAATGACATATTAAATGGTCTCAGACTTTAGGAGTATGCAGTAGATCTTCTGCTTAATGCTGTTTATAAAGATATAAAATAAAATTTAAGGACGTAGAAATAATTAAAAATAAAAAGTCAAACTGTTAATACTTACAAGTTGTGTTTTTTGAATACTAGCAGTAATAGAGGAAGAATTTTTAGATGGCCATCCAGCTTTGTAATTCATAAATATTTAGAGAATATGAGAGCAAAATCTCATTCAATACAACAATACAAAATTAAAACACATTAAAAATTGGAGCACCTGTGTGGCTCAGTCTTTAAGTGTTAGCCTTCAGCTGAGATCATGATCCCAGGGTCCTGGGATTGAGCCTCACATCTGGCTCCTTGCTCAGCAGAGAGTCTGCTTTCCCTCTCCCACTCTCCCTGCTTGTGTTCCTGCTCTCTTGTCTGTCTGTCAAATGAATAAATAAAATCTTTTAAAAAAAGTTAAAAATGTAAATTTTTCAAGACTTATGGTGATCATAATAAAACTTTAATATAGACTCAAAAGAGATCCCAAATAAATGGAAGTATACTATGTTCTTAAATGGGAAATTATATTTTTAAATGTAAATTCAGTCCAAATCCACTCATAAAATTACAAAAATCCAAACACAATTCTAAAGTGTGTAAATGATTATAATCTTAACTGGAAGAATTTTAAATAGTGAAAATAGCCAGGATCACTCCAAAAAAGAAGAGTAGTAAGAAATTTGCTTCATCAAAGTGTTAAATAAGTTATAATATCATTGTAACTTAATAAACATAATTCTTGTTCAAGAATGTTGTTCAAGTAACCAGTCAATTACATATAAGGATTTTCTATCTGGTAAATGTGTTTGAAACCAAAGGAAAAATATTACACAAATAAATGCATAATTTGTAATACATGATATTAATGATAATATGAATTAAAAAAGCCCCCTGTATGTGAGCGACCTGAATGTACTTTATAACTAATTATATTATCCAGCCAGGAAAATAAAAAATTAAATCAAACAAAAATCCAAGTAGACATTATATCACCTATCAAATATTTTCTGTCTCTTGGTTTCTACTATGTACTTAAGGACTCTATTAATAACTTAGATATGATACTTTCTTCATGAAGCTCAGGATCTCTCTTGGGAGTCTGGCAAATATAACTAATTATGCTTCATGAATAAATAAGCATGCATGACAGAGTTACAACTGATGGCTTGAAACACATTATGGATGTAATTTATGCTCTCCATTTTGTTCAACAAAGAATCTGGATGTATTATATTAGTAATTCTGTTTAATGAACTTATAGTTGGTGAAGTGTGCTGTAAAACAAACTTGTTTGTACAATAAGGATAATTAGTAATATCTTATAGGATATTAATTCTTATTAAATGACATAAGGTATAAAAAATGCCCGTTAGAATACCTTGCAAGGTTCCTGACAATTAGACCATTATAACCCCATATTTAAGTTTGGCTGAACAGATAACATTATTATCACTTTGGTTGTTCCTGATGTTATTTTAAATTTGCAAAAGAAGAAAATGAGTCCTTCTGAGCTTTAAGTATGCCTCAAGTTTACATATCTAGTGATGCACAATGCCAGAATCATAGCTGATATTGTAAATGCCGGTCTAGTCTAGTAGCCTACTGCTCTTTTTCATTTCAGTAGCCTAAATAATTTAAAAAGTTAGAAGATTTCAGTAGTACTACAGATTTTAGCTTTACTTTGGTAATATGACATGTTTAAACATCCTTAACATACATCCGGCTCTTAAAAGGAAAACACTTTATAGTTTTATCTATTCTGTTTCTGAAAAAAAAGAAAAAAAAAAACCCAACAACGTAGGACTTCTTTTGTGACTTTTACTTCATTATTCTTTTGTTGGCATGCAGCCTTTGTTTAATTGTAATTCTCATCTATCTATTTCTCAGTGAAGTGATTTAGCTGCCATCTTTGTTATGATTTTAGAATGCTTGTCCCTCTCTAGATATTTGTACTTTCATATAAATGGAAAACAGCTTTCAATAAAATAAATGTGAATAACACCACACACACAGAGGAATATTGATCTGTTAGTCATTCATCAAAAACCAACTTGTCTGGCCAATGACATTTTTGTTATAAGGTCCTTAATAATTTCTAACAAACACACAAATAATGTATAATAAAGAATCATGAAGGTATATGATTTAGCAGGTATTCATTCATTCATTAAATACATGTACTGATCTCTTGTCAGACATTTTGCTTGAGGATGGTGAGATACAAAGAAACATATGAGAACCCTATATTATAAACTCACAAAGAACTGGAGCTCTAAATCTTCCAAGCTGTATTAACATAACAAAATAACCATATATCTTATACAGATCATAAAAGAAAATTAGGAACAGCTAAAGCTTAGTGGCTCTAGTTAGTTTAAGTAAATAATGAAAAACTGTTAATTAGAAAATGATTGATCTCAATTTGGTATACATTAACATTAGTTCAGCCTGAATTATAAAATGTTAATCAGACTCTGAAGGGTAAAGTCTTGCATTTGCCAAGAGAAATTTACATTAGGTATTTTTAGGCGGTAACTAATTTATGCTTAGATACTGACGGCATTTATACCTTAAAGTCAGTTTATGCCATGATCTCCTTACAGATTGGTGGGTAGGAACCAAGTACATAAACACCTGATTCAGAGCTAAACCTACAAGTAAATTGGTTTTCTGAATTACAGTTTGATTGGGTTCAAAATATAAGTTGAAAATATAATAAAGCAAATCTAAAACATGTTCATACAAGTTTTAAAAGTTAGGCTTTATGCAGTCAATAGTTGTTAAATTTATCATAGCATAAATGACATTTTTCCTTAATTAAATTGTGGTTCTTTTGTAGTCTTAGAATGCATTTTGTACTTTTAATTATTTATCTACAAGTTTCCAAATGAAGTAGAATAAACACATTGAGATGTATCTTCCTTTTCAGTGTTTCTGAATTGCCAAAACAAGATAATATTACTTTACATGAATATGGTTATATCAAGAGGAAAATGAACTGTCCATGATACTGGAACTTAAAATAGTAATTATAAACTTATTTTTGATAGACACCAATGTAAATGAGTGAAATATTTGGAATTTCGTAAAAGTAAATTGTTGATCAAATAATTTTCTCTTAAATTACTGATACATTCTGTTTTACTTTAATTTTGTGCGGTTGCTATGAAATGTAGAAATACCTTCCACTAAACACCAACATTTGATTTCCTTATGCTTTATAATATTTTAAAATATTTATGACCAAATAGATTAGTAGAGTTAATGTTATTATAATGGACAAAAAGATATTAATTCCATTTCATCAGTAATTATTTCATTATTTTATTGCTCATGATTTTTCCTTTGATGGAAAACCAAACTGACTTAAGCAATAATGGGATATTGCAGCCTTTGAAAACTTAAAATTTCATGTTCGGTTTGACATTTTCATTTGCGTTAATGCAGAGGCTTAAATAACACCATCAATTGAATCTCTCTCTACATCTCCTGCTTCATAATTTCTCAGTGGATTCATTGTCATGTGTGCCTCTCTACCCAATAGCCCTCAGCAACTCCAAATACATATTACTTTTACAGTTAACTTTTATGAAGGAAATAAAGATTTTCTGGCTCAGTGATTCCAACCAAATTCTTTTATTAAGTCTCTTATCTGACTTGGGTTAAGCAATTACACCTTAACCAATAAAAGTATTAGAGGCTTATAAATCACTGAATGTCTGTTACTGGCCAAAAAAGGTTTACTTACTTTTGCTGCTGTGGGGTAGAGTTGATCTCATTCAAAACTCTTGAGTCACAATGATATTAGATTATAATTTCAGCTACATTTAGTAAAAAGATGTTCAGCATTAATATATACTACTGCCCTTATGTCAAGGAAAATATGAAATACTTCATAAGTAGGGAAGAAATGAAGATGTGATAGTGCCATAAAAGAAAATTTAGGCTACCAGAAAAATAATGCTGTTCATTTGACAGGCACAAAATGTCCATTAAACTAACCAATTTCAACAGACCTAACCAACTAAATGAATTACATAGGTACTAGGACTTTGCAGGAATAGGATAGCAGTGCCCCAGCTTCTCTAGCTTATTTCTGCCAACTCATTTTCTGGATTCAGTGTCCTTTTTCCACCTTCATAATTTTTAACTCAAATTTCTGTGATCATCACATTTTGCATCTTTCCCTCCAACTTCCTAAGTGAGAATTGCTGAAATTAGAAATGGAACCAATCACTTATAAATGGATAAGTTAGAAGCAGAGAAAATGGGGCAAAGACTGAGATTTTAATATGAGAGAGAAAACAAGGAACCTGGGGGCAGATCATTGCAAAAAGCACCATCTGAGATACTGGGTCATTGTAGGATATAATTTTTTAAAAAGTGCTACAATTTCACAAATTTTCTCATTGTATTTTTATGCTATTTTCTTTACTGCCTTTATATTATTCATTATTAATCCATCATATCAATATATGACTTTAAACACATCTTGAAAATCTCCTTCTTCCCCAACACCACCTTGAGGAAGTAAGTTGTAACATAGCAAAGAAACTAATTTTCTCCCTACTCTCAAGTGTTCTTCATGATAAATTGCCTGAAACTAAACTGTACCTATCCTTAAAAACTTAAAAAAAAAGAACACAATTTTTCTAGATCCCGAGTTATTATTAGATTTGGTACGTATAAACTCTATCACATAATAAATTGAATTAAATTCTCAAGCTCAACAGGACACCAGGATTACTTCCAATCACTAGAAGTAATAGCAAATGGTATGGACAGGTGATAATTACTCTGATAAATTTCTTGACAATGTGTATATTTATATTGTGAAGGACTATAGACACTTTGACTTATTGATAATTTTCATGTTTAGCTGTAGTACACCAATAGTCTGCATTAGAAGTATACACACAACTCTTCCCAGTGAAGAAAATATGTGTGTATATTGGGGAGGGATTAAATGGAATTTTTATTTTTGTCATTTCAATAATCGCTTTATTTTATTTCTTTTTATTTTCCTGTGACAGCTTATGCACATACTGGGCAAAAAATCTGTCTCTTAATATATTTAATTAATTCCATAGAGTTGAATTGTTCAAATTACTTTCTCCAGAAATCAAACCCTTAAAACAATAATCAAAAGCAAATGGGACTTCTGAGTCAGTTAAACTTCAAGAGTTGATATTAAATGATTTCCATTTTGACTTGTTTTGTTTTGTTTCAGGCTTGTGGCTGTCAGCTTCCCCACCTCAGACAACACAGTAGGAGTGAGGGGTTTCATCTTGCTTCTTTAGTTTGGCTTTGAGAATGATTTACATATTTGCCTATGCTAACCACTACAGCTTTGAGTAAAAACATCTGAAGGAGGGAAGGAGGCCTTTTAGGGTCTATACGAACAGGTTGACTTTGGTCAAACCAGAGCTTGCCTTTTACTTTGGTTTGTTTTTGGTAGGATTTAGATGAATTATGATTACTTGTCAGTCAGATGTAACAAAACTCGAGGCTTGGAGTATTTGTTAAAGCCATTTTTGGGGGGCTAGACCCCTGCTTTCTCCTGGACATTCTTCTTAATGAGTTCACAGTATCCAACAGTGTTTGTGAAAGCTACTTCAGTTTGGCAGCCATCTGACTTCTACATTTTTGAGAAGCAAGGAGGCAGTAGGAGTTGCCAGTAGGACTGCCAGGTCAGTCACTCTGAACTGACCCCTGCTAAAGGGCAAAGGAAATTATCTAAGTAGCAGCTTAATTTAATGCCCCTTCTCCAAAGCCTCTTTACACTGATAATGGGGTTCTTCTGATCAAATAAAAGTCTCCGTTCGGTTCATGATGTCAATAAGATGAGGCAACATAGCTGTTAACTACTCCTATTTTAGACAAAGTAAGTTAGGGAAATAAGAAGTATACATCCCCATGTGTACAGGCTGGGTTTGTCAGTTGGATATGTAATTCAGTTTTTGAGACAATGAGACAATTCAGACACTACCAAGTTGCCCCTGGAACATTTTTCACGAAGTGTTTTTGACTGACACCTTGAATTTGTGCAGTCAGTCTGTCTCTGACATCTTAATTCACTTCGCGTCTGTAATTCCAAGAATGAAAAATATTCCACTAGCCTGTTGGGTTCTTTCTCTGTTTCCGTTCTTTCAAATTTATCTTTTAACAAATTGCTAAATTTTTACTAGTTTTATGAATTGTGTAGTAATTGATTTCCCTTTTGAATATCTGCCCACCTCTTTTGTACCACATAAGTAGGACATTATTGCTAATCTGTATTTTTAACTGTGATATTTTATATAAATACAGATATAGATGGAGTTTAGGTATAGACATATGCTTAACAATTTAACAGTTGTTTTAAATCATTGGTGATATTAAAAATAAACTGAGGACTTCATATATTTTAAGCAATTGTTATAGTTACATCAGGTATATTTTATTGTTTTTGGTAATTTCATAAGAAAGTCCACCTAAAAGTGGAACTTAAGCACCTTTCTCTTAAGATTCAGGCACTGAATTGATTAATTTACAAACCTCTTAGGATAATTTTCATATTTCACTTACATAGCTTTCACCACACAATGTATTTTATGGCAAATAAAGATGTTTCCTAAGTCACCGCCACCTTAAAATAATAAATATAATAAAAATAAGAAATACTTAAAAATTCTGTCAACATTTTTATTGTAAATACCTTGCGGAGGAATTACGACAGTATGACTATTAAAATTCATGTGGAGATGGCTGTTCTCATAAAACTTCCTAAGTGTCTGCCTTGTTTATTGTGACCATATGTAATTTGGCAAAAGTGATACTATCAGAAATCAATGAGAATGACTCTTCTCAGGCTTCAACGTATATATGTGTTTGACTATGAATTGAGTGACCTGAAAATTTTATTACATTTTCCTTTCTTTTAATGATAATATGAAATGCTTTAACTCCTTCTGTTCATTATATCACTGATGAAAGTAGAGATGAACGTGATCACCACCATGCATTATACAGAATTTATTCTTGGTACCCTTTTTCCCCCGTGAGTTTCAGCTTGGGGTCATCACTTCTACTACTATCTTCCAGATAAGTTGTATGGCTCCCGCCACTGTGTCTCCTCCAAAAATTAACAACTTATATTCCCTCTTTGAGTTATTTATGTCTCCCATATAAAGGCGTAACAGGAGAAGAGAAATGAGCTAGCTGGTCCTTGCAAAGGGGTATCCATGGTCCAAATACTCTGCTGGTTCTTCCTAAACTTTTCATCATCTAATTATTATCAGAAAATTGCCAGATAATTTTCACCATTTTCTTTATTCAAGAGAGAAGATCATGGAGAATATCTGACTTTTTTTTTTTCAGTTTAGTACTCTTTCCCTTTAACATTAAAAAATAAGGTTAATTTGGCAGTAGCCAAAAAAAGAAAATATGAACTGTAGAGGAGAAAAAAGAAAACTGCCCTAGAAGGGTGATAACTCAGACAAACACACCTATCCCACACACACTGTGAGAGAAGTCTCCAAATGGCTATAAACAGACAGCGTGCTCCAAATGTTTATAGTAACCAGACTGTTTTCTACATCTAGAACACCAGTAATTTAGCAATAATAATAATAAAATGGTATTTTGTAAAATGGTATATGGGTAGTTCTATTGTACTAGTACTAATAGTTAAATTCTAGAATAAAGTCTAATAAGCTGAAGAGTGTTAATGGCAAAACAGAGCTCTGATTTCAGAGGCTCAAATATTTACCTTCAGTAACTCAATAGAAAAGTATATCTTGTTCCTTCTCTTTTGTTAAAAAGCTGTTTCAGTTATGGGGGAGAAAATACTGATCCAGCTTCCAGAGTAACAAAAAAGCTCAGCTGACTTTGATAGCCATCTAAGATCACGTAGGATGTTAAGTTAAGCTATATAATTTGTAGAAGCTTTGTCTAAAATTATTCTATAAAGTAATGTTCTACATTTACTTTAATCATCTTCCAAACCTTCAATAAAAAAGAACTCAACCGGGGCACGTGGGTGGCTCAGTGGGTTAAAGCCTCTGCCTTCGGCTCAGGTCATGATCCCAGTGTCCTGGAATCGAGCCCCGCATTGGGCGCTCTGCTCAGCGGGGAGCCTGCTTCCTCCTCTCTCTCTGCCTTGCTTCTCTGTGATCTCCATCTGTCAAATAAATAAATAAAATCCTTAAAAAAAAAAAAAAACTCAACCAATCCTAGATTTAAGATTATCTGAATTTCACTGTATATTTCTACTACTTAATTTTAATTCTTTCCGATGAAAACATGTGTTTTACTAAAATCACAATCATTATCTTCAGAGTGAATAGTAATTGTGAATATATTTAGAATTCTATCCAATGTTAATTTTTTGTTCTACTTTAACAAAATTTGTCAATAATATATACTAATATTCATAAAAACAATCTTAACAGTTACCATTTTTCCCACTCAGATAACAATTCATTTTAAATTCATTTGACTGTTAGTGAGAGGGAACATATTTCTCGTGTAGCAGTCATCTGCAGAGTCTGCTCTTGGTCTCCACTTCTTGCTCCTGTCCTGACAAATCATTAATTTTCTCAGGGCTCAGTTTGGAAATCTGTTACTGATTATTTCATCAGCTCATTCCATAATCGTGTGTTGAGGATTTCTCATTCTGGCTTGTCTCTGAATACAAACTCATTAACTTTATAGCTTCCAAAATGTTTCAAAACTTTTAGACAGCTATTGACATCACTATTCGTCAGGGTTTTCCAGAGAAAACAACAAATTGGTCCCTGATCATCATGGGAACAAGGAGTTTTTCTACATAATGAGGAGGGGGAAAAAATATGTTTAGCCCTCACTTAATCCAATGGGGTATCTTATTGTTCTCCAATTTCCAGTTTTAACTGTAAATTGGCAAGTGGGGCAATTACAACCTAATAAGGCCGTGTTAATAATGGGCTTAGACCACTCAGCAATGAAGATTTTGTTTACCTCACTAAGCAAAAAAAAAAAAAAAAAAAATCAGGCAGTAGAAGTAATAGCTAAATGTGAGGGAAATCTAGAAAGGATGACAGAGGAGAAAGATGCTATCAGGATCAATTGGAGCACCAGGATATAAAATTTATTATACTAACTCCCCTCATAATTTTTCCCACAACTATAACCAACCAGAAACTGTAGCTGCTGAGGCCAGATGGGTGTAATTAATATGGTAATAGGGAACTGCATTCAAATAATAGTGTATAAATTCTACAACTAGTATAGATTTTGGTTTGGGGATTAGGGAGATTGAAACTGGAACAACTACCTTATTTTATAAATGTGAATGGGTTAGGGAGGGAGAAAACGATCTTTCTGAGCTTTCAAATATGTTTAAAAATAAGTATACATTTTAGGGGCACCTGGGTGGCTCAGTCAGTTAAGCCTCTGACTCTTGGTTTTGGCTCAGGTCATGATCTCAGTGTTTTGAAATCAACCCCATAACAGACTCCATGCTCAGCTCAGGGTCTACTTGAGGGTCTTTCCTATCCTTTTCCTTCCCTCTCTGCTCCTTTCCCCACTTGCACACACACACACTCTCTCTCTCCCTCTCTAAAATAAAGAAAGAAAGGAAGGAAGGAAGAAAGAAATTAATGAATAAATAAAATCTTAAAAAAAGTACAGATTTCAGAAAACGTGGATTTATCAATGAAATAGTTCTACAAAAATCAGGAAAAAAGTGTCAATCTATTTAATAATATGCAATCACATGTTTTTAAAGGGCACTTATTTCTATATTATTGAATAGTTAAAAATAACTTTAGTAAAGGGGATGAAGACAAAATGGCATTAGAAATTATTTTTAGAATATGCCTGGTGAATTTCAAAGAAGAATACAACTGGCAAAATAAAAGTTAAAAAGCAATGTGTTTAAGGACATGAATAAAATGCATGGGTAGTTTTTTAAGTGGAGTAATCAAAATCTCTGGTTATCTAAATTGTTAAGACTACATGGTACATGAGACAGCTGAAGAGAAGTTAAAAATATTCCTTTTACTCCAGTCAGAAATATACTGGGCTAAGAGGAATATTTTCCCTGCTGGGGGTAGAGTGGGCTATCATAAAACTATATTCTTTGCAAGTTTATAAAAGCTACAGTCAGGCAAAGAAAAACAGTCATTTAGAAGCAGCGATAGTCTTAAGTTACACATTTTTCTTACATTTTGTCAGCAACATAATCTGATTTGAGGGCCTGTGAAGGGAAGACTTGGAGAGCATACTAGCAGAGAAATTCTATCTTAATACTTTAGCATCTTAGCAATTTCTATTATAGTTTAGCAATTTAGCATTTTCAGAGTCTCCCCACATTTGGTCTCTTAACAACCTAAATCTCAGTGTTCAAAAAGGTTTTTCATTTGATTGGTTAATTGGTTTTTGTTTTGTTTTTATCAGGGAGCAGTGGGAGGTATAGCTACAAATGTGTTTTAGAAAATCTCTGAGAGTCAAGATAAGTGATTTTGTACTTTTTGGCACAGGAGTGGGACTCAAACTTAGGAAGATACAGGAGACTGCTGTTCTTATATGATTGCTCTTTTTGTACAATGTTCATCTTTGTTGTTCAAATGGAATTCTTTACTGATGCTCTGAATAATGATTTTATTGGAAAAGAATATATTTCCTAGTGGCTATATATAATGGAACAGTGGATAAACCACAATTCTGTATTTCATTATCTTTCCTATAAGAGCTTCAGGATGAGTTATTGAAATGAGAAGATTGAAGGTCCAGGAATGCTTTGTTCTAGAAGACTATGAGAAATAATTGATTGAATTATTTAAGTGATAATTAAATGATTTAGCAAAGTGTCATTAAAATATTGAAGGGCACTTGGTGTGATAAGCACTTGGTGTTATATGTAAGTGATAAATCACTAAATTCTACTCCCGAAACTAATATTACATTATATGTTAGCTAACTAGAATTTAAATAAAAACTTGAAATATGAAGAAAAATGAAGTAAAAAAGATTGAGTTCTGGAATCTGATTCAATTTGGTTTGTCCCTCTGGAATAATCCAAGGCATTAAAAAAAAAAATCTGTGGGGTTGCACTAGTTTATTGAGACAGGTGTTTTAAGAGCAGCTTCTTAGAGGGGGACTCATCATAGCAAAGAATTTCACTGAAAGTGTTGGAAATAAAAGGCTTTTATTAGAGTCAGTCAAAGTTCTTTATGGGTAGGTACCACATAATTTTTTCTTTTTCTTCAAGTAAAGAAATTCTATCTTGATTTCTTCCCAAGTAGTAGAAAGTGACCATATCCCTCCTTACCCTGAGGAAGCTTTGAATAATTTCAGTTTCTATAAATTTTCTTTATAAAAGTCACGAGCTCTTTCTGTTGAGATGAAAAATGAATATATTCTCTGTAAGTATTAGTAACTTAGTGATGGAAGCATCAATAACAATGGAAACTTTTAAATTTTTCTCTTGAGTTATTAATAGCATAAACAAACACTGAAATGTTACAAACTATAAGAAAGATAATAATATCAAGTTTCTCTTCTTAAGATTTGGAGAGTCACCCCAGTCTTCCTTATATTTCTTACAGAAGGGCCCCATGCTTGATTATGGTGTACAGTCCTGCTTGCGGTAGTAAACATTGACTAGAAGTGTGTTCTTGGAGATACTAGGCTCATGGTTAAAAGGAAGAAAAAGTAGAATTCTATGTCCAAATAAGATGCCATTCAAATATGAAAACAAAGTAAAAGCATATGTACTCAAAAAGAAATACAATTAAATTTAAGAAACAAAAGAGATGAAGATAGGGTAAAGGAAAGAAAGAAAAAAGAGAGAAGGAGGCAATACCATATGAAACTCTTAACAATAGAGAACAAACAGGGTTGAGAGAGGGGGGTGGGAGAGGGATAGGCTAACTGGGTGATTAGTACTGAGGAGGGCACTTATGATGAGCGCTGGGTGTTACAGGTACATGATGAATCACTAAATTCTACTCCTGAAACTAATATGACACTATATGTTAGCTAACTAGAATTTAAATAAAAACTTTAATAATAAATTAGAAAAATAACAATCTTTTAATATGCAGATTGGAATGGCTAAAATAGAAAAAGACTAATAATGTCAAATGTTTTGGGGTATGGGAAACAGGATATGTTCATTCATTGATGATGGATAGTAAAAATGGTACAATCACCTTGGAGAATTATTTAACAGTTTCCTAGAAAGTTAAATATACACCTATTTTATGGCCCAGTAATTCAATATCCTGCCACTTATTCAAGGTAAGTGAAAATATATGTACACATACACATGTATGTGGATACCCATGTGCACAGACATACACATGGACACTCATTCAAGAATGTTCTTAAATTTAGATGAACAAATACAGATAAACGTCTACATTTAAATACAATGTAGAAATAAAGAACACATAATCAAAGACAAATTAATTTAAAAATCAATATGCAAATCAAAGGAACTCGAACACAAAAAGAATGGATACTGTATGATTCCACTGGTTATTTATAGTTACCAGCCTGTGGTGTGGTGGTGGTCTTTGGGTGGGTGAAAAGAATTGATTGAAAACTGTCGAAAAGAGAGTCTTTGTGGTGATGATGTTTCTCTATAACTTGTATTGAGGGTGGTTAAAACACTGTATAAAAATTTCAAATTATATTGAACTGAACGTTTAAGATGTCTGCATTTTATTATATGTAAAACACTCTTAAACAATAAAATGTTTAAAAATAAACAGTAAGTCTTGTTAAGGATGAGTAAAACATGTACCTTTTTAAATACCAGAGAGGCAAATCGTGAGAGATTCTTCACCACAGGGAACAAACTGAGGGTGCATGGGAGGGATATGGGTGGGAGATGGGGTAAATGGGTGAAGGGCATTAAGGAGGGCCCTTGACATAACGAGCACTGGGTGTTATATACAACTGATAAATCACTAAACTCTACCTGAAACTAATAATATACTATATGTTAACTAACTTGAATTTAAATAAATAAAAAAATACCAGTTCATATTATAAAGGAGATTATCATCAATGTTATTAAAACACATCTTTCCAAATCTGATAATATGTTCTTCTTACATAGTTCATCTGAGCCTTTCAAGCAAAGCTCTATCAGTTATTGTAGTTTTATATTATATGATATTGTATATCATATGAAACCTCAAACCTAGTATTTCCCCTTATGCCTCTTATTTATGTCTGTTCTGGAATTCATTTTTAAAAATAAATATAGATTCTGCCCCAGAATAAATTTAGGAATACCCCAGAATAAATTCTGGGCCAGAATTTATATTAGTTAGCTGGACTTGCATTTTCAATAGGGTATAATGAGAAAAATCAAACAAACACAAAATCAGTAGAAAATTACACTCCTTTGGAGACTCAGCTATGAATAAGCATCAAATTTTAGTCTACCAGGTATCGGAGCATTGTTCTGTTAGTTAGTATTGTTACCACAGGTCTTTTCTTTTTAGAAATAATTGGGATAATTAAACAGGTGACTCATGTCTTATAGCCTAGTACTTTAATTACCTTGAGGATCATTAAATTTCACTATTCATCCTTCACTACTATTTTCAGGGTACTTTTTCTGACTATTTTAGTGTGTTTTTTTTTTTTTTAAGATTTTATTTATTTATTTGACAGAGATCACAAGTAGGCAGAGAGGCAGGCAGAGAGAGAGGAGGAAGCAGGCTCCCCGCTGAGCAGAGAGCCCGATGTGGGGCTCGATCTCAGGACACTGGGATCATGACCTGAGCTGAAGGCAGAGGCTTAACCCACTGAGCTACCCAGGCGCCCCTACTTTTTCTGACTCTTATCTCTAGATAGAAACCATTGCTTACCTTACCGCTCAAAGAGCACCTGTGTTACAGTTGTATAAACGAAAATTATCTGACTGAGTTCTGTTTGATGGGTATTTTATGTTGTCAGTTTTTTCTGTTTCAGCTTCTCCCTCCTGCCTTTATTCTTGAAATTCTTACCAATATATTCCTGGAATTTAAGTGTGAAATATAATTTTGCATTTCTGCTTTCTCGACCTTTAAATGTAGATCTTTTTATTTCCATGTTTGGCCAGCTTTCTGACTACGTTTGGTAACCAGCTAGATGTTTTTTATTTCTATGTATTTATGGGTTTTATAAAAATATGTGCTTAAAATAGATAATTTGATAGCTGTCTTTTTATGAAATATGTTTTTAATTCCATATAAAAATAATGTTTCATCAAATACTATATTATCTATTACAAAGAGCACCAAATTCCTAATTAGGTTGAGTTTTGGGGGGATTTTACTTATTCAGGTATATGAAGAGTCTGTTCCATTAATTTTCCTATTTTAGGGACAATACTGAGTTATTGATGTTTCTTGTTTTATGTAACTTAATGTTAAATCAGTAATGTTTCTAAATATTCTGCATGAGGTCCCCAACTATTAAAAGACTTTTATTTAGAATGTAGCTATGCATAATATATGTTTACTTTTAATAAAAATAGAATAAATACATTTAAAATGGCATAGGCTATAATTTAGTACAGGGAAATGGTAGGGATTTGGACAGTTTTTCAATCAGCCACTTAAGATTAAATTAAATAATGATTTTAGTGCTATATCTACTTTTCAGTAACTTTTACATTCCTGCACTCTTGCTTAAATAAAAGGAATAGTTCTATCACTGTAACCAAAAATTCATTTGGTCTCCAGTGCTAAAATAGCATAGACATTATTAGGATTCAGTCTGTGAAAAGTTTGGGGAAAATAAAACAGAAAAATATCATATATATATATTTTTTTAAATGAACATATAATATATTTTTATCCCCAGGGGTACAGGTCTGTGAATCACCCGGTTTACACACTTCACAGCACTCAACATAGTACATACCCTCCCCAATGTCCATAACCCAGCCACCATTCACCCAACCCCCCTCCCCCCATCAACCCTCAGTTTGTTTTGTGAGATTAAGAGTCACTTATGGTTTGTCTCCCTCCCAATCCCATCTTGTTTCATTTATTCTTGTCCTACCCCCTTAACCCCCCATGTTGCATCTCCTCCCTCATATCAGGGAGATCATATGATAGTTGTCTTTCTCCGATTGACTTATTTCGCTAAGCATGATACCCTCTAGTTCCATCCACGTTGTTGCAAATGGCAGGATTTCATTTCTTTTGATGGCTGCATAGTATTCCATTGTGTATATATACCACTTCTTCTTTATCCATTCGTCTGTTGATGGACATCTAGGTTCTTTCCATAGTTTGGCTATTGTAGACATTGCTGCTATAAACATTCGGGTGCATGTGTCACTTCGGATCACTACATTTGTATCTTTAGGGTAAATACCCAGTAGTGCAATTGCTGGGTCATAGGGTAGTTCTCTTTTCAACATTTTGAGGAACCTCCATGCTGTTTTCCAGAGTGGTTGCACCAGCTTGCATTCCCACCAACAGTGTAGGAGGCTTCCCCTTTCTCCGCATCCTCGCCAGCATCTATAATTTCCTGACTTGTTAATAGCCATTCTGACTGGTGTGAGGTGATATCTCATTGAGGTTTTGATTTGTATTTCCCTGATGCCGAGTGATGTGGAGCACTTTTTCATGTGTCTGTTGGTCATCTGGATGTCTTCTTTGCAGAAATGTCTGTTCATGTCTTCTGCCCATGTCTGGATTGGATTATTTGTTCTTTGGGTGTTGAGTTTGATAAGTTCTTTATAGATTTTGGACACTAGCCCTTTATCTGATATGTTGTTTGCAAATATCTTCTCCCATTCTGTCAGTTTCTTTTGGTTTTGTTAACTGTTTCCTTTGCTGTGCAAAAGCTTTTGATCTTGATGAAATCCCAATAGTTCATTTTTGCCCTTGCTTCCCTTGCCTTTGGCGATGTTCCTAAGGAAGATGTTGCTGCGGCTGAGGTCGAAGAGGTTGCTGCCTGTGTTCTCCTCAAGGATTTTGATGGATTCCTTTCTCACATTGAGGTCCTTCATCCATTTTGAGTCTATTTTTGTGTGTGGTGTAAGGAAATGATCCAATTTCATTTTTCTGCATGTGGCTGTCCAATTTTCCCAGCACCTTTTATTGAAGAGGCTGTCTTTTTTCCATTGGACATTCTTTCCTGCTTTGTCGAAGATTAGTTGACCATAGAGTTGAGGGTCTATTTCTGGGCTCTCTGTTCTGTTCCATTGATCTATGTGTCTGTTTTTGTGCCAGTACCATGCTGTCTTGATGATGACAGCTTTGTAATAGAGCTTGAAGTCCGGAATTGTGATGCCACCGACTTTGGCTTTCTTTTTCAATATTCCTTTGGCTATTCGAGGTCTTTTCTGGTTCCATATAAATTTTAGGATTATTTGTTCCATTTCTTTGAAAAAAAAAGGATGGTACTTTGATAGGAATTGCATTAAATGTGTAGATTGCTTTAGGTAGCATAGACATTTTCACAATATTTATTCTTCCAATCCAGGAACATGGAACATTTTTCAATTTCTTTGTGTCTTCCTCAATTTCTTTCATGAGTACTTTATAGTTTTCTGTGTATAGATTCTTAGCCTCTTTCGTTAGGTTTATTCCTAGGTATCTTATAGTTTTGGGTGCAATTGTAAATGGGATGGACTCCTTAATTTCTCTTTCTTCTGTCGTGTTGTTGGCGTAGAGAAATGCAACTGATTTCTGTGCATTGATTTTATATCCTGACACTTTACTGAATTCCTGTACAAGTTCTAGCAGTTTTGGAGTGGAGTCTTTTGGGTTTTCCAGGTATAGTATCATATCATCTGCGAAGAGTGATAGTTTGACTTCTTCTTTGCCGATTTGGATGCCTTTAATTTCCTTTTGTTGTCTGATTGCTGAGGCTAGGACTTCTAGTACTATGTTGAATAGCAGTGGTGATAACGGACATCCCTGCCGTGTTCCTGACCTTAGCGGAAAAGCTTTCCATTTTTCTCCATTGAGAATGATATTTGCGGTGGGGTTTTCATAGATGGCTTTGATAATATTGAGGTATGTGCCCTCTATCCCTACACTTTGAAGAGTTTTGATCAGGAAGGGATGCTGTACTTTGTCAAATGCTTTTTCAGCATCTGTGGAGAGTATCATATGGTTCTTGTTCTTTCTTTTATTAATGTGTTGTATCACATTGATTGATTTGCGGATGTTGAACCAACCTTGCAGTCCTGGAATAAATCCCACTTGGTCATGGTGAATAATTCTCTTAATGTACTGTTGAATCCTATTGGCTAGTATTTTGGTGAGAATTTTTGCATCTGTGTTCCTCAAGGATATTGGTCTGTAGTTCTCTTTTTTGATGGGATCCTTGTCTGGTTTTGGGATCAAGGTGATGCTGGCCTCATAAAATGAGTTTGGAAGTTTTCCTTCCATTTCTATGTTTTGGAACGGTTTCAGGAGAATAGGAATTAGTTCTTCTTGAAATGTTTGGTAGAATTCCCCCGGGAAGCCGTCTGGCCCTGGGCTTTTGTTTGTTTGGAGGTTTTTGATGACTGTTTCAATATCCTTACTGGTTATGGGTCTGTTCAGGCTTTCTATTTCTTCCTGGTTCAGTTGTGGTAGTTTATATGTCTCTAGGAATGCATCCATTTCTTCCAGATTGTCAAATTTGTTGGCGTAGAGTTGCTCATAGTATGTTCTTATAATTGTTTGTATTTCTTTGGTGTTAGTTGTGATCTCTCCTCTTTCATTCATGAATTTATTTATTTGGGTCCTTTCTCTTTTCTTTTGATAAGTCTGGCCAGGGTTTTATCAATTTTATTAATTCTTTCAAGGAACCAGCTCCTAGTTCTGTTGATTTGCTCTATTGTTTTTTTGGTTTCTATTTCATTGATTTCTGCTCTGATCTTTATGATTTCTCTTCTCCTGCTGGGTTTAGGGTTCCT
This sequence comes from Lontra canadensis, assembly GCF_010015895.1. NCBI lineage: Eukaryota > Metazoa > Chordata > Mammalia > Carnivora > Mustelidae > Lontra > Lontra canadensis. The sequence goes on along the minus strand of NW_022631013.1, from coordinate 7,715,792 downwards.
TTCTTGTTCTTTCTCCAGCTCCTTTAGGTGTAGGGTTACATTGTGTAGTTGAGACCTTTCTTATCTCTTGAGAAAGGCTTGTACCCACTATATATTTTCCACTCAGGACTGCCTTTGCTGTGTCCCACAGATTTTGAACCATTGTGTTTTCATTATCATTTGTTTCCATGAATTTTTTCAATTCTTCTTTAATTTCCTGGTTGACCCATTCAATCTTTAAAAGGATGCTCTTTATTCTCCATGTATTTGGGTTCTTTCCAAATTTCCTCTTGTGATTGAGTTCTAGCTTCAGAGCATTGTGGTCTGAAAATATGCAGGGAATGATCCCAATCTTCTGATACTGGTTGAGACCTGATTTAGGACCGAGGATGTGATCTATTCTGGAGAATGTTCCATGTGCACTAGAGAAGAATGTGTATTCTGTCGCTTTGGGATGGAATGTTCTGAATATATCTGTGATGTCCATCTGGTCCAGTGTGTCATTTAAGGCCTTTATTTCCTTGTTGATCTTTTGCTTGGATGATCTGTCCATTTCAGTGAGGGGAGTGTTAAAGTCCCCTACGATTATTGTATTATTGTTGATGTGTTTCTTTGATTTTGTTATTGATTGGTGTATATAGTTGGCTGCTCCCACGTTAGGGGCTTAGATATTTAAAATTGTTAGATCTTCTTGTTGGACAAATCCTTTGAGGATGATATAGTGTCCTTCCTCATCTCTTATTATAGTCTTTGGCTTAAAATCTAATTGATCTGATATAAGGATTGCCACTCGTATTTTCTTCTGATGTCCATTAGCATGGTAAAGTCTTTTCCACCCCCTCACCTTAAATCTGGAGGTTTCTTCGGGTTTAAAATAAGTTTCTTGTAGGCAACATATAGATGGGTTTTGTTTTTTTTAATCCATTCTGATACCCTGTGTCTTTTGATTGGGGCATTTAGCCCATTAACATTCTGGGTAACTATTGAGAGATATGAATTTAGTGCCATTGTATTGCCTGTAAGGGGACTGTTAGTGTATATTGTCTCTGTTCCTTTCTGATCTACTACTTTTAGGCTCTCTCTTTGCTTAGAGGACCCCTTTCAATATTTCCTGTAGAGCTGGTTTGGTGTTTGCAAATTCTTTCAGTTTTTGTTTGTCCTGGAAGCTTTTAATCTCTCCTTCTATTTTCAATGATAGCCTAGCTGGAAATAGTATTTTTGGCTGCATGTTTTTCTCGATTAGTGCTCTGAATATATCATGCCAGCTCTTTCTGGCCTGCCAGGTCTCTGTGGATAAGTCTGCTGCCAATCTAATATTTTTAGCATTGTATGTTACAGACTTCTTTTCCCGGGCTGCTTTCAGGATTTTCTCTTTGTCACTAAGACTTGTAAATTTTACTATTAGATTGCGGGGTGTGGACCTATTCTTATTGATTTTGAGGGGGTTCTCTGAACCTCCTGAGTTTTGATGCTTGTTCCCTTTGCCATATTGGGGAAAGTCTCTCCAATAATTCTCTCCAATATACCTTCTGCTCCCCTCTGTCTTTCTTCTTCTTCTGGAATCCCAATTATTCTAATGTTGTTTTGTCTTAAGGTGTCACTTATCTCTCAAAATCTCCCCTCATTGTCCAGTAGCTGTTTGTCCCTCTTTTGCTCAGCTTCTTTATTCTCTTCATTTGGTCTTCTATATCACTAAATCTATCTTCTGCCTCATTTATCCTAGCAGTGAGAGCCTCCTTTTTTATTGCACCTCATTAACAGCTTTTTTTATTTCAACTTGGTTAGATTTTAGTTCTTTTATTTCTCCCAAAAGGGCTTTTATATCTCCCTCGAGGGTTTCTCTAATATCTTCCATGCCTTTTTCAAGCCCGGCTAGAACCTTGAGAATCATCATTCTGAACTCTAGATCTGATATATTACCAATGTCTGTATTGATTAGGTCCCTAGCCTTTGGTACTGCCTCTTGTTCTTTTTTTTCTGGTGAATTTTTCTGCCTTGTCATTTTGTCCAGTTAAGAGTATATGAAGGAGCAAGTAAAATACTAAATGGATGGTAACAACCCCAGGAAAATATGCTTTAACCAAATCAGAAGAGATCCCAAATCATGAGGGGGTAGAAAGGGGATAAAAAGAGGTTCAGAAAGAAAAAAAATATATAAAACAATTAAAAAAAGAAAATGAATAAAGAATATAAAATATATATATATATATGTACATATATATATTATATATATATTAGATAAACTAGCTAAAAAACATTAAAAAAGAAAAGGGTAAGAGTTAAAAAAAATTTTGGCAGAAGAAGAGAAAAAAACATTGAAAAAGAAAAAAAAATTAAATTAACTGCAAGGCTAAAGAATCATGGGGAGAAAGCCATGAGTTCCCTGCTTTGCTTTCTCCTACTCTGGAATTCTGCTGCTCTCCTTGGTATTGAAACTGTACTCCCTGGTAGGTGAACTTGGTCCTGGCTGGATTTCTTGTTGATCTTCTGGGGGAGGGGCCTGTTGTAGTGATTCTCAAGTGTCTTTCCCCCAGACGGAATTGCACCGCCCTTACCAGGGGCCGAGCTGAGTAATCCCCTTGGGTTTGCTTTTGGGAGCTTTTGTTCCGAGTGCTTTCCGTAGAGTTCCGGAGGACGGGAATGAAGATGGCGGCCTCCCAGTCTCCGGCCCGGAGGAGCCGAGAGCCCCGGGCCCCCTCCTCCATGCGCCCTCAGAGAATTTCGCCCAATTACTCCTGTCACCCTGGCCTCCAGCCACGCTCCGAGCTGACTGAGCCTGCGACTGGTTCAAGGTAACCCCAAGCTGTGAGCTCACTCCTCGGCTCTGTCTCTATAGCCGGCTTCCCCGTTCTAATACTTGTAAGCTCTGCGACACTCAGACATCCCCAATCCTTCTGTGACCCTGCGGGACTTGAGGCCACGCTTACCCCGCGTGGGCTTCATCCCAGTTAAGCCTCTGGAGCGATACCCCTTAGCGGGACAGACTTTTAAAAGTCCTGATTTTGTGCTCCGTTGCTCCGCTACTTGCCAGGAGCCGGCCCTTCCCCCGCGGTCTATCTTCCCATCTCTTTGGATTCACTTCACAGCCAATCCTACCTTTCAGAAAGTGGTTGATTTTCTGTTTCTAGAATTGCTGTTCTTCTTCTCTTCGATCTCCCGTTGGATTTGTAGGTGTTTGCAATCTTTAGGTAAGCTATCTAGCTGATCTCCTGCTACCTGAAGTAGTCTCAGCCTGCTACTTCTCCACTCTCTTGACTCCTCCCTCCAAAAATATCATCTTTTTGACGGAAAGTGAAGATGCTGTGTATGAGTTCATTGCTGCAAAATGAATTACAACAAATTCAGTGGCTTAAAACGATATAAATATATTTCCTTAGTTATGGTGGGTCAGGAGACTAGGCATGACTTGGCTGGATCTTTTGCCTAGATTTTCATAAAACTATAAGTAGTGCATCATCCAGGGCTGGATTCTCATCAAGGGCTTGATTGGGAAAGGATCTGCTTCTAAACTTTTCTTATGTTTTTGTCAGAATTAATTTCTTTGCAGTTGTAGGACTCATGAAAGCTTGCTTCTTCAAAGCCAAGAATGGAGAGAGGGAGAGAGATTGATTCAGGCAAGATGGTGTTACATGTTGTGTAATCACATACATACGATTAAGTATATCTTACCACCTTTGCTGTATTGCATTGGTTGGAAACAAATCACAACTCTCATCTATATTCAGGAGAGTTAGATTGCATGAACATGTGAACACAGGGAGATGGATCCATAGGAGCCACCCTCAGATCTATTGGCAACACTGTGATTACTGTATTCATGCTGAAACGACAGGAGAAAATAACATCATCAGTGAGGTCCCCAGTTATCGGGGAATATTGTGAGAGTCTTGACCATCATTCAAAACTTAATGATTTTGGGCCCTGAAAAAGCCTGGTTCAGTGCTAATGACATTTCTCCATTAATTGGTTGAATATACCCAAGGAACTTTGAGTAGGTCCTCTCCTAAATGAGAAAGCAAACGGGCAACAAGGGCCAAAAGATCCAGTCTTAAGTGAACCTTCTGGAAATTACTATGGCTAATAAATAAAGACTCTCCTGCAAGGAGAGTTAAAGGAGAGATAATCTGTCAAGATGAGAGACAGTCACTGTTGAGCATTTCTGTGGCAACAAGCAGGTTTTTTTGTTTGTTTTGTTGGTTGGTTGGTTTTTCCAAAAAAGGAAATAGGCATTGGAGGGGATGTTGCAGTTCTATTCCTGCTTGAAATCTACAAATATTGAAGTGGCATCAAAGCTGATGACTTCTCATTTGTTTACCTCTGAGAATATCTATTTTAAAAAATTGGTCCCTGTGCCAAATATAATATAGTATGTAGCCAGAATGCAAAACACTTGAAATAGGAAGAGAGACATGGTTTTACTAAAGGTATTTTCTCTTCCCTAATTTTCTACATTTTAAAAAAATTTCAGTTCATTGCCTGTGGGAACCCAGTGGATGAAAGATGGAACAAAACATCTTCTGTTTTTGATTTTCCTATTTTACAAGGGCCCTGGGGTCCAAAATGTGAAGCCCAATGTAAGGAACTGTAAAAGAAAAACCATGGAAGCAATTAATCTTTCCCTGGGCTGGGAGGCAGCCTTGTCTAAGGCAAATCAAGCTGTGGCTCATGGCCCAGCCACATTTTTAACATTGAAGTAGCTAGGATTAGCAGTACCTTACAGCTCTAAAACTGTAATCTTAGCAATATGACATGAGAAGGAGGAAGATGTTAAATACACACCATAAATGGATATAACCAGTTTGGGAGAAAAATGGAAATCATGAGTTTTCTCAAGACAAGACTTTAGTATTAGAAATTGATTCATTCATGTTGCTAGTCAGTGTGTTCATAGATTGTGTTTTAAAAATTTCTCAGCTTTAATTGTGAATACTGAAAATATTCAAGGTGAATACTTTATGTACAAAAGCTCTTAGTTTTCTCAATATCGTCTAAGATTGTGAAGGAGTTCTGAGAAGAAAACACTGCTGCTTTCGAGAACCAGTTTAGATTTATAGAAATTTATTATTGTTTGGTTCTAAGTGGATTGTAGTTTTTATGGTATTTTTTGATTCATGGTTTATTTAGTTTTTTTTTTTTTTCCAAATATATCTAAGTACAGATTTTATTATTCATTTACAACTATGGTTACATATACTTTATCATCTATACAGATACACTTCTGAGTGCATCCTATTATATGTCTCCCCATGGATATGGGATATTGGACATAAAAAATAGACTGTCTCAGTTTACATCAGTGTCTGAGTTTACTGATGTTTAAGAAAGATGTATTGTCTTTAGAGACCTGATGAATAAGAGCCTTTCATGTTTTTGATATTTGCTTTATGGCTTTATGTATTCAACTGAAAAAAATGTTTCAAACATGCTTGAAAAGAACATATATATATTCTGTGTTATGGCTAGTGTTTCATACAGTCAGACCAATTGTGTTATTTGTGCTTTTCAAGTATAGTACACCAAAACTATTGTTTGTTTGACTTATTGTTTGCTTAATCTTTATTTTCTGAGAGAGGTATATAAATAATTCTGTGAATTTTAAATTTATTTTTTATAAGTACATATTTTCCTTCTCTATCTGTAAAAATTCTCTTAACAGTGGAGAGGGTACCTGGGTGGCTTCTTCGGTTAAGCATCTGATTCGATTTCGGTTCATGTCATGATCTCAGGGTTGTGACATCAAGCCCCAGGTTGACCCCTTGCTTAAGATTCTCTCTCTCCATCTCTCTCTGCATTCCCCCCCCCCACCACACACACACTTCTCTCTCTCCCATACATACATACACAAAACAATGGACAGTGGTTATGTAATACTACTATAGATATGCCAAATTTCTTTTGGTTTAATAGTTGCTATGTATATACTTTCTGATTATTATTTTCTTTCATCTTTGCTGTATACTTAATTTTTTCCAAAATTTCCCTTCTGAACTATGGATGGGTATATAAAAGTTTCCAACCTGATCTATAGTTGACCTATTAAAAGAAAATGTAGTTTAGCATATTACAAACCAAGTATATGATCTTGCTTCTAAAACACTCCTGCTTCTTTTGAACGGCACACTTAACTTTCTTCTCAGAAGACAACTGTAATTTATTTATCTCATAGTACACACTCAATTTTCACAACAGAGTATTGCCTCTACCTTCAAAATAGATTCAACTAGTTTTCATTGTATTACTGCCCTGCTTCAAACTACCATTCTCCTCTGACTTATATTTTAAGCTACTTATTAAACACATCTTTCATTGAAATCTATACCTGTAAAAAGCCTACATAAACTTGAATCTGTACATTTTTACCCAAAACAACTAACCAGATCACAAATACTTAACTACCACTATCGAGAGGGTGTTCTTTTGCCCATCCCCCCACCTGCCAGTCACTAACCACCTGGAATTAACGGTCTATCAAAATAGATTTTGTCTGTTTATAAAATTTATAAAATTGAAATATAAATTACATACTCCCTTAAGTCTCACTTCTGTTGTTCAACATAATTGTGAGATTCATATATTGCTGTGGCGAGCAAGAGTCCCTTTCTCTTTATTGCTCTAGAGTATTCAAATGTATAGATTATACCACAATTAACAGATTTTACTATTCATGGGTAAGGGGATTGTTTTAGTTTTAATCAAATTAAGCTACTCTGAGCATTTTTCACCATGAAGTTTGGTGTACCTATGTGCGCATTTCTATTAAATATATACACAGGAGGGGAACTGCTCAGTAATAAAGTTAATTTGTCTGTTGGGACCCACAAATGGAGGCCGCCCCAGTGGACCAGCCCACATCACAAATCTAAAACTAAGTCAGCCTACACTTGCAGGAAACACCTGTCACTCGGGGAAACCTAACACACACCAATCACAGTCCTCCAACTTAGCTTTAGCTAGTTTGCCTTGCTCTAGGAAATAGGACCTGCTCCCCTTAAAAGGAGACCCCAGGCTCCTAGCCAATCATTCCTTTTCCATGTTGCCACTGCTAATGCTCTTTAAAACTTGGTTTTGCCCCCACGTGCCCCAGGGAGAGTGCTCCACAGTTTGTGAATATTCCCCTAATCCATGAGTTAGTTTTCCTTGAAACTTTTTAAATTTTGTCATTTGACAGTTTTGCAATGAGATGGGAAGACAGCTGCTGAAGACTCTGTGGATGGCTCCCAGACACATGTGAAAATACCCACCAAGGCCTGTGGTTCTCTGCCTCTCAAGCTGCTCTCCAAGATCTCTGATAAGCTTCCTTCAGACTGAGCTCTGCTTGTTTTGCCTTCTGAGCTCTTCGAGTTTGCTTGTCCATCCCAATCTTTCAGGGTGGAAAATTGGGGTGAGATAGACTCTAGATTTCTCACAATGAGACTTGAGGGGCCAAACATTTGGGTTTGTGGCTGACTCATCTACGAGGTAAGCATCTTTGGGGAGTTCTGACAGGTTTCAGAAACTGCACGGGTAGCCAGAAACAGTAAGTCTAGTTGAATTAGTAAGGATTATTTGAACACAGTGGTTGGGGGGAAAGGTACCCCTCAACCTAAAGAAAGCAACATGATACTTATTATGGGACTCACAGGGCCTCCAAGTAAGTCCACAGCATAAACCACTGGGGGACTTGGGGAAATCAATTAAGATAAGAAATTTAGACCTTTCTCTCTCTCTCTGACAAATAAATAAATAAATCTTTAAAAAAAAAAGGAGTTTGAACTTTTTTGGAACGTGTTTACCACTGGTGATCCCTGAACTGGTGTTTTGAATAGAACAGCTATTAATAAGTATTTGTTGCATAAACACTGTGACCAATTACAGAATACAATGAGACAGTATTAAGGGCATGTGTGGTATAAAAATTTAGAGCTCAAATTCATATAGATTTCTATCCACAATTCATTTGTGAACTTCTAATAATTTAACTACATACCTCACTTAATCTGCCATACCAAGGGAAATAAAAATATATTTCACTTATAAATCCTGCCTACGGTAGAAGCAATTTAAAATGGAATATATGGAGAGAATAATTAATGATTTGATTGATGTCAAAGGATCTGAAAAGTACTTCACTTTCAAGACACATGAACCATCTTCTCAGATTCCTCTTCAATGGAAAATAAAAACTTCTAGGAGGATAAAAACCTCACATTCCTTGATGAGACACACATATATACAGATGTACATATGAAATATGAGATATATGAGAAAGTGAGTTGTGAGAAAAATGAGCACTATATATGTGTAGTATATATTTATATAATGTGTATGCCCGCATGCATGTGTGTATTTGTGCACAGTGTGCGCACACACACACACACACACAACCCTGGACTCCAAAAGTGTAATGGCAGAAATGAATGAAATTATATAATGAAATCAGCACCTTTCTGGATTATACCAGTCCTGAATTGGTGACCCATGTGAGGTGCAAGAACCATGCCTTATCCTCACATATCCTTTATCTTGCTCGCAAAAATTAACTGCTCACGTATATGCAGGTCTAATTCTAGAATTCATAATATCCTATTGCTATGTTTCCTTACCCTAATATGAGTATCACACTTTCTTGACTGCTGTACCTCTTTTCTAAGCCTTGAAATCAGACAAGGGGCATCTTCCATCTTTTTCTGTGCCATATATTTCCTTTTCTCTTTTTTTATGTCTCTGTTCATACTTTCTGGGGATTTGTCTTATAAATCTTTAACAATTAACTTTGAATTTGTTAATTTTCATTATTTGCCTTCTCTGTCATTGATTTCTAATTAATATGTCACTCTCCTACTTATTTTGGATTTAATTTCCTGTTCCTTTTTTAGCATTTTACGGTCAACGATTGAATAGGTTAGAATTACATGTAGTTTAGAAGACCTTTATGCTACTTCTAACTTCTAGCTTCTGGATATCTGGCTTTGATTTGGTCAGGATAAGGATTAAGTAATTGTCTAACAAATAAGCTTGAATATGCTGGTAGAGTCAAAAGCTTTCCTGTTGACACTCCAGGTCACTTTGTTTAATGATGACTTTTACCCGGTCTGTTTTGTCAGTTTGGCTTGACTGTATAACCAGAGAGGCATAAAAAGACCCTGCTAGAAAAGTGTGTGTTAAGCTCTTCCAAAACCAGTATTCATCCACAAATTATGACGGTTTAAACATAAGATGAAATGCGTCATCTATGAATAATAATTTATTAGTACTTATTTCTGTGGATGTTGCCATATCTGACATGATCATGAGAAATATAGATGTTCCCTCTTGTAATTTACACTTCATCGTGGTTCTTTTCATTTAAATGAAAAGTGATTTTTATAATATCTGACATACATTTTCTTTTTTGGAAAAAATTCTGGGTTTGACCATCCTAACAATATCTGGAAATGAGTATTTTCTTTTAGATTTCTTATCACAGAAAATTTTTGCAGGATTTAAATATGCTCACTTTTGATCCTAAACCTTTTTCAATAGTAGAAATTATTGTAAATGAATTTAATAATCACTTTTTAAATGTTACTATAAAGTAATCTCCTGTTTATTATAAACATGCCAATTCCAAATCTGGATTTTTTTTCACTTCAGAAAACTACTCTATTAATAGTAAAGTAAGTATGATTTAATTAGGATGCAGAAGAATTATACAAGTTGAAAAGATTTTATGTATTCTTATCACAAGGATGAGATACTCTAAACTTGCATTAAAGTATATTTTTGTTCTGTTCTTTTGGTAGGTCCGTGGGCTGAAGGAAGTTAATGAAGACAGACTGACACTATATTTCATCTTCAAAACTTTTTGATTTGCTCTTCTTTCCGAGTCTCACGAACAGGTAAGACAATGAGCAAACCCTTCATTCTAATCTCAGAGAAGAAATAGATGCTGTTTCCAGGGTCTACTTTAAGTATAGTCCTTTCAAGTCTTTGCAAGCACCTTTATAAGTACCTGACCTTCAGATCAAAAGATTAAAGGAAAAAAAATAAAAGCAAAGAAGCTCTCTTTCTTCCCCCTCATATTCTGTGGAAATGATACTGCTTGTTTGAGGCCAAAATGTGTCTTCTTTTTCTTTTCTTCTTTAATTTTTTTTTTTTTGTACAGATCGATTTAGGAACTATTTATATACATGACCTCCTCTTTTCCACGGCCATGCTTTATGCTAGCAATACAAAAGTACATAGAACATGATTATTAATTTTACTTTTTAAGGGTAAGGTGATTACTATTTGTGAGGTTATATGTAGTCATGGTTAAATACATGTTATAAGACATAACCGAATTTGGATCCAAGTTTGATCTCTGATTTATCAACTTACCACCTGTGGTACTTTAAGCATTTACATTTTAGATCATCAGTTTTCTCTATTTTAAAAGAAAATAATACTTTCTCTGAAAGATTATGCTAACAGTTGGATCATGTAATGAAGAGTTAGAGGAAGTGTTTGGAGAATGCTTGGCACATAATAAGTGGTCAGTAAGAAGAAGAGATTTGAGTATCTTGTTTGTCATCATTGTTTTCATCAGCACCATCATTGATCTGTCTGTATTCTAGTACATAGCAGTCTATCTGTAATAGTTATTTTAGAACTGGGGCTTCATATTGGATGTGAGATATATTTGTCACTAATAGTATAGTAGTTTGATTACCTTAGCCGAAAATGTTATAGGCAGATACACTTCTGGTTAGATCAATTTACTATTTTGAAAAGAAATATATAATTAAAGATACTCTTCACGTAGTATAAAGTGACTATCATTTTTGGCTTCTGTTTTAACATTTTTAACATTTTAACATTTTAACATTTGGTCTATGATAACTTTCAATTTCAATTTTCCATTTCTGCCTTTCTATTTCTCATCTTAATGTTTTCTTACTTGTTAATAAGTTAAAGCTGAGGGACACTAGGAAAATATTTTAAATAATATCAAAATCTCTGATCTGAAAAGCCCTAAGTCAGAAGGTTACATCTACCCTATCAGTACATGTTCTGTCTTCACCCTTAAAATAAATAGCACTATCCTCAGGTCAATTAGAGTCTATTTAATGGAGAAACACAGAGGAAGTGAATTTATATATGGAATGGTACCAACTCTGTTTGCTATTGAAGAAAGTGATTGTGTCTTTCTTATTCTTTTTTTTTTTAATTTAATTTAAGATTGGGTCATATTGTTGCTGTTTGGAGCTTTTATGTAGAATCAGGCTTCCACCATTCTTGCCAGCTTTCCTTAAAACATTTTAATTAATATTTTTAAAAAGTGATATACCTTACATGAATTTCAAAACTTTTCTGTGATGTAGTTTATATATCATGAAATGATCAAATCTTAAATGTATCATTTAATCAAATTTGATGACTAAATATTAAGACACAGAATATTTCCATTACCCTCACAGAGTTTCCATGTACACCTTTGTGGTCAAACCAAACAAGACCCCTACCAGTAAGAAACCCTTGATCTAACCATTGTTAGATCTTGATCTAACCATTGTTTAGTTTTGCCTTTCTATAATTTTATATAAATAGAATTACATGGTGTACACTCTTTTATTCCTAGTTTCATTCATTGTGTATAATATGTGTGAGATTATTGATACTGTTAGATCTATCAGTAACCCATTCTTTCTACTTCTGAGTAGTATTCCCCTGTATTAATATTCTATAATTTGCTTATACATTTACTTGATGGTAGAAGTCTGCATTATTTCCAGTCTTTGGCTTTTATGAATAAACCTATAATGAACATTCCTTAGAAAGATTCTTGTAGACCTTGTTTTTCATTCTTTTGGATAAATGTCTAGGGGTGGAATTATGCACCTTCTTAAACTGGAAATTACATGCAATATATATGAAACATTTTGTGTTCCCATCAGCCTTTTATGAGAGCTCTGGTTGCTCCACATTTTCTACAGTGTTGTCAGTGTTTCCATTTCTCCATTTTAGTGTGTATCTCCTGTGCCTCACTACAGTTAATTTTGCATTTCTGTGATAACTAATGAGGTTGAGTTTCAACTACTAAGATAGAGTTCTAATCTTCCACATCTTTATGGGTTTTTTTCTGTTTGTTCTATTTATTAAGAGGTATGCTAATGTGTTCAATAATGATTGGGGGATTTGTGCCTCATTCCCTTTAGCTTTGTCAGTCTTTTTTCTCCTGCACACAGAAACTTGATTAGAGGGTAAATAAACATTTAGTATGATGTTTTCTTGTTTAACCGACTACTCCTTTACTGGAAAATGACTCTTCTAAATTCCACATATGAGTGAAATCATATGGTATTTGTCTTTCTCTGACCTGTTTTGCTTAGCATAATACATTCTAGCACCATTTATATTGTTTGAGAAAGAAAAAAAAGTGAGTAAGAGAGAGAGGGAGGCAAATCATAAGAGACTCTGAAGGATGAGAACAAACTGAGGGTTCATGGAAAGAGGTGGTTATTATGGAGGACACTTGTGATGAGCACGGTGTGTTACATTTAAGTGATGAATCACTAAATTCTACTCCTGAAACTAATATTACACTATATATTAACTGACTAAAATTTAAAATTTAAATAAAAACTTAAAATAGTGAATAAAAAGGACTCTTTTATCTATGGTCACTCCCTTTATCTTGAATTTTATTTTGTCTCACATTAGTAAGTCACACTGGCTTTCTCCCACTTAGTTTGTGTGGTAATTTTTTCCCATCTTTTTACCTTCAAATTACTTGTGTGTGTCTTAATGTTTAGGTTTGTGTCTTGTAAAAACATAATTCATCTTGCTTTTTGTGTATTATGATGCTCTACCTGTTAATTGGGGTCTTTGATTCATTTAACTTAATTATTGATAAATTTGTATTTTAAATTTTGATGTTTGATTCCCATGTTTTCTGTATTCTCTTGTTTCCTCTGTTTTTAACTTCCTATGTTATTTTTTGGTGAATGACTTATAGCATTCCCTTTCATCTTCTCTAATGAATTTTTATCTGTTCTTCTTTGTCTTATTTTTTATTGGTTTCTTTGGGCATTAAAAAATGAATTTTAAAGTTATCCCAGTTTGGATCCAAAGCTACTTTATTAACTTAAAAAAAATCTAAGGACTTCATAATAATGGATTTCCATATTATTGGACTTCATGACAATGTATTTAATGTACTGTACTTTGCATTCTTATTTTCATATATTTTTGTTATAGAAATGTTATAAAATTTATTTTTCATACTTTAGTAAAAACAGATTTATTTATTTGAAGGGGAAGGAGGAGAGAGAATCTCAAGCAGACTCCCCGTTGAGTGGAGTCTCTCCCGACTCAGGGCTCAATTTCATGACCCTGAGATCATGACCTAAGCAGAAATCAAGAATTGGACACTTAACTAATGAGCCACTCAGGTGCCCTCATTCTTCATATTTTATTTACTTACTTAATTAATTTTTTGAGAGAGAGTTCCATGAGAGGCCATGAGTGGAGGGAGGAGAAGAAGAAACAATCTCAAGCAGGCTCCACAATCAGCACAGAGCTATAGCTGGGGCTTGATCTCAGAACCCTGAGATCATGACCTTAGCCAAGATCATGACCTGAGCAGAAATCAAGAGCCATATACTCAACCGACTCAGCCACCCAGGTGCCCCTTCTTTAAACAGCTTATAACATCAAAGGAACTAATCCTGTCCTTTGAATTTTAGTTCACTGGTTGCTTTGTGACTGTAAGTGTCTGATGGGCTCAAAAATAAAATTTTTTAGGTTATCTACTTTGATCTTACTGTTAGGTTGGTAGCAACATTTTCTTATAATGTTCTACAAACCAAATTTATCTAAGATATATTTAATGACTGGACTTTGGTTTTTAAGGAGATACGTGTTTTTCATCCTGTGTGCTGAGGATAAATACATAAGAGTAAGACAGAATCCTATCCTTAAAAATATATGTATATATTTCCTCATGTTAAAGGTAGAAGTAATACATAAATAATACATTAAATAGTAAAATAAAATAAAATAATAAATAATACAAATGAAGGAATTGGAATGATAATGACTTTTCAAGGCCTTGGGAATGGGCATAGTGCTTTTAAAAATAAAATAGCAGTTAGATTTTCTATTTTACCTGTTGAATATTGAATATTATTAGATTTATGATAGTGCATGTCGCCTAACAAAACATTTCCACATACATACATTATCTTACTCTACTTTTTTTTAACTTCACCCTTCTCTAGAAATAGCATTTTTAACTTTGTTAGTGCTTCAGCATTTTCATGATGGGTTCCTGTGCATTATCTCAGATGATTCTCCAAAAATTTTGAGAAACCAGGCTGAAAGTTACTTGGTAGACTAAATACAAATATAAGATTTTTAAGTAAAAGAGGATTGGATCAGATTTGATAATTTTTTGATATGGCAAAGAGACCCCAAGAGTTACATAAGTAAGACAAAAATGTCTAATCTACTAAGTAAATCACACTCTTGAAAAGATACCAAACTTGCATGGAAGAAAGGAACTTCAGTCAGTGAGTAGAAATCCTTCCTAAATATTAAATCTCGGTCTTTTTCTGCAAAGTATTCATTGTTCTGGATAGTGGCTTGAATTTTTTCTTTAATTCTTCACTCTAATAAATGAAAAAAAATCCATTAAATATCTAAGTGAAATAAAATTGTTGGAAATATGGTTGAAAACTGTCATTATAATACTTTATTGACAAACTGAAAGCAGAGCTAAAACATGAGTATAGACTTGGCATGGTGAAACTCTTTTACCATTGATTATGCTCAAATAATATACAATATTGTTTATAAGAAAATGTCCTAATATGTGATATCCTATTATTAAATCTTAATAACTACCTCAGAGATTTCTGTGAGGATTATATGCTGCTGAGATTGATATCACTACAATCTTCAAGATGTTCAGCTTAAGAAGCCTTAGTGTTTAGTGTCAGGATGTTTAAATGGGAGAGGGGCTGAAATTACTTGAAAACCTTTACCAAAGAAATATACTTTATACCTTTGGCCATGTTCCTATAATGAATGTGAAAGTGGACTTTTCCACCCCAGCTTGGCAATTTGGGGCTTTGAATCCTGCTTTGATAGCTATCAAAATTACTATTTTATTCTCTTTCTGGTAGGTTATTGGATATTCTTGGCTTCCATTTACTTACTGGACCACACATCTGTCTACAGATGCTATTATAACTTTCATTAAAAACAACAAAAACCAAATAACATAATCACATACAAAAACTGTTCAGTTCAATACTTTGGTAAATTATGTGTCTTATAGCCATCTTCCTCTAATAGTATCGATCTGAAATTAGCATCTCAGTTGATGTAGGGTGACTATTTAGAGTTATTTCTTAGATGTTCTGAAAGTGAGATAACAAGGAAGAGAAAAACAGAGGGAAGAACATGGTGAAAATGATTTCTTAGGTATTAAAGAACATATTCATTAACATTAATAAAACTTATACTCTCATCTACTTTGTAGCAGACAGAAATCAACTGTCTTCAGTTCTTTATATCTGATAATACAGATTTTATATCTAATAATGTATTATTTGGATGATAGGAAATATCCACATCTTAACCAACTGACAAAGAAGGTGTAGATCTTCTATAGTGTCTGCTAACACTATACAGATTTACCTAAATTTGACAATGGCCAATTAACAGAAGTGTTAAGTAACTTTCAGAGGTCCTAGGACAAGGTAGTAAGCATGGCAAATTTCAGTTTTCACCATCACATTCAACTATATCTAAGTTGAATGTAACTAAGTTCCTGCATTCCAAACAGAAAATTGAATTTATCTCATAAATTTAACTCCCTAGTCATTCTCTACGCTTACTCTCCATCTGGGAAAAGAGGATCAGGTGAGATCAGAGAATTTCTTGGGATGGCAAAAGATCATGAAAGTCATGTAGGTGAGAGACAAACAAGATCTGCTCTGTGATCAAAGCAGCATGTATACATCCCATCCTTGGGGAAGAAGCCATCCTCTTTAGGGAAGGAAGAAAATTAAGGAAACAGAGACTAACCTATTCCTGAGAACTGATGCTTGAATAATTGAAAGATGATAATTCTGTCATTAGAGTAGTCTGCATAATTAAAGCCACTTATCTGAAATCCATGAGCTCAAAGTCCTCAAAATAATTTCTTTATAGGTTTAGTACCTACACCTGATTTGGTGCCAAGATCTGAATGGGCCTTATTCTATCCAGACATATATATAATCCATGTAATAATCATAATTTGCTACAGAAATATTTAAGTCATTGATTTCGTGTTACTCTTCCTGATCCCACTCTGTGGTGTTACATATTATATGGCATATATTCTTTCTAAAATATAAAATCATCCAAATTCTGAAAAAGACTATATGTCTCTAGATTTTGGTGTGTGATCTTTGTTTGTGCATTGTTTTATTTTCTAATGATTGTGTGTCCCTGTAAGACACAAAAAAATAAGAGTACCTATGACTCTGGGGTTACAAGATTTATCAAATATAAATACAGGACTTACAATTAAATTTGAATTTCAGATAACATATTTTTTTTCTTTTTTAAGATAAGCCTGTCCCTTGCAATACTTGATGCATACTTGTAGTGAAAAAATGTTTGTTGTTTATCTAAAATTCAAATTCAATCATTGTCTGATAGCTTATATGGGAAACCTTAACTTAGAGTATAAAGATAAAATTGTCCTTAATATATAATATTTCTTTTCTTGCTTATGTTTGCTCATTAGTACATCCCCAGCAATCAAGAATATTTTAAATGCTTTGTATTTCATAATTTGTACTTCTAAAAAAAAATTAACTGTTGACTATGCTTTGTCAAAGGATTCAAAAATTCTGGTCTATCTTCTGGTCTATCTATCCCTACCAAAGATTCAAAAATTCTGATTTATTTCTTGACCCTATCTGGGAAGGGACACTGATAGAGTGTCTAGAATTTTCACATGTCTTATAAGAAATGGTTGTGAGATTGGTACAAAATTTATTTTTAGTTAAAATCATAGACTTATTAAAGGAATAATCCTTGGATTTTGACATGGACTTTTAAAATTATATTTTGCTGACAAAGAACTAACATATAAAAACTTATTAAGTTATTACAGAATAGATAAAGCTAGAAGTAGACCATAAAATAGATCAATTAAATCTGCAAATCTTGGTAAAATTCTGTTGCTTCAACCACACACTTGGCATTTTTATCACATGGACTTTATTCTTTTTAAGTAGCTTGTAAACTCTTTAAAGGCATGGATGTTATATATTATATATTTTTTTCATTATTCATGTACTTATATTTTTAATCATTTTCAAGTTAATGACTTGTTATACACATAACAACAGTTTGTGACAGACTAAAATGTCAACACTCATTGGATTGATTTATCCAGCTTTACAGGGAAGAGATTGGTATTGAAAGCTGTATGTGAACTGATGGAAGAAAATTACTCCACACATTAAAACTGAAACACTAGACTTCGTTTCTTCTTTCCTATCTAGTACTTTTTACAATCAGGCCAGAACTCTGGATTTATATTTTATTCCTATTTAGGGAGATTCATTTTGCCATACTTCTCAGAAGCATTGCTTCAAGGCTATCACTATAAAATTTCAAAGATATAATATCATTTACTTATGTAAGAGAACATTATTCTTGTTTTAAATTAATCTGCATTTTTAAGAACAAAAATCGTTGAAGGCCAGATTTCCAATTTTTCAAACAAAGATAGCCATTTCAAAAATTTGTCCACAGTTTAAAACTCATTAAGAAATTTAAAGTGTTTCATAGGTGACTATATTTTAAAAGAAATAATACAAGACCTCGTGTTTTCAAAATCAAAATTGTTTTATTATTCTGTTATTTACCTATATGTTTTTAATAAGAACTTAAGTTGGATTTTCGTTTTTAAAAATACAATTAAATGCAATTTAAAAATGGCAATGAGAAAGAACTTTTAAAACTTAAATGAGTGTTTGGCATGTTTATGTTAACCAGCAATTATTCCAAGCTCTCATCCTAGAACTAGAAAATGAATGAAACACAACTGCATTAACTACCATTATCTTTGAATTTCAAAAACAAAAACACTTTAGAAACTTTGGAGCTACATTTTGCAGGGATTGGGTGAGTTACAATTAAGAAATTAAAAAAAAAAAAAGTACTTTGTTACCAAACTGGAGTTAAAATATGAGAATGTCAGAATTTTTAAGGTCCATAACAATAAGGATCCTTTGTTTTGTATGCTTATTATAGAATTTAACTCAGAAACTGCAGGAGATACGGTTAGCTGTCAACAAAACCCATTCTCCCATTTTTGTGGGCCATGCAGCTAGACAACATTTTCTAGCCTCTTTTGCTCTTGGTTATGGCTATCTGCCTCAATTTTAAGTAAATGAGATGACAGTGGAAGGGATGTGTGCCCTGAGGCTTGTCACATTGAAGCTTCCTGCGTTTGGGCTTTCCTACTTTTTCCTTCTTGAATGGCTTCATGTAGAAAATGGCTTCATATAGAAAATGACAAGGCTTTTGAGGATGATGTAGCAACAAGGTGAATGAACTTTTGGCACCCAAATCGGGAAAGTTTGTCAGTGACAAACTGATTCTCTGCTCAAGTCCCAGGAAAATGAAAGTTTCCATCTCTTTGTATCCAAAGCATAGTCACCTATAACTGGTCAGGCTTTATTATTATTATTTTTAATGGTTTCCCATGTCTGTAACCAGGAGTAAAGGGAAGTCATTACTAGTGTACCATTGCAGATTATCAAAGAAATTATAATAAAATTTTACCTGAAAGTCACTGAAGTTTAGCTGGGTTTCAAAGTTATACTGTCTATGGCTAACTATCGATAAAACTCTGCATAGACAGGGAAACTCTGCAAATGTCTATGAGAATAAGAAACAGGTCTGTGTATAGTTGATATATCATTATAGTTTTTTGCCAGGAATATTAATTAACACTCTCACCAAATTACCTCTGTCCTTCTAACTGGGTTTGATTATGTCATAACCGATGAGGGTTAATATGAATGATTAGCAGAGTAAAGGATAACTTGACTGATGACATACTTAAGCTGCTTTTCACTTTTAATTTTTAAAGCAGTCCTAGTTTTTCCAGTTTTAAGAAGTTAAAAATGGCTTTACAGAAAAATTTACCAAAAGATAAAAAAAAGACTATTTAAACAAATGCACTATTATGTGTTAGATGTAGACATAGAAACTCCTTGAGAATACCCAAACATTAACAAGGTCTTGAACTTTTTAAATTCCTATATATGTTAGTATAAACCTGTGAAAACCTGGCAGATTTTCAGTGCTGTGCTGTGTGTCCCTGTGGGTCCTACTGTGTGTCTTTGGTCTCCCTCCTGTATGCACAGACACCACGCATGTATCCACTGATGTCAGAAGAGTGCTTTCTGCCCATCAGTTTTTTACATGAATGGGAATTTCCCTGACTGTATACAATCTTTGTGGAAAATATGATTACTTGTATTGAGTCATTTAAAAAAACATTCCTTTAGGGCTTTTTATGTGTTGGCTTTCAATGCTTTAAACTAAAAAAAAAAAAAAATGCTCAGTATGATTTTTCTCAGATATAGCCCACAAAATAGAGAAAAAAATAATTATCCTATCTATACCATACATTATTTATTAGTAACTCCAAAACATACCATTATTAGTCTACTGGAATATTCTCTACTACTTCCCCCCACTCATAGCAAAAACCACCAGGTTTCTCTTTTAGAGGCAGCAGCTCTGAGATTTCTTATCCAAATACCCTCTAAGATGAAACTTTACCTAAATAATTTGGAATAATTTATAGTCAAAATGACACATTTTTCCTGATGAACAGCAGGAAGACCCACATGTTTAATATCTTCAATACTACTTTGCACAGAAAACTGTGAGACACACTAAAGCTTTTGTTCATTTACTGTCATTTAAAATATGTAAATTATATGTTCATAAAAGTCATGTACTTTAACATTCAAATGATGTATTTAAATGTAAATGATAGTGTATTTATTTAACAATGTGGGATTGAGATTTGGCTAACAAACCTTTCATTGTACCCATCAGGGTACTGGCCTGTTCCGAACTCCTTAGAGACGCACTATGGTCCTTTGTGCTATAGAGTAAGGATTACAAACTCTATACATTGAAACCAGATTTTCAGTAAGATTCCTGGGAGTATTTGACATCTGTGTCCACAGATAGGCTGAATTACATAAATGGCTACATTTCGCCTAAAAATTGTCTCCTCTGGTGTATCCAAAATAGTCTACGTGTCTGAAATTAAAATGAAATTTAGAACCAACATTCTGCACATGAAAGAGAACATTAATCTTTATTCAAGTGTTAAGGTAAAACACCGAAAATTAAAATCCAGATCATATTTCCTGTCCTCCCCTAATATGGAATGGAGAGAATTATGAGTGAGCTCTGCCCCTTCAGCTGTGACCAGGTGCTAATAAAAGAAACTGCGCTCTAAGTAGCCTAAGAGTTGTAGAAGAGTTCTTTAGGATAGCTTCCGTTATTTTGCTCAGTGATTTTTATAGAGAGAGTAGAGAGACTGGAGATACATTTTCCTGAGAGATAAGTACCATGAAAAAAAAATAGTTAATATCTTCTGGTGAACAAGGTTTTTTGGGTTTTGTTTTGTTTTTGTTTTTTTTTTCTTTTTCTCTTTTTCACTGACAATTGAGAGTTATATAATTAAGGTTTCCCTTTCAGTGTATGATACTGGAAAATTTTAACTGGTACTGAAAGCTAGAGTTTTTTTCTCCTTCTTTGCTACATTACTTCTATTTTTTTCTAAGTATAATTAGTGAACAACATTATATTAGTTTCAGGTATACAACATAGTAAATGAACAATACTATACCTTTTATATTACTCACTGTGCTAAGTATAGGCACCATCTGTCACCACACAATGTTACCACAATACTATCAGCTATAGTCCCAATGCTGTATTTTTTATCCCTCTGACCTATTTAAGAGGAGGTATTACTTTGTTCTGATAAGCTACTTTTTGGTCTTCTCTCATTTTGGTTTTATTATAATCTCCCTGAAACTAGTATTAAAACAGGAACACAAAATAAATATAAATAGAAACATGCATTTGTAGATGTGAATGTACATATGTGTATTATTGTATATATTTCATTTAAAAATACCTGAACCATTTTTTTTACTTTTACAAAGCAATTTACATATTTTACTCTTTATTAATTTATACACATTTAAATAAACCTATTTCTTTGGTTCAAAGTAAGTTAATAGCAGGTATTAAAGAAAATCTGGGGAAGAAGAGTGAGACCAGAGTTTGTAGAAAAAAATTATAAAGATATTTTAATAATTTGATTCATCACTAGTTTTGCCAAATCCCCAGTGGAAAGGACACCCATCATAGTAGGAATCTGATAATAGCACTGCTCTCTCTCAGTTCTATGGAGCTACATTAAAACAAGATGAAAACTCCTCAAATTTTTGCCATCTTCCATAAAAGATTAACTCCATCATTTTGAGAAATGTTAACAAAATAACATCCATTTTGCTTACTGTCTGCTTTTGGGATAAGGTCAGTTTTCCTAGAAATATTATTTCTTATTTAGCACCCAGTTTTCCTTTTTTAATTATCCTATTAAAAACATTTCCATTTAATTAGAAGAGGATGATTAAACTTAAAATAGAGACCAAAAATGAAGCAAACACACACTGTCCGCAACACGCATGATGCATTTGTGCACACACAGCATTTTGGACATGATGCTTTAATTTCAAATATGAATATATTACGATAATTTGCATTGATATGGGAGTTGGGAAGTGAAAAATGTTATATTGCCAGTGCACAATTACAGGGTGGTATAAGTCTTTATGGTCCTTTTACAAACAGATGGCAGCAAAGAGTAATAAAAGGGAATATTCAGAATATTTGGAATGGTATTGATAATTCAGATTCTGGTTTTTTATTTCACTAGAACACATTACATTTAAAATGTACTGAAGAAACATTTCCAAAGATGAGAGGATGAACAGTAAAATAACATAATCTACACTTATTTATATAATTTATTTTATATGGGTAAATGGTGGCTTATAGGATTATTTGTGATTAAGGGTTAGGTGGATTATGGAATTCTCTAAGGTCTGTGCTTTTAAGGCCTTAGGAAGGGATTTTATCCACATCAGTGGCAAGTTTTGTGTTTTGTTTTTTTTTCTAAAGATTTTATTTATTTATTTGACAGACAGAGATCACAAGTAGGCAGAGAGGCAGGCAGAGAGAGAGAGGAGGAAGCAGGCTCCCTGCCAAGCAGAGACCCCGATGTGGGGCTCGATCCCAGGACCCTGGGATCATGACCGGAGCTGAAGGCAGAGGCTTTAACTCACTGAGCCGCCCAGGCGCCCCAAGTTTTGTGTTTTTAGATAGTGTTTTTGCAACAAAGTTTTGATAAGAGGAGTTCTGTTGATAAATATTTAAAGACAAAGCTAATATTTTTGAAAGTTATTATTATTATTATTATTATTTGCTTTGTTCTCTTCTATGCTGATACTTTTGCTGTAGTTACTAGGGAGCTTTATGTGTTTTCCTTTATTTTTCAGTTACATACTAGACATAGCTGGACCCATTAGGGACAGATGAGTACGTCCAAGTAGCCTCATTCTAGTGATGCTCCACTGTTGATGCATATCCTCTGATCATTCCACATTTAGACCAGAGATCCTCAGTTGGAAGCATGGAGTGATAGCGATGGGAAAGGGAACAGAAAAGAGAAATCTCAGAGTCGGTTTGGTTCTTTAAAATCCATTTCCCAGGGCTTGAGACATGTTGAAGCTGAATCTCCAGGTTTGCGGACATATAACAAGAGTGGGTTATGATGTGGGAGCTTATTGTTATGGTCTACAATAGAGTTGGACAAACTTTTCTCTCCAGGGTCACACAGCTAATATTCTAGTCTGTGAGGGATAAATGTTTTCTGTTGCAGCTACTTACCTCTGCTGTCATAACACAAAGACATCCATAGCACAGAAATGAATGAACGGTGTGGCCATGTTTCTTGGAATCTTGTCTTACCCTTCCTATCTTCAGCTGGCAGTGTCTGATAATGTGGTGTCGGTTTCATCAAAACAGTGTGGATTGAAAAGAGGATGATATAGATTGAATTGGGTGCAGTGGAATTGCAATGAACTGGAGTAAAAAATGTTTCATATAGACATAAGCTACTTGAATCACTTTGCTTTTCAAACACAGAAATGGAAGCCCAAAAAGTGAGTTGTGTTCAAATGCTGTGTATAAGAACCTGCTTGCAACAAAGGATGTCTAATTTTTGCCCTGTATATTTTATTCTTCACGGAACTGTTTCAAGATCTCACTGGATGAGATACTTTAATTTCTTGAAAGGATTTGAGCCATTTGATAAATTGATGCTTCCATTTTTTGGGACATATCTACATATACTAAATGTGTCTGAGAACAGCAGGTACTAAGAGAAATGAATTTGAAATTAAATGTAAAGAGCTATGCCTAATTGAAAAAGACGTGGTAAAGGAAATGCTAAATTTTACCATTTCAATAAACTCTTAGGTAATTACACTAAAACAAACAAATGTTGAAAAACTAGATACATATGTGTGTATGTGTATGTGTGTGTGTATGTATATACACATACATACATATATTTTTTTTTCAGCTATTTGTTGGTGCTCATCTAGCAAACATATATTGTGTGCATTATATTGTAGGTCTTATGTCAAATACCAGGGTTTTAATACTGAGTAAAAGATCTTCATTCTCATAGAGTTAATTGTCTATTGGTAGAGAAAAATAATAGAAATTACTTCTTATTTAGTGCTTATGATGTGCTAGGCACTTTGATAAGGACTTAAATGCATTTTTAGTTTGTACTAATAATGGTATGAGTTTTTAATTTATAATAATGAGCATCAGCTCATTTAAAGCACATAATGAGTATGTGCATGCACACATGAATATAGGCTTTATAAAATGATATATGAATGTAATATATAGTGTTTATGTATAATATTTTGAAGCTTGTAATTGCATACTTTTCATATGCTTTATAATTTATAAAATAAAACATTTGAATCATGAAAAATAAAATGGAGAAACTTTCTATTTATATATTTATCAGATCGTGTCTTTTTCTGCCTGGCTAAGGAACATCTTGTTGCCTTATGGTTTTAGAGATGCAGAGACACGTTTGACCTTAATTTACATTTTTGGGTATTTCTAGGGCAAGAAAATTGCTAGTCCTTTACCCCAAAGAATCAAGTTGAATGAGGAATTATTGCCTTTAGCTGGACCAGAGAGCAGACCATGGCAGTGGCCCAAGAATCTGTAAAAAATATTCAGATGAAATCCATCGTTAGGGAGTCTTTGAGCTGTAAGGTGATTGCTGGAAGTCCAGCCAGTTTTTCTGACTCTTGGGTACCGTTCTTGATTGGGAACGTCCTGGTAAGGAGATAGATGGTAGCAGCTCTCCTGACAGGTGTCATCACATGTAGTGCCATTATGATTCACAAAATAAACAGGTTCCTTTTTCTGTACATTAGATCATCTTAAAGTGTTCCCCACACTTGTGATGAGCATGGTAGAGGAGTGAACTTCAACAATTTCATTATAACTGGCAAGAAACTGAGGATGAGAGAAACCATTTTCCACTCTAGGCGGGAGAGATATACCAGAAGTCCCAAATTCTAGTTTGTCTTATAGGTTTATATATATTTTATATATTTTCTTTTTAACAAGGAGGTCTCAATGGCTTTGCCAAGAGTACAGGTGCTGCCTCCACGACCCCAGGGATAACGGACAGCAAAATGTGGAATGTCATAGGCTTAGGGTATGTAATAGCCTCTGTGTCCAAAAGAACTCACTGTGCAGATTGGTGTTCTAATGGTATGTAGTGCAAAGCCAAGAAGGACATGTTTTGTACCAGAAGTTCTTAGTTGGTCCAGAGATCCCAGGACACACAAAAGGAGACCACTACAACCTCTACAAGGAAGGAGTTCATGGGGTCATGAACATACATACAGTCTGTTGCATTGCAGTAGGGGTAGATTTTAGAGTCTTTTGTTGCAGTGGTGGCACTCCCACTGGGCCAGTTTAGGAATATCTGTGTAAGTGGGTTTAAGTGTAATATATAAATGAGGAGTGCATTGCCTCCCAAACACAAAATGGCCTGCATGAAGTTGGGCTCACGTAAATGTTGTGGGTACTGAGGGGGTCAAGAATTGTTTCTTAACAATGTCATGATGTCACAGCCCTTGATTGACCAAATAACACACAGGAATATATATTAAGTTGGTGGGGCCTTTTATTTTGAGTGGGGCAATAGCTCATCATCTTTTTTTTTTCCCTTTGTGAGGAACTATGTATTTTTATATACTCAGCAAGTATGTAATAGGCATCTTATGGGATTATTCCTTCAGAGACTTCCAAGTCATTGTCATCGTATTTAGGGGACTTCCCCACAGACATTTTTAGTTTATGGAGTTTATTCATTGGGTTTGAGTTAGCCTCTTTTCATGTTTATGAGCCCTGCTGCTCAGTGAAACCCAGAGCCTAGGTCAGTATGTATTTTCACAGGTCAGTGTGTATTTTCACAGGTTTGATAGAGTGATAGTATTCTCTGTCCCTTTAAGAGGAGTGGACGTGAAACTTCTGTGGCCGCTGCCTTGGGAGGACCATGGTTGTTTTGTTTGATAACTCTGAGGATCAGGTTCTATTTTGATGAAAGAGGCATAGGCAGCAGCAAAGGGTTTTTGTAGGCTCCTAGTGAGCTGTTTGATTTTAGGAGTATGGATGTCAGCAAGCCACATTAACTGTTCTTTCACACTTGAGCAACAACCCAGTAGGCTTACATATTGCACAGGTTAGCTTTCTTTCTTTCTTTTTTTTTTTTTTTTCCTTGAGAACTCTGTAGAATTGGGTCTGATGCCTGCCTGAGAGACACAACCAGTGATCATGGGCCAAGAGTCATTCCTACGCCTTGTGCTGAAATTATCACCTATGACTTATGCTAAAATTGAGGCGTAAAATTCAATCCAATATGCATAGTAGACCTCTGCCAATACATATGCCCAGAGCCCCTTTAAGGAGGACCCTAAGATATTCCTTTACTTAAATGCCAGCTACTCAAACTTCCAACTTAAGTTGGTTAAATCTATAAAAGTTTGGTAGGCTGTGCAAATACAGCACAAAGCAGACCAAGACTAGCTTATAAGAGCTGAATGAAATGTCCAGATAACATCCAGCAAGGAAATTGGGGCAGGGGGTCTTAAAACTATACAGAGCAGAAATCTATCAACAACCTAGATGAAACTGGAAGTATTCTCTTTCCCAGATATTTTATAAAGTAACCTAGCCAAGACCTTGATTTCCACCTTGTGAAACACTAAGAAGTGGACTGTTATGCCTTCTTGTACTTCTAACCTATAGAACTGTGAGATAATGATGGGAAGGTTTTGGTAATTTGTTACAGTGATAGAAAAGGAGTACAAGCTACATGTACATTTTGGGTGTGGCTTTTAAAAATAAACATATGTTTTCTTTTGCATAAATACCCAGTAGTAGAATTGCTAGGTTATTGGGTAGGACTATTTTTTTTTTTTAAGATTTTTATTTATTTCTTTGACAGAGAGAGATCACAAGTAGGCAGAGAGGCAGGCAGAGAGACAGGGGGAAGGAAGCTCCCTGCTGAGCAGAGAACCCAATGTGGGGCTTGATCCCAGGACCCTGAGATCATGACCTAAGCTGAAGGCAGAGGCTTAACCCACTGAGCCACCCAGGCGCCCCGGGGTAGGACTATGTTTAACTTTATTAGATAATGCCTATGAAAATGTTCCCCAAAACTATCGTAATTGTTTTATATTTCCACTGAAATGTGAAAATAAGGCGTTCAGTTGTTCCACATTCTTGATAAAACTTTTAGTTTTATCTTTTTAGTTTTAGTCATTCTGGGTATTAGACAAAGTTTTCTTATTCTGATTTTAATTTGAACTTCCTCAATGACTAGTAATGTTGAACATCTTTTCATGTGATTACTGTCTATAAATTGTTTTGTAAATACATGTTGAAAATATTTTGTCAATTTTTAGTTATGTGTCTTTTTAAAATTTAGTTATTTGAGTTATTTATATTTTTACATATTCTAGAAAAAAGTCCGTGGTCAGACATATGACCAACATGCAGCTTACATTTTCACTTGCTTAATGATGCCTCTGAAGAACAAAAGTTTTAATTTTAAACTAATTTTTAATTAGTTTAATAAGTTGAATTTTTAACTAATTTTAACTAATTTCTTCTATATAAGTTTTAATTTTTAACTAATTTCTTCTATTGCTTTGCATGTGCCTTCTCTACAAAATTATGTCCCTTTCTGTTTCTTGAAGATATTAATTGGTAAGTTTTAGTAGTCATTTTGTAGGCATATTGTCATACCCCTTTTACGTCAAATGGCTCCATATTCCACAAGGTCACATTTTTAAATAAAATCATGCTTAGTGTACAAGGTGTTATCATTTAACATCTTTAAGTGATCAGTATATTACTTCAATTAATTATTTTCATATTTCTAATTAAATGGGACCTTTAAAAATAGAAAATTAATACTGAAGTAATATTCTTTGAATCTCATTAAAGTAAATTCAGAGATTGGGTTGCAAACAAACTGAGGGTTTTGGAGGGGAGAGGAGTGGGGGTTTGGGTAAGCCTGGTGGTGGGTATTATGGAGGACACACATTGCATGGAGCACTGGGTGTGGTGCATAAACAATGGATTTCAGAACACTGAAAAGAAATAAAATAAAATGGAAAAACAAAAAACAAAAACAAAAACCCCTCAATTTCAAGAACTCTGTAACATGTCTGTAAGGAAATACAAGATAATCTCAGTTTTCCTTGTGATCAGCAACCCTGTTTTCATGCAGTGTTGAATAATGAAAGTTAAGAAATTCTTAGCTTCACTTTTACCCTTCCCACTCGCCTCTAACCACAATTGTTGCTGATTTTATGCCCTTGACCTCCTCCCAAAAAAGTTCTGCCACTGTGAAAGGGAATAAAAATGATCATTTGAGATTCATCCATGTGAATTCACCTAAGTGAGGTTATCATCTTTCATGTCAGATTCTGAAGCTTATATTCATGATCACTGGGTTTTTTTATTTAAACTCCAACTACGCCTCTTTGAAACTTTTCAGCCTGCATTGGATAATCAGTATTATCTGTCTTGGCCATTTTGGATAGGGGAAGCCAAAGAGCTGTGCTGCAGACTAATTTACCCTTGCCTAAGAGACCCTAACTACTCTACCATATTTGTAATTGTTTTCACGGCTGTTAATTCATAGCATTAATTCACTGTAATTGTCCTCTGTTGTCTTTCTCTCTTTTTCTGCGTTCTGTCGTTTTAATTGAGCAATTTATATGATTCTGTTTCCTCCCCTGAATTGGCATATCTATTATACATTTAAATTAGTTCAGTTTAGCTTGTCTAATAAATCTGTGTTCTAGTGGAGCGGTCACAACTATTGTGTGTGTGTGTGTGTGTGTGTGTGTGTGTGTATTTAATCAGCCCATCTGTTTTGCCACTGTTTTTTCATAGCATGTCCCATCGTGGCTAACTTCCCTTGCTCCTTGAACTGTATCCATCCTTCACCTTTTGACCATAAAGCACATAAATTTTTGTGGTATTTTCTTGTTTGTATAAGTGTGTGTTTGTCTGCTTGTTTGTTTTTCTTCATAGTTTGAACTATAGCTCCCTTTTCTCTGTGTACCAGGAACCTGTCAAGATGGAAATTTCTTATACAGTAAATCCACTTCACTTTCAAATTACCTGTTTGCTTTGGATCTTTGGTGGTGGACACATACTTCTGCTGATACCGTATTAGTATCTAAATTAGAATTCTGTTAGCCACCCCCAGGATCTTAGCCAAATGGAGCCTGTGGTCCCTCCACCCACTCAGAGAAAGTATGGTAAAAGTGACCATTTTACCCAGTTAAACTTGATAGTCTTGATGGACCTGATTTTTTTAAAAAGGCACATTTAAGCAAAAGTATGTATGTGGTTTCTTCTAATATATGAATAGCACCACAATAGTGCACAAAAATAAACGTCTTAGGAAATGAGTAAAAATGATCACTCTGAAGAAAATTGCGAGATATTTTGAAAAAAAAATTGTATGAGATGTGAAAGCACTAGCTATATTTAGGAAAAAGGAATGTAGGGACCATATTAGAAAATTTTAAGGGATCAATGCAATACAATTCTAATCAGCATTGCCACGCCTCCCCTGTGTTGGATGAAATCCTACACAAGGAAATTAGGAGGGTAAGAAGGAGTGTGGAAGGACATTTTATGCTTATTTTTTCCCCACAGAGAAAGAAAAAAGAAACTCATTAAAAAAAAAAAAATCTCAGCTGACCAACAGTTCATTTTTTGCTTGCTTTGACTTCAGTAGATTTATGGATAACTTAGGTGACCTCAGTGACTGTGTTCATAGTTTATATTACCTAGACTGGGGTAACAGCCTTATGTGAAATTGGACACTAACCTTGCCTTGGGAAATGGAAATCCTAGTAACTCTGTGGGACTGATTGTTCTGGAAAAGCAAACATTACTATGGTTTATCCCATCATTGGGCATAAAGTGATGGATCTTGATTGGTTGTGAATGAACACATATATGTAACCCCAGAAGACTTGTGTAGAGTCAATAGAGTTTGAATAACTTTTTATTATTCTAAGTATTGACAAATAGCTCCTAATTCATGTTGACATGTGCCTTGGTTTGATTAAGGACTTTACTTCCCTTATGACCCAGCTTCATGGAGTCTTTTGTGTGCCTCATCCTCAGACATCACTGTGGAAAAGTCAATGACTTGTCACAAATAAGAGCCAATAGAGATATTTAGTTAGTGCCCATGGGGCAAAGGGGGACAGAGGAGACAAAATTTATAAGGCTAGAGGCTCATTAACAATGTTCTTTTAGTAACTTAGCAGATCTGATTCAGCTCATCTGAGCTAGCTTGAGAAGTAGAGGTTGATAAGAATCATTGGGTTCTAAATTCTGGCATGTTTTAAAAAGGCCAGTTCCGGGGCACCTGGTTGGCTCAGTGGGTTAAGCCTCTGCCTTCGGCTCAGGTCATGATCTCAGGTTCCTGGGATCAAGCCCCACACTGGGCTCTCTGCTCAGCGGGGAGCCTGCTTCCCCCTCCCTCTCTGCCTGCTTCTGCCTACTTGTGATCTCTCTCTCTCTGTCCAATAAATAAATAAAATCTTAAAAAAAAAAAAAGTCCAGTTCCCAGATTAAGAAATTTGCCTTGCTACATAGATATTCTATGTTAGATTGCTGTCAATGGCCCCAATTTTTCATTCCTCTCTATATAGATACCCTTTGCCAGATAAATGTACAGAGTTCTGGTTCTCTGACTTCATACTAAGTCCTATGACTCCCTTTGTTCAAAGGAATCATAAATGGGATACCATAAGAAGCTTTTTCACATGTCAATTTTCTGTTCTTGAACTTTTTCATCTCTAATAAAAGACGATTTCCAAATTAGGCTACTGGAAGAAAAGAAATGCAAGACCTAATTACCTCTATTTTCTCAAATGATAGCCAGCTCAGTCCCAGGCATGTGAGTATTCCCAAACATGACCAGAAAAGTTACCCAGCCAGACCTAGGTAGGTTGTCTATCTGAAGCTTTATGAGCTAAATAAAAGTCTATCATTTTAAGCCACTGAGATTAAAGGTTTCCTAAGCAACATTATGTGTAGAATGTAATGTGTGCAGGTCCCCTCTCAGTTACAATGTTGACCACTGAGCATGCAGGTTCTCTACACCTAACTTTCAGTGTGAGACACTGAGAACTGTGGATATTGTAGTACTTTATACTACTGCCCTACTTTTAAGGGTTTTCCCTAGAAATTTTTATTTATATTTGTACTCTTGTGGCATACCCCTCTGCTTCATAGTCTATGCATGCACTATGGTGCATTCATAGTCTTTCATTTGACAGCATTTGATTATGTATGTGTGTGCTGGGTAGGGATAAATGTAATTAATGAAATTTATGGAAAATAGAAACTTAGGACAATGACAAAGAATTCCAGGAACAATAAATCTTAGATTTCCCTATAATCTCACTACCTAAAGAAAATTTATTGTCATTTTGTTGTTTCATCCTTGCCTATTTTTTGAAGAGATAAAGATAAATAGCAAATTTTATTTTTATTGATATTCATTCAAAAATATTTACTAATTTAAGAAATTTGTATATTATTTATAAGTTTGTATCATTTATCATGTATGGATATATTATGCTTTATTTAGGTCATTTATTTATATAATTTAATTAATTTACTTACATAATTTAATTCATATAAATAAAAGACAGAAATTGCCTTTATGTTAATCTACTTTACCAGTATTATTGGTCAGAAGTAATTTGTTCCTAGTGGACCTAAGTGGGTTGGTCATTGTGTTGGATCCCAGGGGATGAATGAAATTAAGTGGGTTTACACAAAGCAAGCAATATTGACTTCAAGTTGAAATAATTGAGAAGCATTTAGGGTCAGTGTAGTAGAGTCAAGAATGGCCCTCAAGTCCAAAAGACTTCAAAGACCAAGTCTGTACATTAGGATATAAAGGGAGTAGTAAGGCTGGGTTAAAATGAAGAGTGTATAATAAAGGCTCTATCCACCTAATTGGTGATCTCTCTATTGTTGTATTGATCAGAATCAGATCTCAAGTATGTGTATACTTACCAGAGAAAACCCCATATGCTAGAGTTCTCCCTTCTCCCTGTGAAATATGCATAAAATTCAACTAGGCTACTTTCCGTTTCTATTTTGGTGACTGTCCAGTTGCTAGATTTAACCTAAGGTTGTGATGACTGATTATAGCATTAACAATCAAATAGGTACTCCAGTATATATGACTTGAACTAAAAGAATTAATGCTAATGCCTACTTAAGGAGTTTGCTGGTTAAAGAAAGAGATGAAAGATAAATCAACCCTTAAACACTTACTGGCACTTAAGACTAGTTTTTCCACTTGGATGCAGAATATTTTGATTGACATTATAGTCAATTCAGTCACAGAATAGCTGTCAGCTGCTTTATGTTCCTGCTCATTCATGTAACCATTTCCCTGTGGCATTTATAGCAAATAGAATTCTTGAACATTTAGGTCCTTATAATCACTGAGAAGATTGCAATTGGATTTTGGTAATCACTGGTTAACAAAAACAATTACAAACCATTTAAGATTTACTTCACTTACTTTTGTGCATTAAAATCCCCCCTTTCTTTCTGTATTTTCATTTAAAATGGATTGAAAGAGAAGCTAATGGCATATTTCTGATAGTTTACCTCTATTGACATTACAAATCCAGCTGTCAGTCTGACAGCAAACCTCCTTAGCATGAATGATTCAAGGAATTTCTTGGAAGTATAATAAATTGCAGCAAGAATTTAAGCTAAAATACTAGCCTAAAATCTTTGTTTTTCCAGATGAGTAGAAACATTTTAAAAGAGGAAAATTAATATGCTGCAGTCTGAGGCTAAACATAAGGGGTAAGGATAGCCCATAATATTTTGAGAAAGAACAAGGTCAGCTATGTGAATTAACAAGGTAGAGATTTATGATGAAACATTAAACTTGGCAGGCAAATAGACTACCTGGAATCTATGATGGTCAAAGGCAGCACTAGTAGGGCCTGATTCAAGACTGAAGGTCCTAGTAACTGAATTATTGAATCTAAATCAATTCTGAAAATACCAACGCGTCATACTGTGAAATTACTTTTCTCAAGTTATTGGGAGCAAGTTTCTCTCCACTCTGTTAAAATTTAAACATAGCTTCCAGAAAAAGTAGATGAAGAATATATTTCAAGCTTAATCCCTTACCTAAGACATATTTGGACAATTAAAGACAACTGAAACTAAGCACAAATAATTTACATTATAATATTCCAAAAGATTACAGAGTGGCAAAAGATTGTTGAACTACACTTGACTATTTCAATTAGAAATATATGTAAATTAGCTAACAATAGAAGTATTAAAACTAATTAATGTTGGAATATAGTATTTGATAGAGTATTCAATTAATAACTTAGAAAATATGAAAATAAAATGATTTATAATTTTTTTTAAGTTTCAAGACACAGAAAGGGGCTGTCATGCTCAAGTTATCAGCACTCTCCATATCTACTGAAAGATGGGACAAGTGATTAATATCAAACAGATTGGATTAGTAAGATATAACACTGTAAAAATTCACTGAAGCTAAAATTGAGGCCCTGAGACTAATTTCTAAACTAGGCCTACTTAGTAATTTTTAGATCTCCCTAACACCATACTTATATTATTGTGTTGGATACCCCAGTAGCTGGTAACATAATATTTATGGGTATGTCTGTGAGGGTGTTTCCAGATGAAATTAGTATCTGAATCTCTAGACTGAGTAAAGAAGATTTCCCTCACCAAGTGGGTGGGCATCATCCAATCTTCTGAGGGCTTGAAGAGAACAGTAGATGAAGGAAGGGGGAATTTGCATTATCTGTTTGAACCCCGACACCCATCATCTGTCCTTAGACATTGGCACTCCTCATTCTCAGGCCTTCAGATTCCAACTGGGGTTAAAATTCTGATTCCAGGTGGGGTTTATACTGTTGGCTCCCCTGGTTTTCAGGCCTTCAGAATTGCACTGTGACTACAACCCCAGCTTCTTGGGTCTCCAGTTTGCAGAGAATAATTCTGTGGTACATATTCTCCCTAATTTCCAATTATCCATAATTTCATGAACCAACTCCTCAAAATACTTCTCTCTCTACAAATGTATATATGAATGTGTGTAACCAGCTATCTCTATCTATATATCTATGTATACTTATAGTATCTATAGTATGTGTATGTATGTATGTGTGCATGTGTGTATGTATCTATCTATATCTACCTTTCACTATCTGTCTATCTATCACTATCTAACTGGTTTTATTCTCTGGAGAACACTGACAAATATAATCACTTATAATTGGTGCATCATATTATGAATCATCACCCTAAGTGACAATTTCTTCAGCCTCTTGTTTCTAATTTAATTATAGTCTCATAAGTGAAAAATTAACCTTATTAGTAACCCCACCGTCATCCAAATCCAATCAGTTATGTGACCTTGGAATTTGCTCTCATGAGACAAACATATTGAAATCTTCTGCTTTGTTGTTTGTAACACATTTTATTGATTACAAAGCGCTCATGTCTTTAATATTTGGAGCTTCACAGTTGCTTCACTGAAATTTAAAGTTACCTTTCAAAGATAGTGCCACTTCTCTCATCTCTCACAGAAGCTGGAGAACTGACATTTCTCTTTTCTACCTTAGGAGTTCAAGAGAAGGCTCTACTTAACCCTTGGATCTCAGCCCTCTTCCCCCTATTCCCTTATTAGAGTTTCTACTGGGAAATATTTATGGTCATTTTATTTGAATTTTGTGAATATTATATATCAAAAACATTAACAGTTTTTTACCCTTTATTTGCAAAAAAATAGAAGTTTTGTTGAATTTTGTTCTGTTTAAAGTGATTTTCCTTTTTTTTTTTTTGAAGTACTAACATATCATTTAATTGTTTAGGTCCTAATATCTATTTATTTATATACTCCATTAATTTTAAGCCTTAAAATCCTTCTCCAAAGATTACATTTTTTCTACTCCCTGCCAAAGATATATGATGACATCTGCCCCTTTTACATTATTTAAGGATTTCCCAACATAAAGCAAATTGCTTTAACACAGTAAATTCTTAATAAAATTCTTTGGTTTAGATTTAATTTGGCTTGCTATTAAAGATAGCTGGAACTGAAAAACAACATGAAATTGTTTTTATCAATGGTATATACAGATTGTTCTTATATTAAAATTGGATCATGTTGGTGTCCTTTCAGTATATAATAATAAAAAATAAAACGACATTAAATACATTTTCCAATTTATTAAAAGCTTTAATGATAAGCATATCATTGAATAAGAGTCATAATTTTATAACTTCTTACATTTTTTAATAAAAGTGATTGGAATAGAACATTTTCCCACCAGCAAAATAAATATAAAGAATGATTTAATGGTAGTTAGAAAGCCATCTGATTCATGGCAAATTATCTAAGCACATAGGACATTGGCTTCATCTAGAATTTTTTTGACCTATTGATCAGTAAGTATTTGTGAAATGACCCAAAACATATGTAGTAACACACTGCAAAAAATTAATCATCTTTTGGTTAAAAATGGCAATAACTACTTATTAAGAAAGTAGAACTGAGATACAGAAAATATCCAAAATTTTAATAACCAGGTTAAGAATGGGTTAAGGATTCTGATAACCAGGTTATAAATCCTAACATTTGCCAACTTGCCTTGTTTCCTCTACATGCCATATTCATTAAATAAGTTTATGAGATTAAAAAAAGCCTTTATTTATTAATTTTTAAGATTTTATTTATTTGACAGAGAGAGACACAGCAAGAGAGGGAACACAAGTAAGGGAAGTGGGAGAGGGAGAAGCAGGCTTCCCACTGAGCAGGGAGTCTGATGTGGGGCTCGATCCCAGGGTCCTGGGATCGAGCCCCACATTGGTCTTCCTGCTCAGCGGAGAGCCTGCTTCTCCCTCTCCTTCTGCCTGCTGCTCTGCCTACTGCTGCTCTCTCTCTATCTCTCTGTCAAATAAATAAATAATCTTTTTTTTAAAGATTTTATTTATTTATTTGACAGAGAGAAATCACATAGGCAGAGAGGCAGGCCAAGGGGGTGGTAAGCAGGCTCCCTGCTGAGCAGAGAGCCCGACGTGGGGCTCAATCCCAGGATCCTGAAATCATGATCTGAGCTGAAGGCAGAGGCTTAACCCACTGAGCCACCCAGGCGTCCCTAAATAAATAATCTTCAAAAACAAAAAAACAAAAAACCCTCTCTAAAAAAAGTTGGTTAAAATAAAAGAGAGGGAAAGATAAAATAACAATAAATTTCAAATTCCTCAAAATTGCCATTGAGAATAGCAATTAATTGTACAGACCTCTTTTGTGATACATCATGTCTTATTATAGCAAATTAGTGTCAAAGCAACGATACAGCACTGTTTGATGATGTCAGCTTGAGTTTCTTTGTTGTTCATTAAATTGGCCATTAATTTTTTTTTTTTTAGATTTTTTGTTTTTAATTTATTTATTTGACAGACAGAGATCACAAGCAGGCAGAGAGAGAGGAGGAAGCAGGCTTTCTGCTGAGCAGAGAGCCCGATGTGGGGCTTGATCCCAGGACCCTGGGATCATGACCTGAGCCGAAGGCAGAGGCTTTAACCCACTGAGCCACCCAGGCGCCTCTTGGCCATTAATTTTAATAAGATTAGTTGTTTTATGAATTAGTTCAATTGGTTCACAGTATAAATTATCAGTGTATTATTTCAAAGACTTTCTAAACTTGCCTACTATTTTTGTTGGTTTTCGTGAGTTTGTGATTATTTGTTTATTTCTGAGGGAAAAATCAAGCAGATCATGTAACTGGCAAAAATCTAGCAGAAGAAAAAAAGCATTATATCAATACAAATAAATATCTGTGTATTTTTATGTAGAAAATTTATGCATTAGCATATATATACACACATGCATATATATATGTCTATAAGAGATGTATATATGTAGAGATTTATGTTTATATAGAAAAATCCTACTTTTATAGAATTCACACTTTTAAAAATATACAGAATTGTTTTTATTAATTATTTTTATTAACATATAATGTATTTTTTGCCCCAGGGTTACAGGTCTGTGAGTGGTCAGGCTTACACATTTCATAGCACTCACCATATCCCATACCTTCCCCAGTGTCCATAACCCAACCACCCTCTCCCTCACCCCCCTCCCCCCAGCAATCCCCAGTTTGTTTTTTGAGATTAAGAGTCTCTTACGGTTTGTCTCCCTCCTGTTCCTATACTGTTTCATTTCTTTCCTTCCCTACCCCCCAAACCCCACCCTGCCTTTCAAATTCTTCATATCAGGGAGATCATATGATAATTGTCTTTCTCTGATTGACTTATTTCGCCAAGTATAATACCCTCTAGTTCCATCCATGTCATTGCAAATGGCAAGATTTCATTTCTTTTGATGGCTACGTAGTATTCCATTTTATGTATATGTGTGTGTGTGTGTGTGTGTGTGTGTGTGTGTGTGTATGTGTGTGTATACCACCTCTCATCTTCTTTATCCATTCATCTGTTGATGGACATCTAGGTTCTTTCCATAGTTTGGCTATTGTGGACATTGCTGCTATAAACATTTGGGTGCACATGCCCCTTCAGATCACTACATTTGTATCTTTAGGGTAATTACCCAGTAGTGCTATTGCTGGGTCATAGGGTAGCTCTATTTTCAACTTTTTGAGGAACCGCCATGCTATTTTCCAGAGTGGCTGCAGCAGCTTGCATTCCCACCAACAGTGTAGGAGGGTTCTCCTTTCTCCACATCCTTGCCAATATCTGTCATTTCCTGACTTGTTAATTTTAGCCATTCTGACTGGTGTGAGGTAGTATCTCATTGTGGTTTTGCTTTGTATTTCTGTGATGCTGAGTGATGCTGAGCACCTTTTCATGAAAAATACACAGAATTTTTTAAAAATCTAGTAATATAATCCAAAGTAAGAATTTAGCAAATATTTACATCTTAACTTTTACATTCAGTTCCCACCAACAAAAATGCTATGTATAAATACATAATATAAAAAAGGAATCTAACATACAAAATATAGCATCTGAGTGACCCAGAGTCACATAGTGGTTTGGTTCATTTTAGTTCTAGGGTTGAAAAATAAAGGTGTTTATTGTAAAGCCATTTGCAAAATAATTGTAATAAATAAGTATCCAGTTTTAAGTGCTAAATCAATTTTTCAACTGTGAAGGTATTTATGAATAAAGGTAATACTAAAGTTACATACTATGAAAATAAAACCTCCCTAAATAATCAAGTTTGTGTACTTTTAAGGTGCTTGGTCAGCATGATAGCTAATAATTGAAATAGAAAAACACATACATATATATGATATTTCTTTATTTCTATTGCATATGATATCGTATATTTTTGGATAAAGTTTCTATAAGTATGTTAAGTGTCTATGCATATTTATGTGATTTAGATTTAAAACCACAATATGGTTTTTAGAAGGGGCATATATATAAAATTTTTAACCATGGAATGTCTTTTGAAAGCAAAAGCCTAAAATCCAGCTTAAAAACAACTATGTTTATATAAGATTATTAAATATAATCAATAAATATCAAAAACAAGGAAAAGTGCTATGCCAAAAATGTAACAGATTAAAAAGTATATTTTAAAATATTTTAAGGTGAAATTCTAAAAAAATCTGCTGCTCTCCCTGCTTGTGCTCTCTTTCTCATTCTGTCAAATAAAAAAATAAAATAAAATAAAACAGGAAAGTTGAATCAAGATAGTAAATTTTCCAGTTCTTCAATCAATAAGCTAATTAATCAATTCAAAATGTTACTGTAGTGCATATTAAAAGCAAGCACGATGGGGCGCCTGGGTGGCTCAGTGGGTTAAAGCCTCTGCCTTTGGCTCAGGTCATGATCTCAGGGTCCTGGGATTGAGCCCCGCATCGGGCTCTCTGCTCAGCGGGGAGCCTGCTTCCTCCTCTCTCTCTGCCTGCCTCTCTGCCTACTTGTGATCTCTCTCTCTGTCAAATAAATAAATAAAATCTTAAAAAAAAATAAATAAAAATAAAAGCAAGCATGAAACCTAATCTATGCTAGTGACTATTACTAACAGAATGTCTTGAGTGATATCCAGGAGTTTATCTGTTATCCTAGAAAATGTATACATACTTTTGCAATTTGTAGCAATACTTTTGTGACATACAATTTGTTTATATCAATAGGATGATAGCATTAGCCAGATTAAACAATCAAGTTTAGATATTTCACACTCTTAAGTATTTTAGCTATTTACACACAAAGTAAAACATGCATACTGTCAATAGCTGATATTTACAGAATGTTTTGTATGTATCATGTCCTGTTCTAAATTCTTCACCTAGATACAGGTGTATATACTTTTCACCATAACTCCATGAGCTGTTTATATTAGTATGTTGTTGTATAGGAGAAAAAATTAGGTCAAAGAGTTTAAAGGAAGAGTCAAAGTTCACATAGCTAGGAAGAGGCATATACAGTCTCCTATCAGAGGCCGTACTCTTAACCCCTCACATCACTGCCTCTTATACAAGCAAAATGCTAACTCCTCATGAAGATCATATAGTAGTTTTCTTTTCCTTTTCCTTCTCTCCTTTCTCCTTAAAAGAAAATATTTAATCCCCCAGGCTTTCACTTTAAAGTAATGTCTACTAGATTGGCATTCAAATATTCTTATTCAATTCAATTTTAATTGAAAACACAGACATAGCTATGAAATTAAGTAGATCATTAATGAATGTATTTGAGAAACCTGTTTTTTATCTAGTAACATCCATGATAACGTCCTTCACACTCTGTATGTTGGAATAGGGAGCAAAATCTAACAAGCAGAAAAATAGAATGGGGGGTCTTTTTTTTTTTTTTTTAAGACTTTGTTTATTTACTACAGAGTGAACATGCATGGGCAGGGGGAGGGGCAGAGAGAAACGCAGACTCCCCACTGAGCTGGGAGCTAGATGTGGGTTTGATCCCAGGACCCTGGAATCATGACCTGAGTTGAAGGCAGGTACTTAACTGATTGAGCCACCCAGGCATCCCAAAAGACCAGATTCTTTTAAAAATTACCTGCAAATTATAATTTTAAGACCTAATTCTTTGAATTTGAAAGGCATTTATGGAGATAGTTGTAAGATAAACACTCTGTCTCACCTCAATATTGTAAATACATAAAGTATTACCTTCTGAGTGAGAGTTAATAAATATATGAAATTAACTAACAATTTGTCAGAAAATAAATACCATTTGTTTATATAAGCAGATTCTAACCACAAAACATCTTATAATATATTCTTGTTACTATGTTCACATTAAATGTCAACCATCAGCTGAAATATAAATTGTATATCCAGTTGTTTCAGAAGACTTAAACTATAATTTTATTATTCATTATTTTTCTTTTCATTGTAATAAGTGATAAAAAATATGGCCCAAGTAAGAAAACAAGTGTTAGGCAGGACCCACAACCCTAGAGGAAATGATGGAGCACTAGTGATAGAAATCTGTTCTGTAGGTATACTCATTTGACGACTCTGCAGAAGAAATTATTGCTTTAATATTTATATCTCTATTTCTCTGTATCTAATTTAATGACTCATTTAACATGCTTGTAATTCCTGAGATAATATTAGAAATCTGTTTCATAATTATGCCTGGGTTCTTACATGGTATTTAAATTCTAGGCCATTATATACTGATCTACAGAGGTTTTAATTTGAAACTTAACTCTTTATTAACTAAAATTAACTAATGATGAATGTATTTTTATTGTATTTAAAATATATACTAAAATATTTTCTCATTTGGTCAGTGTATAACGTTGCCAGAAATGAACTCTGTGTTGTAGAAATGAAATGGTGATAAAAATATTAATAAATTTTAGAAACAGAATTGCCTTTGAAAGCAATCCTTGTCTAGAACACATTTTAGTGGATAAGTACATTTTAGGATCTTCTTTGGATACATATGTACTTTGTTGATCTTAAGCATCTGAACTAGCCTTATGTCCTTGACCCAGAAGCCACTTAAAAAGTAGTCTCAGTTGTACTGATACCATCCACATTTTGCATCTGTACTTTGGAAGGCAAGAGTCAATTAAAGCCTCCCCATTACTCTAAGAAGTGCTAGGTTTGGCAGCAGTGTTACTTATGCCAAAGAAAAAATACAGAAAGAAAAAATGGTATTTCATTTCATCCAATATTGCTACAAAATATTTTTAAAATTATAATTATATCATCTACAGAATACTTTTTAAAATTATGGTTTTGTGTGCCTGGATGGCTCAGTGGGTTAAAGCCTCTGCCTTCGGCTCAGGTCATGATCCCAAGGTCCTGGGATCAAGCCCCGCATCGGGCTCTCTGCTCAGCAGGGAGCCTGCTTCCTCCCCTCTCTCTGCCTGCCCCTCTGCCTCCTTGTGATCTCTCTCTCTGTCAAATAAATAAACAAAATCTTTAAAAATAAAATAAAATTATGGTTTTACTCAAAATTTATGTTCAAATCCTTTTTCAGAAAATCAACTTCACACAGTCCTCTAGGTGCTGCCTTTGAAGTTAAAAATGTTCACCCTAAAAGAACTGCTTTAGAATGGTCCTCAGACACCAATCTACAATGGTATTCGACAGTAAGGAGTTTACATAAATCTACATTAAACTTTTTAGCACAGCCTACTTCCATATATCTGCACGTATTTCTGTCTGTTTCATCAGAAAAATAAAAATCTGAATTAAGCTAATAAAGAATGGCAAGGTATTATAGTACAGAAAGTCACAAAACAAACCCTACTTCTTTTGCAAGACAGGAGTCAGACAGAGATTTTCTTCAATTGGCTGAGGTATCTATTCATAGTCTCATAAAATGATATCTGAAATGTTTTGTTTTTCTCAGGATTAAGGTCTTTTTGGTTCATGTTTTATTGGTGTTCAAGGTTTCTCATAAATCATTTGTATTTTAAATTTTGTTATTTCTGTTTACAAAGACAAGTTCTCAGTGTGATGATAAGAAGGAAAAAGGCAGTATCATGGGATCTTTTTCTTCTTGAATAATCATACTTGCTACTTTCCTTCCTTCCTTCATTCCTTCCTTCCATTTGTTCTTTCTTTCTTTCTTTCATTATGCTTTCATCTTTTTCACCTTTCTTTTTAAAAAAATTATAGTTTTATTCAAATTATAATTTTAGAATTGTTATTATAATTTCATTTATCCTAACATCTATTCATTTATCCCTTATTAGTTTAATAATGCAGTTACTCTATGTCAATCTAAGTTTTCCTTTGGAAATCAATACTGACAGCTTTTTTGCAATTTCACAATTTAAGTGTCCCACTGGGGAGGGGAAAAAAAAAAAAAGCAGAGCTTTTGGCTACATAAGAAAGAAGTTTAAGAGCAAAATCAAACTGGACGTTACTAAGAAGGGGGCCATAAGAAAGCCTTAAGAATATCTCTGTTAGACTGCTTCAAGTAAAAGATCATTTTTAGCCTTAAGTTTATTGTTTATAAAGAGTTTCATAATTTTTCTGGTCCCAGGGTTATCTCTATCAAGCTGGAGCAGAATGGGATCTAGTTCAGAGCTGGAAGTTGGCAGAAGAAATTTTAGCTGCCAGGTCGGTTCACTTTTCTATTGAAACTGTGCAGAAAGAGGATGCAGTGCAATGGCAGAAAGTTGAAAATTGTCCAAATAACCATAACCATAACCAAAAGGTTTCTATTTGACTTAGAAACAATCTTAGGTCTAGAAGGACTTCCAAACTTTTAGTTAAAAGGAAACAAGTGGGAACATATGAAGAAAAGCATAAAAGTGAAATACCTAATAGTAAGAAGTGATTTTGAGGAATTCTATTAGGAGGACATATATAGATATATACAGACACAAGGATGACAAGAGCCATGACTTACAGAAGGGCCTTTAGAGGCCCTGTATAAGAGTTCAGTTTTTATTGTGAAGACATTAGAGACCCACAGTGAATTTTAAGCTGGGAATGGGAAATAAATTTTGAATAGTCACCCTTGTTGGTAAATGATCAAGGAGAACTAAATGAAAGATTAAGTGAATAAACTGTATTTTCAGTGTTCTTTTGTAGTTGTGATTCTCCTGCTTTCCTAGAACACTGGTATGTTGCTGTTGACATACATACTGGACATTCTTGCCACATGCATGTAATATAGATGATATTCTGTATAATGTCAAGAGATCTAGGTTTTGTAACTAACTCAACCTACTTAATAACTACCATTAATGGAGGAACAGAGGGAAAAGTTTAATGTGCTGTTTAGTTGGGTTTTTCTTTTCTTTCTTTTTCTTGCTTTTTTTTTTTTTTTTTTTTAGTATTTTATTTATTTATTAGAGAGAGAAAGAGAGTGAGGGAGAACATGAGAGTGGCAGGGGAGAAGCAGATTTTCCACTGATCAGGGAACCCAATATGGGGCTTGCTCCTGGGACTCTGGGATCATGACCTGAGTTGAAGGCAGACACTTAATGGACTGAGCCACCCAGGTGCCCCTAGTTAGGTTTTTTCTTTCTATTAGAATTGTGAAAAATGAAAATGTTCCCTCCATGTACATATCACTACATTCATTTTATAAAGATTTTATTTGTTTATTTGAGAGAGAGAGAGAGAGAGAGTTGGGGGGACAGAGGCAGAAGGAGAAGCAGACTCCCTACTGAGCAGGAAGCCTGATGGGTGGCTGGATTCCAGACCATGAGATTAGGACCTGAGCCTAAAGCAGCTGCTTAACCAAGTGAGCCACCCAGGCGCCCCTTATATTCATTTTTGAAGAGCTAGGTGGACACGTTATTTTTGCTTTGTGAAATATAGATAATTTCCTATCAAATTTACTTTTGGGAGTTACACTAACTCAAGGATTTCATTGTCACTTGTACAACCATAAAATCTGTGGGGAACCTTCTTAAAGCTTTTCTAATGAGGTTGATGCAAATTTTAACAGCTGTTAAAATTCGGTATTCCACACTGTTATTATTATGTTTTCTGTAGTATGGACAAAGAGATGCCTTAACTAATTAAAAATTGCTAATAGATTTTCTGCCACTGAGTCACATTTCAGGGGATTTAATTAATTGTATCTAACCCACTATCACTTTGCATTTAAAAAGCAGGGTTTGTTGCTTTTATTATTTCCCTGTCTTTTACTTTACCTAGTAAGATGATTTCACTACCATTTAAGACATGTTGAATGACTACTTGCAAGTACATTTCAGAACCTAAAACAATGAAGTCCATTATTGTACCAAAAAAAATTGAATTACTTACATCTTACCAACATTATTTCTCTGTTACATGTCTTAAATGAGTTCAAAGTATGGAAATATTTTAAATATATGCTGGAAGATATAAAAAAGATTATAGCAAAAAATTATTAAATAATTTTTAAATTAAAAAAAATTAAGGAAACAATTGAAAACTTTATCAATGTTAATCTTAGAACAGCATGTTCCTTTTTAATCCTCCCTTAATTATTCTTTTCCATTATTTAAATAAGATTATATAATTTAATGTGAAAAAGAAACTATTCATGTTTCTCAAAATTAGTTGTATTTAAAATAGTTGAGATAGATTTTTTGGCCATTAATACTATATGTAGTACTCTGTAAAAAGGCAAGAGGTCTAGTTGTTGTTACTAATTTAGTCTACTTTATATAACTAGCAGTATAAAGGTAATGAAAGTATGAAAGGGAGCAGTGTGCTGTTTGAATGGATTTTTCTTCTTGATTATTTAGAGTTGTGAGAAGTGAAAATTCTGGGATTTTTATGCCTCATAGAATATAGAATTGGCACTTATTTCTTGGTTTCTTTTTAATTGAACACAGGACATAATTATGACTATAATTTATATGTTAACAGTGAAAGATGAGTAATGTAGCTATTATTAGCTTAATTTTCGGCTTTTTTATGATGGTAGATGACACGCATTTAAATCTTGTTCCAAACCCAAGCATCAGAGAAGATTTGTGTAGCCTACAATATCCTGAGATACAATTGAGGAATTGTTCTAAATAAAGAAAATATTGCAGTGCATATTATTGACTAAAATTGAGTCTAAAATGATGGCAAATCATAGCATTTTTCTCTTATTTGGTATAGTAGTATTACAGTTTTAAAAAAAATGTGTAGAGAAAAGACTATAGGGAGCAAAATACTTGTGCATGGATGAATCATGGGTTTATGACCTGTGCAGTCTCAGGATATTGTGTTCTTAGGAGGACTCTGCACTTGGTTT
The DNA here is from genome assembly GCF_010015895.1 of Lontra canadensis. Taxonomy (NCBI): domain Eukaryota; kingdom Metazoa; phylum Chordata; class Mammalia; order Carnivora; family Mustelidae; genus Lontra; species Lontra canadensis. The sequence goes on along the minus strand of NW_022631013.1, from coordinate 7,670,807 downwards.
AATCCTCTAGAATTATGGTCTTGAAATCCTTAATAATACTGAACAAGGGTGCCACCTTTTCATTTTGGACTGGGTCCCACAAATTATATAGCTGCTCCCATACTTATCTTCACAGAATTGCATTTTCTCTCTGGCTGTGGGAGGCTCTTGGGGATGAGGGGACTCCTGCAAGTAGCCTGAGATACCTTTTACTCTGATATGTAAGTGCTTTTACTTGGATTAATGGGTTGTAAATGGTTTAAACATATTATGACATTTTCCCATGATATTAAACAAGGTCACTTCTTTTTTTTTTTTTTTTAAGATTTTATTTATTTATTTGACAGAGACCAGAAGTAGGCAGAGAGGCAGGCAGGGATAGAGAGAGAGAGGGAAGCAGGCTCCTGTGAACAGAGAGCCTCATGTGGGGCTCAATCCCAGGGCCCTGAGATCACGAACTGAGCCGAAGGCAGAGGCTTTAACCCACTGAGCCACCCAGGCACCCCGCAAGGTCACTTCTTGAGACAACAGGGCTTCTCTGCAGAGAGGAAAGGTGGACTATGAAGTGTATTTGTGTGTGTGTGTGTGTGTGTGTGTGTGTGTGTGAGTGTATCTTGTGTTGAAAATTTTTTTAAACAATTGATTTACCTTAAAATCTTTCATCTAAACTTCTCTGTTAGAAATTAGGTTTGCCCATAATGAAAAAAATGTATTTGTTTCACAAATTCATTAAATTGGCAATTTGGATACCAAATTTGGATACCAAACAATGACAAGTTGACACTATGTGTGCATAATTCATACACTTGGAGAAAGTAATATGGTTTATTTGACTAGTCAACCATCTAAATGTTACTGAATCAGAGAAAACTATGTAATGGGGATTAAATATATGCATCATTTTAATAAATTCATAGTTTTAACAAGGATGCAAGATTATATATATATATATATATGTATATATATATATATTTTTTTTTTAAGAGAAGTAAACCTTTAGTTCCTTGTTTCACAGGTAAAGTTGGGTGAGTTCGTTGGCAAGATAATCTCTTGCCAGCAAATTTCATTTGTTTAGTGAAAAAAGATGAAATATATATTATACTTCTAGAGAAGCAATTTTGCTACATTGTAGGACCAAGATTGTTCTTTTCTCCAATTTACATACATTTTCCATATAGTATTAGAGTAGAGTAAGCATATAAAGTGTACAAATCATAGATATATATCCCAATGGATTTTCTACAACCTGAACTTGGAAAAAGAAAATTCTAAACCCAGAATTCCCCTGTTGCCTTCTTCCAATCATTAATTCCCAAGAAAAGGTACTCTCTATCCTGATCTCTAATAATATAAGCCCCTTTGCCTGTTTTGAAACTTATATAATTGAAAACATATTGTATTTACTCTTTTGTGATCTGATTCAATTGTTCAGTATTATGTTTATGATATTTAACCATGTTGTCCTGACTGGCAATAGTTCATCCTTTTTTACTGTTCCCTAGTGTATCACTATATGACTGTATAGTTTGCCTATTCGTAATATTTTAGACAGATAATTTGGTTCTCTCATTTGGGATTAATATTGATATATTTGTATGTGTGTACTTTCTGTAAAATGAAAAAAATGTATATCATTTGAACTGCATTTGAAATGGACAGAGTTGTCTTACAGAGATACTTATCATGGCAAGCTTATTTTCATGTAAGATATGTTCCTTTCACAATCTTTTCAAGATCAAAATACCATAGAAACACAGAACTTTACCAATTATACAAATGTTATCCAGATTTCTTCTTATCCCAATATCTAAAATACTTATTTCTGGGGTGCCTGGGTAGCTCAGTCTGCCTTCGGCTCAGGTCCTGATTCCAGGGTCCTAGGATCGAGGGCCACATCAGGCTCCCTGCTTGGCGGGAGGCCAACTTCTCCCTGTCCCACTCCCCGTGCTTCTGTTCCCTCTCTCTCTGTTTCTCTTTGTCAAATAAATAAAGAAAATCTTTAAAAAAAAAACTTATTTCTATAAAGAGGATTTTAGAACTTTCTGCAATCTGATGTGTTCATTAGTGTAGGCTGAACATTTATTAGTGTTTTCCAGCACTATCTTTTGATGCATTTGAATACATCTTGAAAGAAATATCAGGAAAAGATTATTGTGATCTGAAACTTTGCTTCAAGGTTTTTAATATGATTCATTTAAGCATAACTTCTATATAGATAAAGTACCATCTCTAGGGTTTTAACACAGCTTTCCATGCTTTTATAATTAGTTTATTGACAGTTACTCAGAAAAGTCAGTGGTTCTTTGAGAGCCTCCAACTGTGTCCATCAATTAATGTTTTTAATAATACATCAAATCATATAATATTTAGCCTTAAGTATTTCTTTTACTAATTCTTTCATAAATGAGCAAAATAGTATAGTGAATAATAATTCCATTCTTTGAATAACCATCTTTTCTCAACCCAATCTTTCATATTCTTCTTATATTATATGCCTGAAAATCTCTTTAGAGATTTTTATATAGAAATAAATCATGGCAGTCCTCTCCAAGGTCCCTGCTTCCCACTTTAATGTGTTTTTCCAATTAATGTGTTTTTTGGGGGCTTTGATTGATTGATTAAGTCAATCACTTATTATTTTACATTTATTCAAAAAAGAATTTCTGAGCTTATATTTCGTGACAGTCTTCATTCTAGACATTAGAGATACAAAGATCATCTGAAGGATTTCTTCATTAATATAATATTTATTAGAAGTTTTGGGACACCTTGGTGGCTCATTCAGTTAGACATCTGCCTTTGGCTCAGGTCGTGATCCCAGAGTCCTGGGATGGAGCCCCACATTGGGCTCCCTGCTTGGCAGGAGCCTGCTTTTCTGTCTCCCCTGCTGCTTCCCCTGCTTGTGCTCTTCCTCCCTCCCCTTCTCTCTCTCTGAAATAAGTAAATAAATAAATGAAATCTTAAAAAAAGTTTAAAATAGTATTAAGCTGTATCAGTGCTGGCTCAACCAGAACACTAGATTTATAAATAATAAAAGATAAACAAATAAATAATCAAATATTTATGACAGAGATTTGACTACCTAATGTTGGGATCTGGTTAAAGAGAATGTATTGGGCTGAATTTCTTTTTCTGGTACTGATCAGGCTGTCAGGAGCAGAAATTGGAAGCTAATAGGAAAAGCAAGCACAAACTAGAAGGCTCCACTGAAAGACTGCAAGGATGTAGTGAAACTATAAAGACACAATGGAAGCTTCAATGTAATGTCACTTCTTCCAAGCCTCAATTTTGATGACTAGGATGTCTTGTGGGCAAAGTTGGTGCTTTATCAACTCTTGACACACAAATCAGAGAAGCTTAAGATCTGGTAGAAGTCGGTGGAGCTGTGGATCCACCTGCTCTCGTGTTGCCAGTAAGCACAGCTGGGACATAGGTCACAAGGATCTGCAGTAGTGACTTTTGCCATGCATTTACCTTCTCTATGCAAAAAGATAGCTGCAGCTTCATTCAGCCTTCCAAATCATGAACAAAACTCTTTCTTATATCCTATGCTAACCCAAAAGTATGCAATAAAGACGATTCTGTGCAATTAGTTTTTTGGGATGACAGAATGAAATGTACTAGACAGATACTTTATTATTAGTTTTTATTGTAACAATAAATAATTGAGCTATGTCATTAGCTCTCATGGAATTTAATATTATTGGATGGCTTCCTCAAAGAAGGAAACATGTACCTGTCTTCAGGAAAGCAGTAGCTCTGAGAACATGGAAAAGATCTAACTTTTCTTATCTTTCTATGAGAAATATTTTCTTTTTACTGATTTGCTATGATTTAAAAACAGCAAGAAGGAACAAAAATATCATTTACAGGATTACTTATTGAATCTAACTTTCTACCCACTAATTGGAATTTAACTTGAAGACTTGAAGTAGACCTAAAATTATTTAATGACCAAATAAGACCAAGACAGGCTTTGGTAGTATACCAAATCAACTTTATTTCAAAAAATTTTATGACAACTCTTAAAATAAGGCACAAATATTAATTAACAAATTACATAGTACTAACATGCCAACTGAAAAATGTTTGCTGTTAACCTTTATCATTATATTGAATAAGAGGACACAAATAATCTTTACCTTTTCAGAGAATGCTTCTTAACTTGTTCCAGAATCAGTGAATTTATAGAAATGTTTTTGTTGGTCTTATTTGAAATGAAGAAGAGGCAAAGACACAGTGGGAATTAAGGAAATTAAGGAAAAGACTATTCTACTAATTTGTCAAAAGTTTAATTCAAAACCATAGATATTTCACTTCCATTGTATATGAGACACTCTGTGAGGAGCTGGTGACAGATTCAACAATTAATGAAATCTCCTCAAGGAATTTGTGAGATAATGGTTAATGTACACATTTATATACATAGGTAATCCTTGATGGGAGCAAACAATTAGTATATTCACCAAGTATATGCCTAGATAGAGTTACAGATCTATAAAAATTGAGTAGTTACAAACTTTAAAAAGCCATAATTTATACATAAAGTTTTGCTGTGCTTTTTACCCCAAAACACAGTGTTTCAAAGACTTTTTTCTTATCTTAAAATGCCTTAGATTAACTTTGAAATAAAGTTGACACACATTCTAATTATCATGATTGCCCATTATGCTGGTAGTAGATGAATTAACTTATTTTTTTACAATCAGATGGAATAGAAAAAAAAATATATATGTATTTCTTCCTAAAATCACATACATTTATTTCCAAGTATAATTTTGTGATGCAAACCCTCAGAATCCAGAAAGGAAATTGTTAATATTATTTATTATATCCTTAGGGTCATACATACACAGGGCAGAAGAGAAGCAATCAAGCCAAGAAAGGCTTTTCTCTATGGACCTCACACAATAATGGTGCATCTGATCTCTTTTTTTAAATATCCAGCCCAAGAGGTTTAATAGGAACCATTTTTATTAAAATATTTGAAGGAATGAATGTTTTAGACAGGGAAAATGAAACTTGGAGCTTAATTTTGTATATTTCAATTTAAAGTCAGCTTTACTTTATAAAGTAGAAATCTGATAATATGCAAAATTATTGCTATATATTAGTATACAAAGGACCTGAAGAAATCATAATAGGACATGAAAGCAGCTACGTAATTAAGAATGAACAATAACAACAAAATGCCCTTGTAGTGCTCTAAAGAGAAAGCCAATTTAGTTTCTATCCTGTAGGATGAATCTAGAGAATTTGCATTCCTTCACTATATAGCCAGTTAATCTCAATATATCCAATTAAAATTTTAGCTTCTTATCTTGAAGTGATAAAGCATCACATGCATTTGAAAGACTAGAATCAAACTCTGGCATCTAAAATTAAAATCTCTACTTTTGAGAAATACTTTTATGCCTCTTTTATAATCTACAGAATGAGAATTTAAAAATACCTATTTACATGGTTGTTTGAGAATGAAAGAAAATACTAAATGCAATGTAGCATAATGTAGTGTAGTATCATATAATTCCTTGGACATAAGTCCTCAATGCTATTATTATATCTAATTTTTACCTTTGGGTAATCAGGCTCTGATTTATTTCAGTAAGTGCTACTAATGAAATGTTTTTTAAATAAATGTGAAATAGATTTTGCCATTGATAATACTCTTTTTTTAAACTCTTTTCCATTAAATAAATATATATTAAAATATTAATTTCAAGGAAACTATATAGACATAGAGGTAAAAGATTTATGATATATGTTTGAACATACCTAATTTCTGAGTGTTTCTAGTACTTTGGTCTATTTAAAGTTTTATATTTACTTAAATTTTCTTACTAGATGGTTAATTTAGTTTGTTGATTCTCTTTAAAATTTCCCTTCTCTTTTAACAAGTAATATATATGCTTAAATATCATCATGACTCCATGTCACCTAGATGATGGTAAACAGCTGAATCTCTGCACTGGTTATAAGTCAGACATAAAAAAAATAAGGTTATGGACAAAGATTAATTTCATATAATATCAACAGTAACTCCTGTTATTGTCTTTATATGTATGAACTATAGAAGAAAACATTAAACCACATAAGAAAGGCACTAGCTGAAGCAAAGAAGCAAGATGCTATAATATTTTTTTACTTGTATTACCTTACTACATATATTGCCAATACAAATGCAATTTTTAGTTTTAAAATAGCATCTTTGTAGTAAGTAGATTCAAGTATATTTCAGAAACAGGTAGAGTGTCACTAAATAAATAAATGTAATATACTATGCTTACAGCAAGGGCATCTCCATTTCTTGACATGATAAGCTAAAAAAAAAAAAATCACCTATTATTTTCTGTTGCCTGGGGCTGGGGAGGGCTGTGCAGCCTATCTCAAGGTATGTAACCATTTCTGCCAACCCCAGTATTTTATTTTTCTATGTAGGAACATGCTAGAAAAATTATATCCAATATATCTCCAACAATGTATGCTCATCATTATACCAAAACCAAAGATATATAATCTTAAACCTGAAACTTAAACAGAAAATGAATTTACACTAAAAATACAAACCTTATTAACTCTGTTTCTAGAACTATGACTCAAGTTCAACTCAATAAATACATATTGATAAATACTGCATGTAATATTTTAGAAGCTAGAAATAAAAATATGGATTAAATATACCCTAAAAAATATCATGGAGCACACTGGCATTCAGATGAATATATAAAATACATTGTAATATAATCTCTCTGATATGAGGAATTTGAGAAGTAGGATGGGGGGGTCGTGGGGAGTAAGGAGGGAAAAAATGAAACAAGATGGGACTGGGGAAGGAGACAAACCATAAGAGACTCTTAATCTCAGGAAACAAACTGAGTGTTGCTGGAGTAGAGGGCGAGGAGGGATGGGGAGGCTGGGTGATGGACATTGGGGAGGGTACGTGCTTTGGTGAGTGCTGTGAATTGTGTAAAACCGATGATTCACAGACCTGTACCCCTGAAGCAAATAATACATTATATGTTAATAAAAAATGCATTGTACACATGAAATTATAAATATATACAATTGTATACATATTTTAATCTATTATTCTGAATGCAGTAGTGTGGAGAAGAAGCTGATCCATCCTGATCAAGGATATCATTACAGAAAAAGTAAAGATTGAATCAGACTTGAATGTATGATAAAGGTTAGGATAGCCATATGATTTACTGTTCAAAGTAGAACTTTTTTCTAGAGTAAAAGAAACATTAAAATAATTATACTAATTTTCAAACATTTATTTGCATATCAATGAAGTGATTCTATTAGGAAAAAATAATTCTTTTTAAAGACATTTCTGACATGAAAATTAGTCATGAAGTAAAATATATATTAGTATATTAAGGAGAGCTAGAATAATTGCATATGTTATGTATATTAAAAATAACATAAGCAGATTCTTGTTATATATTAGTGCACTTGTTTTCAGATTCATAGCCATATCTGTGCCTAAAATTATCTCAATATTTTGTGTTGACATCAGAGAACCGTACATTTTCCTTTCAATGTAGTCTTCTAATTTTAGTCTTTCAATAGGCTACCTACGTACAGTGTTTTTCAGAGTTTCTTTCTATGGTTAATGCACTTAAAAATATTGACATTTTTGATTAATTTTCATTGTGGATCATTGTGACTTTGAGAAAACACTTTATCATCTTTCCTATATGAAGAATATTTTTCTAATTTTTGTAGTAAATATTTTAGTTTAAATATTTTACTAGTTACTGAATTTTGCTTTATGCTAAGGATTTCTCTTAATGATACATAGTTGTAAGTCAAAACTCATCACATAAGTTGTCTTTATTTGTAATTATTTTGATTGTATATCATAAATAAATGCTGTAAAATCATAGGTCCTCTCTTGGGGCGCCTGGGTGGCTCAGTGGGTTAAAACCTCTGCCTTCGGCTCAGGTCATGAGCCAGAAAATAAATAAATAAATGAATAAACCATAGGTCCTCTCAATTTCATTTCATTCCAGTAATTCCAATTCAAAATAGAAACTTCATTAAAATATTCTCCCTAAGTTCAATTATAGATGTTCAAATTAAATATCTTAATTATTTGGACTCTCATACTTTATTTTTTATTTTTTTAAACATTTTATTTATTTATTTGACAGAACTTACAAGTAGGCAGAGAGGCAGGCAGAGAGAGAGTAGGGGTTACAGGCTCCCCACTGAGCAGAGAGCCCGATGCAGGGTTTAATTCCAGGACCCTGGGATCATGACCTGAGCCTAAGGCAAAGGCATAACTCACTGAGCCACCCAGGAACCCCTGGACTCTCATACTTTAATTGTGTGCTCCTCTGCAGTTCCCTGTTTGCTATTATAGGGATAATTTTTATTTTATTTATTTATTTTTTAAGGTTTTTTATTTCTTTCTTTGAGATATAGATAGAGAAATCATGGACAAGGACAGAGGAAGGAACAGAGGGAGAAGCAGACTCCCTGCTGAGCAGGCATTCCCAAGGCAGGCGGGGCTCCATCCCAGGACCAGGAGATCAGGACCCAAGCCAAAGGCAGATGCTTAACCGACTGAGCCACCTAGGTGCCCATAGGGATAAAGTTTAATAACCTCCTTTTTGCAAGCTTTGTTTATAATAATGGAAATTCTATAAAATCTTCCATGTCTGAAATTTCTTTGCAGTTCATCCTTTCAATGATTCCAGAGATTTCCTATTGATTTTGAACAAGATTCAAACAAAATGTAGAGAACACAATTACATTAACAGTTAAATACTATTTCAGGTAAAGTTGATAGATTTAGGAAGTAGAAAAAAGACCAAATTAACTTTGAAATTTACTGTAAGTGTGATCTGTGCAATATTTGACTCATTTGTAAAATCTAAAATTTATTTGATTTTTATCTGAAATTGAAATTTAACTTCCATCCTATTATCCAGCAACCCTAATTGAAGGACAGTGTTGATATATCCAGTAATACTTTCCAAGCTAATTTTTCAAATCCCTTTGAAGACGGACAGAAGAGAGAGTGCATACTGCTATACTGATTTATTTTCAAGATATATTTAATCCCAGCTTCATCACAGAAATTTCTAGTTCTATTTCTCCAAAACAGGAGTCAGAAAGCTAGGCCTCCTTATTAAATCTGGTGTGTCACCTGATGCAGAGCAGCCAAGGTGCTAAGAATGAGGTTTGCATATTTAAATGGTTGGAAAAGTGAAAGTAATATTTTGCAACACATTTACAATTGTATAAAGTCCAAATTACAGTGTACATATATTTTTATGAAAATATATCCATGCTTATTAATTTTATGTTATATCTGTGGCTATATTGTTTCTGTAACAGCAGAATTTAGTAGTTGTTATAGAGACCAAATGACTCTCAATGCTCTCTACAGAGAATATTAGCTGACCTTGCTTTAAAGTATGTAAGTGGATAAATTTTGCCTACTTTAGTTTCTGTTTTATAATGTAGAATATTTTATTTATATAAATTTATATATTTATATATTTATTTATATTATAATTATATATTTAATTATAATTTATTTATACATATTTATATATAATTTATATATTTATATAAATTTATTTATATAAATTTTAAATTATGTAAATAATTTATAATGTAGAATATTTTATCTTATTTTGATTCAGTCATATTTCCTAATTGATATGGTTTTTATTTACTACAGCATGGTTCTCTACCAAATATTGTCGTAGATTATTACTCAAAACAAATATTTTCTCTTCAAATTAAACTTTTTTTTCAAACTAAACTTTTAACTGAATTTGAAATAGCCCATTAAAATAATGTCAGGCCTATCTTTGACAGAAAAAAAAAAAAACAAAAAAACCCTCCAAACCCTCTACTTACATCTATATTTTGAATGAAAACAAAAATAATGGAATTCACTGATATTCTTTGTGACTCTCTTATTATAATGATATAAAGGAAGAGTCATTAAAATTTTTCTGAAGTTCTGGTCTTAACCAGAACATTAAAGATGAGCAGCACTTCTTAGTATGTGAAATTAAAAAATGATTCTATTCAGCTTAAAATTCTCATTTTTTATAAAACAATCCTAGGTAAGAAAGTGATAGAGTAATGCACCATTGTCAATGATACAACTATTTTGCCACATAAAAACAAATCCAAATAAGGTGGGAATAGGATGATGCTCCCAATTCAGGAACTATAATTGCCTCAAAATCAAACTAAAAAAAAAAAGTTTGTCTTTCATGGATAAGAAATGAGGGAGGGGAAGCTGAACAAAAAGAGAGAGTAAGCAGAATGCATAATTAGTATGCTTTGGCAAGAGACATATCTCAGGTTGGTCAGTCAGTTCTGGGGCTCAGCTGCTAAGAGAGCATGTTCCTTTTTTGAGTGCTTGCCAGCCTTGAGGGCAACCTAAAATACAGGGATCAGTGGACATGAGAGAAACCTGACTGTGGTTTGGTCAAGATAAAATAGGAACCAGGAGATTGTGAACACTTGATCAGTATGAAAATTGACTAATCATTTTTTAAGGAAATACTAATAGTTCATGAGCAGATTTGTAATTTATGCTTTTCATCATGACAAGACACACTGAACAAAGGGTTGGTGATGAATTTTGACATACATTGTGTGAAAATTACATATTCAGCATCAATTTTCTTTAGAAGTACATATTAATGCATGTTGGAAAGGAAAAATGAAAGCTGTTCATACTATGCAGCATAATTAGGCATGTAGAAAGACTAGAATAATCTGTTGACACAATCTGTGTATTAAATTTTACTTTTTATAATGGAGTCCTCAAAGAGTAGCCTTCAACCAAGAAGAATAGAACAGCTACTCTAGAACAATGGAAAAAATGAATATTTAAGGCAAAGACTTACATAATTTTAAATGTAACATATCCATATTAACTGTAGGATTCAATTTGCTACAGTATTAATTCCACTGTTTGGAGGTATGGATTAAACATTCTCAATCAACACCTGGAAGTTATGTATATGGATATTGACAAGCTAGTTCAAAATTGTATGGAAAAGCAAGGTAACTAGACTAAGCAAAATGTTTCTGAATATGAAGAATAAACTTGGAGGACTCCTGTGAATCCATTTCACAATTATTATAATGTTACAGTCATCAAAACAGCATGGTATTAGCAAAGGACAAAAATAGTAATGGAATAGAATGGAGAGTTCAAAAATAGTAGTCAAATGAGTTTTGAGGTTCAAGTTTAGTTTCATGAAGAAAGGATTGTCTTTTCAGTAAATTTTGTTGGAACAATTAGATGTTCAAATGCAGAAACTATCAACCTCAACATTTTTCTCAACACCTTAAAGGTGTTTGTGCATATATTTATCTACTTTCATTTTGAGATATAACTCCAAGATTTAGCATCATTTGTAAATGTATTTTGTATAGCCAGCCTGGCCTTGAGCTCTTAAAACAAGTTTTAGAAATAAAAACATGGAAAGCAAAGGATAAAAGGACACACAAACTACTAATTAAATACTTTAAATTACAGAATTACTTCTTTAAAGTTGCCCTCATGAAAAATGGTGCAATAAATGCATGGTAATGATGTTAATACATTCCTAAGTAACAGAATGGCTTTCTTTTGCTCCTTTTCCAAGCAGCATGCTTATGTATCAGTCAGAAAAATCTTGACTTTATATTCACATTGATACCAAATATTTCCCTATAAGCTCTCTGACACTTTGGCTTTAATATATGAGTCAGTAAAAAGTGTTAAAAGAAGAAAAACTTTAGATATAGTAATTAGTGGACTAATTTATGAAACATTTGTATAGAAAAAACACAAAACACTTAACTTGTGAATGTATTTATGGCGGTAACATTTATTTCCAACTTCAATGAGACAGATTCCTCTGAATCCTCAGAAAAATCTGGGTAGTTTCTTTAGACTTTGAATATTTCATCAGCAGGTTTCAGATGTATTCGGGATAGTGTATCAGTCAGAACAACCCTAAATTCCCATTATGAAGTGATGTTACTTTATCTACCAGCTCACTTATACTTTTCACTTTGTTCAATGAGATCAGGAGATAAAACTTAGAAAATCTGAACACAGGACTACATAAATAATAAAAACTAAAATAAAAACCTATTCCCATGGTTAAGATCATTCAAGCTACCCTTAAGAAAAAGTAATAAAGCCATGTTAAAAATTAGTGTTCCATGTTTTTCCCCCACAGACTTACTTAGAATACCAAGAATTCTCTTTCTTCCTTCTTTTTTGGTGTTGCTACTGGGTTCCCACCTACCTCTCTCCTCTCAGTTCGAAAAGTATTGGCAGTTGGTAAAAAGCAAGCCAACACAGAGAGACATGCAGTGATAACAAGTAGAGGTGGAAAAACATTGATGAGTCCCGAAATTTAACTCTATTCTTCTCTATTGTTAAAGCAATTAAATACATTTTCTTCAGCTACTTAGTGCTGAATTTCAGTCATGTTCTATAGACTGCTGAATAATTATTAACTTCAATGTCAGGTTAATAGAAATGCAAGTCTTTCATTTATTCAAATTATAAAAGAATATATACTATACATAATATTATAACCCCAATCCCACACCTCAATTTAGTAAATTTAGTAAATCTAAGATTTACTAAACAATTTAGTAAATTGTTTAAATTGTTGTAAAAAAAAAAACAATTTAGTAAATCTAAGATAATCCTGGAGGGAAAAAAAAGTAATAGAAGAGTTTATAACATAGGTACTGGGTTCCATTTTTTCCAATCCATATAAATATTATAGAAGATTATTGACAGATTGTCAGGAGAACTAGAGCAAAAGGGGTGTGTGTGTGTGTGTGTGTGTGTGTATGCGTGTAGGGGAGGTCACAGATTTTTAAATTTTGGTTTATATTGTTTAAGTTAAATTAGGTTATACTGCAGCAGTAACATACATAAAATCTCAGTAGTTTTATCCCCAATAACTTTTCAGGTTTTGCTTGTTCCTTACACAGTCAGGCGTGTCTGAAAACTGAGAATTTGCTCCACCAGTCACTGAAGGACACAGGCTATTTTATAGAACATTTTATAGAATGTGGTTCCAGGTCATCAGAACAAGATAAGAGAAAGTTAAAGGTCTTAAATGCATTGCCCCAAAAGTGACAGATGACACTTCTTTTCACTGACTATTGACCAGAAATAATGATATGGCAGTGCCTAAGTGCAAGGGAGTTGGAAAAAACAGGAAAACACATGCATTTTCAGGGACCACTGTTTTATACCTAATATCCAAACATATTTACAAGGTTATAAATGAAAAGACTTATTTTGTATGATTTAGGGCTCAAATGATACTCTAGTACCTAAACAAAGGTGAATGCCATGAAAAATCTTGTTTTTAAGTATTTCAAAGGTATTGTGCAATTATATAATTAGAATAATAAATTTAATTATATAATTAGCACAATATTTAATTATATAATTAGCATAATATAATAATTGTGAAATTAGTTTAATACATCAATGATAGTTATTGTCCATATTGTCTTATGCATGTTTCTGTTTGTCTAGAGTGTAAATTATCTCTAATTTTTTCCATGAGTATGTAAAACCACTCCTTCATCACTCTTATTAATACCATTTGGGAAGTTTATCACTTCCTTTGACCATCAAAGGGGAAATTAAAGAAGTTGATTATGACAAGAACATGAGTAGCTGAAGGTTATTTGCAGTAATTGCATGCAGTAATTCTTCATTATTAAAGGTAGATGTCAAATTAAAATATTATAATAAATAATTAATGCATTCAGGATTAGAAATTTAAATATTAAGTGTTTATGACATTACTTTTAATGAGTAGAACAACTAAAAAAAAAAAAATCAATAGTTCCTGAACCTCTATCTTCAAAATTGGAGGAAGAAATGTAAGGTAATTTATAGAAATCTAACATTATACCATAGTTAATAAAATTAACATGACAGGTAATTCCTTCTGTAAAATTACATCAGAGGCTAACAATAGGAAAACATAGTATATTTCAGGTGTGGCTAGCTCACTTGTAGCTTTCATACTGTATCATTTATTTTGACGGAAAATAACCACATTACTAATTACTTATTATTGATCAGTAAAAAATGGTAATTCATTTACTTATTAAAAACTTGTCATTTTATTATTTTTTCCGTCTTTGCAAAATGGATGAAATAAATACCTTGCTTTTTACATATACATCCAATGGTTAAGTAGAAAAATAGAGATTTATTCTTGAAAAGACTAAGAAGTATAAGATTTACTAGAGGCAACTGAAGGATTTTTGGACATAGAATTCAGAGTCCTAATCTTGATTTATAGGATTTTTAGAAGATTTCTAAACCTATCACAATTATTTTAACACAGAAGGACACAGAAAAAGTACTGATAGAGTATCATTTAAAGGTAGCATTCAGATGATATGGCAGAAATGAGTAGTAGTGGGGCACCTGAGTGGCTCAGTGATGAAGCCTATGCCTTTGGCTCAGGTCATGATCCCAGGGTCCTGGGATTGAGCCCCAGTCGGGCTCCCTGCTTGGCAGGAAGCTTGCTTCTTCCTCTCCCACTCGCCCTGTTTGTGTTCCCTTTCTCGCTGTGTCTCTGTCAAATAAATAAAAATCTTAAAATCTAGCTGTGTATCTGTCAAATAAATAAAATCTTAAAAAAAAAAAGAAATGAGTAATACCTCTTTTATTCTTGGACACTGATAGTTACAAAAATGTAGTGTTTTCATCTTCATTTTCCAAATATTACATAACAACCTTTACTTCCATTCCTGCCTTTGTAAGTTGAACAGAATCCTTGCTTGGTAGCTTTAAATTCAAACAATGATTTTAATTTCTATAAAAGTTAATTTCACATGCCAGTGTTATTTACTGGGACTGCCTACAGAAAAGAAAATTCACTGCATTTAACGTAGATGGAAAAAGCACAGTTCGTATTAACAAAATTAACTATGTAGACATAAATAATTTTTACATATAGAAAACGATATAGTAGATTCAGTTTTAGTACCTGGATACCGTGTTTGAATGAGGTACTAGCAAAAGCCAAGAAATGATATAAATAACTAAAAGTTTAAAGAAATATAGATATATACAAAACTAGTTACCAGCTATTTCAGGTTTTCAGCAACATATACAAAGATTTATTGGAACGTAAATTAGTGTGTTGAAATGAATTTGACTTCAGAAAAGTAATGTTTTTCTCTAGAATTAATTCTGAGTATACGCTAGACCAGAAAAGTTTTTATTAAAATAAATACGTAACTTTGAATATGGTTTTAAAATAATTTTTTAAAATGCTCTGACAGACCTGGAAGTCCTTCCTTCTTTTTTTCCCCCTTCCTTGGCTACCTCCCTATCTTCCTCCCTTTCTTCTTCTTTCATTTCATTCAGGCATTAATTTACTATTCAAAAATGTATTGTGCCACAGACTATTAGTTCTTAGGAAAACTTGGATGAAGATGTAAGAATCCATAAGGAACGTAAAAGGTAATTGAATTCATGAATTGCCTTGTAATTCAATTTGTTGACTTTTACCAAAGCAAAGAAATGCATGAGACAGCACCCAAGCAAAGAAATATAAAAAATACAGATGTTGCTTTCTGTTCCTGATACACATTTCAGTCATTTCCATTTTAAGACTCTTGGAAATGGTAGTATTGTGGGTTCTCTTGTGCATGTTTTTTGTGTTAATACAGTTCTGTTGATTACTTACCTACTCATGAAACTACTGGTTCATAGGTATCCTTGTGTTCAATTTTTATAGGTAATATCAAATAATACATACTAATTTACATCCCCACTAACACTGCATTAGTGATCCAGTTCAACACTTTGGCAACACATGAGAATTTAGTTTTACTTATTTTTCCTCCATTTTCAGTCAGATGACTGGAAGTTTAATCACCAATAGTAACATTCAGGAAGTTTTGACAAAGGTATACAGTCATTTAGTATCACCACAATCAATGTATAGAATATATTCATCACCCGAAAAAGTTTTTCAATGTTCCTGGAAATCAGTCCCATATCCCCTCCCAACCGCTTATGACTCACCTGTTTTCTTCCCTTGTTATTTGCTTTGTTTCAGAAAGTCAGATACTTTAAATTCTACAGTATACAACATTTAGAGTGGCATTTTATTCACATAACATAATGCAACTGGGATCCATTCTGAACATATCAGTACTACATTCTTATATATAATAATATGTGCTATTCTGCTTTATACCAGGTTATGGCTATCCCTTCACCAGTCAATTTAGATTTGGGCTCTTCACAGATTTGAGCAATAATAAGTTGCTACAAATACTCATACACAAATTTGTATGGATACATATTTATATATTTTTTGTTGGGTAAATATTTAGGATTTGCTTTGCTGCTTTATTAAGTAAGTACAGGATTAACTTTATAAGAAGCTGCCAAATTGTTTTCTGAAATAGCTATGTCGTTTTTTTTATTCCCACCTATACTAATTGAGTTACTCTACATTCTTTTTTTTAATTTATTATTATTATTTTTTATAAACATATAAAGTATTTTTATCTGCAGGGGTACAGGTCTGAGAATCGCCAGGTTTACACACTTCACAGCAGTCACCATAGCACATACCATCCCCAATGTCCAAAACCCCACTCCCCTCTCCCAACACCCTACCCCAGCAACCCTCAGTTTGTTTTGTGAGATTAAGAGTCACTTATGGTTTGTCTCCCTCCCAATCCCATCTTGTTTCATTTATTCTTGTCCTACCCCCTTAACCCCCCATGTTGCATCTCCACTTCCTCATATCAGGGAGATAATATGATAGTTGTCTTTCTCCGACTGACTTATTTTGCTAAGGATGATACCCTCTAGTTTCATCCATGTCGTTGCATATGGCAAGATTTCATTTCCTTTGATGGCTGCATAGTATTCCATTGTGTATACGTACCACATCTTCTTTATCCATACATCTGTTGATGGACATCTAGGTTCTTTCCATAGTTTGGCTATTGTAGACATTGCTGCTATAAACATTCGGATGCATGTGTCCCTTCGGATCACTACATTTGTATCCTTAGGGTAAATACCCAGTAGTGCAATTGCTGGGTCATAGGGTAGTTCTCTTTTCAACATTTTGAGGAACCTCCATGCTGTTTTCCAGAGTGGTTGCACCAGCTTGCATTCCCACCAACAGTGTAGGAGGGTTCCCCTTTCTCCGCATCCTTGCCAGCATCTATAATTTCCTGACTTGTTAATTTTAACCATTCTGACTGGTGTGAGGTGATACCTCATTGAGGTTTTGATTTGTATTTCCCTGATGCCGAGTGATGTGGAGCACTTTTTCATGTGTCTGTTGGCCATCTGGATGTCTTCTTTGCAGAAATGTCTGTTCATGTCTTCTGCCCATTTCTTGATTGGATTATTTGTTCTTTGGGTGTTGAGTTTGATAAGTTCTTTATAGATTCTGGACACTAGCCCTTTATCTGATATGTCGTTTGCAAATATCTTCTCCCATTCTGTCAGTTGTCTTTTCGTTTTGTTAACTGTTTCCTTTGCTGTGCAAAAGCTTTTGATCTTGATGAAATCCCAATAGTTCATTTTTGCCCTTGCTTCCCTTGCCTTTGGCGATGTTCCTAGGAAGACGTTGCTGCGGCTGAGGTCAAAGAGGTTACTGCCTGTGTTCTTCTCAAAGATTTTGATGGATTCCTTTCTCACATTGAAGTCCTTCATCCATTTTCAGTCTATTTTCATGTATGGTGTAAGGAAATGATCCAATTTCATTTTTCTGCATGTGGATGTCCAATTTTCCCAACACCATTTATTGAAGAGGCTGTCTTTTTTGCATTGGACATTCCTTCCTGCTTTGTCAAAGATTAGTTGACCATAGAGTTGAAGGTCTATTTCTTTGCTCTCTATTCTGTTACATTGATCTATGTGTCTGTCTTTGTGCCAGTACCATCCTGTCTTGATGATGACAGGTTTGTAATAGAGCTTGAAGTCCGGAATTGTGATGCCACCGACTTTGGCTTTCTTTTTCAATATTCCTTTGGCTATTTGAGGTCTTTTCTGCTTCCATATAAACTTTAGGATTATTTGTTCCATTTCTTTGAAAAAAATGGATGGTACTTTGATAGGAATTGCATTAAATGTGTAGATTGCTTTAGGTAGCATAGACATTTTCACAATATTTATTCTTCCAATCCAGGAGCATGGAACATTTTTCCATTTCTTTGTGTCTTCCTCAATTTCTTTCATGAGTACTTTATAGTTTTCTGTGTATAGATTCTTAGCCTCTATTGTTAGGTTTATTCCTAGGTATCTTATAGTTTTGGGTGCAATTGTAAATGGAATGGACTCCTTAATTTCTCATTCTTCTGTCGTGTTGTTGGTGTAGAGAAATGCAACTGATTTCTGTGCATTGATTTTATATCCTGACACTTTTCTGAATTCCTGTACAAGTTCTAGCAGTTTTGGAGTGGAGTCTTTTGGGTTTTCCACATATAGTATCATATCATCTGCGAAGAGTGATAGTTTGACTTCTTCTTTGCCGATTTGGATGCCTTTAATTTCCTTTTGTTGTCTGATTGCTGAGGCTAGGACTTCTAGTACTATGTTGAATAGCAGTGGTGATAATGGACATCCCTGCCGTGTTCCTGACCTTAGCGGAAAAGCTTTCCATTTTTCTCCATTGAGAATGATAATTGCGGTGGGGTTTTCATAGATGACTTTGATAATATTGAGGTATGTGCCCTCTATCCCTACACTTTGAAGAGTTTTGATCAGGAAGGGATGCTGTACTTTGTCAAATGCTTTTTCAGCATCTATGGAGAGTATCATATGGTTCTTGTTCTTTCTTTTATTAATGTGTTGTATCACATTGATTGATTTGCGGATGTTGAACCAACCTTGCAGCCCAGTAATAAATCCCACTTGGTCGTGGTGAATGATCCTTTTAATGTACTGTTGAATCCTATTAGCTAGTATTTTGGTGAGAATTTTTGCATCTGTGTTCATCAAGGATATTGGTCTGTAGTTCTCTCTTTTGATGGGATCCTTGTCTGGTTTTGGGATCAAGGTGATGCTGGCCTCATAAAATGAGTTTGGAAGTTTTCCTTCCATTTCTATGTTTTGGAACAGTTTCCGGAGAATAGGAATTAGTTCTTCTTTAAATGTTTGGTAGAATTCCCCCGGGAAGCCATCTGGCCCTGGGCTTTTGTTTGTTTGGAGATTTTTGATGACTGTTTCAATCTCCTTACTGGTTATGGGTCTGTTCAGGCTTTCTATTTCTTCCTGGTTCAGTTGTGGTAGTTTATATGTCTCTAGGAATGCATCCATTTCTTCCAGATTGTCAAATTTGTTGGCGTAGAGTTGCTCATAGTATGTTCTTATAATTGTCTGTATTTCTTTGGTGTTCGTTGTGATCTGTCCTCTTTCATTCATGATTTTATTTATTTGGGTCCTTTCTCTTTTCTTTTTGATAAGTCTGGCCAGGGGTTTATCGATCTTATTAATTCTTTCAAAGAACCAGCTCCTAGTTTCGTTGATTTGTTCTATTGTTTTTTTGTTTTCTATTTCATTGATTTCTGCTCTGATCTTTATGATTTCTCTTCTCCTGCTGGGTTTAGGGTTTCTTTCTTGTTCTTTCTCCAGCTCCTTTAGGTGTAGGGTTACATTGTGTAGTTGAGACCTTTCTTATCTCTTGAGAAAGGCTTGTACCCACTATATATTTTCCACTCAGGACTGCCTTTGCTGTGTCCCACAGATTTTGAACCATTGTGTTTTCATTATCATTTGTTTCCATGAATTTTTTCAATTCTTCTTTAATTTCCTGGTTGACCCATTCAATCTTTAAAAGGATGCTCTTTATTCTCCATGTATTTGGGTTCTTTCCAAATTTCCTCTTGTGATTGAGTTCTAGCTTCAGAGCATTGTGGTCTGAAAATATGCAGGGAATGATCCCAATCTTCTGATACTGGTTGAGACCTGATTTAGGACCGAGGATGTGATCTATTCTGGAGAATGTTCCATGTGCACTAGAGAAGAATGTGTATTCTGTCGCTTTGGGATGGAATGTTCTGAATATATCTGTGATGTCCATCTGGTCCAGTGTGTCATTTAAGGCCTTTATTTCCTTGTTGATCTTTTGCTTGGATGATCTGTCCATTTCAGTGAGGGGAGTGTTAAAGTCCCCTACGATTATTGTATTATTGTTGATGTGTTTCTTTGATTTTGTTATTGATTGGTGTATATAGTTGGCTGCTCCCACGTTAGGGGCTTAGATATTTAAAATTGTTAGATCTTCTTGTTGGACAAATCCTTTGAGGATGATATAGTGTCCTTCCTCATCTCTTATTATAGTCTTTGGCTTAAAATCTAATTGATCTGATATAAGGATTGCCTCTCCTGCTTTCTTCTGATGTCCATTAGCATGATAAATTTTTTTCCACCCCCTCACCTTAAATCTGGAGGTTTTTTCGGGTTTAAGATGAGTTTCTTGTAGGCAACATATAGATGGGTTTTGTTTTTTTATCCATTCTGATACCCTGTGTCTTTTGATTGGGGGCATTTAGCCCATTAACATTCTGGGTAACTATTGAGAGATATGAATTTAGTGCCATTGTATTGCCTGTAAGGTGACTGTTATTGTATATTGTCTCTGTTCCTTTCTGATCTACTACTTTTAGGCTCTCTCTTTGCTTAGAGGAACCCTTTCAATATTTCCTGTAGAGCTGGCTTGGTGTTTGCAAATTCTTTCAGTTTTTGTTTGTCCTGGAAGCTTTTAATCTCTCCTTCTATTTTCAATGATAGCCTAGCTGGAAATAGTATTTTTGGCTGCATGTTTTTCTCGTTTAGTGCTCTGAATATATCATGCCAGCTCTTTCTGGCCTGCCAGGTCTTTGTGGATAAGTCTGCTGCCAATCTAATATTTTTACCATTGTATGTTACAGACTTCTTCTCCTGGGCTGCTTTCAGGATTTTCTCTTTGTCACTAAGACTTGTAAATTTTACTATTAGATTGCGGGGTGTGGACCTATTCTTATTGATTTTGAGGGGGGTTCTCTGAACCTCCTGGGTTTTGATGCTTGTTTCCTTTGCCATATTGGGGAAATTCTCTCTGATAATTCTCTCCAGTATACATTCTGCTCCCGTCTGTCTTTCTTCTTCTTCTGGAATCCCAATTATTCTAATGTTGTTTTGTCTTAAGGTGTCACTTATCTCTCGAATTCTCCCCTCATTGTCCAGTAGCTGTTTGTCCCTCTTTTGCTCAGCTTCTTTATTCTCTGTCATTTGGTCTTCTATATCGCTAATTCTCTCTTCTGCCTCATTTATCCTAGCAGTGAGAGCCTCCATTTTTGATTGCACCTCATTAATAGCTTTTTTTATTTCAACTTGGTTAGATTTTAGTTCTTTTATTTCTCCAGAAAGGACTTTTATATCTCCCGAGAGAGTTTCTCTAATATCTTCCATACCTTTTTCGAGCCCGGCTAGAACCTTGAGAATCGTCATTCTGAACTCTAGATCTGACATATTACCAATGTCTGTATCGATTAGGTCCCTAGCCTTTGGTACTGCCTCTTGTTCTTTTTTTTTGTGGTGAATTTTTCCGCCTTGTCATTTTGTCCAAATAAGAGTATATGAAGGAGCAAGTAAAATACTAAAAGGATGGCAACAACCCCAGGAAAATATGCTTTCACCAAATCAGAAGAGATATAAATCATGAGGGGGGAAAAAGGGGATAAAAAGAGGTTCAGAAAGAAAAAAAAAAAAAGAAGAAATAATTAAAAAAAGAAAATGAATAAAAAAATATAAAAAGGAAAAAAAATATATATATATTAGATAAACTAGGTAAAAAACATTTAAAAAGAAAAGGGCAAAAGTTAAAAAAAAAATTTTCGCAGAAGAAGAGAAAAAAAACATTGGAAAAGAAAAAAAAAATTAAATTAACTGCAAGGCTAAAGAAGCATGGGGAGAAAGCCATGAGTTCCATGCTTTGCTTTCTCCTCCTCTGGAATTCCCCTGCTCTCCTTGGTATTGAAACTGTACTCCCTGGTAGGTGAACTTGGTCCTGGCTGGATTTCTTGTTGATCTTCTGGGGGAGGGGCCTGTTGTAGTGATTCTCAAGTGTCTTTGCCGCAGGCGGAGTTGCACCGCCGTTACCAGGGGCTGGGCTGAGTAATCCGCTCGGGTTTGCTTTCGGGAGCTTTTGTTCCCTGAGCGCTTTCCGTAGAGTCCGGAGGACGGGAAGGAAGATGGTGGTCTCCCAGTCTCCGGGCCGGAGCAGCTGAGAGCCTGGGGCCCAACTCCTCGGTGCACCCTCAGAGAACAGCGCCCAATTACTACCATCACCCTTGCCTCTGGCCGCGCTCCGAGCTGACCGAGCCTGTGACCAGTTCAAGGTAACCCCAAGCCGAGAGCTCACACCTCGGCTCCGTCTCTGTAGCCGGCTTCCCCGTTCTAATACCTGTAAGCTCTGCGACACTCAGACACCCCCGATCCTTCTGTGACCCTGCGGGACCTGAGGCCACGCTGACCCCGCATGGGCTTCACCCCAGTTAAGCCTCTGGAGCGATGTCCCTCAGCGGAACAGACATTTAAAAGTCCCGATTTTGTGCTCCGTTGCTCCGCCACTTGCCGGGAGCCAGCCCCTTCCCCCGCGGTCTATCTTCCCGTCGCTTTGCATTCACTTCTCTGCCAGTCCTACCTTTCAAAAAGTGGTTGATTTTCTGCTTCTAGAATTGCTGTTCTTCTCTTCGATATCCCATTGGATTTGTAGGTGTTGCAATCTTTACATAAGCTATCTAGCTGATCTGCTATCTGATTAGACTTAGCCCACTACTTCTCTGCCATCTTGACTCCCCCGAGTTGCTCTACATTCTTGCCAAAACGATGGCATTGCTAGTTATTTTAAAATTATGTATTCTAAACCATGTGTTGTAGTATCTCATTGTTTTAATTCAGTTTCTCTAGTGACAAATGATGTAGAGAAACTTTTCATATACTTAATTTGTATATATATACATTTTTGGTGGAGTATCTATTTCAGATCTTTTGTCCAATTTTTATTAGTTAATATTGTTTCACTTTAAGGGTAATCTAAATGTTCTAGATAGAAGTCCTTTGTTAGGTATGTGATTTACAAATACTTTTCCCAGTTGCTAGCTTCTCTTTTATTCTATTAACAGTGAGTTTCACAAAGCAAAGTTTTTAATTTTTTATAGTGTGCAATTTATCTTCATAAAACCTAAGGTCACATATATAAATATCAAGTGTTTTTCACTACATTTATAATTTTCCATTTTACTTTTATATCTGTGATCCATTTTAAGTTCATTTCTGTGTAATGGAAGGTATGTGTCATGATTCGTTATTTTGACATATGGAAAACTAATTGTTCCAATCTTATCTGTTGAAAACATTCTTCATTGCATTATCTTTGCATCTTTGTGAAGAATCACTTGATTTAGGTGGGTTCATTTCTGCTTCTCTATTCTTTCCACTGTTATAAGTGTCTCCCCTTATGTGAATAAAATCCTTGATTACTGTAGCTTCATAGTAAGTGTTTAAATTGGGCAATATGAACCCTCAGACACTGTTTTTCTTTTTCAGAATTGTCTTGGCCACTCTAGTCTCTTTGCTTTTCCATATAACGTTTAAAATCAGATCATCTGTATCTCTAAAAATTCTTGCTGTTATATTGTCAAGATTGCATTGAATCTATAAATCAGAGCAGAGAATTGACATCTTAATGTTTAGTCTTCCAATCCATGATCATTGTTTATCTTACCATTTATTTTTATCTTTTTAAAATTTTTATTAGTGTCTTAGAGTTTTCAACATACAGATAGTACATATATTGTTTGATTTATACAAAATGTTTCTTTTTTGAAGTCTTCAAAAAAGATAAATGGTAATTGTTTTTGGATTTTGAAATTCCATGTTTCATAGCTTTTTAAAAAGATTTATCTATTTATTTTAGTGGGATAGAAAGAAAGGGAGAGAGTACGCAAGTGGGGGAAGGAGCAGAGGGGAGAAGCTTCAAGAAGATCCTGGCTGAGTGTGGAGCCCCACTTGGGGCTTGATCATACTACCCATGAGATCATGACCTGAGTGGAGACCAAGAGTCTGTCCCTTAACAGACTGAGCCACCTGGGTGCCCCTCATAGTTTACCTTTCTCAGCATGCCCATTTGTTTCAGTGCAACAATGTATGTATTGCATTATACCTAAGTCCTCTGTTACTTGTCTCTACTCTCTGTGGCACACAGTAGGCCATGCCCCAGTTCTCATCAGAGGGCCCTGAGTTTGTATTCTAGTACCTCCTGCTATTCCTCTAGCTCTTAAGATGATAGGAGCTTCTGGCTGTTAATAATGCCTGGGTTCCTTTTAAGCCCTTTTCTGGTATGAAGCCTACCCCTTTTATTAAATTTCCCCTTAATGAAATACATACAGTAGTTATTGCCTTCTTTCTTGAACCACTTGTGGTGCATTTTTTCAGTATTTACACTGTGCGGGAATATGTAATATTTAATTTGAATATAGGAAATGAGATTATCATTTTTGTCAGCATTTACACTAGCATTTATATAACAAGGCTATCCAACATAACTTATTTTCATATCATTTAAGTCATATAAATATATGTTTTTGCTCTCTTCATCTCTGTGTAACTAAATATACTCTGAAGGTTCATGATTCATTTATATGATAAGTGTATGTTACAAGAATATATATAACTATAAATCAAGAGTATATATATTTTTAAATTGAATCATGATTGCTTTCTCACAAATACTACCTTGTAAGATTTTACTGTCTGCTTTATGCTAACTAGCTGAGGAATTGTGCTCTGGATTGGGTGGCTCATGAGAAGGAAAGGATTTACAATTATTGCCAAATTTACAAGATTTTCACTTCTTCTACTTAGCACTGTGAGGTGAAGGGAAAGTTCTTGAGATGGTTTCATAAAAGATAGTAAGATGTCTCATCTAATTTTCCCTGATAGGTTATTTTATTTGAATAAGAAATCAGACTAAGAGGAAGGGAGAATAGTGATAAACGTCCAAGTTTACAAGTTGATAATTAGCAATAAATGTGTTGCAAATGGTGGATTTGAGGTCTAATTATAAAGCATAAAACATTATGCATTATATCCTGGTTTAAAGAAATGTCTGGGAAAAGTGTGTGTTGTCTTTCATAAGAAATTTATATTTAATTGGTCTTATGTTAATTTAAGGTAGCTTTGGCCGTCAGGTTTTATTGTGAAATGATCTCTTTTTGCTGACCTTATTAATCCTGTGGAGTATTAATAGTAAATGGGAACAATTTTATTATGACTGGATAAAGGTTTTGCATGTTTCTGTTTGGCAAAATGATTTGCAGGCTATACTTTTTTTCCCTCTAAAATTGAAATGCATGGATGCCTTTTATTTCATAGGATTAGTTTATCAGTTATAGTAAAACTCTGAAATAAATACTGATTTTTTTAAAGATTTTATTTATTTATTTGACAGAGAGATCACAAGTAGGCAGAGAGGCAGGCAGAGAGAGACAGAGAGGAGGAAGCAGGCTCCCTGCTGAGCAGAGAGCCCGATATGGGACTCGATCCCAGGACCCTGGGTTCATGACCTGAGCCGAAGGCAGAGCCGAAGGCTTAACCCAGTGAGCCACCCAGGCACCCCAATACTGAGATTTTTGACAGTAGTATGTGTAGGTTTGTTTATAAAGGGCATATTATATAAGGGAATTTGTAAGATATTTGTGGTCACTTTTCAGATAAACAAAGCTAGTGTCTTTAAAAATGAGTGTTTGGAATATACCATTTCTTGAAATGTGCAACCTTCTTTATTATATCTGATCTATTTTAGACTCAAGAGTATCGTTAAGAATTTTTCAAGCAATGCCACATTCCCATGCAATGATGCCTCACATCCAAGTGATTGTTCTGTCAAGTAAATCTGGGAAAGGTGTAATAAATATCTTCTTATCTTAGGAGTTGATAACAAGTTAATTAAAATATTTTTCACCATGAACTGTGTGTCTGTAAACCATACATGTGGTTTTTGAGGTAGGTTTGAGAGTAGGTTTGAGACAGAGTCTTTTTTGCGAGCAGTCCATTAACCAAGGTGAGAGACCAGAGAGAAATGCTTTGTATTTAACCAGAAGCCTCTCATTCTCTTTTGTAGTTGACATGCATAATTTAGGTCCTTCCCATATATTTACTTTGCTTTGGGTTATTAGGACTTGAAACCCATCTGGGAAACCATGCTAATTCTTCTCCTTAGAACATCCTTTTCTGTTAGATTTCTACATAGTTTATAAAATTAGAGCACTTGGCTCAAACCTAAGCAACCTGATTTTTCCAAGCCATAGTGATTGCTTCATAGATGGGCAGCTGCAAAGAAAGGGCATTTTTCTACAAATCTGGTACAGATCCTCTAACTCACCTCACATTTCCCTCCACTGAAGGGATGGAGGGATAGAGAAGTTGCCAATATATTAACACAACAAAGACTGAACCTAAACTGGCATAGCTATAGTGGGACAAGTAGAGAAGACATGGAAAATAAATTAAAAAAAACAGTGCTTTGATGAAATCAAATTTTGGCCATAAGTCAAAGCAAACCTGATGTCAGCACATCCTTTGATTTTTCAAGTTCTATGAGCCAGTATATACTCTTTCATTTAAAGTTATATAGATTAGGTTGTTTTTATCTTATTTAAAACAGTGAAAATAGGGGCACATGACTGGTTCAGTTGGTAGAGGATGCAACTCTTGATCTTGGGGTTGTGAGTTTGAAC
This sequence comes from Lontra canadensis, assembly GCF_010015895.1. Lineage (NCBI taxonomy): Eukaryota > Metazoa > Chordata > Mammalia > Carnivora > Mustelidae > Lontra > Lontra canadensis. The sequence goes on along the minus strand of NW_022631013.1, from coordinate 7,644,032 downwards.
CCCTTGTTGGGTGTAGAGATTACTTAAAATCAAATAAAATCTTTAAGAAAAAAAAAACAGTGAAAGATTTTAACTGGTAGAGTATAATTTTGTGTTCCCCTTTTCCTCCTCAAACAAGGATATTTAGCTATATATAGTGTAAATCCATTTTTCTAGTTAGAATTTATATCTTATAGAGGACCTTCATAAAAGTAAGTCTTTTTCTGTTTATATATCCATTAATTTTTAGACATATGCTAAGGAAATAACTTTTTTTTGTTATACATTGGTGTCACAGGCTATAATTTGTCTGCTGAGTTATAGAGATAAATCAAAATGAAATATTTATTTCCTATTTCATTTGTTTTCTTCAAATAATCACTTAGAAAAATTGTGACTAGATTGAAAACCCCACATCAATAATTGTTATTAGGTGATTCTTTGCCTAAGTAATTAAATCTGGCATGTTAAATATATATTGAAAAAATATATATTGTTAAAAAATATATTGATAGAACTTCCCTTGTATATATGAAATCTATAAAAAATAAAGAGAATAAAGGAAATATTATTATAGCAAGAGATGTTTGGTCCTCAGGTCTATGATACAGGTGTTCAATAGGTACAATTTTAAAAATTATATTTAAAATGTAAACTGAAGCACAGAGTTAAGAAAAAGACAAATCTACTATAGAAGTTTTAAGTTACTGAAATTAAAATTCTATCAGTGAAAAAAATGATCCTTTGGATGATTTATAATTAAATAATGAGATAAAAAAACTAAAATAACTTTTTCTAAAATAAAAATGTACATATAGCTGCCCTTATGTGTAAAGATGTGAATGCCTAATTATACCTTCAAAGTAATGGAATACGGAGATAAGGCCATGGAGGAGATATATGCAAAATAAAGAAAAATATATTATTTTAATAGAGGTATAATGTAGAATGCTTGGTCTTAGAGACAAGAAAATTTGAGTTCTAAGTTAGTGAAAAATCTTCTGTTTTGCAAGTAAAAAAAAATTCATCTCAAACCAGCTGAAGCAATAAAAGTGAGAAAATGGTTCTTTGTACACCAAACTGGATTTAATGACTAATGGTTCAATAATAAGGAGCTCAAAAGATTTCATTGCCACTGTTTCTCTTCCGTTTGGTATTTCTAAATAGCTTTTCTTTGGACACTTTTTGCTTCACTTTTTCCATGTTAGTGGTCTGTTTTCCAGAATTCAAGGAATGTTGTAACCAAATGCTTCTGCCTTCTATGATTCCAGTTAACATTTACAGTTGAAGTAGGGAGAAAAGAGCTTTTCCTTCAACAATGGCAGTTAAATGGCAGTGAAAAATCGCAAGTTTTATTTGGACCTCCTTGAATCATGTGCCTATCCTGGGATTAGTGTTACAGACACAGGAGATAATAGAAATAGCCATGCCGGGGTCAAGTTTCTCTGGTGGAGTTAATTACAGGGAGGGGATCTTATGCCTGATAGCAAAGACAGAACTAACTGGAAAAGAGAAAAGATATTTCCCTGAAGAAAAAAATAAAGTGCTAGTAATAGCATAAGTTGGGGAGAATGTATGGAGAGGGGAAAAAAAAGAATGTTCACTAGAAGTCTCACATTGGCCAAGAGGCCAAGATACTCTTACAGTATGAATTAGTTTTAGAAAAAAGAAATAAGAGCATATGAAAATCAACCTCAAGATAGTTCAACAAAGTGAAACTGTGAAGCCAAACTAGAGCATGCTTTGACGTCTGCAAACAGCCAAAGACGTACTCTGTTGGGGAAACAACATTCCGTGGGTAAATGTGTATTTTAACCTCCTCAATACCTGTTCTCCATCTCCGTTGGGAAGGAAAAAAAAAGTGTTCTCCATGCTCACAGAACCCTAAAATGACAGAAATAAAAACATAGAAAGAGTAATAAAGAGCAAAGAACTATTTTACAAAATATGTTATCATCCTATTTTAACCAAATTCATTGGCATTTCTAGAGGTCTGTTACTTAGAGAAAGTGATGAAATTTGAATTCAAATTAAACATTTATAAATAAATTGACACTAAAGAAAATGCAAAATAAAAATTATTTTCCTAAATATGGGTCTCTTAGACGTCTAATGGTTTTTGGAAAATGTGGTAGAAAGAAGGACCCATACAAAATGCAGGAGTGAATGTGATTGTCTTCTCAATAATTGTAGAATTAAGAAAGTTGGAAAATGGAAATAGAGATCAGAAAAGAGATAAAAAAAAAAAAAAAAAAAAAGAAAAGAGGCCTAATGAATTTTATTTGTATTCCCTTTATTTTTCCTAGTGGTAAAGGGCATCATATCCCAAGAAATTTTATCCTTAGAATTTACTTCTATTTTACCTTCCCTGAATTTTTTAAAAACCTCTAGAAGTGTTCATAACCAATTCAGGATATTTGATTGAAGGGTTTAAAGCTTAGACTATGAAACACAATTGTTATCACTGCTGCGTACTAATCAAATTATTATATGCCATCTAGACTTGGGAATTTTTTGAGAAATGGCACTTTTAATTTAAAAAGTCAGAAATATTTTTCTTTATTAATGATATAAATTTGCTATCATTATCACTTCTAGCTAGAGATCACTTCAGAGACTCACCAATCAACTGGTTCGATGTCTGATCCCATGTTTTTCAGGCTCAACTAAACATAAAGGGAATCTGGAACATAATTTTATAGAGTAGCCTCTCTTTCCAAATAGTAGAGAGAACAGAGATCTAGCCCATGGAGCACTGGAAAATGAATTTGTTATCTCATGGTCAAAGTTTAAAATTTCAGAATCAGAATAATACGCAAAACAACATCGTCCTTTAAAATATACAATAGAGTTTGTCCAAATTTCTGTATCTGTTTCTTCATTTCCAACTCAATAGTCTGTGTATTTGCACTCATAAATTAAGTGAAGTTATTCTCAGAAAATCACCATTGAATCACATGTCAATAATGACAACACTGCTGAGATCGGATTATCAGGTATTACACACAAAATAGACTACTCTGTCTTTGAAACTCTCATCTCTTGACTTCTTTGCCCCTTTCTCTCTAGTGTGTCTCCTGTATTCCCACTACTGAGTCTCTGAGAGCAGCTTATCCTCAGGTCCCCACTCTTCCAGTATCAGTATTCCTGTGGACTTTGTCCTAAGCTCTCAGCTTTGCACTCCCTGTATTTCTCTAAAAACAGCCTGTTCACTCTCAACTCTATGCCTTGCTCTCCTGAACTTGGAATGCAGAGAACAAGATAGAATCTCATGTCAAGCAGGAGCTTTGTCAAGCAATGACTCAAACAATTAAGGTACTGCAGCTATCACCAGGACCAACGTCAACTGACCCCCTAGAACTCATAGCAAACAGAATCAGGGTAGGTCTGCAGAGACCCAAAACTGATTAAATCCCTTTAAAAAGGGAAGGATTTTGGCAGCAATCTGTCAGACTCTTCAGACCTGACCTTTCTATGTCTGACCACTTAAAAAAGGCACTGCCATCAAAGACTCTGCCCAACTAGTCTCCTAACAGAGCCAAAATCCTTAGCTACTTGAACATCAGAAGCAGAAAGTGCCAAGAGCCAACTGGGATCAGACCCAGGCCTTATCTCAACTGCACGCCACAGACTGGCTTAGCCTTTGGTTCCTTAACTTCCTCCACCCTTCTGTCATCTTGGTTTGTTGTATGGCTTGTCTTCCGTCCTGCTCTGTGTGCTGTGTAAGAAGCCAAGTTGAATCACATGGTGAAAGGTCATTGAGTTTAGAATCCTGAACCTGCTTTATAGCTGTGATTTAACTTTGCTTTATGATTGAATAAAGCTACTGACGTTGTGGAAAGGAACAACTCGTGTGTGTGTCTTCATAGTGTGCTCATGACATGGAACTTTACATTCGTTTATGATTGAATAATTCCATTCATCTATTATAATAGGAAGCCCAAATGCTAACTTTTAAAATGGGAAGCAACATCTTCAACCCAAAAGTATCACTTTTTCACAGTTCTTTACCTCAGTAAATAAAATTATTATTTAACCGTTTTGGATCTGAAAAAACCACAAAGCAAAACAAAAACTAGAATTCATACATGGCTTTCTCATCTCAATCATTCATCCACAGCCAGTTGTTTTCGAGGTCTTGCTCTCATGAAACTACAAAAACAAAACCTGACAAACAAGTACCCTGAATTCAGGAAAGGACACCTTATTTTCTATTTCTAAGACTCTGGGAATATTAAAAATATAAACAAAACTAAACAAGCATTCAAAATATCATAGTTTATTATACTTCCCTGTATGTATTATATTAATACTACATATTTTACCTCTGGTACATTTATTATTTTATTTAATTTTTAGCCCATAATGCATCAATTTATTTATAATAATACAACACATGGTGCTTAGAAATCCAGAGTCTGGAGTCAGACTGCCTCAATTCAAAACCTTCTTTCTCCACCTATTTAGTAGCCTGGGGTAGCTATTTACTCTCTCTCAGCATGTTTCTTTATCTGTAAAATGGATATAATCATAATGTTCGTCTTATAGATTATTTTGAAAATAATATAGATTATTTCAAAAAAGCATATAATAAATCTACATAAATACTTTAGAACTTGGCACATTCTGTAAGTGTTAGTTCTGTAATAAATATTGGTTATCATTATATTGTGCTGATAAATTTCTAAGGTCATAAATTCAATTATATAGAAATAAAGCTTTTATCCTTTGTAAAATTACCAGCCCATATTTTGTCTGAAAAACAGCATGTTTTACCTTATCATATAATGA